>NC_134119.1:65102139-65775264 GCF_040939455.1 Microcebus murinus
GGGACTCTCAGATTTCAGTGTCTAGCCTGGACCTCTCAGCTGAGTTCTGGATCTGTGTGTCCCTCTGCCTAACCCGACATTGCCACATGGGTGTCCCATTTCCACTTGGATGTCCCACCTCCAATACAAGGTGATTTTCTCCTCCGAATCAGCCCTCTTTCAGGAGTCCCTAAGGGACTGGCATCACCATCTTCCCACTGCAAAAGCCATTAATTTGAGCACCATCCTTGACCAACTCTGTCCCTTCCCTTCTTGTATCCAGCACCCAAAATGATGTCCAGCACATAGCAGGTGCTCACTAAATAGTTACCAAATGATTGAATGAATATCGATCTACCTCCAGATCATGTTGCTGTTACCTCCTAAATATCTTGTGAATTAGACCACATCTGTCTATTTCCAATGTCTCCACCCTGGCCCAGTCACTGTCTTTTCTCACCTGGATTTTGTTCCTGCCCCTTCAGTGACTGCCCAGCATGCACTCTGGCCCCTGTGAGACCAAAATTCAGATCTGATGAGGTCTTTTCCAGAAGGCCACCCTCTAAAGGCAGTCACATTTTTCTGTGGCTTCTCATGGCTCCTAGAATGAGGCCCACGCTCCTCCCCATGGCTAACAGCAATGGGCTGGGGACAGCATGGGTGGGCCCCATCCCAGCCTCACCTCCTCACTCCCAAGACCCTCTTTCTGACCCCCCTGCCCCCAGCCACCTTCCCCTTCTTGCTGCCCTTGATCATGCTTTGACCACCCTGCCCCCATGGGGACTTTGGACACTCTATGTACAGTTTTAAATAGAGGAACCTTAAGGAATTCAGGAACTTTGTACCTTTGCTTGAAGGTAGCAAACACCGAGCTAGCCTTTTGTAAAAAGACAGGGATATTTACACATCAGATTCCTTAAAGATACTAAGAATATAAACCATAGCCAGGTGGGGTGAAGTCTTCCCTTCTTAGAGTTTCATTTATTGTGTATTTTGTCAGCCTAAAATTGAGACACACCTTGTAATCGCTGATTGTTATATTGAGTTTAATATTGAGACTATGTTACTTTGTGTATTGTTTTCATAGGAAATTAGATTTACTTCCTGTATGTTTTAGAAAATTGAATTTTAAATATTTAACTCACTAGCTGCCTTAATTTACCTGTTATAATTAATTCAGCCAGTTAAACAAAAACTCCTCCGGTTCTCTTGCTGTTAGCAAAAACACTGGTTTCCTTTGTTGTATTAAAAATGATAGAAGTAAAATTATAATAAATGGTAATAATAGCAATAGTTTAAAATGCAATATAGACTCTTGATTTTTTTCCTCCTTGATGTTCCCAAGCCTGGATTGCTCTCCCTTTTCGTTCACCTCATCCTTATTGTCACCTCCTAGGGTGACACCTCTTTTCTGGTATTTTGGTCTAGGACAAATCCCCCGTATTTGCTTCCTTGATATCATTTCCTCTTCTTTGAATTTATCAGAACTGCAGTTTTTAATTTACCTGTGTACTTAAATTGATTTCTGTCTTATATATGAAGGTCTATAAGTAGGGTCATCATATAATTTATTGTTCAAACCATGACATTTGAGAGTGAAAGAGGGAGCTATGAGTCATTAGGCAGAGGCTGGACATAGTGGCTCATGTCTGTAGTCCTAGCGCTTTGGGAGGCTGAAGTGGGAGGATCATTTTAGGTCAGGAGTTTGAGACCAACCTGGGTAACCTGGCGAGACCATCTCAAAAAAAAAAAAAAAAAAAAAAAAGAGCATGTATGGTGGCTCATGCTTGTAGTCCTAGTTACTCAGGAGGCTGAGGCAGGAGGATCACTTGAGCCCAGGAGTTGGAGGCTGCAGTGAGCTATGATTGTGCCACTGCATTCTAGCTTGGACTACAAAGTGAGACACTGTTTCTAAAAAAAATAATTCTGTGTCTGACCAATAGGCATACATGGGATGTATAACTTCCCCATTTAAAGATAAGGAAGGGACTGGGCTCGGTGGCTCACGCCTGTAATCCTAGCACTCTGCGAGGCCGAGGCGGATAGCTCGAGGTCAGGAGTTTGAAATCAGCCTGAGCAAGAGCGAGACCATATAAATAGAAAGAAATAAATTGGCCAACTAATATATATAGAAAAATTAGCTGGGCATGGTGGTGCATGCCTGTAGTCCCAGCTACTCGGGAGGCTGAGGCAGGAGGATCGCTTGAGCCCAGGAGTTTGAGGTTGCTGTGAGCTAGGCTGACACCAGGGCACTCACTCTAGCCTGGGCAACAAAGGGAGACTCTGTCTCAAAAAACAAACAAACAAATAAAGATAAAGAAGGGGCTGCCAATTCAGCATAATGTCCTCAGCGCTAGCACAGGTTTGGCCATCCATCCATGTAAATATCAGACATTGATCCACCCTCAGTTTCTCCATCTGTGAAGGGGGCTGTTGTGAGCATCAGGGCTGCCCCTCATTTGCAAATTCCTGGACAAAAGTACAGATGGAGGGCTACATACTGAATTGCTAAATATTTAAAAGTTATACATCAAGCCAACAGCTGCTAAACAAAGTACGTTTCTGCCCTCTGCACACGAACACCTTCAAAAAGACAAAATAGAAAAATATGTGCAAAGCAACAGTCCACACAAGTAACTGTGGAGAGCACAATTTCAAAATGGATTTCCTTTTCTGCCAAAGACATGGGGAGTTGGGGGAGGGGGGAGAAGGGGAGGAGGGAGCTTTTATTGAATTACCTGGACACTCTTTGTCAACCCCTCTTCCGGTAATTTGGGACACCCATGTAATAAACACCCAGTTTCTCTTCCTCTTTATTGGGGGAGGGGACTTTCTTCCCATCCCTCCTCTTCTGCCCCCATCCAGGCATTTCCTACGGGTGTCTGTCTCCTCCCCTTACCTGGGCTAACTTGGGAAATGTCTGTTCACAAAGCACTTCCAGCCCCCAGTTCTGCAGGCAGCGCCCTTTTCAGTTCCTCAGAGGAAGTGGAGGCTGGAAAACTGGTTTGGAGTTTAGAATTCTTGGACACCTTAGAATTCTGCCCTGGAACATGGAGGCATTTACGAGAGCTGGCTCCTGGCTCCCAACTCACAGCCCATTCCTCTTTTTTCCCAAATCTCCTTCCTTTTGTGCCACCATGGGGGCCTCTTGTTCATGCCACCTGCTTGCTCTGCCTCTGTCCACAGCCCAGAGATGGAGGGCCCCTTGGGGCATGCTCGACCCCCTTGCATCGCTGACTCAGGGAACAGTGGTGTGCAGGTTCTGGAAGGAGGTTAGGGGTTGCCTGTGCAGAGAATTCTGGGATCTCAAAGCCCTCCAAACATGGTCCAGAAGCAGGGACAGGCACATCTTGCTCCTGGCGAGTCCTTGCCCTGAGAGGAGAGACTGAGGCCTGAGTCTAAGGGTAGTACTGATGCAAAAAAAAAAAAAAACCCAAAACAAAAAAACCCCAAACCTACCTGTTGTAGGTGCTAGGGATTCCACCGTGAGCAAAACAGAACTTCCTGCACCCACATTCTAGTTGGGAAGACTGGCAGCAGTTTTTTTAAAAAAACCCTGGTAACTATTTTTAAAAGCCATATCTGCTATATTTCACGTAGGCGATGCGATTAGCGTGGTGCCTGGCAGCTCTGACCTTGGGCTTGGTCTTGGCACTGGGGAAAAAAAAGATGCTACGTCCTTCTCCGTGCTTCCCTTCTTCCGTCGCCAGAGGGCGCGCCGTCCCCATTTGTCCTCACTCGCGCGCTTTTTTTCTCCCAAGCCTGATCTTGGCAGGGCAGCCTCTTGGCCAGGCAGGGCTCCTGATCTGCGATTTTCCTGGGGGCCGCCTCTCTCAGGCAGTAGTGGAAGAGTCTGGAAGCCCGTTTTCAATCATGAGGGAAGCCAAAATGAGTGTAGTCAACACTCCAGGAGGCAGATGAGATGCAGAAAGAGACCAGCCTGCCATGATCTTGCTGGGCCAATGGAATTCATCTCATTTAAGGTCAACCCCTTCACCAAATGCTTCTGCCCTTTGCTGCTCTAAAGTACTAAATAGATCAGATTCATTTTTACTGTTTTCTTGTTTCTACCTCTCAATTATTCAGGACCGTTGTGTTTACTGTATCTTGCAAAGTATAATATCATGGTTGTGGAAATCTGAGAAATGGTCCCCTGAAAGATAGCCACATCCTGATCCCTGGCACCTAGGAATGTTACTTTATATGCAAAACAACGACAACAACAACAGAAACCCCAAAAGGGTCTTCATAGGTGTGTGTGATTACGTTAAGGATCTTGAGATGGGATTAGCATAGATTATCTGGGCAGACCCTAATTACAATCACATGTGTCCACTTAAGAGTGAGCCCAGGGGATATTTGACTACAGGCAGAGAGGAGAAGGCACTGCTAAGAGAGGAGCAGAGATTGGACTGGTGCAGCCACAAGCCAAGGAATGCCAGCGGCCACCAGAAATTGGAAGAGACAAAGAATGGGTCTTCTCCTAGAACCTGCAGGGGAAGGGTGGCCCTGCTGCTACCTTAATTTTGGACTGCTGGCCTCTAGAACTGTGACAGGATACATTTCCATTGTTTTCATGCACCAAATTTGTGGGTTAATTTGTTACAGCATTCAGAGGCGATTCACACAATGATTAACAGCAACTTGGATCTAAAATGCTAGAATTCAGGCTGGGCGCGGTGGCTCACGCCTGTAATCCTAGCACTCTGGGAAGACGAGGCGGGCGGATTGCTCAAGGTCAGGAGTTCGAAACCAGCCTGAGCAAGAGCGAGACCCTCGTCTCTACTATAAATAGAAAAAAATTAATTGGCCAACTAATATATATAAAAAAAAATTAGCCGGGCATGGTGGCGCATGCCTGTAGTCCCAGCTACTCGGGAGGCTGAGGCAGGAGGATTGCTTGAGCCCAGGAGTTTGAGGTTGCTGTGAGCTAGGCTGACGCCACGGCACTCACTCTAGCCTGGGCAACAAAGCGAGACTCTGTCTCAAAAATAAATAAATAAATAAAATAAAATGCAATGGTTAGTAATGTGCAGTCATATGGAATTTAAAACCATCATTATTATGCCAAACAAAGATGCATAGTTCATACTGATAAAACTAAGCTGGGGAAATTAGCCTCTGGGGAACATGCATTATCCTCACTCAGAAATGAGAAAACGGAGTCCCAGAGAGGTCAAAAACTTTGCACAAAATCTGGTTCTTGTAAATGGAATAGTCCCGATTTGAACTCTAGCATTTTTTTTTTTTTTTTTTTTTTTTTGAGACAGAGTCTCGCTTTGTTGCCCAGGCTAGAGTGAGTGCCATGGCGTCAGCCTAGCTCACAGCAACCTCAAACTCCTGGGCTCAAGCGATCCTCCTGCCTCAGCCTCCCGAGTAGCTGGGACTACAGGCATGTGTCCACCATGCCCGGCTAATTTTTTTTATATATATTAGTTGGCCAATTAATTTTTTTCTATTTATAGTACAGACAGGGTCTCGCTCTTGCTCAGGCTAGTTTCGAACTCCTGATCTCGAGCAATCTGCCCGCCTCAGCCTCCCAGAGTGCTAGGATTACAGGCGTGAGCCACTGTGCCCGGCCTGCATTTTATTTTTAATTTTTTTACTGATATTGTCTTAATTTTACTCCACCTATTTTATTGATTTTCAGCTCTGTTGCATATTTAAAGCATTCACTTTTTTTTTTTCTTGAGACAGAGTTTGCCTCTGTTGTGGTGTCAGCCTAGCTCACAGCAACCTCAAACTCCAGGGCTCAAGCGATCCTCCTGCCTCAGCCTCCCGAGTCGCTGGGACTACAGGCATGCACCACAATGCCCGGCTACCTTTTTCTATATATTTTTAGTTGTCCTGCTAATTTCTTTCTATTTTTAGTAGAGACAGAGTCTTGCTCTTGCTCAGGCTTGTTTGGAACTCCTAACCTTGAGCGATCCACCAGCCTCAGCCTCCCAGAGTGCTAGGATTACAGGTGTGAGCCACCTCGCCTGGACTTCCCTTTGATATTTTGATTGGCCAGTCTGGTTTAAGCAGATAGAGGGGAAGTCCCCTGCAATGCTTTGTTTAAAAAAATTTTTTTTATTTTAATTTTTTATTTCTTTCCTGCAAAAGATCTTCCGGAAGCCCTCCAATGCTTTTTTTTTTTTTATTTTATTTTTTTCCTCCAATGCTTTTTGATTTTATCTTAAAGGGCCTGTCATTCAAAATACACTTCATCCCATCGGGTCATATTTTGGGGTGAAATTTCCCGAGCTCCCTCATTGTAAACGGGAGCTTAGCAAATAGTTGAAATGTAGTTTCAAAGATTTCCCATCAAACTCCACTCGTGAGACGGGGATCTGGAAAGTAAATAAATGCTAAATGCCTCATCCCTGTGGAGCAGCGATGGGGAGCAGATTGAGAAATAAATCTTGTCCATGATGTAGATAGAGAAAGATAGAAGTGCTCTAAACTTGGTAACATTTGAATTTAGAAAAGCTGGAGTAGGCCGGGCGCGGTGGCTCACGCCTGAAATCCTAGCACTCTGGGAGGCTGAGACGGGAGGATCGCTCAAGGTCAGGAGTTCAAAACCAGCCTGAGCAAGAGTGAGACCCCGTCTCTACTAAAAATAGAAAGAAATTAATTGGCCAACTAAAAATATATATAGGAAAAATTAGCTGGGCATGGTGGCGCATGCCTGTAGTCCCAGCTACTCGGGAGGCTGAGGCAGGAGGATTGCTTGAGCCCAGGAGTTTGAGGTTGCTGTGAGCTAGGCTGACGCCACCGCACTCTAGCCTGGGCGACACAGTGAGACTCTGTCTCAAAAAAAAAAAGAGCTTACCTACGGGATACCATGCTCGTAGGGCGGCAGGATAACATTGTTAAAATGTCTATACTACCCAAAGTGATCTACAGAGTCAATGCAATCCCAATTAAAATACCATCGTCATTTTTCACAGATATAGAAAAAATAATTTTACGTTTCGTATGGAACCAGGAGCAGCCTTCTCGACGACCAGGGGACCCAGATCCGACCCGACCCCGTCGTGCCGGTTGTCGGGCGCTCAGGTGGAGCCAGTCTGGGATGGGATCAGGTCAAAGTGACGGGCGGAATTCCATGGGGCCGGCAGGATCGTGTCAGGGAAGCAATGCCCGGACCCTCGGGTGATGGGAGAGGGCGCCGTGCCCCACATGAAGTCTGGGTGTCGGAGCTCCTGTCCCCACTGGGCCCTGCCCCCTCCTGTGTTCCCCCACCACTGCTTTACAGATGCTCGCGGTGTCCTGCGGGGCTGGGGGCCCACACCTGGCTGTCCCCCGTGGCCTGTCTGACAGCACCTCGTGTCTCTGAAAATGATTCTGCCCCTGAGCTGCGTATTGTGAGCTTGTTTGGAGGTCCTGCAGGGCAGTGTGGCTACTCGCATACCCTTGACCGAAGACGGTTCCTCCTCTAGGGGGCAAGGTCGTCCTCTGCCACCGAGTGTGCAGCTTCGGGAAGGACACACGTGGGGCAGCAAGGGAGGAAGGGGGCACCGGCCTA
Organism: Microcebus murinus; assembly: GCF_040939455.1. NCBI lineage: Eukaryota > Metazoa > Chordata > Mammalia > Primates > Cheirogaleidae > Microcebus > Microcebus murinus. The sequence continues at coordinate 65,109,629 of NC_134119.1, forward strand.
GCCAGCCAGGTCAGCCGAATCAATCCTGGCGATCAATGGGGTGACAGATGTTGCAGCCAGATCGCCCTCACGTCCCATAAGCTGCATATTGCAAACACACACTGATTTTTTTTGTGTGTGCTTCAATATGTGACATGAATATGTGACTTCTCTGGTCACATGCAGAGAAGGACAAAATGTAACTCCTTGGATGTAACCAATGTAACCAATGTAACACCTTGGTTGCAGGGGTGTCCACTGAAAGATGCCTGGACACACCCGCCCTGTCTCCTCCAGTGGCCCCCACGCGTGCTCAGCTCGTGCTGCGCCGGGCACATGTGAGATGAGGGATGGGCCCTACGACCCGCTGCCGCGCTGTCGCCATCCTGGTGCGCTTGGGCAGGATCCAAGCGTGTGGCAACTTCTCCTTCAGAGCCGGCTTTGAGCAGTGCTGCCCCTGGTGACCCACACTCAGGGTCCCTCATGGTGAAGGGGGAAAGTATGAAGGCCTCCTTGGCCCCAACTGCAGATGGCAGGGTCTGTCACAGGTGCGGTCCTGTCCCCTTCACTGGATTAGGGGTTCAGGGGAGTGAGGTGCCCCTCTCCTCTGTATCTCTATCCTCCTTTTTCTCCTTCTCTCCTCCTCCTCCTCCTCCTTCTTTTTGCTCTCACTCTCTGAACTGAACTCTCAGCTTTCCTTTCCTGTCTGTCTTTTCCATGCCTCTTCTGTCTCTCCCTCTGTCTCTGGATGGGTCTGTACTTCTCACTCCCCAGCATCAACTGATGGAAGATCAGGTGACAAGCTGACAGCCAGCACTTGCCTCCTGGATGAGCCTGGCGAGAGGGGACCGGCCTTGACTCAGGTCTGGGACGTGGAGCCGGTGTTTGGAAACGGGACAGACTCGGACTCAATCTGCCTTCTCATTCCGTCTCCTCCTTAACACTCAGCCTGAAACTTCCCGGGGTAGGGTGACAGGTCCCCTTCCCATGCTCCTCAAGAAACACGGGGGGCTTTGTGGAGATGAGAGGTTGCTGGGCCCCTGAACCCTCACTACTACCCCAATGGCCAAGCCAAAGAAGGCACCATTCCCAGGTCTGCCCTGGGTACACCTTTTTTGAGAAATTTCATTTCTTTAGACCCTGATCTCTGTCAGGAGGTAAAGGACAAGGAATTTTTCATGTAGTCCCCTGCGTTTACTGCAATCATGTGAGCTCAGAGTTCGGGAAGGGCCACAAAGGGCAGATGGGGGCCCTGCTCTTGTACCCAGAGGCAGCAAAACACACCCAACGTACCCGCCTGTTCTATATGCTATTCATAGTTTCAAGATAAACACCCGGGACCTCCTGGGTTCAACGGATAAAAATCCCATCTCAATTGCAAGGCTCGAACTCTTTCATACTTCAGCGTGAAGGACAGGGAGGGGACACAACCCACTGGAGCCCCACCTGTGTCCACCCAGGGGCACGACCCCTGGTGGGCGTGGGGGGCAGGGCGGGGGGGGGGGGCAGCTCTGAGTGTGGACCAGGGAGGAGTTGCCCCTGCTTAGGAGAGAAAAGTCGCCAAAGCTGTGTCCAGACAAATAAACATTAACACAATGAACAACCAGGACTGTGCTTACCCCCAAGACAATGATGGTTCTCATCTCTGACACGGACATTTTCATTAAAAGTGTTCCATTTCCTCTGATTCCTGTAAGGTTTTTCGGCGGCGGCGAAAAGAAAAGACAGACACAGAGAGAGAAAGAGTGGGGGGCAAACAACATGGCTTTATTATACACTCGTGGACGAGGTTCTGGGGCCCCAAGGGGGGGGCCCGGAAGTCGCCGCTGTTTGAAGTGGTTGAGGCCTTTTATATCCTTTGGGCCTGGCTAGGGACTTTGTGGCGGAAGAGCTGGGGATTTTAGGAGGGGATCTGGGTGTGGGTCCTCTCAGGGGGCCTTGGCAGTTTTGGCGGGCCTGGTCTCGTGAGCCTTTTCTTTTTTGATCTAGGGAAGGAAGTGGGCCCGCCACCAGCCTTACACATTTAATCATGAAATCAATGAAGATGTGAGTGAATGAAGGGCGTGTTCTTAGCTTAGGAATGAAATGGGAGGCAGAGAATTACATTTCACCTAGCGAAGTGTCTGCACATAGTCTGCCTACAATACTGCCGCCATGCAAAGCTGAGAAATATATTTACATGGGGAGATTCAGACCCTCTCCCTCAGAAGGGGCTGACTATTCAGGGGCCCTGCTGAGTCACCTGGAGGGCGGGGTGGGGCCTGGCAATGGACACAGGAGAAAGGGTCCAGGCCCCGCCCCAAGCTTCATTTCAAAGGAGAGCCGGCGGGCTGGAACAGAGCGAGGCTGGCGTCTCAGAGTCTTTGAAGTGATTTGGTGAGAGTAGGAGCTGCCGGAAACTGCTGGAGAGTTTGCACCCCTGCTGTCTGCTCTTGGCACTTCAAGACTGTTAAAACAAACTTTCAAACAAAATAATTTAAGCCACAGGTGATTAATGTTGAAGACAAAGAGTGAAGCCACAGGTGGTTATGTTAGAGTCGAGATACCCACAGCGTTACCGTTACCGGACAGAGAGACAGAGTCACCGAGGATGCAGTCACACAAGAGAGGAGCTTTATTTTCTGGCTAGCCAGGGTCCGAGCCTTAGAGCACCAACGCAGTGGCCACTCTTTCGCAGGCAGGGCCCCCGACTGGGGTAACGGCATGCTTTTTATACCCATGGCGCACAAATGGTGCACAAGCCGATCACGCGTGAATCATGCATTGACCTTTAAGATGATCGGTTGCCCACTATTGTCCTTCTAATATGATTGGTTGCCCTCTATTGCCCGATGGGCCAGTGGCCTGTGCTTCAATGAACTCATCCCATAATTCCCCCTACAGCGGTGTAGCAGGCAAGCAACGACCAGAAGCAAAAGTTAGCGGTTAGTTCACTGCCCCACCCAAGTAAATTCCTGACAATTAGAAAAATTCCTCTTCCCTTCCTCTGCTCTACAGTTAAGCAAACAAAGGCCAAGTTGTGCTGTGAGAGTTTTCTCCCTTTTTTCCTCTGTTGGTTTAGTTTTCTCTCTTTTAGACAGTTTGTTAGCAAGGTCATCCTTTACTCTTCCAGGCACAGAACATTCTGGAAGGCCACTCCAGAAAGCATAGATAGTGAATTGCATAGAGGGGGAACACAAGGGCTCAGAATGGGAAAAAGTTGTGCTTTTCATTTTATTCATTTCCACGCTACTTAAATTTAAACAGAGCACTTCTGATGTTGATAAAATAACGAAAAACACCAGCTATGCCAAGATGAAAAGAAGGTAAGAATAAAAAAATTCAACGATTACAAATAAAATGTTAAATTAGATTGCCAAAGAAAAACAAACAGACCCTTTTAGCCAAAATATGTCAAAATCTCACATTTTTAATCTCAAAGACAGTGATCAAATGATGGGTGGGGAGAGAGAGAATGTGGGAAATTGTCACCCTCATGTGTGACAAAGTGACAATGTGAGAAGCTGCTGGCTCATTCCTGCTCTCCAGCACAATGTCACAAAGCCCTCAACTCTGTGACGCTGCAGCTCTCCGGAAAGATGCTTTGGAGATAGAACAGAATAGAACACACTGTCCCTAACCCCGTGGCTCTTGCCTGGTCTGGCCCCTACGGGGTCTGAGATTGAGAACCGGTTGCAAAGTTTGAAGGAAGTGCAGGACACATTGAGGGATACACCCCTGAGCCTTCTCCCAGTGTAAGCCCTCCACCGCAGCAGGACGGACCTGTCCCACCCAGCCCTTTCCCTACCCCACTTTCCCAACTAGCCATCCCAAGAGAGTCTCGCTTTGTTGCCCAGGCTAGAGTGAGTGCCGTGGCGTCAGCCTAGCTCACAGCAACCTCAAACTCCTGGGCTCAAGCGATCCTCCTGCCTCAGCCTCCCGAGTAGCTGGGACTACAGGCATGCGCCACCATGCCCGGCTAATTTTTTCTATATATATTAGTTGGCCAATTAATTTCTTTCTATTTATAGTAGAGACGGGGCCTCGCTCTTGCTCAAGCTGGTTTCGAACTTCTGACCTTGAGCAATCCATCCTCTTCGGCCTCCCAGAGTGCTAGGGTTACAGGTGGGGGCCACCACGTCCGGCCACACTCCACTTTCTGATCATCTCCTCAGCCCAGGTCAGGTCAAACCTGAATGAATCCCAGCTCTTTCTGAGAGGAGCACTGCAGTGAGGAATTGCTTGGGCTGGGTCCAATTTGCCTCTCCAGTCCTCGGACAAGCCCCCTTCCCCTCTCCTTCCTGTCGCCGTCCTGCCTCTTCCCTGCCTGGCCCAGGGCTTTGTGGTATCGGTTCATTGTGGGCTTTGAAAATGGTGCTGAAAGTGAGTGTGATTTTCTCTGTATTCGTTTTATTTCTTAAATCAATTTTATGTTACATTTGGCAAGTAAGAGTCTCCAGGATGCCTAGAAGGAGGTCCTTCTTGACAAGCCTCAGAAAACACAGCCGCCCCTCCCCCTCTGTCCCAGCCCACAGGGACATGCTGGTGCTCTGGGGGTGCCGCGTCCTGAGGGGCCCGAGGTGAAGTGGAGCTTGGGGTGGGGGCTCAGATCGGGGCAGACGCAGGCTGAGGGTCACAGAGGTCACAGAATGACGGGGGAAATTGAGTCCGAGTCTCGCCTGTCCCATACACACCCTGCACACCCAGGTCTCAGGAGACCCCCGGGCCCTCCCTCCACCCTCATCCCTGGCGGGAACGGGACCTCACCTGTCACAAACTCTGTCATCCGAGGTTTGGGCCGAGGAGCACCTCTGGCTTCTCAGCTTCACCAGGAAAGACTTCTGGGGTCCCGGTGACCAGGGGCAGCACTGCTCGAAGCAGACTCTGAAGGTGCAGTTGCCACACCGTCGGCTCCTGCCCAAGGGCACCACAGCGTCGTCATAGCAACAGTAATGCAGGGGGTCATAGAACTTGTCCCCACATCTGGTGTGGGGCTGGCACAGCATCAGGTGAGTGTCCCTGGGGGCCACTAGAGGAGACACAGTTGGTGAGGCCCTAGCAAGACGACAGGAGGTCCCACCTGGGTTCTCTGGGAGCCGCACCCCGCTCTGAGCATCCCTGTCCCTCCTGGGCTCACCTGGGTGTCCGTGTGAGTAGAGACATGTGAGAACGCAGAGAACGGCCAGGACCCCTGTGGGAGAAGAGCAGGCAGGCGGTGGCGGTGCAGCTGGCACTGGACTTGGGAGCCCAGCCTGGGGCAGGGGAGGGTCCGAGGGGGCCTCTGTCCCGACTGAGCCCAGGGAAAGGCTAGGAGCAGACTCGGGCGGGGCCCAGCGCCCTGTGCTCAGGGCTCCTGTGCAGGGCCGGGCGGGGCAGGACTCCTGGGAGAAACGGGCTCAGGGCTCAGGAGCTTGTGGCTGTTTCCCGGGCGGGTGGGGGGTCAGAGCTGGGGGCTCAGCCGGGGTCAGGCAGCGAAGGGCTGAGCTGAGTCTGCCAGTGCATGGCGGGGGTGACGCGCCCAGAGTTCAGAAGAAGACAGGGTGGGAGTGGGACCCGAGGAGGGCACTGGGCATGAGTTTGGGGATGGAACAGGGACATGGATGGGGCTGTATGGGGATGTGGAGCAGGAATTGCCATGAGGGAGTCACATATAGGAGCAGACAAGGCTTGGGGACAGGGATGAGGTGTGGGTCGGGGCAGGGAGGTGGCTGAGATGGGACCGGGCTCAGGACTGGGGCTGTGTTCTCCTTACCCAGGAAGCAGCTTCGGGGAGACATGGTTGTAGGAACCCACAGAGGAGCAGATGGCTGCGAGCAGACGTGGCGTCGGGGAGCAATGGCCCTGGGTGTCCGCAGCGGAGCACATGGGTGTGAGCAGACGGATTATATATGGCAGGGCAGTGTGGTGCTATCACTGGATCTCACTTGAGCAAGAACGGGTGACAAACAGGGTGGGTCATGCTCAATGTCTTACCAGGACCACACCCATGCCTCTCCAGAAGCATTCAGAGCCTTAGAGGGCCAGGAGAGGACCAATGTCCCCTCCACCTTCTCTCCCCAAGTGCCTCCCACTCAGCCCAGCACCGAGGCCTTCGTGGCAAGCAGGGAGGTGCAGGACGCTCCTTGGGGCCGTCACTGTCCCCACTGAGACAGTAAACAGCTTTCCCGTCCCACCCCCTGGGTCCTCAGCCTGACCACACGCGTGGCGCATCCTCCCAGGTCCCCTGCGCTCCCCGACCTCACGTCCCCGGCCCAGGCCCAGACGTGGTCACTGCTCACCCCCTGGGGTCCTGGCGCTCAGGTGGGAGACACCGTGGCCCTCGCTCAGCTCAGTGTCGCGTTTCTGGAAAGGTGGGAAAGGGCGCGGCTCAGGCGACCCCGGGGCCCTCGCCGTCCCTGCATCTCCTCACGCATGGCCATTACGTCAGGAGCACAAGTCCCCGTGGGACCTCGGACGCCCAAGCCTCATCCCAGACACTGGTGACGTCGTGCTGAGTAGGATAGTCAAGGTTTTGGTTCCTGAGCTCAATGTCCTTGTCGGTACATGTCGGCGAAGGTCTCAGGGAGAAGTTCCACAACCAGCCCGAGACGCTCACAGGCATTTTGCTGGCCAGGCATGGTGGCTCACGCCTGTAATCCTAGCACTCTGGGAGGCCGAGGTGGGAGGATCGTTCAAGGTCAGGAGTTTGAAACCAGCCTGAGCAAGAGCGAGACCCCGTCTCTACTATAAATAGAAAGAAATTAATTGGCCAACTAAAAATATATATAGAAAAATTTAGCCGGGCATGGTGGCGCATGCCTGTAGTCCCAGCTACTCGGGAGGCTGAGGCAGAAGGATCGCTTGAGCCCAGGAGTTTGAGGCTGCTGTGAGCTAGGCTGATGCCACGGCACTCTAGCCTGGGCAACAGAGTGAGATTCTGTCTCAAAAAAAAAAAAGGGCATTGTCGTGGCCCGTTTGCAGGACGGAGGATGAACACAGAACATAAAACACAAATGCGCAGAATACAAAGAAAAACACAGACACACATACAAATGGTTGACTTGAGTAATAATATACTGGGTCCGTTTTATTTTTATACTCTAAAAGATTAAAGTTAGTTCCTTGTGCAACCACCCAGGCATGGCAGTGACAGCCATAAATTCCGGAATGCGTGGCCTTAGGGAAGCAGATAGCCCCTGACTCAGAATTTCAAGGTGGTTGCTCTAGGCACTAGGCATAGATAAAGGACCAAGATTAGCAAGGATGGGCAAGGTGAGCCACAGGGGGCATGTCTCATCCCCAGCTTCTCTTAGGGTGACCCCCTAAGATCTTCGGCTGAACCCCGGTGGCTGTGCATGGCTTAGGTCGCCCCTCCTTTGAGGGGTCTTACCCGTCATTGACTAACCAGCCATCTTATGAGGTGTAGGCAGCAATCACAGGAGCAATGTGTTTATCGTGTGGCTTCCAGACCCCCAGTGCCGTGGGGCAGGGCCGCTCTTGCTACTTGCAGCTCAGGTTCTTTGTTATGCCTCTAGGCAACACCTTTGTTTACCACAGGGAGACTGTCTGGAACAGATTACTTTCAAACGCTCTGGGCAGAACACATACATTACTCACTAACGTTAATTCTTAAACTAGAAAAATATATGTCAGTCCCCTACACGCCATTTTGCCTAATGTGCTTCTTTAGAGGGATGGCTGTGTGGTTTTCCCCAGGAAGTACAACCAGGGGGTCGGTGTTTGGACAGGAGAAGAGCCATCTGGGGGAAGTCCCGTGGTCACAGTGTGAGTGAGGACTGGGGAGAGAATTGGTCCCAGCTCCTGCGGGAATCCGTCAGCCCAGGAGCTCACAGGCCCCCCGTTTTGGGCATCCACCCAGGCTGGAGTTCAGTGTCATGTCTCAGAACCCATCCTCGAGAAACTGTTAGTTTTAACCTGGGCAACTGTGGGAAAGGATGCCCAGCAGGTATTTGGATTTTTCAGATATTAGAGAAAACACATTTTCCACCTGTGCATATTTTTGCCTCTCTGCACCAGATAACCAGGAACGTAGCTGCACCCATTGGGGCCCAGGAAAGACAAGACACCCCGGTCCATAGAGTGGGCTCTCACTCAGATCAGCCGTGCTGAATGCGTGTGGTACATGCAAGACCCGGCTAGTATGCACAGGGGCAAGTAATCAGGCTGAAAGCAATTGTGCCCAGCTACCCAAAGACAGGATGGGTTCAACTGCATCTGAGGAGCTGCCGCCACCCCCCCATTCCAAATGGGGACCACAGTGACAGGATGCAGACTTTGACACTTTCCAGTGGTTCCCTGCCGGCTCAGTGACACAGCAGCCTGCAGGGCAAATGGTCGCAGCCACCGTCAATCAGGACACAGGAGACATGACCAGGACAGTGGCCGGCACGGTGCCAGTGGGCACGTTACAGGCAGGATGAGCTAGACCTGTGGCTATTGCCGTGAGGCTGAGCCCAGAGAGGGTGAGGACGGGGGGGGGCAGGGTGGCAGGGCCGTGTCATCTGTGAGCCTTAGGAGAACCAGACTTTGATGACGGGGCAGTGGGGCCACAGATGACCCTAAACAGGGAACAGGTGTGATCAGGTTGGTGTTTGTGGCTAATCTCTTTGTGCTTCTTTGTGTGGAAGGTAGGCAGGAGGCCTGAGAAGGGAGGCAGGACACCAGGGAGGAGGAACTAATCCTGCATTACCAGTGTCCCAAGGCCCACGCTCTCCTGGGGGGGGCAGCCCCTCCGCGGCCCCAGCCCTCCTCTGCTCTCCCCCCTCCTGTCGCTGCAGGGTAGAGCAGCGCTCCACAGTGTGGACCTCGCCCCTCCTTCAGGATGTAAAGCACTTTGTTCCTCATCATCAGTATTTGAAACATGAAACTACAACAGAAATGAAATTAGAAGACTGTGCACAGCACTGACCACAGAATCTTACCCCTGGTGGTCACTAGGCTTCCTTCTGGACCGAATGTGAGCTCACGGTGATGCGATAAAAGCTATTCCCGGTGGGTGACGGCCACGTGCCTCTGCAAGGGCAAAGGCTCTGGGCAGGGGCTCCCCTGCTCCTTCCTACAAGCCTCTGCCTCAGCTGCTCCATCTCCCAGACAGTGAGTTCAAGGCTCACAGCCTCAAACCCGGGTACTTGCCTGGGAGGCTGAAACCGGTCTTGGGCCCCAGCCTGGTGGCCTCTGCCAAAACACTGTGAAGCGTCTTCCCTGGGGCAGGGTTGAGGTTGGCATCGCTTCAGGAGGGAGAGGCCCACTTTATCGCCCTTGGCCTTGTAACAGAGGTAATGTTCTTAAAGGACAACGGAATGTTTTAAAACATTTAAAACGTCTTTAGAAACATCCCCACCCTTTTTAGAAATCAAAACCTACATTGCTCGCCAAGGCCAGTAATCCAAGGAGCAGAAAAATATTTTTTGCTGTTTGTTTTCAAGTATCTTAAACCACAGGAGAGGGCTGGACAGAGTAGTCGGAAGATGTTGGTCGTGGAGGTGAGGGCTACTGAAACCATCACATGTAGTTAAACGACAAAAGCCTGAAGCCACCATATGCGATGCTGGTCATGTAGACCCAAGCCCAACTGCTGAAAACCCCCCTTTATTTTATTTTATTTTATTTTATTTTATTTTATTTTATTTTTTTTGAGACAGAGTCTCGATTTCTTGCCTAGGCTAGAGTGAGTGCCGTGGCGTCAGCCTAGCTCACAGCAACCTCAAACTCCTGGGCTCAAGCGATCCTCCTGCCTCAGCCTCCCGAGTAGCTGGGACTACAGGCACGAGCCACCATGCCCGGCTGATTTTTATATTATATATATTAGTTGGCCAATTAATTTCTTTCTATTTTTATGGTAGAGACGGGGTCTCGCTCAGGCTGGTTTTGAACTCCTGACCTTGAGCAATCCGCCCACCTCGGCCTCCCAGAGTGCTAGGATTACAGGCGTGAGCCACCACGCCCGGCTGAAAACCCCCGTTTAAAAAGCCTTGTTTTGGCTGGGCATAGTGGGCCATGCTTGTAATCCTAGCACTCTGGGGGGTCGACTCGGGAGGGTCACTTGAGCTCAGGAGTTCGAAACCAGCCTGAGCAAGAGTGAGACATCATCTCTACTGAAAACAGAAAGAAATTAGCAGAACAACTAAAAATATATATAGAAAAAATTAGCCGGGCATGGTGGCTCATGCCTGTAGTCCCAGCTACTCGGGAGGCTGAGGCAGGAGGATCGCTTGAGCCCAGGAGTTTGAGGTTGCTGTGAGCTACGCTGATGCCATGGCACTCTAACCTGGGCAACAGTGTGAGACTCTGTCTCAAAATAAATAAAGGAAATAAAATAAAATAAAATGCCCTGTTTCTCTGCTTAATGGCAGGATGCTGGTCTTTTGAGATGCTAGTCTGCCGTTGTCATCATTCACTGGCAACTGAATAACCGTCTCTTTCCTTTTCCTCAAACCACTGTCCTCATTCTCCATTCTCATTGATTCCGCCTCAAGGACCAGTATGGAACCTTCAGTGCCAGCCTGAGCCTGAGGAGCAGGGGCGTCTCACAGGCTGGGACCGTGGGAGGGCAACAGGAGCCAGGGCAGGACTCTCTGGAGGGGCCCTGGCGCTGGCAGCCCTGGCCTGGAATCTTTTCTCCACATTTTCTCGAAGGGTCAAAGAAGTCACCTTTCAGTAGCTGCTCATCTCCAAGTATAAGAGGAAAATTCGATTTTGGATGTTGGACTCTGACCACTTGGGAGTCACTCCCACTGCTTGGCGGGGTGCACTCCATGCTCCCTCTCTTTGCAGCAGAAGGAAGCTCAAGCCACTCAGACCCCGGCCCACATTCAGGAAGCCTCACCTGGCCCCATATCCTGGCCCCAAAGTAGTGGAAGCCACCTGCCCCATCTTGCACTTGCTTCATGCTGGCCCAAGCCTCCCAGTGGCTTTGGGAATTTTTTTTTTTTTTTTTTTTTTTTTGAGACAGAGTGTCACTTTGTTGCCCAGGCTACAGTGAATGCCATGGCGTCAGCCTCGCTCACAGCAACCTCAAACTCCTGGGCTCAAGCAATCCTCTCTCTGCAGAGAGTGGGGACTCAGAGCAGGTGGGTTTGGGGATCCCAGAGGGGGGACCTGGCCCTGTTTGGTGAGGGACGAGTGTTCTCAGCACAGGGAACAGCAGGTCAGAGACAGGGTGGGAGGCTGAGCTATATTCAGTTGAATCCGCCTTCCCCGGGGCCACATGCTGGCCACCACCCCGTGCGCTGTCCCTCATGGGATGCCCAGCCCAGGGCAGGTGGGCGTTAGTCACATAACCCCCTGAGATGCCATTGCAGATGCAGTGGGGTTAGGCAGGCAAGGGACCTGTGCTGTGGACCTTGGTGGGGGATTGGGGTGGGTCAGGCAGAGGGCCTGGGCACTGCATGAGGGAACAGTGTTGTGGGCAGAGGGAACAGCACGTGCAAAGTCCTTGTGTTCAGTGGGAATGTGGTGAGAACAAGTGGACTGAAAGAGCGAAGAGAGAACTGGAGAAAGCGAAGGCTTGTGGCACATTCATTCATTCCTGCCACGTGCTGCGGGCTGTGGGGGAGCCGGAACCTGGAGAGGCCCGCCTCATTGGGGAGGACTGATAATGTTTTTAGTGATGATAATAATACCAGTAGCTAACGCTTATTGAGCATTTAACCGTGTGCCAGGGACTCCGGTCAGTGCTTTATGATTGAATTCATTTGATCTTACCGTGTGAGCGAGGCCCTGCCCTCAACCCCTTTTCACAGAAGAGGAAACTGAGGCCCAGAGAAGTTAGGGAGCTTGCCCCAAGTCACACAGTGAGCAGTAAGGCCAGCGTCGACCTTAGATCCAGGCTGCGAGCCCAGGACAGAGAGGACCTGCCCGCTCCCCTCCCGGAATGGGAGCTCCGGGGTTGGAGAAACCCTGCGGGTCTTCCTGGAGGAGCTCGGCTGGGCCGGGCTGGGCCGAGGGGTAGGGAGGCCATGGTGGGGAGGCCAGAGTGGGAAGCAGGGTAAGCTCATCCTTAGGATCTGCCCTGGGCAGCGGAGGGATTGAGGAGTGGGGGCGGTGTGTGCGTGTGTGCGTTTTCCCAGGCTGGCCACAAGGTGGCGCCCTCCGCCCACAGAACTGGAGAGGGTGACTTGCGATCCCACAGCCGGTCAGTGGCTTCTTATCCTCCTCTTTCCGGCCTGGAATTAGGGCGTTTGGGAAGGCTCCAGGATTTCTTCCTTCATTTGGCCAGTATTTATTGAGTTCATACTGTGTCAGACACACTGCCAGACACTCTGCCCGGCATAGTTAATGTTTATTATGCCTGACGTGGTCTAAGCTCTTTAGACAGTCCCACAACCCCACAGGTGGGTGTGGCTGTGACCATCCCTCTTCGCCGATGACAAGAGCCAGGTTCCTACACGGTGACCCGGACAGGTGGAGGCTCCGTCCCAGAAGGGGGGGCTAGACAGAAAACAGACAATCGGACCGACAGATGACAGCTTTGCTGGGGTTGGTGCCAGGAAGGAAATGTACGGAGAGCTGGGGGAGCAGAGAGCATTGGGGGCAGGCAGGCTTCCCTGGGTGCGTGGGGTTATTTCTGCCAGAGGAGAAGGAGAGAACATTCTGGAAGGAAGGAACTTGGAGCCCTGCGGGAGAAGTAGGTGGGGTGAAGCTCTTTGGAGAGTGTAGGGCAGCCACAGATTCTTAGAATGATTTAGTAGGAAAAATTCTAAGCACACATAAAAGTAGACAGGAGTATATTATACACATACTTGTCCTCCAGCTGCTTTTTCTTACCTTTGCTTTTGTTTTTTTGAGACAAGGTCTCTCTCTGTTGCCCAGGCTGGAGCGTAGTGGCACAGTCATAGCTCGCTACAGCCTCCAACTCCCGGGCTCCAGCGATCCTCCTGCCTCAGCCTCCCGAGTAGCTGAAACTACAGGCAGGCAGCACCATCACTCCTGGCTATTTTTTCTTATTTTTTTGTAGAGATGGGGTCTTGCTATGTTGCCCTGGCTAGAGTGGCATCAGCTTAGCTCACAGCAACCTCAGACTCCTGGGCTCAAATGATCCTCCTGCCTCAGCCTCCCCAGTAGCTGGAACTATAGGTGTGAGCCACCGCAGCCGGCAAATTGTTCTTTTTTGATGCTCTTATTTTCTTCTGCCAGTAGGAACCCCTTTGGGTTGGCTCATAATGTCCTTTTTTTTTTTTTTTTTTTTTTTTGAGACAGAGTCTTCACTGTGTTGTCCGGGCTAGAGTGCCATGGCGTCAGCCTAGCTCACAGCAACCTCAAACTCCTGGGCTCAAGCAATCTTTCTGCCTCAGCTTCCTGAGTACCTGGGACTTCAGGCATGAGCCACCATGCCCGGCTAATTTTTTCTATACATTTTTAGTTGTCCAGCTAATTTCTTTCTATTTATAGTAGAGACGGAGTCTCGCTCTTGCTCGGGCTGGTCTCGAACTCCTGACCTTGAGTGATCCTCTTGCCTCGGCCTCCCAGAGTGCTAGGATTACAGGCATGAGCCACCGTGCCTGGCCCTCTTACTGTCCTTTTGAAATAACCCCAGTAGGATTTGATGGCTTCCCTGTCCCTCTCTCCAGGCTCCGCCTCCTGAACTCCTGACCTTGAGCAGTCCGCCCGCCTTGGCCTCCCAGAGTGCTAGGATTACAGGCGTGAGCCACCGCGCCCGGCCTACATGCAAAGTTCTTCAAACAGTCGCCACACCTCTTGGTTAGGGAATCTTCCCAACAACCCTATGTAACTGGACTACTATTTGTCCCACTGCTTTGTCACAGAGAGGGGAAGGCCCTCGCCTGAGTTCACACAGCTGGGAAGTGGGAAAGTCAGAATTTGGATGCAGATCTGCCTGGACTTGTAACCACCAAGTCACAACCGTCCTTTAAAGGGGTATGGTATGAAAAGCAAAAGCAGCAACATTTTCCAAATTAAAGAATGTGAGACTCAGAGAGGGTAAGGATACGCCCAAGTCACACAGCACGTAGATGGCAGAGCCAGAATTCAAACCCAGACTGTGTGTATCCAGGTGTGGGTTGACCTTCACTCCAATGAGCCCTCCATTGAGCTCTGCCAGGGTGGCAGGAAAGTGCAGTTCCAGGCTGCCCCAGCTTGGTCTGGGTCTCTAGTGTGCATGACTCTGGCCCCTACGCAGCCTAGGATGGCCACCCAGCCTCACCCCTGTCTCTGCCTCCCCCAGAGCGGGAGCCCCCGGCCCGGGCCCTGCGGGCAGCCCAGAATCTGCTGGCCTGCGGTGTGGCTCGGGGAGTCCTGAGACCCATATATCAGCTCAAAGGACACCGGGATGCGCAGAGGACGCTCTCTCCGGGAGACCAGCTCTACAGAATCATCCAGAAGTGGCCGCACTACCACGACTGAGGACCTGCTCCTCGGCCCCCCACCCCCACCCCGTTCCTCTCAGCCCATGGCCAGAAGCCCACTGCCGCCTCCTCCAATAAAGGTGCAGCCCAAGCTGTGTTCCTAGGCAGCCTCCCCTGTCCCCTGCCCCCCCAAACCGCAGCCCTCCCGTCTCCTCCCCACGCTCTCCTCGCCGGTGCTCAGAACCCAGAGGCCCCGACCCTGAACCAAGACCCCGGAGATCCCAGCTCGAAAGCAACATCACAGCTCAGAACCCAGAGGTCTCAGGTCAGAGCCCAGGAATCAGCACCGCGTCGGCCTGGATGTCCCCGACAGCAGCCGGGGGTCCTCCCAGGCAGGGAACCGTGCTGCAAGACACCCTTTCCCACCACACAGCCAAAGGCATCCTGTGCAGAATCTCTGCTTGGTTTCCTCTGGTGACAGGCTGCTCACTACCACCCCTCAGGTCTCCCCTCCTTGCAGTGCTTTAGAGGGTGCGGGAGTTTTTCCCAATATGCCTCCTAGTCACAGACATGCCCAGAAGAGCACTCAGGTTCCAATTACACCCCCCAGTCTTCCCTTCTCCCCATCCCACCTTCACCCTTTGGTCATAAGCTGAGGGGTCCCAAAGGCATAAATGTTTATTTACAAAATGCACATATCCTCCCCCCCAGCATGCCTTGCCTGGGGAGAGGACGGGGTCAGGGCCTCACACACCTGAGACCCCAGGAGCACCAGGAGGGGTGGAGCCTGGGCGGGGCTGGAAGGCCACCCTGGCCCACCCCTCATGCCATACCCAGCAGAGGGTGGGGGTGGAGGGGCAGTACCCCCTTCTCCACGGTCACGACCTCGTGTCCAGTCGGTTCATGTATTCCTGCAAGGCCTTCAGGCGGGCATCTACTTCGGCCATGTCGGCCGCCTGGTGGTCCGAGCTGTACTCTGCGAGGGCAGGCATGGGTGTGGGGGGCTGGGAGGGGACTGACGCCACAGGGAGCTCCTGGGCCCAAGACCAGTGTCCTCATTAACACCCCAGGCTGGTTTTGAACTACTGACCTTGAGCAATCTGCCCGCCTTGGCCTCCCAGCGTGCTAGGATTACAGGTGTGAGCCACGGCGCCCCGCAAGACAGTGACTGTCTTGGTCTTCCTTCTGCTTCCCTGGCTGGTCTTTCCTCCCCCAGAGGATTACATTTGACCCAACAAAGAAACTACACATGGTCTGAGTGGCAATTCCTAGCCTGTGTGAAACAGCCAGTGAAAGACTCTTTGTTAGACGGCTTTGGCAACATGAATCGACAAGCAAATTTGTCATCCAAACAGTGATTACCTTAAGGAAGAACCAAAAGTTGACACTCTTGGCTGGTGAGAGGTACCTCCCTCCTCCCCTGCCCTCTCCTGCCCATGTTTTTCCTGCCTTTGCATGACAGTTCGTCTGCCACTGCATGGATGGAGGCACTCGGTCTGCACCATGGACAGAGCCCCACTCAGCATAGTGCAGGTGGCAGCTCCAGGCATTAGGATGGAGGCAACTGAGAAGTCTCCCACACTGGGAAACAGAGCACATAAAATGTCTAAAGAACACGTCCTGGGTTTGAGACAGGAGTCAGATATCCTACAGGCCATTAGGGCAGGGGTCAGAGGAGAAGGCAAACAGGATAAGAAATCTACAAGAGGCCGGGAGCGGTGGCTCACGGTTGTAATCCTAGCACTCTGGGAGGCCGAGGCGGGCGGATTGCTTGAGGTCAGGAGTTCAAAACCAACCTGAGCAAGAGCGAGACCCCGTCTCTACTAAAAATGGAAAGAAATTAATTGGCCAACTAAAAATATGTAGAAAAAATTAGCTGGGCATGGTAGTGCATGCCTATAGTCCCAGCTACTCAGGAGGCTGAGGCAGGAGGATCGCTTGAGCCCAGGAGTTTAAGGTTGCTGTGAGCTAGGCTGACACCAGGGTACTCTAGCTCAGGCAACACAGTGAGACTCTGACTCAAAAAAAAGAAATCTACAAGAATGTGAATACGCTTAGCTAAGACAAAGGTAGCGATTGGGTCTCTTGAGTTACTCTATTTTGATTTTAACACATTTATCTGAAGCAGAAGGGCAATTCCTTTAATTGGAGCATGTGCACAGTTGAGGTGACTGTCCCTAAAAGAACTACCCTCCTTAACATAGTAAAAATCACACCCACCAGCACCATGACAGTTTACAATTGCCATGGCAACTCCCGGAAGTCACCCTATAAGGTGAGGAAATGGCAGGGGACCCAGTTCTAGGAACTTGCCACCCCTTTCCCAGAAAACTCACGACTATTTTAGCCCTGGAAAAATTCCAAGGATTTTTTTTCCCCTTTTTAAGACAGAGTCTCACTCTGTTGCCCAGGCTAGAGTGCCGTGGCGTCAGCCTAGCTCACAGCAACCTCAAACTCCTGGGCTCAAGCGATCCTCCTGCCTCAGCCTCCCGAGTAGCTGGGACTACAGGGATGCGCCACCATGCCTGGCTAATTTTTCCTATATATATTAGTTGGCCAATTAATTTCTTTCTATTTATAGTAGAGATGGGGTCTCGCTCTTGCTCAGGCTGGTTTCGAACTCCTGACCTCAAGCAATCCGCCGGCCTTGGCTTCCCAGAGTGCTAGGATTACAGGCGTGAGCCACCTCGCCCAGCCCTTTTTGCCTTTTCTTAATGGCTTTCAGTGGTCTTTCTACTTCTGGCCCTACTTTGTGTCTGAACTCTTCTCTTTCACTTGTGATCCGGCACTTGAATTTCTTCCTGCATGAAGGCAGAGAACCCTCTCACCCATGGCATGCAGCGGTCCATGCTGGTATCAGGATGACAGAGTAGGATCTGAGCAAAGTCTGAACAAGCCTTCAGGGTGCCAAAATCTGGGAGCTCTGCAGGGACCCCAATGCCCAGAACCCATCGTTAAACACACCATGTGTCAGTTTGCTGCTGCTGCAGAACCAACTACTTTACAATTGCTCAAGTCGACAGGTCATTGGGGCGCTTCTGATGACCTAAGCCAGGCTCTGCTGGTCTTGGCAGGGGTCACCCACATTTGTGCTCAGCTTATGGGGGGGGGCCGGGTGCTGGCTCATCTACGACGAACCCGTTCACATGTCCTCTGGTGGGCTCGCCTCCATGTGGTCTCTCAGCCCCCAACAGGCTGACGGGAGCGTGCTCACATTGTTTGTTTCCTGAGGTAGAAAGTGGAAGCACCACAGTCCTTTGAGTGAAGTTTAAACTCAGAACTGGCACAGGATTACCTCACTGTGTTCTATGGACCACGACATTCACAAGAGCAGCTGAGACTTAAGGGCATGGGGACATGGACACCAAATCGTAACAGAAGATGCAAAGCCACATTGCAAGTGGTATGAAAGAGGAAGGGAGGATTCAGGACCATATCTACAATCACCCCATCACAGCCCTCTTTGCCAAGGCTGAGGATGTTTCTCACACCCTCTACTGACCACCCCCGACCTCCTGCATCCAAGCAGCCCTGATCATGCCTCCCCCCAGTCCTACAACACCAGCTCCCAAACCACCCAGGCTGTCACTTTCTTAAATGTGTCCTTTGATGCAGAAAGCTTTTTACTTTGGTGAAGTCAAATTTATCTGATTTTCTTTAGTCTCTTGCATGTTGCTCTAGTTTAAGAAACCACTGCCTGTTGTGAGATTGTGAAGAGTTACTTCCGTGTTTTCTTCTAGGAATTTTATAGTTTTCGCTCTTACATTTACTTCTCTCATGCATTTTCAGTTAATTTTTAACATAGTGAGGCAGGAGCCCCACTTCACTCTTTTGCACGTGGATATCTAGTTGTAACAACACTATTTGTGAAGAGATTATTCTTTTCCCATTGAGAGGTCTTGGCACCATTATTGAAAATCAGTTGATTATAAATGTGGGAATTTATTTCTGGATGCTCAATTAGATTCCATTGATGTATATTTTTATCCCATGTCAGTATCACATTGTTTTGACTACAGTAGCTTTGTAGTGATTTTGAATTGGGAAGAGAGTCCTCTAACTTTTTTCTTCTTTTTCAAGGTGGGCAGTCTATTCTAGGCCCCTTGCATTTCTTTTTTTTTTTCAAGACAGAGTCTCACTTTGTTGCCCAAGTGCCGTTGCTAGAGTGCCGTGGCGTCAACCTATCTCACAGCAACCTCCAACTCCTGGGCTCAAGCGATCCTCCTGCCTCAGCCTCCCGAGTAGCTGGGACTACAGGCACGCGCCACCATGTTATGCCCGGCTCATTTTTTCTATATATCTGTGTGTGTGTATATCTATCTATCTATCTATATATATATATATTTATTTTTTTTTTTGAAACAGAGTCTCACTTTGTTGCCCAGGCTAGAGTGAGTGCCGTGGCATCAGCCTAGCTCACAGCAACCTCAAACTCCTGGGCTCAAGCGATCCTCCTGCCTCAGCCTCCCGAGTAGCTGGGACTACAGGTATGTGCCACCATGCCCGGCTAATTTTTTTGTATATATATTTTTAGTTGGTCAATTAGCTTCTTTCTATTTTTTTTTTTTTTTGAGACAGAGTCTTGCTTTGATGTCCAGGCTAGAGTGAGTGCCGTGGCGTCAGCCTAGCTCACAGCAACCTCAAACTCCTGGGCTTAAGTGATCCTGCTGCCTCAGCCTCCCGAGTAGCTGGGACTACAGGCATGCGCCACCATGCCCGGCTAATTTTTTCTATATATATGTTAGTTGGCCAATTAATTTCTTTCTATTTATAGTAGAGACGGGGTCTCGCTCTTGCTCAGGCTGGTTTCGAACTCCTGACCTCGAGCAATCCACCCGCCTCGGCCTCCCAGAGTGCTAGGATTACAGGCGTGAGCCACCACGCCTGGCCTTCATTTTTTCTATATAGTTATATAGTTTTTTAGTTGGCCAATTAATTTCTTTCTATTTTTTTTAGTAGAGACTGGGTCTCGCTCTTGCTCAGGCTGGTTTCAAACTCCTGAGCTCAAAGGATCCGCCCACCTCGGCCTCCCAGAGTGCTAGAATTACAGGCATGAGCCACCGAGCCTGGCCCCTTTGCATTTCTTTGTGAATTTGAGGATCAGGCTGCCAATTTCTGCAAATAGGGTAGTAGCTCTCTTCTGATAGGGATTATATTGAATCTCTAGCTCAATTCAGGTTTGTAGTTCCATTTTAATATTAAATCTTATAATCCAAAAATGTATGATGTCTTTCTGGAAGACATTAGATGGTTAGATGTTCTAGAAGAACAGATTTGTTTCCTAAAAAGATCACTTGACAATGTCCAAATCATTCTTTGTGTGATAAGAATAAAATAAAATACTGTTGTTTCTATTGAAATGTTACGACCAAGAAGGTGCTGTTGCCTAACCCACTGGGGACATAACTGAGTCATGATTATCACGTCCAAAAAAGTTACATCCTCCTCTCTTTGGTCTTCAACATTCTCATGTTGTCCTAATATTCACTCTAAGGTCACATCCCCGTGACAACCTGTCTCCTGCAGTAAGAAGTCCTGGAATCCAGCTGTTAGTTTGGTTAAAAATGATGCCACGGTTTTGCCTCGTCTTTCTTATGTAGCTTGTAACTCACTATCAACGTTTTGTTTATTCCTGGTCTGCCAATGCCCAGGCTGCTGAGTCAGGCACGTTTCACTGGGTGGAGCGTTGAGCAGCCCTCGGGCATGCTGTGTGTTTTTCTTGCTCTGTGTCTGCCTCACCTACATCTTCCAACCCCCGCTGCCCAGAGCCTCCACTTTGTTTTTATTTCAGCATATTATGGGGGTACAAATATTTAGGTGCCTTTCTTTCCAGAGTCAGAGCTTCAAGCGTGTCCATCCATGCCCCAGACGGTGCGCATGGCACTCATTATATATGTATACACCCATCCCCTCCTGCTCCTCCCATCTGCCTGACGCCTGATAAATGTTATTCCTGTATGTCCACTTGGGTGTTGATCAGTTAATACCAATTTGCTGCTGAGTACATGTGGTGCCTGAACCTCCACTTCTGAGAGGATGACAACCACACTATTCCTGCCAGTAATTTCTGGTCAAATGCAACTATTTATGGGTTTGACTTCTGGAATTTTCTGTCCTTTAAAAACTATGGTGGTCCTGCCAATGTGTGTTAGTAGCATAGTCTCTCACAACATATATCCCCGAGAATGTAAGTTCCCAACACTGAATTCATGCCATGGGAGTCAGGTTAATGAAGAACCAAGATGATTTAATGGCTGCAGAGGGATTTTGGTGAAATCTCCAAGGCCATAGCGTGCAGGTGTTCCCTGTCTGACTCTTCACTCCCAATTGTACTTGGTTATGTCTCTCTGGGAAGTGGGAGTGGGAACTTCTCCTTCCACACCTCAGAGACTGAAAGTCACCTGGACCAGTGTACAACATGGCTACTTCTGAGGCAGGTCCCCAAGACAAGGGACAGCCATCACCCCAGCGTTCACAGGGGCTAGATCCCTCACACAAGCCCGCTATCTAATTGAAATTCCCCATTGACACTCAAATGTGGGATTACTGTAGTACTTGGTTACCTCTGTATTGTACACACTGGAGAGTTGCCTTTAGTAATTTTCTTTCTTTTCTTTTCTTTTTTTTTGGGGGGGATGTGGTCTCACACTGTTGCCCAGGCTGGAGTGCAGTGGCATGATCATAGCTCACTGCAATCTTGAACTCCTAGGCTCAAGTGATCCTCCTGCCTCAGCCTCCCGAGTAGCTGGGACTACAGGCATGTGCCACCATGCCCAGCTAATTTATTTGTATATATATTTTTAGTTGGTCAATTAATTTCTTTCTATTTTTAGTAGAGACGGGGTCTTGCTCTTGCTCAGGCTGGTTTCAAACTCCTGACCTTGAGCGATCCTCCTGCCTCGGCCTCCCAGAGTGCTAGGATTATAGGCGTGAGCCACCACCCCAAGCCTGTTTTTTGCTTTTAATTTAAAGTTTTCCGGTTGTTACAGGTTATTTCAGGTCCCAGCACTGAGCCAGCACATGCAGCCCTGCCAGAGGATTGGTCAGCAGTTCCCCATTCTTTGAACTGAAGCTCCTTCCTTCTACTTTATATTGGTTGAGGAAGTGGCCTCTTTTTCCTGTGGCAAAATGTTTTAGGCAGAAAGGGATCAGGCCCGACCGTCCAGGTAGCAAGCAGCAGCCTGCAAGCATGAAGCGTGTAGGTGGGGCAAAGAGCCCTGGATCCCACCCGGTCAGACGTGGGAGGCCCAGCTCCACGCGCTCAGTGACACCCTGCACACCTACCAGTTTTCCTGAGCACTCGAAATATGGCCAGGTTCCTACCTATCACTTGGCAGAGGCTCTTGGAAGCCAGAGGTAAATAACACACAGGTGCAACAAGGATGAGTCAGCCTCTTCTGGACTGGTGCCATGGAGGCTGGCACCAAGGTTCTCTTGTTTTTCACACTCTAGAAGCACAGAACTCCCAGTGCCACCTGGGCGATGTGTGACAGTCCTACCTGTGGCCGGGCCAGGGATGTCTGGGATCAGGGCCTCATCACCCTTTCTGGAGGGGCTGGGCCCGGACTTAGGGAGGTTGCTGGTCTGAGAGTTGGGGTGTCCAGGTCTAGTCCAGACTGTGTCTGGGACCTGCAGTTGCCCTCACCTGCAGGTCTTTCCTACGGAGAAGGAATTCGGGTGAGAAAATACGAGCAGTGAGGGTTGAGTATACTCTTATTTCCCAAGAGACAGACAACCACTGGGGACATGGCAGTGACCGATGCAGCCCTGGTTCCTGTCTTCACAGGGCTCTAGGTCCAGTAGAGGTGACTGACTTGCCCCCAGACGGTGACAACGGAGAGTGGGCAGCTCTGGGATAGGGCAAGCAGAGAACACTGGAACCAATATCAAAATTCCCAAAGCCACTGGGAGGCTTGGGCCAGTATGAAGCAAGTGCAAGATGGGGCAGGTGGCTTCCACTACTTTTGGGGCCAGGATATGGGGCCAGGTGAGGTTCCTGAATGTGGGCCGGGGTCTGAGTGGCTTGAGCTTCCTTCTGCTGCAAAGAGAGGGAGCACAGGGTGCACCCCGCTGTACAGTGGGAGTGACATGGGAAGGGCTCCCAAGTGGTCAGAGTCCAACATCCAAAATCGAATTTTCCTCTTATACTTGGAGATGAGCAGCTACTAAAAGGTGACTTCTTTGACCCTTCGAGAAAATGTGGAGAAAAGATTCCAGGCCAGGGCTGCCGGTGCCAGGGCCCCTCCAGAGAGTCCTGCACTGGCTCCTGTTGCCCTCCCACTGTCCCGGCCTGTGAGACGCCCCTGCTCCTCAGGCTCAGGCTGGCACTGAAGGTTCCATACTGGTCCTTGAGGCGGAATCAATGAGAATGGAGAATGAGGACAGTGGTTTGAGGAAAAGGAAAGAGACGGTTATTCATTTGCCAGTGAATGATGAGAGCAGCAGACTAGCATCTCAAAAGACCAGCATCCTGCCATTAAGCAGAGAAACAGGGCTTTTTATTTTATATTTTCTTTTCTTTTCCTTATTTATTTTGAGACAGAGTCTCACTCTGTTGCCCAGGTTAGAGTGCCGTGGCATCAGCGTAGCTCACAGCAACCTCAAACTCCTGGGCTCAAGCGATCTTCCTGCCTCAGCCTCTCAAGTAGCTGGGACTACAGGCATGTGCCACCATGGCTGGCTAATTTTTTCTATATATAGTTTTAGTTGTTCAGCTAATTTCTTTCTTTCTTTTTTTTTGAGACAGAGTCTCACTTTGTTGCCCAGGCTAGAGTGAGTGCCGTGGCGTCAGCCTAGCTCACAGCAACCTCAAACTCCTGGGCTCAAGCAATCCTGCTGCCTCAGCCTCCCGAGTAGCTGGGACTACAGGCATGCGCCACCATGCCTGGATAATTTTTTCTATATGTATTAGTTGGCCAATTAATTTTTTCTATTTATAGTAGAGACAGGATCTCGCTCTTGCTCAGGCTGGTCTCAAAGTCCTGAACTTGAGCAATCCACCTGCCTCAGCCTCCCAGAGTGCTAGCATTACAGGCGTGAGCCACCGCGCCTGGCCTAATTTCTTTCTGTTTTTAGTAGAGATGAAGTCTTGCTCTTGCTCAAGCTGGTTTCAAATTTCTGAGATCAAGTGATCTTCCCGAGTCGACCTCCCAGAGTGCTAGGATTACAAGCATGGGTCACCATGCCCAGCCAAAACAAGGCTTTTTAAAGGGGGGTTTTCAGCAGTTGGGCTTGGGTCTACATGACCAGCATCGCATGTGGTGGCTTCGGGCTTTTTTTATTTGACTACATGTGATGGTTTCAGTAGCCCTCACCTCCACGACCAACATCTTCTCACTACTCTGTCCAGCCCTCTCCTGTGCTTTAAGATACTTGAAAACAAACAGCAAAGAATAGTTTTCTGCTCCTTGGATTACTGGCCTTGGCGAGCAATGTAGGTTTTGATTTCTAAAAAGGGTGGGGATGTTTCTAAAGACGTTTTAAAGGTTTTAAAACATTCCGTTGTCCTTGATCAGAACATTACCTCTGTTACAAGATCAAGGGCGATAAAGTGGGCCTCTCCCTCCTCAAGCGATGCCAACCTGAACCCTGCCCGGTTCAGGGAAGAGGCTTCACAATGTTTTGGCAGAGGCCACCAGGCTGGGGTTCAAGCCCGGTTTCAGCCTCCCAGGCAAGTACCCGGGATTGAGGCTGTCAGCCTTGAACTCACTGTGTGGGAGCCGGAGCAGCTGAGTCAGAGGCTTGTAGGAAGGAGCAGGGGAGCCCCTGCCCGGAGCCTTTGCCCTTGCAGAGGCATGTGGCCGTCACCCACCGGGAATAGCTTTTATTGCATCACCGTGAGCTCACATTCGGTCCAGAAGGAAGCCTAGTGACCACCAGGGGTAAGATTCTGTGGTCAGTGCTGTGCACAGTCTTCTAATTTCATTTCTGTTGTAGTTTCATGTTCCAAATACTGATGATGAGGAACAAAGTGCTTTACATCCTGAAGGAGGGGCGTGGTCCACACTGTGGAGCGCTGCTCTACCCTGCAGCGACAGGAGGGGGGAGAGCAGAGGAGGGCTGTGGCCGGGGAGGGGCTGCCCCCACCAAGGAGAGCATGGGCCGTGGGACACTGGTAATTGCAGGATTAGTTCCTCCTCCCTGGTGTCCTGCCTCCCTTCCTAGGCCTCCTGTCCACCTTCCACACGAAGGGATTAGCCACAAACAACAATCTGATCACACCTGTCCCCTGTTTAGGGTCATCTGTGGCCCCACTGCCCCATCGTCAAAGTCTGGTTCTCCTAAGGCTCACAGGTGACACCCGCTGGCACACCCCCCAAGTCCTCACCCTCTCTGAGCTTGGCCTCACGGCAACAGCCACAGGTCTAGCTCGTCCTGCCTGTAACGTGCCCACTGGCACCGTGCCCCGCCACTGTCCTTGGTCATGTCTCCTGTGTCCCGATTGGCGGTGGCTGTGACCATTGTGCCCTGCAGGCTGCTGTGTTGCTGAGCCTCCAGGGAACCTGTGGAAGGTGTCAGAGTCTGCATCCTGTGGCCGTGGTCCCCATTTGGCATGGGGGGCGGTGGCAGCTCCTCAGATGCAATTGAACCCATCCTGTCTTTGGGTAGCTGGCCACCATTGCTTTCAGCCTGATTACTTGCTTCTGTCCACACTGGGCCTGATCTTGGATGTTCCACACCCATCCAGTGTCACTGATCTGTGTGACAGCCCGCAGTATGGACGGGCTACCCTGGGCTCCAATGAGTCCAGCTACCTTTCTGGCTATCTGGTGCAGAGAGGGAAAAAAATGCACAGGTAGAGACTATGTTTTCTCTAATATCTGAAAAATCCAAACAAGGCCTGGGCATCTAGTTGCCCAGGTTAAAGCTAACAGCTTCTGGTGGATGGGCTCTGGGACATGACACAGAGCTCCAGCCCAGGGGGACCCCAAAAAGGACACATGTTAGGCTAGTTCTTGAGTTTTATCAGAGTTCGTTTCCCAGCCTACCCATTACAGACCTGTGACTGTCAGCTCCAAGGCTTCTTGTGCAGTGTGCTCATCAAGGGCTACTCTAAGGCTGTCAGCTACACGGTCACTGCACAGCACTCCCTCGGACAAGCAGACAGCGGTCAATTCCTATCACACCCATAGGTGACACTGTCAGGTAGCCCTGAGCCTCCTGGCACCCTGTGGTGGCCCCATCCTCTGTGCTGAAGTGGCATCAGGCAGCTGGGAGGATCCAACAAGGGTGGGGGAACGGGGCAGACCACAAGATGCCTGATAAATATAAAAGGTCCTGGCGTGGAGACCTGGCATCTGCGGCTGCGACTTGTAGGATGAGCCCACACGGGCACTCCCACACGGTGGCGTGAGCCAGTCTGCCCAGGCTGGGCCATTCCTTTAAGGACAGGAGAAGTTCTGTCGTCCCTCAGCAGCTACCCAAGACGGCCAAGACCACGTGTCCTTTCCAGGATTTTGCCCACAGGCTTCCCTGAGATCAGGAATTTCCCTTTTTGTGAAGCTTTAGTGAAGCTTTGCTTTGATGGCCCCATCATTTGGGCAGTGACGGGCTGTATGACTCCCTGGCTCTCTGTCATATGCCTCAGGGTCTATTTCAGGACCTCTACCCTGTCCCCTCTGTGGGGCCTCAGGGTCCAACTGAGGGTCCACTTTCCTAGCTCTCCACCCTGCGGATGGGAGACCTCGTCCTGCCCTAAAACCAGAGGGTCCTGCGCCATGCTGCCTGTCTCCAACACCCCCTTTTCTCTGCCTCCATCCATGCAGACCGCCCCTTCACCTCCGTGCACGGGTGGCTTCTGTCCCACTTGTCAGCCTTCTGTCCTCATAAACATGCAGGTGCATGTCCAGCTCCTGTGCCCCCAGGCTGCCGGGTCTGCCCTGGGTTGGATCCCAGGGTCCTGCCCCTCCTGCTTCCCCTGTGTAAAGGGACAAACCCCGTGTTTGTCCTCTGTCCTCTCACGCTCAGCACAGAGCACTCCTGTGACCAGAAGCATGGGGTTCTCCCCCCACACACTGAGCAGGTCTCCAGCAGACACCAGCTGGGTGTCCTATAGTCTGCTTCAAGTTTGACACAATCTACCTGAAAATACTGTCAGATCCTGCAGATTGAGAGCTCAGATCCCCGAGACTGCTCCCCACTTTGGATGCCAGTTGCAAATAGTAGGTTGTCACCTATGCTTCTTACAGACTGGATACCAACCAGGGTTTCCACGATCCCCTGCTTAGATTTGGTTAATTTGCTAGGATGACTCACAAAACTCAGAGAAACACTTATTTACACTTACTGGTATATTATGAACAACATTAGACAGGATTGGATTAACATGCAGAGGAAGAGAAGGTGTGGGGTAGGGGTTTGGAGTTTCCATACCCTCTGGGGACACGACACCCTCCCAATACCTCCAAGTATTCAGCAACCAGAAGATCAAATCTTGTTGTTGAAGAGTTTTTATAGAGGTGGTCTTTAGTGCTCCTGTCATTGAAACCACAAAGGGACTTCTGCATAGGTCCAGGTGCTCGTTACACAAAGATGCAATTATTGAGGCAATGAGGACTGCCAAGAAAGGAATTTTTAATATGAAAGATGTCTTGTCGGGAGAACAGGAGAAGCTGCTTGAGACATTGAAGGAGATCATGGGCTTTTTAAGGAGGGGCCACATGCCTTGGGGCAGTTTGAGGGGGATGGTGAGTCTTGGCATCAGGAAGTCTGCTATGGGACCTTCAGAATCTCAACTCCTTTGTCTTGCAGAAAATTCATCATTTCTTAGAAAAAACTCAAATTTCAAGTAGTGAGTTAGGGGAAAATATTATGAAAAACATATAGGGGTCATTGAAATTTGTTTCTTGAGCCCTTTACAACTCCCCTCTTCTGTTTAGTGCATTCCTCAATCTGGAGTAATTAGGACACTGATCTATCTGGCTGCTTCCTGCTGAAATGTAACATAGTTGGAATAAGAGGAACAGTGAAAATGTTGAGCCTGTAACCAAAAATTTTTTTTGACACAGTCTCAATCTGTCATCTGGGCTAAAGTATGGTGGTGTTATCATAGCTCGCTGCGACCTCAAATTCCAGGGCTCAAGCGATCCTCCTGCCTCAGCCTCCCAAGTAGCTGGGACTACAGGCATGCGCCACCACAGCAGGCTTATTTTTCTATTTTTTTGTAGAGACAGGGTCTCACTCTTGCTCAGGCTGGAAGATGTTTAGGACCTGTTCCTGAGTTATTGTGTCTGGAGCAAAGGATTGACAGAGACTCCTCCTATCAGCCAGCAGAGGAGGGCTTTCCAGAAGTCAGATGAAAATAATACCCCAGAGCTCCCAGGAGGAAAAGTCATTCTATTTTTCTGGGGAAAAGGGCGAGCTAGTGGGGAAGCTTCTCAGATCATGAAATGCCAACCTCTGCCTGATATTTATTTATTTATTTTTGAGACAGAGTCTCACTCTGTTGCCCGGGCTAGAGTGCCATGGCCTCAGCCTAGCTCACAGCAACCTCAAACTCCT
Source organism: Microcebus murinus (assembly GCF_040939455.1). Taxonomy (NCBI): domain Eukaryota; kingdom Metazoa; phylum Chordata; class Mammalia; order Primates; family Cheirogaleidae; genus Microcebus; species Microcebus murinus. The sequence goes on from NC_134119.1 coordinate 65,137,390, forward strand.
GGGCTCAAGCAATCCTCCTGCCTCAGCCTCCCGAGTGGCCGGGACTACAGGCATGCGCCACCATGCCCGGCTAATATATATATATATACACACACACACACACACACACACACACACTTTTAGTTGTCCAACTAATTTCTTTCTTCTTCTTCTTCTTTTTTTTTTTTTGTTTAGTAGAGATGGTGTTTCGCTCTTGCTCAGGCTCGTCTCGAACTCCTGAGCTCAAGTGATCCTCCCAGCTGGACCTCCCAGAGTGCTAGGATTACAGGCATTAGCCACCACACCCGGCCCCAATCTCTGTCTTTTTTTCGCATTCCAGGAGCCCAGAGAAACCAGCAACACCCAGGGGCCCTGGGAACCTCCCACCTGAGTGTCATTCATGGGTGTCTTGGAACAGGGCCTGCCTGCCCTACCCAGAGGGGTGGGAACACAGTGTTTGGCTGTCCTTGGTCAGGAGACCTGAGTACTAGTCCAGTCTGTGTCACTGAGCAGCAGCAGGACCTCAACCAGTATCTTGATTAGACCCAGAAAGTAGGGTGAGAGAATTAAACAAATGGCTATTTAAGGCTAGGATCTTATACCTATTGTCGAGAAGCCCAGAATCGTCTCTAGATCTGGTTAGGTTCCAAATTATTAACACCCGAGGGGAAGCTTCCACCCAGATAGCCCGGGCTGGGCTCCCGTGCAGAAGTGAGACCCATTCCTCAGCTTGACCAGAAGAGGGTGGGAGGCCCACAGGGCAGGAGGTGGGATTGGAGAGCATTATGGGCAAAGGCTGTTTTGATGCCTTCAGAAACATCAGGGACAGGATTGGAACCCAGGGCTGTCTTAACGCAAAGCCTCATCAATGTCCAGTCAGGGGATCTTAGTGGCCAGGGAGGCCTGGACTGGCCCCTACTGCACTCCCAACATCCCAGCCCCCTGCCCCACCATGACCGCCCTCTGTTTCTTGGGCCTGGGTCTGACCCATCTACCCTCAGAGACCTGGCTCAGGCCAAGGAGGGCCAGCTGGGGCCCTCCGTCCTCACAGGTGCCAACCCCAGCCCAGACCCAAGAAATCTGCTTTTATCTAACCTTGGCTCACACCCAGGCCAAGCCTCATGCACTGTACTTAGTACAGAAAGCAGGCCCGGTCCCAGGGCCCTCCTGCAGCCTCCCAGAAAATGTCTCAGACCAAGGAAGTGAACAGCACCTCCCTTTTTGGAAGACATAAGAATGAAGATATGTAGGTGGTTCTCAGGGAGGAGGAAATGTCCCTGGAGCGCACTCTCCGGCCAAGTGCACTAACTACCTGGCTGGGACTCCCTAGCAGTAGTAGTTTTCCCATCATTGCCGGCCACAGTGACAAAAAAAGGTGTGACAAAAACTCTCCCACAGCATGCTGGTCTGTGCGTATGATCCCACTTTCTAATCCAGAAGGAGCAGGTGAGCCTGGCCCCTGCTGCCTTCCCAAGTCCATTCAGCATTCGGCTGTGAGTCACTGGCAATAGTAGATGGCCCATCATTGCTTGACACAGTCACAAACAAGTGTCATGATGTGGCAGAGCATTGCGGTCAGCACACACTGTTTCGTTTTCTAATCCATTGTTTTCTTACTTAACAAAATAATGTTTTGTGCCCACTGAGCCGGCTCTCCACGCTATAGAAAGTCCCAATCTGTGTCCTGGAAAACTCTGCGGGGCCCACAGCGGGCAGGCAGGGGCGGAAGAGCAGGTGGCGCGGCGGTGCCGGGAGGGGGGAAGGAGGGCGCCCCGCACCACGGCACTGGGGTGCGGTCACCGCTGCAGCAGCTCTCCTGCTCTGCTGTCCCAGGGTCAAGCCTTGCGTCCCCCCTCCCCAGGAAGACATGCCAGACCGTCACACACGAGTCTGACCGCGTCCACCCCCGCTAGGGCCGGTCACGGTGCCCGTGTGCTCAGGGTGGAGTCCAGCCTCCTCTCCTGCCCTGCCAGGTGACCCGCCCTGCTGCCCCTCCTGCCCTGCCCTCTGCTCCTGGGGACCCCGCCTTTGCTGAAACAGTCACCGTTCCTGTTCCAGCTCGAGCCCTCCCACCCAGCGTCCTCGTCCCTGACTCCCAGGCTGCGGCGGGGCGTCCTCGGGCCTCCCCACCCTGGGCCCCCCATCCCAGCGCTGGCGCTCTGAGTCTTCGCATTCTGAGGCCGGTTTGTGCCCCTCACTGCTGCGAAGGGGCCTGCCGCATGTCACCGCTGTGTCCTTAGCTCACCTCATCCGGCAGGCAACAGGGCTCACAGGTGTCCTCAGCGAATGCTTATTGCCAGGCCTTTAACTGTGCGTCTCTACTAGTCCCGCAGACGGGTGATCAAGTGGACCAGCCTGTCTCCATTTCCAGGCAGGGAAACTGAGGCTCAGAGAGGCAAAGTTGCCTCCCCAGGGTCACTCAACAGTTATATGGCAGAGTCTGGCCATGACACAGGCCCCAGGAAGGAGCAGGGTGCCTCTGCTCTTGGCTCTACAGGGTGGTCAGGTGTGAGGCAGGGAGTGTGGCGAGATGCAGGAGAGACAAATGGCATCCCCTGTGCATGGGGCAGGGAGAGAGAAGCTCCTCCCGCTGGCAGGACACACAGGTTTCTGTGCAGTCATAGAGCTTTGTGTAATCTCTCGGGGTGGGGACCCCACGAGTGGGCACCAGCCCCAACTTCCCATCCACCTCTGAGAGCTGCAGTGGTGACCACACCCTTGCCCCTGTGTGGGTGACAACAGAGATTGCACCGTCGGCAGCCTCAGAGCTGACCCAGGTCTGTAACTGAATCCTCCACTCAAGATGGGCCTGAACACGGAAGTGATTCCCATGTCACAGGAGGGCCACCTGCAGCTCTGGTTCTGGTCTGGAAGGTCATTTGGAGCCTGAGCTTTGGGCCTGGGCTGGGGACGGGGTCTGGGCAGCGGGCGTCCCAGGCTCCATGGGGCAGCAGAGACGTGGGCGGCGGCGACTGTGCAAAGGCAGACGGGCTGTACAGGCGCCACTGCCTACAAGGTGACTGGTCACCTCTCCTGGCCCTAGACAGAACGGCCGCTCCATGCCAGGTGGGGCCTGTGAGCTCTGGGCCGACAGATTCCGGCAGGAGCTGGGACCAGTTCCCTCCCCAGTCCTCACTCACACTGTGACCTGGGCCCACAGGATTGTCCCCAAATGGCTCTTCTCCTTCTGTCCCCACACCCTGAGCCCCACCCCTCTCAAGAAGCATGTTAGGCAAAATGCTTTTGAGCGTCTCAGGCTGGTTGTGGAACTTCCCTCTGAACTTCGCGGACATGTACTGACAAGGACATTGGGCTCAGTGACCACAACTAAGGTGTTTTCCTTTCCCATTCTCCTCCTGTCTCTCTGTCTCCTTCCCACCCTCCGTGTCTGACCTTCACCAAGACACTGACCTTGACTATCCTCCTCAGCACGACGTCACCAGTGTCTGGGGTGAGGCCTGGGCGTCCGAGGTCCCACGGGGACTTGTGCTCCTGGCGTAATGGCCACGCGTGAGGGGACACAGGGACGGCGAGGGCCCCGGGGTCGCCTGAGTCACGCCCTTTCCCACCTTTCCAGAAATGCGACACTGAGCTGAGCGGGGGCCACGGTGTGTCCCACCTGAGCGCCAGGACCGCAGGGGGGTGAGCAGTGACCACGTCTGGGCCTGGGCTGGGGACGTGAGGTCGGGAGCGCAGGGGACCTGGGAGGATGCCCCATGCATGTGGTCAGGCTGAGGACCCAGGGGGTGCGACGGGAAAGCTGTTTACTGTCTCAGCAGGGACAGTGACGACCCCAAGGAGCGTCCTGCACCTCCCTGCTTGCCACGGAGGCCTCGGTGCCGGGCATGAGAGGGAGGCTCTTGGGGAGAGAAGGTGGAGGGGACAGCGGGCCTCTCCTGGCCCTCTAATGATGTGAATACTTCTGGAGAGGCATGGGTGTGGTCCTTCCTGGTAAGACATTCAGCATGACACACCCTGCCTGTCACCTGTTCTTGCTCAAGTGAGATCCAGTGATAGCACCCACTCCTCTGTATCTATAAAGGGTCTGCTCACACCCATGTGCTCCGCTGCGGACACCCAGGGCCATTGCTCCCCGACGCCACGTCTGCTCGCAGCCGTCTGCTCCTCTGTGGGTTCCTACAACCATGCCTCCCCGAAGCTGCTTCCTGGGTAAGGAGAACACAGCCCCAGTCCTGAGCCCGGTCCCATCTCAGCCACCACCCTGCCCCGACCCACACCTCATCCCTGTCCCCAAGCCTTGTCTGCTCCTATATGTGACTCCCTCACGGCAATTCCTGCTCCACATCCCCATACAGCCCCATCCACATTCGTGTTCCATCCCCAAACTCATGCCCGATGCCCCCTAGGGTCCCACTCCCACCCTGTCTTCTTCTGAACTCTGGGCGCGTCACCCCCGCCATGCACTGGCAGACTCAGCTCAGCCCTTCGCTGCCTGACCCCGGCTGAGCCCCCAGCTCTGACCCCCCACCCGCCCGGGAAACAGCCACAAGCTCCTGAGCCCTGAGCCGTTTCTCCCAGGAGTCCTGCCCCGCCCGGCCCTGCACAGGAGCCCTGAGCACAGGGCGCTGGGCCCCGCCCGAGTCTGCTCCTAGCCTTTCCCTGGGCTCAGTCGGGACAGAGGCCCCCTCGGACCCTCCCCTGCCCCAGGCTGGGCTCCCAAGGACAAGTGCCAGCTGCACCGCCACCCCCTGCCCGCTCTTCTCCCACAGGGGTCCTGGCCGTTCTCCGAGTTCTCACACGTCTCTACTCACACGGACACCCAGGTGAGCCCAGGAGGGTCGGGGACGCTCAGAGGGCGGTGCCGCTCCCAGAGAACCCCATGTGGGACCCTCCTGTCCCCCTGCCTGGGCCACAGCAGCTCTGTCTCCTCCAGTGGCCCCCACAGATGCTCACCGGATGCTGAGCCAGCCCACAGCAGACGTGGGGACAAGCACCTAGGGAAGGTGCGTCACTCCAGACCTGCTGCTCTCGGGCCTCTGTGTTTGTCAGAGGCCACCAGGCGGGGTCCCAAGCCCTCCTCTGCCTCCCCAGGAAGCAGCTAGGAATGACATTGTGACAGTCGAACTCACTGTCTGGGAGACAGAGCAGCAACGTCAGAGGCTTGTAGGAAGGAGCAGGGGAGGCCCAGCCCGGAGCCTTTGCCCTTGCAGAGGCACGTGGCCGTCACCCACCGGGAATAGCTTTTATCGCATCACCGTGAGCTCACACACGGTCCAGAAGGAAGCCTAGTGACCACCAGGGGTAAGATTCTGTGGCCTGTGCTGGGCACACGCTTCCTATTTCCTTTCTGTTGTATTTTCATATTCCAAATACTGATGATGAGGAACAAAGTGCTTTACATCCTGAAGGAGGGGCGTGGTCCACACTGTGGAGCGCTGCTCTACCCTGCAGCGACAGGAGGGGGGAGAGCAGAGTGAGGGCTGGGGCCGGGGAGGGGCTGCCCCCCCCAGGAGAGGGTGGGCCTTGGGACTCTGGTAATTGCAGGATTAGTTCCTCCTCCCTGGTGTCCTGCCTCCCTTCTCAGGCCTCCTGTCCACCTTCCACACAAAGAAATATGAAGGGATTTGCCACAAACACCTACCTGATCACACCTGTCCCCTGTTTAGGGTCATCTGTGGCCCCACTGCCCCGATGTCAGAGTCTGGTTCTCCTAAGCCTCACAGGTGACACCCCCTGCCAACCCCCCCACCCTTGTCCTCACTCTCTCTGGGCTCAACCTCACGGCAACAGCCACAGGTCTAGCTCGTGGGCACCTGTAACCTGCCCACTGGCACCGTGCCCCGCCACTGTCCTGGTCATGTCTCCTGTGTCCAGATTGACGGTGGCTGTGACCATTGTGTCCTGCAGGCTGCTGTGTTGCTGAGCCTCCAGGGAACTTGTTGAAGGCGTCAGAGTCTGCATCCTGTCACTGTGATCCCCATTTGGCATGGGGGCAGTGGCAGTTCCTCAGGTGGACTTGAACCCATCTTGTCTTTGGGTGCTGGGCACCATTGCTTTCAGCTTCATCTGTCCCCGTTCTCCATATTGGGCCTGACTGTGGGTCTACCTCACCCATTCGGTGTCACTGGTCTGAGTGAGAGCACTCAGTGTGGACGGGGTGTCTGGTCTTCTCTGGGCCCCAGTGGGTGCAGCTACATTCCTGGTTATCTGGTGCGGAGAGGCAAAAAAAGAAGAAAAAAAACACACAGGTGGAGAATGTTTTCTCTAATGTCTGAAAAATCCAAACAAGGCCTGGGCATCCTTTCCTATAGTTGCCTAGGTTAAAGCTAACAGTTTCTCCCTGATGGGCTCTGGACACTGAGCTCATGACACTGAGCTCCAGCCCAGGGGGACCCCAAAAAGGTCACGTGTTAGGCTGGTCCTTGAATTTTACCAGAGTTTGTTTCCCAGCCTACCCGTTACAGACCTGTGACTGTCAGCTCCAAGGATTCTTGTGCGGTGTGCTCATCACGGGCTACTCTAAGGCTGTCAGCTACACAGTCACTGCACAGCACTCCCTCGGACAAGCAGACAGCGGTCAATTCCTATCACACCCATAGGTGGCGCTGTGGTGCCCCGAGCCTCCTGGCACCCTGTGGTGGCCCCATCCTCTGTGCTGAAGTGGCATCAGGCAGCTGGGAGGATCCAACAAGGGTGGGGCAACGGGGCAGACCACAAGATGCCTGATAAATATAAAGATCCTGGCGTGGAGACCTGGCATCTGCGGCTGCGTCTCGTAGGATGAGCCCACACGGGCACTGCCACACGGTGGCGTGAGCCAGTCTGCCCAGGCTGGGCCATTCCTTTAAGGACAGGAGAAGTTCTGTCCTCCCTCAGCAGCTACCCAAGACGGCCAGGAGCGTGTGTCCTTTCCAGGATTTTGCCCACAGGCTTCCCTGAGATCAGAAATTTCCTTTTTTGTGAAGCTTTTGTGAAGCTTTGTTTTGATGGCCCCGTCATCTGGGCAGTGACAGGCTGTATGACTCCCTGGTTCTCTGTCACATGCCTCAGGGTCTATCTCAGGACCTCTACCCTGTCCCCTCTAAGGGGCCTCAGGGTCCGACTGAGGGTCCACTTTCCTAGCTCTCCACCCTGCGGCTGGGTGCCGCGTCCTGCGCCATGCTGCCTGTCTCCAACACCCCCTTTTCTCCGCCTCCATCCATGCAGACTGCTCCTTCACCTCCGTGCACCGGTGGCTTCTGTCCCACTTGTCAGCCTTCTGTCCCCATAAACATGCAGGTGCATGTCCAGCTCCTGCACCCCTAGGCTGCCGGGTCTGCCCTGGGCTGGGTCCTGGGGTCCTGCCCCTCCTGCTTCCCCTGTCTAAAGGGACAAACCCCGTGTTTGTCCTCTGTCCTCTCACGCTCAGCACAGAGCACTCCTGTGACCAGAAGCGTGGGGTTCTCCCCCCACACACCGAGCAGGTCTCCAGCAGACACCAGCTGGGTGTCCTGTAATCCGCTTCAAGTTTGACACAACCTACCTGAAAACAGTGTCAGATCCTGCAGATCGAGGGCTCAGATCCCCGAGACTGCTCCCCACTTTGGGTGCCAGTTGCAAGTAGTAGGTTGTCACCTGTGCTTCTTACAGACTGGATACCAACCAGGGTTTCCTCGATACGCTGTTAGGATTTGGTTAATTTGCTAGGATGACTCACAGAACTCAGAGAAACACTTACTTACCTTTCCTGGTTTATTATGGAGGGCATCACAAAGGATTGGATTAACATGCAGAGGATGAGAAGGTGTGGGGTAGGTATTTGGGGCTTCCATGCTCTCTCAGGGCATAGCACCCTCCCAATACCTCCTAGTATTCAGCAGCAGGAAGACCAAATCTTATTGTTGAGGAGTTTTTACAGAATTTCCCCTTTAGTGCTCCTGTCATTGAAACCACAAGGGGACTTCTGCGTAGGTCAGGTGCTCGTTACACAAAGATCCAATTATTGACACAATGAGGACGGCCAAGAAACAAATATGAAAGACATCTTGTTGGGAGAACAGGAAAAGCTGCTTGAAAAAGAAAAGGAGGAGCCACATACCTTGGGGCAGGTCGAGCAGGATGACAAGTCTTGGCATTAGGAAGTCCGCCTTGGGAAGCTTAACTCCTCATGCACTGCTCTTGGCACAAAAGCAAACCCTTGGCTGGGCGCGGTGGCTCACGCCTATAATCCTAGGATCGCTCGAGGTCAGGAGTTCGAGACCAGCCTGAGCAAGAGCGAGACCCCGTCTCTACTATAAATAGGAAGAAATTAATTGCCCAACTAATATATATAGAAAAAATTAGCTGAGCATGGTGGCACATGCCTGTAGTCCCAGCTACTCGGGAGGCTGAGGCAGGAGGATCGCTTGAGCCCAGGAGTTTGAGGTTGCTGTGAGCTAGGCTGACGCCACGGCACTCACTCTAGCCGGGACAACAGAGTGAGACTCTGTCTCAAAAAACAAAACAAAACAAACAAAAAAACCAAAAGCAAACCCTTGTGCAGGGCCCCTCTTCAGCCTCCCAGAAGATGTCTCCAACCAAGCACGTGAGTACACACCCCTTTTTGGAAGACATGACAGGGCAGATATGTAGATGGCTCTTATGGGAGGAGAGGGTGACCCTGGAGCCTGCTCTCGTCCCAAGTGTACTAACCATCTAGCTAGAATTCCCTAGGAATAGTAGATATCCCATCACTGCCTCCCATAGTCACAGATAAAGTGTGACAAACAATCTAGCAGAGCATTCTGGTCTGTGCATACTATTCCATTTTCTAATCCATTCCTTTTTTTTTTTTTTTTTGAGACAGAGTCTCACTTTGTTGCCCAGGCTAGAGTGAGTGCCGTGGCGTCAGCCTAGCTCACAGCAACCTCAAACTCCTGGGCTCAAGCAATCCTCCTGCCTCAGCCTCCCGAGTAGCTGGGACTACAGGCATGCGCCACCATGATGCCCGGCTATTTTTTGTATATATTTTTAGTTGGTCAATTAAGTTCTTTCTATTTTTAGTAGAGATGGGGTCTCGCTCAGGCTGGTTTCGAACTCCTGACGTTGAGTGATCCACCCGCCTCGGCCTCCCAGAGTGCTAGGGTTACAGGCGTGAGCCACCACACATTCTTTTCACTTAACAAAATAACACTGTTTTGTGCCCACTGAGTTGATTCTCCATGCTACTAAAAAGTCCCAATCTGTGTCCCGGAAAACTCTGCGGGGCCCACAGCGGGCAGGCAGGGGCGGGGGAGCAGGTGGCACGGCGGTGCCGGGAGGGGGGAAGGAGGGCGCCCAGCACCTCGGCGCTCGGGTGCGGTCGCTGCTGCGGCAGCTCTCCTGCTCTGCTGTCCCAGGGTCAAGCCTTGCGTCCACCCTCCCCAGGAAGGCACGCCTGACCGTCACACACGAGAGTGACCACGTCCACCCCCGCTAGGGCCGGTCACGGTGCCCGTGTGCTCAGGGTGGAGTCCAGCCTCCTCTCCTGCCCTGCCAGGTGACCCGCCCTGCTGCCCCTCCTGCCCTGCCCTCTGCTCCTGGGGACCCCGCCTTTGCTGAAACAGTCACCGTTCCTGTTCCACCTCGAGCCCTCCCACGCAGCGTCCTCGTCCCTGACTCCCAGGCTGCGGCGGGGCGTCCTCGGGCCTCCCCACCCTGGGCCCCCCATCCCAGCGCTGGCGCTCTGAGTCTTCGCATTCTGAGGCCGGTTTGTGCCCCTCACTGCTGCGAAGGGGCCTGCCGCATGTCACCGCTGTGTCCTTAGCTCACCTCATCCGGCAGGCAACAGGGCTCACAGGTGTCCTCAGCGAATGCTTATTGCCAGGCCTTTAACTGTGCGTCTCTACTAGTCCCGCAGACGGGTGATCAAGTGGACCAGCCTGTCTCCATTTCCAGGCAGGGAAACTGAGGCTCAGAGAGGCAAAGTTGCCTCCCCAGGGTCACTCAACAGTTATATGGCAGAGTCTGGCCATGACACAGGCCCCAGGAAGGAGCAGGGTGCCTCTGCTCTTGGCTCTACAGGGTGGTCAGGTGTGAGGCAGGGAGTGTGGCGAGATGCAGGAGAGACAAATGGCATCCCCTGTGCGTGGGGCAGGGAGTGAGAAGCTCCTCCCGCTGGCAGGACACACAGGAGTGGTACCGATTTGTGTAATCTCTCGGGGTGGGGACCCCAGCGAGTGGGGACCAGCGCCAACTTCCCATCCACCTCCCAGAGCTGCAGAGGTGACCACACCCTTGCCCCTGTGTGGGTGACAACAGAGATTGCACCATCAGCAGCCTCACAGCTGACCCAGGTCTGTAACTGAATCCTCCACTCAAGATGGGCCTGAACACAGAGTGATTCCCATGTCACAGCAGGGCCACCTGCAGCTCTGGTTCTGATCTGGAAGGTCATTTGGAGCCTGAGCTTTGTGCCTGGGCTGGAGACGGGGTCTGGGCAGCGGGCGTCCCAGGCTCCATGGGGCAGCAGAGACGTGGGCGGCGGCGACTGTGCAAAGGCAGACGGGCTGTACAGGCGCCACTGCCTACAAGGTGACTGGTCACCTCTCCTGGCCCCAGACAGAACGGCCGCTCCATGCCAGGCGGGGCCTGTGTGCTCTGGGCCGACAGATTCCTGCAGGAGCTGGGACCACTTCCCTCCCCAGTCCTCACTCACACTGTGACCTGGGCCCACAGGATTGTCCCCAAATGGCTCTTCTCCTTCTGTCCCCACACTCTGAGCCCCAGCCTGTTCTTGGGGAAAACCCTATAGCTACCCCTCTCAAGAAGCACGTTAGGATGGCCGGGCGTGGTGGCTCATACCTGTAATCCTAGCACTCTGGGGGACCGAGGCAGGAGGATCGCTTGAGGTCAGGAGTTCGAGACCAGCCTGAGCGAGAGCAAGACTCCATCTTTACTATAAATAGAAAGAAATTAATTGGCCAACTAAAATATTTAGAAAAAATTAGCCAGGCATGGTGGCGCATGCCTGTAGTCTCAGCTACTCGGGAGGCTGAGGCAGGAGGATCGCTTGAGCCCAGGAGTTTGAGGTTGCTGTGAGCTAGGCTGACGCCACGGCACTCACTCTAGCCGGGACAACAGAGTGAGACTCTGTCTCAAAAAACAAAACAAAACAAACAAAAAAACCAAAAGCAAACCCTTGTGCAGGGCCCCTCTTCAGCCTCCCAGAAGATGTCTCCAACCAAGCACGTGAGTACACACCCCTTTTTGGAAGACATGACAGGGCAGATATGTAGATGGCTCTTATGGGAGGAGAGGGTGACCCTGGAGCCTGCTCTCGTCCCAAGTGTACTAACCATCTAGCTAGAATTCCCTAGGAATAGTAGATATCCCATCACTGCCTCCCATAGTCACAGATAAAGTGTGACAAACAATCTAGCAGAGCATTCTGGTCTGTGCATACTATTCCATTTTCTAATCCATTCCTTTTTTTTTTTTTTTTTGAGACAGAGTCTCACTTTGTTGCCCAGGCTAGAGTGAGTGCCGTGGCGTCAGCCTAGCTCACAGCAACCTCAAACTCCTGGGCTCAAGCAATCCTCCTGCCTCAGCCTCCCGAGTAGCTGGGACTACAGGCATGCGCCACCATGATGCCCGGCTATTTTTTGTATATATTTTTAGTTGGTCAATTAAGTTCTTTCTATTTTTAGTAGAGATGGGGTCTCGCTCAGGCTGGTTTCGAACTCCTGACGTTGAGTGATCCACCCGCCTCGGCCTCCCAGAGTGCTAGGGTTACAGGCGTGAGCCACCACACATTCTTTTCACTTAACAAAATAACACTGTTTTGTGCCCACTGAGTTGATTCTCCATGCTACTAAAAAGTCCCAATCTGTGTCCCGGAAAACTCTGCGGGGCCCACAGCGGGCAGGCAGGGGCGGGGGAGCAGGTGGCACGGCGGTGCCAGGAGGGGGGAAGGAGGGCGCCCAGCACCTCGGCGCTCGGGTGCGGTCGCTGCTGCGGCAGCTCTCCTGCTCTGCTGTCCCAGGGTCAAGCCTTGCGTCCACCCTCCCCAGGAAGGCACGCCTGACCGTCACACACGAGAGTGACCACGTCCACCCCCGCTAGGGCCGGTCACGGTGCCCGTGTGCTCAGGGTGGAGTCCAGCCTCCTCTCCTGCCCTGCCAGGTGACCCGCCCTGCTGCCCCTCCTGCCCTGCCCTCTGCTCCTGGGGACCCCGCCTTTGCTGAAACAGTCACCGTTCCTGTTCCACCTCGAGCCCTCCCACGCAGCGTCCTCGTCCCTGACTCCCAGGCTGCGGCGGGGCGTCCTCGGGCCTCCCCACCCTGGGCCCCCCATCCCAGCGCTGGCGCTCTGAGTCTTCGCATTCTGAGGCCGGTTTGTGCCCCTCACTGCTGCGAAGGGGCCTGCCGCATGTCACCGCTGTGTCCTTAGCTCACCTCATCCGGCAGGCAACAGGGCTCACAGGTGTCCTCAGGGAATGCTTATTGCCAGGCCTTTAACCGTGCGTCTCTACTAGTCTCACAGACGGGGATCAGGTGAGCCAGCCTGTCTCCATTTCCAGGCAGGGAAACTGAGGCTCAGAGAGGCAAAGTTGCCTCCCCAGGGTCACTCAACAGTTATATGGCAGAGTCTGGCCATGACACAGGCCCCAGGAAGGAGCGGGGTGCCTCTGCTCTGGGCTCTACAGGGTGGTCAGGTGTGAGGCAGGGAGTGTGGCGAGATGCAGGAGAGACAAATGGCATCCCCTGTGCGTGGGGCAGGGAGTGAGAAGCTCCTCCCGCTGGCAGGACACACAGGATTTTGTGCAAGGATACGGTTTTGTGTAATCTCTCGGGGTGGGGACCCCAGCGAGTGGGCACCAGCGCCAACTTCCCATCCACCTCCCAGAGCTGCAGAGGTGACCACACCCTTGCCCCTGTGTGGGTGACAACAGAGATTCCACCATCAGCAGCCTCACAGCTGACCCAGGACCTTTAACTAATCCTCCACTCCTGCTGGGCCTGAACACAGAGTGATTCCCATGTCACAGCAGGGCCACCTGCAGCTCTGGTTCCAGTCTGGAAGGAGAGCAGGTCATTTGGAGCCTGAGCTTTGGGCCTGGGCTGGGGACGGGGAATGGGCAGCGGGCGTCCCAGGCTCCCTGGGGCAGCAGAGACGTGGGCGGCGGCGACTGTGCAAAGGCAGACGGGGCTGTACAGGCGGCCACTGCCTACAAGGTGACTGGTCACCTCTCCTGGCCCCAGACAGAACGGCCGCTCCATGCCAGGCGGGGCCTGTGTGCTCTGGGCCGACAGATTCCTGCAGGAGCTGGGACCAGTTCCCTCCCCAGTCCTCACTCACACTGTGACCTGGGCCCACAGGATTGTCCCCAAATGGCTCTTCTCCTTCTGTCCCCACACTCTGAGCCCCAGCCTGTTCTTGGGGAAAACCCTATAGCTACCCCTCTCAAGAAGCACGTTAGGATGGCCGGGCGCGGTGGCTCATACCTGTAATCCTAGCACTCTGGGGGCCCGAGGCAGGAGGATCGCTTGAGGTCAGGAGTTCGAGACCAGCCTGAGCGAGAGCAAGACTCCATCTCTACTATAAATAGAAAGAAATTAATTGGCCAACTAAAATATTTAGAAAAAATTAGCCAGGCATGGTGGCGCATGCCTGTAGTCTCAGCTACTCGGGAGGCTGAGGCAGGAGGATCGCTTGAGCCCAGGAGTTTGAGGTTGCTGTGAGCTAGGCTGACGTGACGGCATTCTAGCCCAGGCAACAGAGTGAGACTCTTTCTCAAAATAAAACAAAAAAGAAGCACGTTAGGCAAAAAGCCTGTGAGCGTCTCAGGCTGGTTGTGGAACTTCTCCCTGAGACCTTCTCGGACATGTACTGACAGGGACATTGGGCTCAGTGACCACAACTAAGGTGTTTTCCTTTCCCATTCTCCTCTCTCTCTCTGTCTCCTTCCCACCCTCCGTGTCCGACCTTCATGAAGACACTGACCTTGACTATCCTACTCAGCACGACGTCACCAGTGTCTGGGGTGAGGCCTGGGCGTCCGAGGTCCCACGGGGACTTGTGCTCCTGACGTAAGTGCCACAAGTGAGGAGACTCAGGGACGACGAGGGCCCCGGGGCGCCTGAGCTGCGCCCTTTCCCACCTTTCCAGAAATGCGACACTGAGCTGAGCGAGGTCCACGGTGTCCCCCACCTGAGCGCCAGGACCGCAGGGGGTGAGCAGTGACCACGTCTGGGCCTGGGCTGGGGACGTGAGGTCGGGAGCGCAGGGGACCTGGGAGGATGCGCCACGCGTGTGGTCAGGCTGAGGACCCAGGGGGTGTGACGGGAAAGCGGTTTACTGTCTCAGTGGGGATGGTGACGACCCCAAGGAGCGTCCTGCACCCCCCTGCTTGCCACGGAGGCCTCGGTGCCGGGCTGAGAGGGAGGCACTTGGGGAGAGAAGGTGGAGGGGACAGCGGCCTCTCCTGGCCCTCTAAGGCTCTGAATGCTTCTTTTTTTTAATTTTTTAAATTTTATATATATTTTTTCTTTTATTATTGCCCTTTAGAAATGGACATCAACCAAATCTGAATGCTTCTGGAGAGGCATGGGTGTGGTCTTTCCTTCTAAGATATTCTGCATGACCCACCCTGCCTGTCACCCGTTCTTGCTCAAGTGAGATCCAGTGATAGCACCCACTGCCCTGCTGTATATAAACCGTCTGCTCACACCCATGTGCTCCACTGCGGACACCCAGGGCCATTGCTCCCCGACGCCACGTCTGCTCGCAGCCATCTGCTCCTCTGTGGGTTCCTACAACCATGTCTCCCCGAAGCTGCTTCCTGGGTAAGGAGGACACAGCCCCAGTCCTGAGCCCGGTCCCATCTCAGCCACCACCCTGCCCCGACCCACACCTCATCCCTGTCCCCAAGCCTTGTCTGCTCCCATATGTGACTCCCTCATGGCAATTCCTGCTCCACATCCCCATACAGCCCCATCCACCTCCCTGTTCCGTCCCCAAACTCATGCCAGATGCCCCCTAGGGTCCCACTCCCACCCTGTCTTCTTCTCAACTCTGGGGCGCGTCACCCCCGCCATGCACTGGCAGACTCAGCTCAGCCCTTCGCTGCCTGACCCCGGCTGAGCCCCAGCTCTGACCCCCCACCCGCCCGGGAAACAGCCACAAGCTCCTGAGCCCTGAGCCCGTTCCTCCCAGGAGTCCCGCCCCGCCCGGCCCTGCACAGGAGCCCTGAGCACAGGGCGCTGGGCCCCACCCGAGTCTGCTCCTAGCCTTTCCCTGGGCTCAGTCGGGACAGAGGCCCCCTCGGACCCTCCCCTGCCCCAGGCTGGGCTCCCAAGTCCAGTGCCAGATGCACCGCCACCCCCTGCCCACTCTTCTCCCACAGGGGTCCTGGCCGTTCTCCGAGTTCTCACACGTCTCTACTCACAGGGACACCCAGGTGAGCCCAGGAGGGACAGGGATGCTCAGAGCGGGGTGCGGCTCCCAGAGAACCCAGGTGGGACCTCCTGTCGTCTTGCTAGGGCCTCACCAACTGTGTCTCCTCTAGTGGCCCCCGGGGACACTCACCTGATGCTGTGCCAGCCCCACACCAGATGTGGGGACAAGTTCTATGACCCCCTGCAGTACTGTTGCTATGACGACGCTGTGGTGCCCTTGGGCAGGAGCCGACGGTGTGGCAACTGCACCTTCAGAGTCTGCTTCGAGCAGTGCTGCCCCTGGTCACCGGGACCCCGGAAGTCTTTCCTGGTGAAACTGAGAAGCCAGAAGTGCTCCTCGGCCCAAACCTCGGATGACAGAGTTTGTGACAGGTGAGGTCCCGTTCCCGCCAGGGATGAGGGTGGAGGGAGGACCCTGGGGTCTCCTGAGACCTGGGGTGTGCGGGGTGTGTATGGGGACAGGCAAGACTCAGACTCAATTTCCCACGTCATTCTGTGACCTCTGTGACCCTCAGCCTGCGTCTGCCGTGATCTGATCCGCTGGGTGTGAACAAGGCAGAAAAACTGAAGTTCAGAAAGGCAAAGTCACCTCCCCAGAGACACCCAACGGTTATATGACAGAGGCCCCAGAAGGCAAGCTCCACTTCACCTCGGGCCCCTCAGGACGCGGCACCCCCAGAACACCAGCATGTCCCTGTGGGCTGGGACAGAGGGGAGGGGGTGGCTGTGTTTTCTGAGGCTTGTCAAGAAGGACCTCCTTCTAGGCATCCTAGAGACTCTTTTATTTTTTTTTTTTTTGAGACAGACTCTCACTTTGTTGTCCAGGCTAGAGTGAGTGCCGTGGCATCAGCCTCGCTCACAGCAACCTCAATCTCCTGGGCTCAAGCGGTCCTCCTGCCTCAGCCTCCCAAGTAGCTGGTACTACAGGCATGCGCCACCATGCCCGGCTAATTTTTTCTATATATATTTTTAGTTGGTCAATTAATTTCTTTCTAATTTTGGTAGAGACGGGGTCTCGCTCAGGCTGGTTTCGAACTCCTGACCTTGAGCAATCCGCCCACCTTGGCCTCCCAAAGTGCTAGGATTACAGGGGTGAGCCACCGCGCCTGGCCTCCTAGAGACTCTTTACTTGCCAAATTTAACATAAAATTGATTTAAGAAATAAAATGAATACAGGGAAAATCATACTCACGTCCAGCACCATTTTCAAAGCCCACAGTGAACCGCTACCACAAGGCCCTGGGCCAGGCAGGGAAGGGGCAGGACCGCGACAGGAAGGAGAGGGGAAGGGGCCTGTCGAGGACGGGGAGGCAGGTTGGACCCCAGCCCCAGCCATTCCACACTGCAGTGCTCCTCCCAGCAAGGGCTGTGAATCAGGTCTGGCCTGACCTGGGCTGAGGAGATGATCATTAAGTGGGGTGTGGATGGCTAGTTGGGAAAGTGGAGTAGGTGGGACGGGTCCGTCCTGCTGCGGTGGAGGGCTTACACTGGGAGAAGGCTCAGGGGTGTATCCCTCAATGTGTCCTGCACTTCATTCAAACTTTGCAACCGGTTCTCAGTCTCAGACCCTGTAGGGGCCAGACCAGGCAAGAGCCACGGGGTTAGGGACAGTGTGTTCTATTCCGTTCTATCTCCAAAGCATCTTTCCGGAGAGCTGCAGCGTCACAGAGTTGAGGGCTTTGTGACGTTGTGCTGGAGAGCAGGAATGAGCCAGCAGCTTCTCACATTGTCACTTTGTCATACATCGAGGGTGACAATTTCCTACATGCTCTCTCTCCCCACCCATCATTTGATCACTGTCTTTGAGATTAAAAATGTGAGATTTTGACATATTTTGGCTAAAAGGGTCTGTTTGTTTTTCTTTGGCAATCTAATTTAACATTTTATTTGTAATCGTTGAATTTTTTTTCTTACCTTCTTTTCATCTGGGCATAGCTGGTGTTTTTCATTACTTTATCAACATCAGAAGTGCTCTTTTAAAATTTAAGTAGCGTGGAAATGAATAAAATGAAAAGCACAACTTTTTCGCATTCTGAGCCCTTGTGTTCCTCCTCTATGCAATTCACTATCTATGCTTTCTGGAGTGGCCTTCCAGAAGGTTCTGTGCCTGGAAGAGTAAAGGATGAGCTTGCTAACAAACTATCTAAAAGAGAGAAAACTAAACCAACAGAGGAAAAAAGGGAGAAAACTCTCACAGCACAACTTGGCCTTTGTTTGCTTAACCACCTGTGGCTTCACTCCTTGTCTTTAACATTAATCACCTGTGGCTTAAATTATTTTGTTTGAAAGTTAGTTTTAACAGCCTTGAAGAGCCAAGAGCAGACAGCAGGGGTGCAAACTCTCTGAGGCTCCTACTCTCACCGGACTGACAGGCCAGCCTCCGAAGGAAGAGGGAGAAAAAAATGGAAAAACAGGCCAAAGAAACAGCCGCCCTTTGCAATTAGCTGGGAGCAATCGCTTTTCTCTTTTTCCCTTTTTTTCACATAGAACCAGCCCTAACTGGCCACGTGTGAAGCTCTGGCATAGCGGGGAGGCGGGGGGGGGGGGGGCAGGCGCAAGATACGAATATTTGTACCCACATAATATGAGATAAAAACAGGAACCAGCCATAATATATTTTACAATGTTTGGTAAGACATTCATCAGGGGACCTCTATGTATTATTTTATATGGAAGGGGCAGTAAATATTGCCCCTTTTTACTTCTGAATTTACAATGTGAACTTTAAAAGAAAGAACCTGCTATATTTGCATACATGTTCCACACCAATGTCCAAAGTAATTTCATTATGAAGTCAAGTGAAAGGTATTGGGAGGCTCAAAAGCGACTTAAATTATGAGAATTTGGACGCATATTGAGAGCCAGGATAGACACAGTCTGTCTCCTTCATCAACTTGCCGTGGGCACCTCCATCCCCAGAGAACTGGAACCTCACTCCCAACGCCGTGCACTGGCCATTTCGCCACCTCCCCAAGGTGACTCCACACTAGTGTTGTCCATATGTGTGTACATGGGGACCTGGGCATGCACTGGCCAAGGCTGCTTCAAGTCCCTGGTTTGGAGTTTACACACAACCCGCATTATTGGGAAAGTCACGCCTACAATGTACCACTGGTGACAGAGGGGGTGTACCACCCCATCTTGGGAATGATGGACAAGCTCTCCTCACCCAACTAGAGGCCATATTCTTTTTGTTTTTAGAGACTTGGTCTTGCTCTGTCTCCCAAAGTTGGAGTGCAATGGCTTGTCTTGGGGTCCAATCTGCCAACCAGACCCGGGACAAGTCCCCTTCCCCTCTCCTTCCCATCATGGTCCTGCCTATTCCCTTACTTGGCCCAGGGCTTTGTGGTATCTATTTATTTTGGGCTTTTAAAATTAAATGAAAATGAGTATGATTTTCTCTTGTTGATTTTATTTGTCAACCAATTTTATGTCAAATTTGGCAAGTTAAGAATCTCTAGGATACCTACAATGAGGTCTTTCTTGACAAGCCTCAGAAAACACATCTAACCCCTCCCCTAACTCCGTTCCAGCCCGCAGGGAAATGCTCTCGCTCTCTGGGTGGTACATCCGGATTTGAAATGAAGCTTGGGGTGGGGCCTGGACCCTTTCCCATCTTGTCTATTGCCAGGCCCCGCCCTGCAGCGGACTCAGAGGGCCCCTGGATAGTCAGGCTCTTCTTCTGAGGGAGAGGGTCTGAGTCTCCCCATGTCTTCTCTAAATATGTTTCTCAGCTTTGCACAGCGGCAGTATTGTAGCCAATGGGGTTTATCTGAGACATGATTATTGCTCATTGAAATTTAGAAAAAAAGTCTCTCCCCTTTGTGGGATAAATCCAGATCCATGATTTTCCAGAACCCCTTAAGCCTTATGCCTTTATGATCTCTTTAAAACCAAACCTCCTTAGGAGGCAAATAAGGCCCAATTTTGTGAGTGCCACAGCCCCTCCCACACGACTACTTACTGTATGGTGAGGCCAAGCGGGCTTGGAAGGGGCAGGGCAGTCTGATGGGGTCTGGGTGATTTGGGACCCAGTGCTTCAGGATTGGAGGGAAGGGATAATACATGGCTACTTGGATTGCAGGAGAGGGTGTGAGGAATTAACAGGGCGTGATGAATACCCTCAGCCTTGGCAAAGAGGGCTGGGAGGGTCTGCGACAGGATGATTGCAGATGTGGTCCTAATTACCCCCTTCCTCATTCATAGCACTTGCAATATCTCTATCAAGGCTGGGTGTCCATTTCTCCACCCCCTTTAATCTCAGCTGCCCTTGTGCCTTTTGTAATCCCTAGAGCACAGTAGAATGATCATGTGGGTGTCTGTGATCAGCCTTCCTATGAAATTAGAAATTAGTTTTATCCCAAATGCTTATTATTCCAGTTGTTAAATTACTTCACATCATGCTCCATGGCCTTATATAGTATTCAACAATCAAAGGGGGGCAACACTTTGCGTAGTATTAAATGCCAAATATTCTGACCCTGCAATAACTGAATGACAGCCAAAAGAATGTGTTTGTTGGGTTCTTTGCTGTCCTAACTGCCAAGTGAGCCCAGCTTGGGATATCGGGTTTTCGAGTGTCATTGTTGTATTACTATTGTTATTCTTCTCTGCGAGTCAAGTATATAATGTCATTTCCTCTGAAGGTATTATTTTTTGTTGTTTTGTTTTTGAAGTTTTTATTCTATTTCAGCAATAAAACATCGTGGCCACAAGGAAAAAATTTTTTTTCTAGTCTGGCTGGCAGTCAATGTGTTAAACAGCTACTACATGCTAGGTACTTTCACATACTTAAGTCCATTTAATTTTTGCAACAATAAGGTATATACCATGATTTTCCATTTTACAAATGAGAAAGCATGGAATTTTTAAAAAGAAAGAAAGAAAAGAAAACTCACTCAAGACCACATACCAAAGTAAATGACAACAAGATTCAAGTCCAGGACATCTAACCCCAAAACTCACTCTTTCCATTTCAAAAAAGTTACATTTGACCTATGATATATTGACATCCTTTATACAATGGAGGGATAAAAAAAGAATTACCACTCAATCTTGATTTCCTTTAAATATTCATTTTAGCAAATCAATAGTTCTCCAAATTTCCATCCTCTGACTTATACCTCATCATCACATTTTCACAAAACGAAAACCTACACTATCCCTTCATACATCAGAGAGCCAGTCAGCTGCAACTTGGAGAACTTAGGAAATAGGCCCAGGAGGGAAGGAGGCCTAGACCAAATTATTCAGATTTATCTCTGCCTCCCTCAGGAAATCGTTTCTTTCTATAAAGTTTTAGTTCCCACAAGAATTATTTCAGAGTTTATTTCACCAAATCTTAAGATTTCCAAAACCCCATCTTAAAAGACATGACATTTGTAAGTTCAGTGAAACAGGCATATATCAAAGAACATGAAACACACGTAGTCATCTTGAATTTTTTAGTGGTATAACAGAATACCCTACAATGATATAAAATGGTAAAACCACAGGCGCGGTGGCTCACACCTGTAATCCTAGCATACTGGGAGGCCGAGGCGAGCAGATTGCTCGAGGTTAGGAGTTCAAAACCAGCCTGAGCAAGAGTGAGACCCCATCTCTACTTCAGATAGGATCCAAAATATTTGGTTACATATGGACTGTCGCACTGACTCAGCACTGTGGTTTCTTGTTGAATGTCCTCTATCTCATCTTCGGCTTCTTCCAGATCAATGATTTTTATGGCAGCCACTTTCTGAGTCCGATTGTCAATGCCTTTGAACACCTCACCAAAAGAGCCCTTTCCAATTTTCTCTAGTTTCGTGAAAAGCTCTTCTGGATCTGCTTTTAGGTTCTGCATGCCGGGCAGGCCCGACTGCACCCGGGAGTGAGCCATGGCGCTCGGGACGGCCACTTCCTGGGACAGGACGGCCAGGCTGTGGCGATCCGCGTGGGTGACGAGGCCCGCGGGCCGGGCGCAGCCCTGGGCGGCCGGGCCGGCCGGAGCCCGAGGCCACCCCAGTCCCCGCGGGTCCGTCCCGGGCTGGGCGGCTGAGGCTGGGGGTGGGGGGCCGCGGTGCCTCCAGCGAACTGCTGCCGCTGCTGCTCAGCGGGAGCCGGGCGGCCTGGGCCCTATCGATCGCGCTGGCCGCCTGGAGCCGGAGTCTAAAGGTATTATTGATAATGAGCATTACCATTACAATTTGAATAATTACCGCAGAACCAAAAACTGAGTCTCTTTCATCATATACTTATGTGACGATGCTGGCTCTTGGAGCAATGCTGGTTATAAAGTCTAAGTTTAGACTTCACTCAAGAGACTTCCTTGAGTGGTGCTTCCACTTTCTTTCTCAGGAAACCAAAACAAAGTGAGCACTCTCTGGCCAGCCTGTTGGAGGGTGAGACATCACCAAGAGGAGAACCCTGTTGTCCCAGCTGAGGACATCCCAGAGAAGCCTGTTGCCAGGCAACTGAGGCTATGTGAATGAGTTCCTTGTAGAAGGGCCAGCACCCAGCCTGCCCACCATCTGAGCACCAACATGCGGGTGGCCCCTGCCAAGATCACCTGAGCTGGCTCAGATCAGTAGAACCACCCTGATGACCTGTACACTCATGAGAAATCATAAAGTCATTTTTTTTTTTGCCATTGATGTGGGGTAGTTGATTCTGTAGCACTAGTGAACTGACACTTGGTGTGTTTTAATGATGGGTACTAGGCTTTGGGAGTCTCTCCAAAGCTCCCTGATTTCAGCCCCCAAAGGGCTCATTTAGACTTCTTAGATCATACTCTGTCATCCCAGGGCATGTTTTTTAGACATTTCCCAGGGTGCTCTGAATCCCAGTATAGCAAACTTCTCAATTGCCTCCATCCTCACACTGTGAGCTGCCACCTGCACCATGAAGAGTGGGGCTCTGTCCATGGTGCTGACTGTATGCCCCCCCCCCCCCAATCCATCACTGGCAAGCAGATGAACAGTTATGCAAAGGCAGAAAACATATGGGCAGGAGAGGACAGGTGAGGAGGGAGGTGCCTCTGACCAGTCAGAGATGTTCACTATTGGTTCTCCCTTAAGATACTCACTGCATGACAAATTAATTTTCTTAACTATTCATATTGCCAAAGGCATTGTACAAAGTCAAAGGCCATAAATTTGCCCTCAGACCATATGTAGACTCTTTGCTAGGTCAAAAGTAATTCTCTGCCTCCCATTTCATTCCTAACCTAGGAACACGCCCTTCATTCATTCACATCTTCATTGATTCTCCCCTGAGGTCTTGGGAATTCGTAGTTTTTCATGATTAAATGCTTTGGTTTCCTTTTTTTCATAACACGTGGTATCTGACTTCCTGGTATACTTTCCATCTGATAAATGTGATATTAGGGGTATCTTCATGAATTTGTCATGGAAAGACTGAATCTCACTGACCTAGAATTTGTGGTGGATCTTGTGATTATAGATAGCAAGGAGACAGATTGCCTTTACATGACATTTTAGAAGGAAACTGTGACATTTAAGGTGAAGAAAAGGAAGCGGATGGGTCTACACTAAGGGGATGTTTACTAAAAAGGGCTGGATGCTAGAATTTCTCTGGCCTGGGCTTGAGGAAAGGGGCAAAAATTTGAGAATGCCTGCCGAGGGACCAGAGGAAATGGAACACTTTTAATGAAAATGTCCGTGTCAGAGATAAGAACCATCATTGTCTTGGGGGTAAGCACAGTCCTGTTGTTCATTGTGTTAATGTTTATTTGTCTGGACACAGCTTTGGCGACTTTTCTCTCCTAAGCAGGGGCAACTCCTCCCTGGTCCACACTCAGAGCCGCCCCCCCCCGCCCTTCCCCCCACGCCCTCCAGGGGGCGTGCCCCTGGGTGGACACAGGTGGGGCTCCAGTGGGTTGTGTCCCCTCCCTGTCCTTCACGCTGAAGTATGAAAGAATGTGAGCCTCGCAATTGAGATGGGATTTTTATCCGTTGAACCCAGGAGGTCCCGGGTGTTTATCTTTGTTAGGGAACGGCCTCAGTCAACCCCACCGAACAGAAGGAAAGAGACACTGAGGATGTAAAATTATAAGAGGAGTTTTATTGTCTGGCTAGCCAGGGTCTGAGCCTTTGAGCCCTACCTCCAGTTATCTCTTGGGTTGTAAAAAAAGGCAAAAGGGAGGTGGGATGTGCAGGGATCGCGCAAGATACAAAAAAAATTAATCACTTCAAAGGTCAGCTCATGACCAGCGCATAATTAGTTTGTGCATTGCTAGGGCCCTTTGGGGGGGATAAAAGGCACCCCGCAATTCAGGTCGGGGTCCTTGCCTAAAGAGAGCGACCACTGCATTGGGGCTCGAGGGCTCAGACCCTGGCTAGCCAGACAATAAAACTCCTCTTGTAATTTTACATCCTCAATGTCTCTTTTCTTCTGTTCAGTGGGGTTGACTGAGGCCGTTCCCTAACAATCTTGAAACTATGAATAGCATATAGAACAGGCGGGTATGTTGGGTGTGTTTTGCTGCCTCTGGGTACAAGAGCAGGGCCCCCATCTGCCCTTTGTGGCCCTTCCCGAACTCTGAGCTGACATGATTGCAGTAAACGCAGGGGACTACATGAAAAATTCCTTGTCCTTTACCTCCTGACAGAGATCAGGGTCTAAAGAAATGAAATTTCTCAAAAAAGGTGTACACAGGGCCAACCTGGGAATGGTGCCTTCTTTGGCTTGGCCATAGGGGTAGTAGTGAGGGTAATTCTAGGATAGTGTTAGGGTTAGGGTTACATATGGAACTTCTTTACAAAAGAACTTAATGTTTGTTATGTGAGTTTGACCAGAAACTATAAACACTGCTTCAGTTCTCAGAGAAAAGCAAGTTTGTCATGAACGCACTTTCTGGCTTCTTTGTGTAAGTCACTGTAAACACTTAGCTTTGCAAGTTCTTTATGAGATTATTTACTGTTTCTTGTGTGTTTTACAGGAAACTCTACACACTGCTTCAGTTCTCAGAGAAAAGAACATGTGTAATCAACGCACTTTTTAGCTTCTTTGGGTAAGTCACTGTAAACATTCATCTCTGGAACTTCTTTATGAAAGAACTTACTCTTTCCTATGTGTGTTTGATGGGAAACTGTACACACTGCTTCACTTTTCGGACACTGGGAAAATCTGAGGTGAGTCCTCTCTGGTCAATGGATACTGCCAAGCAAAGGACAGACTCATGTACCTGGCCAGAACATCGTTTCCTGAACCCAGAAGGGGATTTGGGAAATTGTCTAGAAGACTCTCATGGAGACTGTGGGGCACCAAATGGGACCTAGGCCAGCACGGTGGTGCCCTCCCCCAGGCATCTCAGGCCAGCACAGCTTGGTGTCCATCTCTAGAGAGAGACAAAAATATCTTGAGGCTCATCTCAACGTGAGCGACCTTCGGGAGCCCAAGCTCGGGGTGTTGGGGACTCTCTGTCACCACCTTCAGTAAATTGGACCGTCTTCATGGACAGCAAAACTTTAGTCAATATTATAACAACAACAATAAACATCGGCAATAGTAACAATAATAATGCATAGTAAGAATAATAAAACTTGGGCAGGGCGTGGTGGCTCACGCCTGTAATCCTAGCACTCTGGGAGGCCGAGGCGGGAGGATTGCTCGAGGTCAGGAGTTTGAAACCAGCCTGAGCAAGAGCGAGACCCCATCTCTACTATAAGTAGAAAGAAATTAATTGGCCAACTAATATATATAGAAAAAAATTAGCCGGGCATGGTGGCGCATGCCTGTAGTCCCAGCTACTCGGGAGGCTGAGGCAGGAGGATCGCTTGAGCCCAGGAGATTGAGATTGCTGTGAGCTAGGCTGATGCCACGGCACTCACTCTAGCCTGGGCAACAGAGTGAGACTCTGTCTCAAAAAAAAAAAAAAAAGAACAATAAAACTTTGAGCTTCGTGAGCTGAGCTCACTATACACGATGGGAGTACTAAGTAGGCCCAGTATTTATGGTGCTCTGGGGAGAAACGGGCTTCTGCAGGAGAAATTTAGTGCAAGATCTCCTCACATGCAACGTGTTAGATATAGAGATGCCCAGCGCTGGTCCTGAGGGTGCTGTGTGACTTCGGGCTCCCACATCACCACGACAACCCCCACCTTTGTCCGGCTGGAGGAGGGGCCCAGATCCCGGCCCTTGGCAGCTGCCAGCTGGACTTTCTAGGGGGGTGGGGGGTGCCTTGAGTCTCCCCGCCTTCCCCTCCCCACGTGTGTCCGATTCTGGGCACCCCCAGAGCCCCTTCCACAGGCTGGACTGGGAAAGGAAGCAGACACCGAGAGATTGAGTAGGGCAGCCAGGGGAGGGGGGCCCCACAGAGAAGAGACGAACAGAGGGGGAGAGAGAAGGGGACCCAAGGAAGGAGAGCGAGTAATCAACGGACACTGAAAGAAGAGACAGAATCTCGAACTTCCCAGCCAGATAGCATACATTTTGTGGATAACTATGGCCCATAAGCAAAAAATCATACTTGAATCTAGATGCAATAATAATAATAATAAAACCTTAACAGAATAAAATTATAGTTCATGGCCAAACCACCCTGATCTGGTCTGCCCTTGGAAGCTAAGCAGGTTTGGATTGGGTTAGTACTTGGATGGGAGACAAAGTTACAGATTTGTAGCTTTTTTTTTTTTTTTTTTTTTGAGACAGAGTCTCACTTTGTTGTCCAGGCTAGAGTGAGTGCCGTGGCGTCAGCCTAGCTCACAGCAACCTCAAACTCCTGGGCTTGAGTGATCCTGCTGCCTCAGCCTCCCGGGTAGCTGGGACTACAGGCATGCGCCACCATGCCCGGCTAATTTTTTCTATATATATCAGTTGGCCAATTAATTTCTTTCTATTTATAGTAGAGACGGGGTCTCGCTCTTGCTCAGGCTGGTTTTGAACTCCTGACCTTGAGCAATCCGCCCGCCTCGGCCTCCCAAGAGCTAGGATTACAGGCGTGAGCCACAGCGCCCGGCCAGATTTGTAGCTTTAAAAAAAAAAAAAATTGACACTAGCTTACTATACCGCAATGGTCTGGCAACACATCCTGAGTGAGTTCGATTATTTGAAACTTGTTGATCATTCTGTTTTATTTGTTTTGTTTTGCACTTTATTCTTTTAGATCAGTTTTAGGTTCCCAGCAAAATCGGGAGGAAGGCACAGGGATGTGTCATACACCCCCTGTCCCCACACAAGCACAGTGTCCGCAGGGTGAACGTCTCCAATCAGAGCAACACATTTGTCATAACCGATGAACCTGCAGTGGCACATCATAATCGCCCAGAGTCCACAGTTGACATCAGCTGTTGGTGTTGTATATTCTACGGGTTTGGAGAAATGTCTCCTGACATGTATCCACCACCATAGAATCAGATAGAGGAGTTTCACTATCCTAAAAGCCATCTGTGCTCCACCTCTTCAATACCTCCCCCCTCTAAGTCCTTCTTTATGTCTCCGTCTCCGTGTGGGGTTTGTTTTGACAAATGCTCCACGTGCAGATAGAAATCATGAGAACTGTCAACTCTTCCGTGCATGTCAACTGTGTCAAATGGATTCTGTGGCTCAAACACTTGTACCTTAGGGATTTTCTGTCTGCTTATTCTGTGGTTATTGGAAGAGATGTGTTAATATCTCTCACCGGGTTTTGCATGTGTCTTTCCTTTTAGTTCTGCTAACTGTGCTTTGCGTGAAGCAAAGCTACGTAATTGGAAACATGCAGATTCGTGATGGCGTCTCTTCCTGTTGCTCTGGCCCCTTTTTTAGCTCTAATAATACTTATTTCTTAAAGCCTGGTCTGATAGTAGTTGAGCTACAGCAGCCTTCTTTGGGTTAGAATTTGCATTAATATAATTTTTCTTCGGCTGTTAGTGGCACCATGGAATCAAAAAAAAAAAAAGAATATAGATATATATAATTTTTCCATCCTTCCCATTTCAGTTTTTCTATGTCTTTGTATTAAAAGTGACTCTTATAAGCAGCATGGTTTGCTTTAATATTTTAAAAATCATATCTGATAACCCTAGCGTTTATATGGACTTTTGTTCCCTTTTTTTTTTTTTTGAGACAGTCTCACTTTGTTGCCCAGGCTAGAGTGAGTGCCGTGGCGTCAGCCTAGCTCACAGCAACCTCAATCTCCTAGGCTCAAGCAATCCTCCTGCCTCAGCCTCCCGAGTAGCCGGGACTACAGGCATACGCCACCAAGCCTGGCTAATTTTTTCTCTATATATTAGTTGGCCAATTAATTGCTTTCTATTTATAGTAGAGACAGGGTCTCGCTCTTGCTCAGGCTGGTCTTGAACTCCTGACCTCGAGCAATTCTCCTGCCTTGGCCTCCTAGAGTGCTAGGATTACAGGCGTGAGCCACCGCGCCCGGCCTACATGAACTTTTTAGTCTGTGTAAAATATAATTAATATAATTGCTGATATAGTTGGGTTCACATCTACCATCCCACTCTGAATTTTCTAGTTGGGCAACCTGTGCATGTTCCTTTCTTTCTTTTAGATACCTAGCTTTTGGACCTCTCCATTTTTCTTCTATTAATTTGTTAGTTATATATCTCTTATTCTTTTCACAGGAGTTACCACAGAGATTACAATATATATTAGTATTTTAGTCAAGTACTAATTATTATTGACTCCTGGGGTCAAGTGGTCCTCCTGCCTCAGCCTTCCCGGTAGCTGAGACTACAGGTGTGTCACCACATCTAGCTAATTTTTTTTTTAATTATTTTTTGTAGAGACAGGAAACCTATGTTGCCCAGGCTGGTCTCAAACACCTGGCCTCAGGCTGGGCGTGGTGGCTCACGCCTGTAATCCTAGCACTTTGGGAGGCCGAGGTGGGCGGATTGCTCGAGGTCAGGAGTTCGAAACCAGCCTGAGCGAGACCCCGTCTCTACCAAAAATAGAAATAAATTAATTGACCAACTAAAAATATATATACAAAAAATTAGCCGGGCATGGTGGTGCATGCCTGTAGTCCCAGCTACTCGGGAGGCTAAGGCAGTAGGATCGCTGAGTCCCGGAGATTGAGGTTGCTGTGAGCCAGGCTAATGCCACGGCACTCACTCTAGCCTGGGAAACAAAGTGAGACTCTGTCTCAAAAAAAAAAAAAAAAAAAACACCTGGCCTCAAGCTAGCCTCCCTCCCCGGCCCTGGGATTACAGGCTTGAGCCACCACACCCAGACAAAAGCTATTTTTAAAAAGGACACAGGGCCAGGTGCAGTGGCTCACAGCTGCAGTACTAGCTACTCGGGAGACTGAGATGGGGCACTTAAGCCCAGGAGGTCAAGGCTACAGTGAGCTACCGACCTAGTTTCTATATGAATGAGGCCAGGCACAGTGGCTCACACCTGTAATCCTAGCACTCTGGGAGGCCAAGGCGGGCAGATTGCTCAAGGTCAGGAGTTGGAAACCAGCCTGAGCAAGAGCAAGATCTCATCTCTCCTATAAATAGAAAGCAATTAATTGGCTAACTAATATATATAGAAAAAATTAGCTGGGCATGGTGGCGCATGCCTGTAGTCCCAGCCACTCGGGAGGCTGAGGCAGGAGGATTGCTTGAGCCCAGGAGTTTGAGGTTGCTGTGAGCTAGGCTGACGCCATGGCATCACTCTAGCCTGGGCAACAAAGTGAAACTCTGTCTCAAAAAAAAAAAAAAAAAAAAAAGAATGAATTTAAATCAATGAAAAAAATAAAAGGAATATTTTCCTTACAATGGAATAATTAATAAATGTAGAAGAAAATACAATTAGAAAATTTTCATCTGGTGAGTTTCATAGTTATCATAAATTCAGTCAAGAAAGATCAATAAGCATTATAAGCAAAGGGTGAAAGTTTGAAGAGGAAGGGGATGTTTACAAAGTGTCAAAGTATCTCCCCACTGAACGTTTGTTAACTACAAAGGGAAAAAAGAATCACTTGATGGAAATGTGGAAAGTAAGGCCTTAAGCAAGTGATCAAAGTCAATATCATGGGTAATGACAAAATGTAATCATGTATCACCTGCAAGGAGGCAATAAAAAATCCTTCACTCCCGTGGTGTTCCTGCCTGGGCTGCACATCCTGAAGCTCATCAACAGAAAACATCAGACAAATCCAACTGAGGAATCCCCTACAAAATAATTGGCTGGTGATCTTCAAAAGTGTGAAGACCGTGAAAACCAAAGTATATTTAGACAATTAACTGTCATGTGTGGTTCTGAATTGGGTCCTTTTGCAGTAAAGGATGCCATCGGGACAATTGGTGGAACCTGAATGGGGTCTGGAGATTAGATAGTACCAATGTGTCTTGTTAATTTCCTGATCTTGGATTTGGTTGTGCTAGGAGAGTGCCCTTGTTTGGAAGAATGACACACCAAAATATTCAGAGGGGAGGTGATGAAGCATTATGTTGACCAGTTACTCTTAAATGGTTCAGGAAATAGAAGTGAGGTAGTAATGGTCACCTTCTAGGAGAGATGTGAGGATTAAATTATGATGTGAAATGTTTCTAACAGTCCCTGACACATAATTTTTCAATGCACTGGAGATATTAATATGTAAAATCAAGCCACTAAAAATATGTAAGCAATGTGATCTTTGTCTGTAGGTTGCTATTTCTTTTTTTTTTCTCTCTCTCTCTTTTTTTTTTTTTGGCCAGAATGTGCCTAATAGTGTAGGTTGCTATTTCTTCACAACCAAATACACACACACACACACACACACACACACACACACACACACACACACACACACACACACACACACTTTCAGGTGCTTACCCTCAGAGTCATCTGAATTTCTGCCACCAGAGGGCGTGTCAGGCTTACTAAGATTTCAATTGCTTTTTAGTTTAGATCAACCACTGGTTGGTTCTGAAATGATTTAATCTCAGAACTCCTTTATACTCTTAAAAATTATCGAGGACCCCCGCCCCAAAGAACTTTTGTTTATGAGCATTATATACAGTGGTGTACTAATAAAACGGCTGCTGACTGGGGGGCAGGGGAGCCCTCATACAGCATTTCCTGATTCTGAAGTATAAATTACTCCCACCATGGTCCCTTTCAAACCACCAGGCTTACTGCCTGGTTCACAAGATCCTGAACATGTAACAGTTGGCTCTCCACAGCCAGCAGGGGCTGACAGCCCCACCCCACTGGATAGCTATCAATATTTACCATATCGGAACCCTCATACATTGCTGGTGGGAATATAAAATGGTGCAGCCGCCGTGGAAAACATTTTGGTGGTTCCTCAAAAAGTTAAACATAGAATTACCATAAGACCCTGCAACCCCACCTCTAGGCACAGACCCCAAAGAATTGAAAAGTCAAACAAATACATGCATACCACTGTTGGTAGCAGCATTATTCACAATATCCAAAAAGATGGAAACAACCCAGTGTCCAGCGTCCCTCAGCTTGAATGAATGAACAAGATGTGATGTGCTCGTACAATGGAACAATATTCATTCACAGCAAGAGATGGCCCACTGATGCATGCTAAAACATGGGCGAGCCTTAAAAATGATGCTACATCAAAGAAGCCAGACCCAAAGGCCACATATTGTATGATTCCATTTATATGAAATTTCGATAATGAGAAAATCCATAGAGACAGAAGGCAGATGGGTGCTTGTCAGATGCTAGGGGCAGGGTGGGGCGTGACTGCTTGTTGGGTATAGGATTTTCTTTGGAGAGTAATGAAAATGTCTTGGAGGCTGCCTCTGAGCCTTCCTCCCCATCTTCCAAAAAAAATAAAATAAAATAAAAATTAAAAAGAAAATGTCTTGAACTGGATGGAAGTGACGGCTACACACATTGCAACTGTCCTTAAATGCCTCCAAATTGTCCACTGTAAAATGGATCGTTGTACTTTATGTGAATTCTGCCTCTGTTTTTTTTAAACCTACCCCCAAATAAATAAATAAATCAGTCCCTCAATCACACTCAACACATTTCAAGTGCTCAGTAGCCCCGTGGACAGTTCAGATATAGAACATTTCTGTCATCACAGAAAGTTCTGCTGGACAGCACTGGTCGAGAGTTTCCCACAGTCTATATTTGGTTCGCTGCTTCCTCTTGGTGTTGTTTAATATATTTCTCTGTCCACCGCCTTTCCTGCAAACACATCATGACATCGGGAAGCTTAATCAGGTTCAGGTTCACTTATTTTGGTGAAAATACTTCTCAGCATGTTGCACATGCAGTTTGGTTGTCGTGTGTTTGTGTGTGTGTGTGTGTGAGAGCCAGGAAATGTGTTTGGCATACTCCAGAGAATCTGTAAAGTCATAGATATATAATTCTACAACTAGAAAGAGAAGAGCTTTGGAAACAATAATCCAATCTACCATAATGTCATTTTTTAAAAATCCAATGCATTTTTTAGAAATGACTCTCTGAGCCACAGAGAGGTCAAGTGACTTACTCAAGGTCACACAGCTAGTAAATGGTGGAGCCAGAAATTGAACCCAGGCAGGCTGGCTCCAAAGCCTGGGATCCTAACTGCCACCTTACAGGCAAATGATAGAGCCCACTAAATGAGGCTGTGGTGACATTCCAATAAGAACAGGAATGCGCCAGGCTTAAGACAACACCTGTGCAACATGCTTGGGACTTGTATTGTTATTTCCACAACCTGATTCCAGGTTGGCCTTGGCTTGAGTTTAAAGGGATTTTCTGCCCTTGGCAGTGTTCCAGGGATGACAGCTGGAGTTTATAAACCCACCGTATTAGGAGTCAGAGTCAGGTACAGGGGGATTGGAGATAAAATCAGATCACAAGAGGTGGCTGTGAATGGGCTAGGAGCAACTCTCCCCATCCTTGGGCAGTAGGGAGGGTGAGTCAGGGGAAGTGATTGTTGGGCAAGTAAAATGTCCAAGCAGATGTGCAGGAGAGAGTGGCCAGAGGCGCTGACTTATTAGAATTGGGTTTGTGTACACTTCTGGTTTATGTTGCTGAACCCTGTCTCCCTGTCAACAAAACAAGACTTTCTTCCCTGGAATCCCAAGACCTGTGACTCCAGGATGCTGCTCACAGGCAGAGCACAAAGATATTGTCCTAGAGCCAGGCGCCGTGGCCCATGGCGCCTGGCTCTAGGACAGGCGATCCTAGCACTCTGGGAGGCCGAGACAGGCGATCGCTCAAGGTCAGGAGTTCGAAACCAGCCTGGGCAAGAGCAAGACCCCGTCTCTACTATAAAAATAGAAAGAAATTAATTGGCCAACTAAAATTATATATAGAGAAAAAAATTAGCCAGGCATGGTGGCACGTGCCTGTAGTCCCAGCTACTCGGGAGGCTGAGGCAGGAGGATCGCTTGAGCCCAGGAGTTTGAGGTTGCTGTGAGCTAGGCTGATGCCACAGCACTCACTCTAGCCTGGGCAACAAAGTGAGACTCTGTCTCAAAAAAAAAAAAAGATATTGTCCTAGGAAGAGTGTGACAGACGATTTTTACCCCCAAATGGCAACAGTAACATTTTAGGTCTCAGATGCTCTTTCTTGTGGAAAGTAGTTCATTCCTTCTTCTTGCCGAGTAGTACCGTGTTTCCCCGAAAATAAGACAGGGTCTTATATTTGTTTTTCCTCAAGAAAACACCCTAGGGCTTATTTTCAGGGCATGTGTTATTTTTTTTAAGTATGGTACAACGATCTACATTTATGCAAATATAGTTAAGTCATCATCTTCTGGAACATCATCACGACTCTCCAAACCCCGAATTGCATCCTGAATTTCTTGTGACTGTATTTCCTTTAGAACCATTGGCCCCAATCTCTCATGTCGAGCCATAGAGCTCTCATGGGGCAGGTGAGAAGGGCTGCTCGTCTTCTTTGCCACTCTGCGACCAAATGCACGGGCTGTGCAGATGCGCTGCGTGGCCACGCCCATCACTAGGTCTTATTTTCAGGGTGGGGCTTGTATTGTGCAAATGCTTAGAAATCCTGCTAGGGCTTATTTTACAGGTAGGCCTTATTTTTGGGGAAGCACGGTATTCATTGCACGGGTGGACCACAGTTTGCTCGTCCAATCTATTGTTGGTAAACCTCCCTGTCTCTTCAGTCCGTCTGCGGTCCTTGGCCCCTGCCCTGGCCCAGGCATTTTCTCTTTACACCCAGGTCTGCCCCCACCTCCTTCTTGGCCTCTAACCTCCAATCTCACCCTCTCTCCTCCACCCTGCACGTAGCATCCAGAAGAATCTGTATAAGGCACATGTTGTGTTCCTGTCCTACCCAAAACTCTGCTATGATTCCTCAGTGCTCCCTGGGAAATGTCCCAGCTTCTTTAATGGCTTCCAGGCTTGGTTTAATCTCACCCCTGTGCACCCCACTTCCATCACCCCCCACCTCCTCTCTTTACACTCCAGCCTGCAACCACAGCCTACGTGCCAGCCCCTTCAATGTGCCAAGCTCTCTTTTGCCTCCAAGCAGTTGTATTCCCCTTCCCTCTGCCCACGGGACTTTTCTCTATCTTTTATTCATCCTTCAAGTTTGCATTCAGTTTGCAACCCTTCTTGAGGCCTCAACCAAGCTCCCATGGTCCCTGGTGGCTTAGACCACTCTACATTTTCATATAAAAAGTTCTGAAGTTCCCTCTAAATTTCGGTTCCACTTACAAAACTTGTCTCTCCAGACAAACAAGGACACATCCTTTAGCAAAAGTTGGAAACCATTTCAGCACACACATTTCCCTTATTGCCTTAGCTGCTGGGAAACTCTCAGTGAAGTTTAATGCCGACCCAGATCGTAGGCACCTAGTGCCTCTGTATATATAAAGTTTTTGTTCTATTTTAATGTTTAACAAGTGCCAGCTTTCCTCGAGCTTGTCAATCCCTCAGATTGTCTATCTGCTATGACCTCTTTGTCCCATTAGCAATGGGTACTTTCTTTCCACTGAATCATCAGCCCTCCCTGCCTCCCTCTCCAAACTCTTCCAACATACCCTCTGGAACTTTCCTGGTTAACAACCACACCCTCCTCAGTTTTTTCCTTGAACATTTATTTACTGCATGTTTTTACCTAAACTCTGAGCAATCCTAAGAACACTGCTTCCCCTGCAGCCCTTTCTAATTTTTCAGGCCTCTCATTTTCTTATACCCCACATGCTTCTAAACTGAGGATTGAGAGTGAATTTCTCTGTTCTGCAAGATTCTTTTGGGTGCAATCATCTAAAATCCACTTAACTAACCTAAGCACAAAGTAAATAAAAGAACAGTATAATAAATAAAGCAACATTTGGCAACAGTAAAAAAAATTCCATAATGGTTCATGTGAAAGTCCAAGATTAAATTGGAGTTCAGGTATGGCTAGATCCAGGCACCCAAGTGCTAGCATCAAGACTGTCTTTCACAATTGTTCGTTTCTGCTCTACTCATTTCCCAAAGCCTCTCCCCTCTTCATGGCAGTGTGAGCGCCACCAGCTCCAGCTTGGCAACTCCAGCAGAAATAGAACAGCTCTTTCCTGAGAGTTGCAGCAAATGTCTCACGTCTGGTTCTCACTGGGCTGAGTTAGGTTACCTTCCTTCGCTGGGCCAGTCGCTGTGGCCAGGGAAACAGAATAAACTGATTGGCTGGGTCTGGACCCTACGTCCCTCCCTGGAGTTGGTGAGGACAGGGCCATGCCAGTCCTATTCAAGTTAAATAGACTCAGAGGGGAGAGAATTGGGTTCCCCAAAGAAAACTGAGTGGGTTACTGGGGTGAGGGGAGGAGCTGTGCGGATTTCTGGGAGAACAGCAAGTGCAAAGGCCCTGAGGGGCGCGGGGAAGGAGGCTGAGGTGTACGCCGGACTGGACGAATGGGGGCGGGGAGGGGGCGGGGCGAGCCGGGGACAGGGGCGGTAGGGAGGGGCTGGGGACCGAGAGCCAGCGTTGGGATCCTGAGGGCGAGTGACTGTGGGACTGGGGTGGGGTTGGGAGGTGAAGCAAGTTGGGGACTCAGCGAACGCGATCAGGGGCGCCCGGGGAGAGAAGGCCGGGACATTGGAAGCGGTGGGACTGGAGGTCGCAGGCGCAGGAAATGGAGGGGCGAGACCGGGGTGAGGGTCATAACGAGGGCGGGGCTGGGGGGCAGGGAACAGAGCGAACCGGGCAGGTTCCGAAGGGTGCCGGTGCTGGAACTCCGGAGGCTGGGCCGGAGAAGTCGCGGCCCGCGGGCGGCGCGGGCGACACAGCCGAGGAAGTCCGCGGCGGGGGCGCGGGTGGGGGAGGGGGTGTGCACTGCACGGTGTCCCCCACTCCTCTCGGAGTTCCAAGTCTTTTCCTCTGGTCCCGCCTTCCTCTCGAGAGTGACAGGCCTTTCAGCCAACCAGAGCCGCGGGCCGGCACGGCTCAGCCAACCACGGGGCGGAGGGCGGGGCTGAGGAGGGGGCTCGCGGGGCCAGGGGAGGGGGCTGGGGGCCTCCGAGGGCTCGGGAGCCGCGACCGGCGAGCCATGGCGCTGGGGCTGCAGCGCGCGAGGTACTTGGGTTCGGGGACAGGAAAGATGGGGATTGGGGGTCCCCTCCTTCCGGAGCCCCCTGAGCTGGGTGGTGGAGGGGTGCGCGGGTGCGAGCCGAGGACGCCCGGGATGCGAAGTTGCAGGCGCGTCCCAGCCGCACCCTCCACCCTGGGGGACTGCAGGGGTGGGGGATTTCCCCAGGTCCCCGGCTACCCCGCCCGTCTCGTCCAGAGCGACTTCGGGGTCGTGATCCCGATTTCCTGCTGCCCCAGGCTCGGTTCCCCGCCTGGCTGGGGGTGCGGAATTAGGGGTAGCTGCATTTGAGCGGTCCCCGGGCTTCTGGGAGTTACTCTCCCAACACATACTGATCCCTCTGCCCCCGAACCCCCAGGACTGAGGTTGTTCTTTGCCATAGACCCCCGGGGTCCTAGGAAATATGAGATGCCCCCAAACTGAGCCTTTCCCAGATATGGGGAGTCCCTTGGAGTGTCAGCCAGCTCCTGGGTTCAAGAGAAGAAAGATCTGCTTTGATAGGACCTTTCCTGACACAGGCTCTCAAACTTTGGGTTTTCCTAGAAATGAGCAGAGAGGGGGGGCCCTTTCAGAAGCCGCCCGGGGCCTTTCCCAGGGGCCTTTTTGGAGCCTTAAATAAGACTGACCCACTTCCCAAAGTCTGGCCCTTTGTCTCGGTCCTCCACCGCCACCCACCCAGCCCCTTTTACCCAAGGACGGGGCCCCATCGAAGGCTTATCTGGGGGAGACCCCATGGAGTGGGAGCTCTTCGGGCTGGGCTGCGGTGGGAGCTGGCGGGAGCCCCCTGCGCAGTGCTCGGCGGGGCTCTCCTGGGCAGACGGCGGGTTTCTGGGTTCGCCTCTCCGCAGGTGCGGCTCTGCTGGGGCAGACGGGAACCCGTGCTCGGGGACCACTGCCAGAGGGTCCCATCTGGCCATGTTCTCATGGGACCCCGGAAAATGTCCCAGGGCCTTAATTTTCCCTGTCCAATCTGAGGCATCCCGTAAGCCTCACCCCCTTCCCTCCTCCCCGGCTTTGCGGATCTGATTGGATCGGTCCACACCCCCATGTTTTTTACCTCCTTCCTAAAGTCAGCCCCCCTCGTTCTACTCTAGTCCCTGGCTCTGGGCCGACCAGGGAACTCTATGTCACCCCTTCTGGGCCATCCCTGGCCCCGCCTCCCAGCGCCCCTCCTGGCTGGGTGGGGGCCCCTCCTGGCTGAGCTGGGGTGCTCCCCCGTCCTCACTCAAGGCCAGCCCTCTCCTGTGGTGCCATCCCAGCGCTGCGCACCTCCCACTCATAACTCGCACCCGATCCCGCCTGCGCTCGTCCCTTCCTGCACACCCCAGGTGGCACTTCAGCCAAAGGGGGCCTGGGCAATGGTGAGTGGGCCCCCCCATACCTCTTTTTCCAGTGGCCCCCTTCCCTTCTTCCAGTTTGGGCTCGCTGCCAACCTGCCCTGAGCAAGGCTGTTCTTGGAAGTCCTTGATGGGTACATGGCCCTGAGTGACCAACCGAGGTAGAGAGTTCCCGAAGAAGACAGGACTTTGGGGATGGGCACCCCACTGGATTACAATGTCCTTGGGCACAAGAAGAATCAGGGGAAGGGAGATCACCCCCCAGCCCCACTCTGAGTCTTGAGTCGTTTCAAACCCAAACCCTGCCCCTGGCCTCTCAGACTAGCTCTGGGCAATACCAAGAGGACTCCTTGCCCACGTGCAATCTAAACCCCCCAGCTCCGGATCCTTCACTTTTTGCAAGACCCCTAATACCCGATTGAGGATCAGAAGAGAGAGGCCCAGAAGCAGCCTGGAATGCGGGGCTCAGTCTCCCCACTTTCCTCATGCTGCTGCTCACGGCTGGCCAGCCCTTCAGGGCAGGGAAAAGGTGGGCTTCTCTCCCTCCTGGTTGGGACAGGGGGCACCGGGCCCCAGCCCCTTTCCCAGGCCTCTCCCTGAGGCCTCCAGCCGGTGGCCCCACCCCGTGTTCTGGGCTGGAACACAGAGGAAGGGTGGCAGGCTTCCAACTGCACGTCCCCAGCTGGGCAGAGTGCCAAGGGGCTGGCCCAGGGCTGGGCATGGGGCCAGCTGGGGAGATCAGGAGGCAGCAGGGGTGGCATGGGGGAAGGGACCATGGCCACTAGGTGAAAGAGGAGCAGGGCAGGGGCCCCTTGGGTGGTGGGCACAACTGCCAAAAGCACAGGCCCCAAAGTCAGGGTTCAAATCCCAGCTCACCCACTTCCTGGTTGTATGGCCTTGTGCCAGTGGCTGCCTCTCTGACCCTTAGTTTCATATCCTGGAATATAGGGGTCATACCTCCCCTCCCCAACCCCAGAGCAAGACGAGGAACCAGTGAGGAAACAGACCTGGGGGCCCGGATACCTAGTAGGTGTGCAGTAAACTGCGATCAAGCCAGAGTTCTGGGTGGAAGTAGGTAGACCTGGCTTGAATCTTTGCTCTGCTATGCAAAGCTGTATGGCCTTAGGCAAGTTCCATCACCTCCCCGAGCCTGTGTCCTCATCAGGAAATGCGGAAGGTATCAGCAAGGTGGTTGCATTAACTGAGAAGCAGGGAAGCACAGTTGAGCATTGATGGCGGTGCTGGGATTACCCCAGGGTTACTTGGGCAAGGGCTGCTCTGACCCTCGGTTTCTTCCTCTTTATGAAGGAGCTCACTTCTGCTCCATAGTGTGGTTGTAAGGATTTGATGGGGTCTCTAGCTCCGTGAGTGTTCAATACACCAACGCTATCACTATTACTACTATCATTATTATTCAGTCCTCTTCCCAAGGTGCTTGTATAAAAACCGTGTAATATGCACAGGGTCTTCCTTGAGTAAAAAAAAAAAAAAAAGAAAAATAAAAACCGTGTAATTG
Organism: Microcebus murinus; assembly: GCF_040939455.1. Taxonomy (NCBI): domain Eukaryota; kingdom Metazoa; phylum Chordata; class Mammalia; order Primates; family Cheirogaleidae; genus Microcebus; species Microcebus murinus. Next base: position 65,176,004 of record NC_134119.1, read on the forward strand.
TACACATACGCCACACCGTGGGGTCACCACCACGGCCCACAGGTTACCCCAGTGCCCAAGAGGCTCCCAAGCCCGAGCCTTCCATCCCTGATCCCACAAAGGGAGAATAGTAAGTTTAACCTTTATGTAGCACTAACCCATTGCCAGGTTCTGTTTTCTAAGTCCTTGATATATATTAACTCATTTAATCTTCAAAACAGCCCTATGAGGTAGGTGCTGTTACTATGCTCAGGGAGGCTGTGCAACTTGCCCAAAGTCACACAGCTGATAAGCAGTGAAGGCGGGATTGAAACCTGGAACTGGAGGAACTTAGCCCCCACACTCTGTTTAACCAGAGAGGCCCACATTTCCCATTAGAGATGTTAGAACATTCCAGGAACAGGCTGGGAGCTGGAAGGAGGGTCCCTCTGCAGCCCCCAGCTGGCTGCTTCTTTGGAGGAAGCAGCCCTGCCACGAAGAGAGAGTTCCAGAGCCCAGCTGCCTGTTCCCTCTGTCTGGGCCCCCAGCTCAGGGAGGCCCACTCTCTCCCCCACCCTCTGGGCAGGAAGACAAACAGGGCTGGAAGAGAACAGGACGGAATGTCCTCTAGGGCAGGCAGGACTGAGGCCCCTGCCCCCAGCAACCAGGAGGGAGGGGATGGGGGCCATATCTCACCCTTCAACCCTCCACTCTGCCTGCTCCCCTTCTGTGCCTCCCACCCTGTTGCATCAAGGGTGGGTCCCCCCCCTTTGCATCTATATAGGAAATCTCCTCCCCTCTCCCTGGGGGTGGGGCTGCAGGTCTGCCTGGGGCTAAGGTTGATGCCACCCTAGAAGCTGCCTTTTTCCCCCTGAACTTAAGAAGGGACAGCATGCCCTACTGGCAGCTGGTCCTGCTTCCCTGGGAGGGGTCCCAAGAAGGGAATTAGAGAAAAGACTGAGGTTTTGGAACCTCCCTACCTGGATTCCAATTCCAGCTTTGCCAGTTACCTGCTTGTAACTTCTTGGGCAAAAAGGACTTTACCTTTCAGAGCCTCGGTTTCCCCTTTGTTAAATGGAGGTCTAAAATGCCTCCCTCCTAGGGCTCCCCTGAGGATTGAATGAGTACGCAGAGGCACAGCGCCAGACACAGAAATGCTTAGCAAATAACAGCTGCTTACTATTAATGGTTTTATTAATATTATAAACATAGATAAGACTATACTATATGCTATACTATATGTAATACACCCTGTAATTTTTTATTCAAAAATGAAAGTATAGAGACAATGGGCTCCGACAGACCTGGGGTTTGAATTTGAAGACAGTGGCAGAAACAGGGAGTGGCGCAAAAACCTGGAGATAAACCCAGGGACATAGAAACAGGGAAAATTTAAGAGTTCAGGTAGACCAGTTTTCAAACCCTGGCTTCACTGTTTATGGGCAAGCACTGCCTCACTCTGCCTCAGTGTCCTCATCTGTTCAATGGGAATGTCATTATAACTTTCTTCTAGGGCTGTCTGAGCATTAAATGGGTTAACAAGGTTCACTCTTGGCCCAGGGTCTGGCATACTAGTAAAAGCTGGATAAGGGGCAGATATTTGTGACAAAAAGATACTCATATTTCTAGCCCCCACACGCAAAATGCAGGTATTTGAAGTGGATTACCGGGCAGGAATGCAAGCTGTCGGCTGGACAGAACTGGTTGGTTTCCTGAGTCACCCTGACAGGTCCCTGCCCCTCTTAGTGGGCCGTTAGACTTTGAGATCTATGTTCCAAGATTATGAGGACTCAGCTTGGCCCAGGGGAAAGGACAAGGGAGGAGATTCTGGGAGGCTGTAGGGCAGGGGGCCTGGGACGCCCCCTCCCTCCCCTGGCCCCAGGCCAGCTCGGCCAGCCCCCTCCTAGCAGGAGGCCTCCCCGTTCCCGGGGCGTCCCTAGCCAGGGAAATAAACTGCAGAAAAGTCAGGGAGGGGACAGAAGGGCCCTAGGCGCGCCTCCGAGAACAGCAGCGCGCGGGAGGGCAGTATGGGCTGGCTCAGGAACAGGTAAGATCCGGGACTAGGAGGATTCCAGGGTGGAACCCTCCCAGGCCGGAGAGCGCCACGAACCCAGCGAGGCCTGCACAGCCGCAGCCCTGCCCTCAAAGAGCCCGGGCCGCATGTGGCGCGTCCCCGTAGTCCTCTTTCCTTTTCGGGGACGCCACCAGTGAACGCAGCGCTTGCCCTCAGGTCGAGCACGGAGCTGCGCAAGGAAAAGTCCCGGGATGCGGCCCGCAGCCGGCGCAGCCAGGAGACCGAGGTGCTGTACCAGCTGGCGCACACGCTGCCCTTCGCGCGCGGCGTCAGCGCCCACCTGGACAAGGCCTCGATCATGCGCCTCACCATCAGCTACCTGCGCATGCACCGCCTCTGCGCCGCGGGTGAGCCCCGCCCCGGGAACGCCCGTCTCGCCAGGGCCCCGCCCACAGAAAGCTACACCCCAGGGAGGCTCCGCCTCCGGGAAGCTTATCCCTGCCCCGCCCCCTGATGACGTTTTCCCGGCGGAGCCCCGCCCTCTGGAATCCACTTCCCCGTAGAGGCTCCGGCCCGCTGGAGCCCCACCCCTTTAGATGTCTATCACCTGTGAGGCCCCGCCCCTAAGGGTGCGCCTTGGGAAGCCCCGCCTCCTTAGGACAGTAGGTGAGGGCCGCTCAATCCCACAGGCCCCTCAGCCGTTAGGATTTGGTCCCCTAGGACAAGGATCCCCAACCTTTTTGGCACCCGGGGCCGGTTTCATAGAAGACAAATTTTCCACGGACTGGAGGGGAGTAGGGAGGCGGAGCTTAGGTGGTGAAGCACCGCCCACTTCCTAACAGGCCATGGACCGGTACTGGGGTCGATATGGGGACCGCAGCCCTAGGAGACTTTCCTGGATAGACCCTGTCCTCTTATAATAAATACCTGAGGGGCCAGGCGCAGTGGCTCACGCCTGTAATCCTAGCACTCTGGGAGGCCGAGGCGGGCGGATAGCTCCAGGTCAGGAGTTCGAAACCAGCCTGAGCAAGAGCAAGACCCGTCTCTACTATAAATAGAAAGAAATTAATTGGCCAACTAATATATATATAAAAAACTAGCCAGGCATGATGGCACATGCCTGTAGTCCCAGCTACTTGGGAGGCTGAGGTAGCAGGATTGCTTGAGCCCAGGAGTTTGTGGTTGCTGTGAGCTAGGCTGACGCCACGGCACTCTGGCCTGGGTAACAAAGCGAGACTCTGTCTCAAAAAATAAATAAATACATACCCGGAGGGAGGCTCATTACTGTACTTGAGAGTCTCTCTTCCCCTCTCCTCCCCTCTAGCTCTGCCACTTCTTCCCTTAGTAGCCATCCTCTTGACTTTAAATTATGCAGGAGGCCTTGCCGTGCGCATGCACGCACAGACACACACACACACACACACACACACACACACACACACACGCCCGCCCTCCCTTGGAATCCTTGGACCCTGAAAAGATTTTACTGTGAGGGAAGTAGAGCCCTGCTCTGGCAGGTTCTGCTCGTTGGACCTTCCCTGCCCCATAGAATTTTACCTCTATGGGAGGCTTTGCCCTTTTAGAATTCTGTCCCCTGGGAGTCCCTACATCTTTAGAGTTTTGCCCACCTGGAAGGTCCCGTCCCCCATGAATTCTGAACCCCTGGGAGACTTGCCCACCCACTGTATTCCAACTCCCTGTTAGGCCCCGGACCCTTAGAATTCTGTCCCCTGGGAGACCCTGCTCCTAAGTCCAATGCTTGGTGGTCCTGCCCTCTTCCTTGGGACTCCCAGCCACTAGGATGTGCCCCGCCCCTCACCTGGGGGGAACTGTAAGTTTCTCTGGTTGGTGGGAGCCTAGCCATGGGGGACCCACAACTGACCAGAGACACCCCTGTCTCCCTTGCCCCGGCCACCAGGGCAGTGGAACCAGGTGGGAGCCGGGGGAGAATCCCTGGATGCCTGCTACCTGAAGGCCCTGGAGGGCTTCGTGATGGTGCTCACCGCCGAGGGAGACATGGCTTACCTGTCGGAGAATGTCAGCAAACACCTGGGCCTCAGTCAGGTGAGAGGAGCTGCCTGCTCTGTGCCTGGCCCTGTGCCGGTGACGCTGGGCAAACAGTGGTGACCAGGACAGTCTTGGCCCTGGCTACATGGGAATCACAGTACAGAGGGGAGATGGGCATGCCACCAGACGGGAAGGCCCAGAATGGTCAGGGCTGGGATGGGACAGCCTGGGGGGAGGGGGCGACCAAAGGCAGGATATACGTGACCCAGGTTGGGGGAAAATGGAGGGCTTCCTGGAGGAAAGGACATCTGGGCTGAAACCTGAAGGTATTGGCCACTCAAAGGGGTGTGGGGAATGGGTGGGACCAGTGACGATCGGGAAGATATACGACAGAGGGAACAGACAAAGGCTCAGAGGCGAGAGGAAGCAGAGCACTTTGGGGAAATGAAGAAGTTTATCTTGTCTAGGTGCAGAGTGCAATGGGAGAAGTTGAGAGAGAAAATTCTAGAGAGGTCAGTAGGGGCTGGACAATGTAGGACCACATCAGACGGTTTCTCTCCAGGGCCCTGGGGAGCCATGGAGGGATTTGAAGCAGTGGAGAGGTTGTGCCAGACAGATAGAATCAGATTTACATATTTGGAAGATCCCTCTAGGTGCTCATGGGGATGTTGGGAGATCAAAGTGTGGGTGCCAATGTCAGGTGGGAGAAGGGGTGTAGGGGGGAGGCCATGGGGCTGGGAGGATAAAAACAAGACCCTAGCTTTAATTAACCCTTACAGCAAGCCCATGAGGAAGCTCCCATCCTCTTTTCTATTTCATGTAAATGGATATCATGGTTGGCATCTGTCCCTTTTCCCTGCCTTGTCACCCCACTTCCTGTACCAATGTCTCTGTTGGTATGAGCTTTTGAACTCGGAGAGGTGAATGTCCCAAGGTCCCAAAGCGGGCGAGTGGCTGAGCCAGGGTGTGAATCCAGCTGCTGTCAGATTGGGAGCCGGTGCGGGTCCCCGTCATCTGTGTCCCCGTCATCTGTGTCCCCTCCCCCAGCACCGGCCTCACTGACCACGTTGGAATGAGCAGTTGGGTTTGGGCTTGGCAAACAGGTGCGGTTTAAGTGGGGTCTCGTCTCAGGGCCTTTGCACTTGGGCCAGGGGATGCGGGTGGCAGGGAGGACACGGGTCGGAGGCCCCGTTCACGACCTACGACCTCTGCTCCCCCGTCCCTGGCAGCTGGAGCTCATCGGACACAGTATATTCGATTTCATCCATCCCTGTGACCAAGAGGAGCTTCAGGACGCCCTGACTCCCCGGCTGAGTGAGTTCCTTGGTGGCCTCTGTCCCCACTTTACAGAGGAGGAAACTGAGGCTCCATGCCTCCCTGCATGTCCCTTCCTCCTCTGGATCACCAGACTAAGGGAAGTTGAAAGAGGAGAAGTGGCTCCGCCCTGGGGTCTGTGGCGACACTCTCTGGTTGCAGGTCCCAATTTGGGGGATGAAGCGGGGGAGACTCCCCAGGGTGCTGGAGAGAACTGGGCCCCATCTGAGGCTCCCTGGTGACATGTCCCCACCCCGACCCTCCCCCAGGCCTGTCCAAGAAGAAGCCAGAGGCACCCACGGAGCGGTGCTTCTCCTTGCGCATGAAGAGCACCCTCACCGGCCGCGGGCGCACCCTCAACCTCAAGGCAGCCACCTGGAAGGTGGGCAGGGCCTGGCCCAGAGGGTGCCCGGCCTGCTGAGGCCAGGCCTGAGCCCCTGAAGATCTCGAAGGTGGTGGCAGTCCAGGGGGCTCCGGGGCTGGGGACCCTGCCTGCAGGGCTCTCAGGCCGGGTCTGGTGGGTCCCGAGGGCGTCTAGGAGGTTGGGCTGTGGGCCTGGGGCAGGGGCTCCCCAGCCCTTGAGCCTGGATCTCCCTGGGGTTGGAATCTGAGGGTCTGGTGGAGTCCTCTGTGGGGGCTGCGTCCCCGTGGAGCCCGTGGGTAGCCCGGGCCCTGATGCCTCCCTGCCTCACCCCTCTCGGCCCCAGGTGCTGCACTGTTCTGGGCACATGAGGGTCTACAGGCCCCCCTCGAAGACCTCCCCGGCTGGGAGCCCCACCCCAGAGCCCCCCTTGCAATGCCTGGTGCTCATCTGTGAAGCCATCCCCCACCCCGGCAGCCTGGAGCCCCCGCTGGGCCGGGGGGCCTTCCTCAGCCGCCACAGCCTGGACATGAAGTTCACCTACTGTGACGAGAGGTGGGCAGGGCCCAGCCGCCCCCCAGCTCTTCCTCTCCCGTCCTGCCCAAGTTCACGTCCTGTTCCCCCTTCCACCCACCCCCTCTCTCTCGTCCCGTGTCTACCTATCTCTGGATTTTCTACGGGGTTTTGTATCTCTGATTCTGTCGGTTAGTGTCTGTCTCCCTTTGTTCTTTTTCTTACATGAGACAATTTGTAGCCTCACTGCAGCCTCGAACTCCTGGCCTCAAGCGATTCTCCTGCCTCAGCCTCCCAAGTAGCTGAAACTACAGATGCATGCCAGCATCCTCGGCTGCTAATTTTTTTAGTTTATTTTTTGTAGAGATGGGGTCTTGCTGTGTTGCCCAGGCTGATCTCAAACTCCTGGGCTCAAGTGATCCTCCCATCTCTGCCTCCCAAAGTGCTGGGATTACAGATGTGAGCCACCCCACCCGGCCTATTTCTTTTCATTCTTTCCTCTCTTTCTTTTTGTGATTTTCTTCCTTCTCCTCTCTTCCTCACCTTCTATTTCTTGCACTTTCTTTCCTTTGCTCTTCTCCCACTTTCCGACCTCTCTCCCTCGTGTCAGTTTCCTGTTGCCGTTGTAACATATTCCCGCAAACTCGGTGGCTCAAAACAACACAAATCCACTGGCTCATCCTTCTGGGGGTCAGAGATTGGAAATGAGTCTTAGAGGGCAAAACTCGAGGGCTGTGTTCCTTCTGGAGGCCCCAGGGAAGAATCTGTGTCCCTGCCTTTTCCAGCTCCTCAAGGCCACCTGCTTCCCTTGGCCCGCGGCCCCTTCCTCTGTCTCCACGCCACTCCTTTTCATACTCTGACCCGCCGGCCTCCCTTTTTATTACTATAAGGCCCTCCGTGACCACACTGGGCCCACCCTGGCAATCGGGCTCAATTCCCCATCCCAAGATTAACTTCATCACCTCGGCAAGGTCCCTTTTGCCACGTAAGATGCCATCGCATTCACAGGATCTGGGAACTAGGATGTGGGCATCTTTGGGGCCATTATCCAGCCCAATACACTCCTCTTTTTCTGTTTCTTACTTTCCCCTTCTCTCTGTTACAATCCTGTGTCTATGTCTCACTGGCCTGTCCCTGTGTCCCCTTGCCTCTTCCCTCCACCCAGCCTCCCCCTTAGCCAGTCGCACCCTGGCTGATGAGACACCCCCATCCCAGGATCGCGGAGGTGGCCGGCTACAGTCCCGATGACCTGATTGGCTGTTCCGCCTACGAGTACATCCACGCGCTGGACTCCGATGCGGTCAGCAAGAGCATCCACACCTGTATGTGTCCTGTGTCCCCGGCCTGGAGCTGACACTGGGTCCCCAGCTCCCTGCACCCCAGGGAGCCTTCCCCTCCCCACCCCAGCACCAGCTCCCCAATTCCCCGGGAAACTTGTCCTTCCTGGCTCCCCCATGCCCAGCCCCCAGAGCCTCCTCTCCCCAGCTGCCCCTTCTGTGGCCCTGACCCCCCTCCCCTCCCCCTCCCCCTCCCCAGTGCTGAGCAAAGGCCAGGCAGTAACGGGGCAGTATCGCTTCCTGGCCCGGAGTGGTGGCTACCTGTGGACCCAGACCCAGGCCACAGTGGTGTCCGGGGGCCGGGGCCCCCAGTCAGAGAGTATCGTCTGTGTCCACTTCCTGATCAGGTACTCGGGAGGGGTTGGGGTCTGGTCTGCATGTGTGGACAGGTGCTCACATACGTGCACATATGAGCAGGCATGTGTATCATGTATAAGTGTGTGTGAGGCAGTGTGCACATGTAATGCATGTGTATGGTCATGTGAATGCACATGTATGTGTATGGGTGTGTGTACTATTAAATTTAAAATGACTATGTTCAAGTTAAAATAAGAAATGCAACAGAATTATGGGGGTTTTTGTTTTTGATTTTTAAAAATTGAGGTATAATTTATATACAGTCAATCCTATTTTTGGTTTATAGTTCTATGAATTTTGACAAATGCATGCAGTTAAATACCCACTACCACAATCAAGCTATAGAACAGTTTCTTTTTTTTTTTTTACTGAGACAGAGTCTTGCTCTGTCACCTGGGCTAGAGTGCCATGGTGTCAGCCTAGCTCACAGCAACCTCAAACTCCTGTGCTCAAGCAATCCTCCTGCCTCAACGTCCTGAGTAGCTGGGACTACAGGCATGTGCCACCATGCCTGGCTCATTTTTTCTCTATATATTTTTAGTTGGCCAATTAATTTCTATTTTTAGTAGAGATGGGTTCTCGCTCTTGCTCAGGTTGGTCTCTGAACTCCTGACCTCAAACGATCCTCCTGCCTCGGCCTCCCAGAGTGGTAGTATTACAGGTGTGAGCCACGATGCCCAGCTGAACAGTTTGATCATTCCCAAAAATTCTCTTCTAGTAAATCCCTCCCCAGATCCCCAGTCCCTGGTAGCTACTGATCTGTCCTCAGACCCTAGGGTTTGCCTTGTCCAGAATGTCACATACAGGAACTCATACAGTATGCAGCCTTTGGGTTGGGCTTCTTAGCATGACGTTATTTAAAATTCATCCATGTTGTGCTTGGTATCAATGGTCCCTTTGTAATGGTGAGTGCTATTCCATGGTACGAATGGACCCCAGTTTGTTTATCCATTCACCAGTTGGAGGACTTTGGGCTGTTTCCTATTTTGGGTGATTATAAAAACAGCTACTGTAAACATTCTCATACAAGATTTTGTGAGACGACACGTTTTCATTTCTCCTGGCTAACCACCTAGGAGTGGAATGCATGGGTTATAGGGTAAGTGTCTATTTGACTTCTTAAGAAACTGCCAGACTGTTTCCCAAAGTGGCTGTACCATTTTGCATTCCCATACATGCATTCTCATCCATACAGCTGTGTATGAGAATTCTACTTGCTCCACATCCTTGACAGTATTTTGTATTGGATGGGTGTTTTTTTTTTTGGCTTGGTTTTAATTTTAGTCACTCTAATAGGTGTATAGTGGTGAAATCATCATGCATCTTAGAGTTTTTTTACCATTTAGGAATGCTGGGGTATCAATGACAACATTATGATGGGGGCAGCACATTTATTACACAAGACAGAGTTAGAAATATAGCTTTTCTTCGAAGGTGATCTTACAGGACATGGTGTCAAGTTCTGATCTGGGAAGTGTTCTGAAATGCAAATCAATTTATGTCTCGTGTCTCCAAGCAGCCCAGAGTGCCCTTCTGCGGCTTCCCAGTACCCTTAAGAGAAAGCCCAAGTGCCTTAGCATGGGTCTCCAGGCCCTGTGGGACTCCTGCCTCTCTTCCCTTCTCACTCACTCTCCAGACCTCAGGGCCTTTGCACATGCAGTTCCCCCTGCCCAGCATGCTCTGCTCTTTTCCCTCCTCCCCTTTCTGCTGAGTCATGCCCCCGTCATCCTTCCAGTCTCAGCTCAGACATCACTCCCTGCAGACCCTGGGTCCCCACACCAGGTCTCTCCCCAGTAGCCACTACTTCTTTTTTTTTTGAGACAAAGTCTCACTCTGTCACCCAGGCTAGAGTGTGCAGTGCTGCGGTCACAGCTCAATGCCATCTTGAACTCCTGGGCTCAGGCAATCCTTCCGTCTCAGCCTCCCAGGTAGCTAAGATTACAGGTGTGCACTGCCACACCCTGCTCGCTGGGCTTTCTTTGACTGCCCTTTTCAAAATCGCAACCCCCCCTAGTACTTATAACTATTTAACCCAGTGCTGTCCTGTGAAAGTGTGATGCCAGTCACATATGCCATCTTGAATTTCCTAGTTAAAGAGGCAAACAGAAGCAGGTGAGATTCATTTTAATAATACATTTGATTTTTCACGTTCAAGGTCACACAGCTCCTAAGCGGCAGAGCTGGGCTTTGAACCCAGATCGCTGGCTGCAGAGTTCTTGCTCTTACCCCCAGGCAGTACTGCTTGATTAGGAGGTGCTTGTGGAATGAACAAATGATCGAACTCCATGTGGCGTATATGTGCATATATGTGAGCATATACATATGTGAGCCCGAATGTGTGATGCCAGTGATCACACCTGCCCCCGTGTGCACCCTGGGCGTATATAAGTGTTCCTCTGTGTGCCACTGCGTGTACACGTGCGAGTGTGTGTGCTTCTGCTGTTCAGGGGGATAAGGGTGGCTTTGGTCCAGCCTGAGTTGGGATGTTTCCAGGCCAGGAAGGGTTTAGTGAGGATGCAAAGGGGTCCTAGCTTCTCAAAGAGCCGGTGGGAAGACCAGGTAGGAAGACCAGGAACACACCTGTGGGGGGTTATGCAGATGAGATGCAAATCACGAGGGCCCGGTCCTCGGCCAGCCCGACCCGCCAAAGGCCAGTTCGCCCAGCCAGCACTTGGATCGTCTCTCCGCAGCCAGAGACTGCGTGACGGGCGGTGCAGGGACATATGAAGGATGTATTTATAAATCTGTTCCCTTGAATATGAAAAACATCTATGAATAGAAACGTCATAAATAAAACCTTATTCATAAAAATAGAGCCCCATGAATTCTTCATATTTGGTAATGTAATAAGGAACTTGTTAAAAATATACCTTTTATCAATACATGTATAAGCATCTGTTTATAAGTAAATATCTATAAAGAGACTGTTTTGTTCTTCAGCCCTTCGCTGCCCACCCTCTGGTCCTGGGTGTCCCCCCTCTGACTCTCACTCCCCCACCCCCACCCCCTGGTCTCCCTTTTCTCTACCCAGTCTCTGCCACGTGTCAGCTTTTTTTTTTTTTTCTGTCTTTCCTTCTATAGAGGGAGCTTGGGAAGGGGACAAACTTAACTTTCTTTTTAAAATGCTGTTATAGGCATGGTGGCTCACGCCTGTAATCCTAGCACTCTGGGAGGCCGAGGGCAGGAGGGCATCTCTTGAGTTCAAGAGTTCAAGACCAGCCTGAGCAAGAGCGAGAAGAGCCTGTCTCTACTAAAAATAGAAAAACTAGCCAGTTGTGGTGGCGCGTGCCTGTAGTCCCAGCCACTCAGAGGCTAAGGCAGGAGGATTCCTTGAGCCTAGGAGTTTGAGGTTTGCTGTGAGCTATGATGATGACATTGCACTCCAGCCCGGGTGACAGAGCAAGACTGTCTCAAAGGAAAAAAAAATGCTGTTATAATAAAAAAAAAAACCAGTCAACAAAAATCAAATCTTTATAAGAAACAAATAAACATGAGAAATTATCTTCTGCAAACTGTCCTCCAGCCCCAGGACAACATTGCCTCCTATAATAGGACACCATCTGAAAAGGCTACCTGGGCTGGGACCAAGGACCCTCCCTGACTCCCGTCCCCCTTTCTGCCTAGCCGGGTGGAAGAGACCGGAGTGGTGCTGTCCCTGGAGCAGACGGAGTGGCACTCTCGCAGACACCTTCAGTGGGGCGCCCCCTCTCAGAAGGATGCCCCTAACTTTGGGGACAGCCTTGGTATGGAGCAGGGCTGAGGCTGGGAGGGGTTGTGCCCCCAGGACCCTTGGAAGGAAGCCCAAGTGCCTTAGCGTGGCTCACCAGGCCCTGTGGCACCTGCCTCCTTCCTCCCCTATCCCTCCCCCTCCAAACCATATGGCTTCCTCAGAGCTCATGGACATGTTGATTTCCTTCATGCCTCAGGGCCTTTGCACATGCAGATTCTCTCTTTGTCCTTCCTCCTCTCCTGTGCCCATGGGCTGATTGCTCCAGTCTCATGTCACCCTCTGCTCTGGGTCCTGCGGCTCCCCCACTCCCACCCTTCAGCTTCCTCCTTGTTCCCGCTTCACTGCTGTTTGGCGTCCAGTAATTGCGACCCTCCCAAGTCTGGCTCCTTCCTCCCTCTTCCTTCTCTGCACCCCACGTGCTGGATGGCCCTCCCAACCTGCTTGTTCTTGGGGCACAGCTGTCTGTATCCTCTCCTTTTCGGCCTCAGAGCTGGCTCTGAGCCATGTCTTGCTCTCTGGGGACTTCAGAACCTCCTTGAAGGCAAGCTCCCCAGAGCTGAGTGGCCGAATGGTGTTCCGGGGCCCCAGGCCTCTACCCTGGAACCCTCAGGCCTCTCCACAACCTGGCCCGGCCCAGCAGGGCTTCCACGGGCCCCTTCTGCCCAGCACTAGGAACGGTGGCCATGGTGACTAGCTAAGATGTCAGCCGTGTTCCCTGGGGTTGGCATGGAGGGCTCTGACCCTTGGCAGACCCTTGACATGGCTGCCATGTCCTCCCCACCTCCACGTGTCCTGCAGGCACCCCTGGTCCCCGGATCCTTGCCTTCCTGCACCCGCCGGCCCTGAGCGAGGCCGCCTTGGCTGCCGACCCCCGTCGATTTTGCAGCCCCGACCTTCGTCGCCTCCTGGCGCCCATCCTGGACGGGGCTTCGGCAGCCGCCACCCCCAGCACACCGCCGGCCACGTGGCGCCCCCAGAGCCCTCTCCCGGTGAGCCCCCACCTGCCCCCACCTGAGCCCTGGGGACCCCGGCTGCCTTGGCCTTTGGCTCAAACCTTGCTGTCCTCTGGGCTTCGGGTTCTCCACCTGTGTAGGGGGGACGTTGGGATGAGAAGGGGGTGAGGTTCCTTTAAGACCCAGATTCCGGCTGGGCGCGGTGGCTCACGCCTGTAATCCTAGCACTCTGGGAGGCCGAGGCAGGAGGATCACTCAAGGTCAGGAGTTCGAGACCAGCCTGAGCAAGAGCGAGACCCTGTCTCTACTATAAATAAATAGAAAGTAATTGGCCAACTAATATATATAGAAAAAATTAGCTGGGCATGGTGGCGCATGCCTGTAGTCCCAGCTACTCGGGAGGCTGAGGCAGGAGGATCGCTTGAGCCCAGGAGTTGGAGGTTGCTGTGAGCTAGGCTGACGCCACGGTACTCACTCTCGCCTGGGCAACAAAGCGAGACTGTCTCAAAAAAAAAAAAAAAAAAAAAAAAAGACCCGGATTCCAGGGTCTTCAATTATTAGAATTCCAGAGTCTGGCCCCCAACCTGGGAGGTTCCGAACTGTGACTGCACCCCCAAGCCTGCAACCCAGTGTCCAGGCTCTCTGAACTTTGACCTCATAGAGTCTAGAATGTCTAATATCTTGATTTACGCAAAGCTGGGTTCAGATCTTGTTACCAGCTGTGTTACCCTGGGTGAGTGGGGGCTGGAGGCCTTAAATTCTTCACCTATAGGCTGGGCGTGGTGGCTCACGCTTGTAATCCTAGCACTCTGGGAGGCCGAGGCGGGCGGATTGCTCAAGGTCAGGAGTTCAAAACCAGCCTGAACAAGACCCTGTCTCTACTATAAAAATAGAAAGAAATTAATTGGCCAACTAATATATATATATAAAATTAGCCGGGCATGGTGACACGTGCCTGTAGTCCCAGCTACTCGGGAGGCTGAGGCAGTAGGATTGCTTGAGCCCAGGGGTTTGAGGTTGCTGTGAGCTAGGCTGACGCCACGGCACTCACTCTAGCCTGGGCAACAAGCGAGACTCTGTCTCAAAAAAAAAACAAAAAACAAAAAACAAACAAACAAAAAAATTCTTCACCTATAAAAGGATGATAATGACAAGTGGCCGCGTCATTGGTTGTTGTGAGGGTTCAATGAGATTATTTGTGGGAAGCACCTAGTAGGGGCCTGGCACCTAGCAGGTGCTCAGTAGACCCTAATCTGGATCCTTGAGTGCGGCCTTTATTAAAAGGATTTGTTCTGTAAAATTTGGATGGAGTCAAGGGGCTGCACTTGGGGACCTAGAGGTCTGTAGGTTCCCCAGCATCTGGTGTTGCCTGTCTTCATCCCACTCTCCACCCCAAGAAAACATCTTCTCTCCACCAGAGAAATACACACTGTGACCTCACCCTTTACCCCTGAGACAGCTGGACTCTGCATTGTTTCCCCCTAAAACTCAGACCCCAAGATGTTTAATCCAGGCGACCTGAATGTCTTGGCTTTGGACTCTGATCCTTCTAACCTTCGCTGTTTGCCCCGTTGACCTGCATGTACCCGGCCACTCTGACTTTTGAACACCCAGGTTCAGAACTCATTTTCACTGGCTGTGGGACCCCCTTGTTCCCCCAGCTGCCTGACATTTGAACCCCGCTTCCACCCCTGAGGTCCAGACTATTTACTGTCGATGCATCCCAAGGTTAAGATTTCCTGAAGCCCCTGCTCCCTGTCCCCGCAGGCTGATCTCCCAGATGAACTACTCGTGGGCATGGACAGTGCACACAGACTCTTGGCATCCGGGAAAGACCCCGAGGCAGTGGAGACGGATCTAGACATGGCTCAGGTAAGGGCTGGCATGGAAGGAGCAGTCTTAGCCTCTGTGCTCTGGGGGCTGACACATCTGGGCTTTTGAGACGGGTGGTGCAACGGCTAAAGAGATGAGTGGGTGGGTGGATGGATGCGTGGATGAAGGGACCCTTGTATTCATTGGTTGAATGATGGTGGGTGATGTTTAGGCAGATATTTGGATGGATAAATGGATGGATGGATGGATGTTTGGATGGGTAGATGGACCACTGGTTCATTGGCTGGATAAAAAATAGATAAAGATATTTAGATGAATGATTGATTGAATGCATAGATAAGATGACAGGTAGATAAATAAAATTACATAAATGACATGATGGATTGATTAGTTACGTACTGCTACATAACAACTTACCTAAAAACCTAGTACCTTAAAACAACTAACAGGCCGGGCGAGGTGGCTCACGCTTGTAATCCCAGCACTCTGGGAGGCCGAGGCGGGCGGATTGCTCGAGGTCAGGAGTTCGAAACCAGCCTGAGCAAGAGCGAGACCCCGTCTCTACTATAAATAGAAAAAAATTAATTGGCCAACTAATATATATAGAAAAAACTAGCCGAGCATGGTGGTGCATGCCTGTAGTCCCAGCTACTTGGGAGGCTGAAGCAGGAGGATTGCTTGAGCTCAGGAGTGTGAGGTTGCTGTGAGCTAGGCTGACGCCATGGCACTCACTCTAGCCTGGGCAACAAAGCGAGATTCTGTCTCAAAAAAAAAACAAAACAAAAAAAACTAACAGCTATGTCACATGGTTACTGAGTATAAGGAATCTTGGAGCTGCTTAGCTGGTGGTTTTTGCTCAGGGTCTCTCGTAAGATTGGAGTCAAGCTCTCAGCCAGGGCTGCAGTCATCTGGGGCTAGATGCTTCTAAGCTCTCACACATGAGATTGTTGGCAGTCCTCAGTCCCCCACTGGCTTTGGCTGGAGACCTCAGTTCGTCATACATGAGCCTCTACACAGGCTGCCCTAAGTGTCTTCACAGCATGGCACTTGGCTTCCTCCAAGGCAAGCAATCCAGCAAAGAGAGAGAGAGAGACAGAGAGACAGAGAGAGACAGGCAGGAAGGCAAAAAGATGGCAAGAGAGAGCCTGAGATGGAAGATACAGTCTTGCATAGCCTGTTCTCAGAAGTGATGACCAGGCCGGGCGCGGTGGCTCACGCCTGTAATCCTAGCTCTCTGGGAGGCCGAGGCGGGCGGATTGCTTGAGGTCAGGAGTTCGAAACCAGCCTGAGCAAGAGCGAGACCCCATCTCTACTATAAATAGAAAGAAATTAATTGGCCAACTAAAAATATATATACAAAAAAATTAGCCGGGCATGGTGGCACATGCCTGTAGTCCCAGCTACTCGGGAGGTTGAGGCAGGAGGATCGCTTGAGCCCAGGAGTTTGAGGTTGCTGTGAGCTAAGCTGATGTCATGGCACTCACTCTAGCCTGGGCAACAAAGTGAGACTCTGTCTCAAAAAAAAAAAAAAAAGAAGTGATGACCATCCCTGCTGCCATATTGTGCTGGTCATACAACCCCAGTACAGTGTGGGAAGCAGCTACACAAGAGTGTGAACGCCAAAAGGCAGGGCTCATTGGGGACCTCCAGTGATTCATGTCTCTCCCTATGCAAAATATAGTCAGCCCCTCCCAAGGCCCCCAAAAGTCTCTTCTAATGAAGTCCAGGATATTTTGGGGGGGGGGAAGGGAAAACCAAGCATAAGTCCAGAATCTTATTATCTAAATCTGGTCTGGGTATGGGTGAAGCTCTTTGAGTGCACTTCCTCTCCATCTGTTGGCCTGTGGACCAAAGAGATGAGTCATCTGCCATGCACACCCCCAGCGTAGAGTGGTGGGGCAGGCATAGGGTAACTGCCATAGCCACTCCTATTCAAAAAGGGGTGAAAGTTACCAAGAAGAGGAGGCCTGGAAAAAAAATGAAAAAAAAAAAGTGAGGGGGGGAGGTGAAAGAGGCAGCACACATGTGTCTCTGGTCCATAACAGTTTTGAAATCCGTCTGGGCAAATATGGAAAGTTCCTTGATTAGGATTTATTCGTACTACTTCCCAGGAGTTTTTCTTTTCCTCCGTGGCTCTTAGTGCCACCCTCTAGGCTCTTGGCTGCTTGCTCTGAGTCATCCCTCCTCTTTCATAAAAGGTAACATGTATTTGTAGCTGAGTGGTCTTCTCAACTTGCTTCCTCCTTCTAGAACTTTGGTGATCCAAAGGCCTTTGTTCATTTTATACTGTCTCTATCCCTTCCAGTCCAGGCTGGTGATGTTTCCATTCATATAATTCTCTTTTTAAAACTTTGTGGGTCTTTGGCTCACGCCTGTAATCCTAACACTCTGGGAGGTCGAGGTGGGTGGATTGCTTGAGGTCAGGAGTTCGAAACCAGCCTGAGAAAGAGCGAGACCCCGTCTCTACTATAAATAGAAAGAAATTAATTGGCCAACTAATATATATAGAAAAAATTAGCCGGGCATGGTGGCGTATGCCTGTAGTCCCACCTACTTGGGAGGCTGAGGCAGCAGGATTGCTTGAGCCCAGGAGTCTGAGGTTGCTGTGAGCTAGGCTGATGCCACGGCACTCACTCTAGCCTGGGCAACAAAGCGAGACTCTGTCTCAAAAAAAAAAACACTTTGTGGGTCTTAATTAGCTGGGCATGGTGGCATGTACCTGTAGTCCCAGCTACTTGGGAGGCTGAGGCAGGAGGATCAATTGAGCCCAGGAGTTGGAGGCTGCAGTGAGCTGTGATGACACCACTACACTCTAGGCAGGCGACAGAGCAAGACCCTGTCTCAAACAACTTTGTGGGTCTTACGTGAATTCCTTTGGAGTCAGCTCCACTAGACAAAAGCCACAGCCAAAAATTGCTTCAAGGTAAGCCCTCCTCCACCTCTACTCAGCTTCTGCTGAGATGCTAAGTGATAGTGCCCTTAAGTTAGTTCAGTAGAAGCTCTGTTATTTGATTGAGAAGATCTATGAGGGTTACCTTTAAACTCTAAAGAGTCTTTTGTCTGACCAAAGGACAGGCTGAGGCACCACCTTGCATCTTTCTGGAGCCTGAACAGGGAGTTAAGTCCCACCCTGAGCTTGTCTGCAGCCCATGCTTTCCTGGGAGGGCCTTTCTTTGCTCAGAAACCATTTCTTAATTTTAGCATCCGCTGCCATCTGGAGAGTTCCTACAGTCAGCCAAATTCAAGGTCAACGACACACTCTCTAGACTGCCAAGTCTGCCCGAGCCTTCTGACATTGCTGCAAGTTTGGGGTTCTCCAGAGCCACCCGCACTTCAGACCGGGGTCCCATCAATTAGGAGATTCCCACAGACTCCCTCTTGTTTGAGAATTCACTAGAAGTATTCATAGTACCCAGGAGAGCACTATACTTAGGATTTTTGTTTTATTATAGCAAAAGAATACAAATCAGAACCAGCCAAAGGGAGATATGCATAGGACGGAATTTCTGGGACTAGGAGGGTCCCAAATGGAAAGCTTGCATGTCCTCAGGGACATGTTACAGTCCCAGTGTTTTTCTGCTGCAATAACTTGCAAAAATGTTTTTGTTTTTTTTTTTTTTTTGCTGCAATAACTTGCAAAAATGTTTTTTTTTTCCAATTTTTATTTATTTATTTATTTTTAAAAATTTTGTTTCTTTTCTTTTTAGTCAGGAGTTCTAGTTAAACAGTCCCAGTGTTGAAACATGGCAATGTGTGCATAGAGTATTGCCAACCCAGGGAGCTTCATCCAAGCTTCGGTGTCCAGAGTTTTTATTGAGGTGTCATTACATCAGCATGATCGATTGTGTTACTGTCCACGTAACTGAATTCAATTTCAGTGCCATCCCTACCTTCCCTGGAGGTCAGGCTGGTTTCACGTGGCCCAAAGCCACAGCCCTCTAATCGCATGGTCTGGCATGGCCAGCCCCCATCCTGAGTTATCTCATTAGCATAAACTATCTGGGGGCCTCCCATGAGTCACTTTGTTAGCATAAACTATCAGGTGTGGTCCAAGGGACTCACAGGGGACAGCAAAGACACTGCTGTCACTCAGGAAATTCTAAGGGTTTAGAGGTTACTCCTAGGGGCTGGGACAGAGGCCAGACCTCTCTTTGGGTAAAGTGAATTCTTCACTACATAGGAAGGTTGAGGATTTTCAAAACCTTCAAGCCCCAGATCCTTCATATTTAACATTTCTTCCTTTAAGAAGAAATTTCCTACGCCTGTAATCCTAGCTCTTGGGAGGCTGAGGCGGGCGGATTGCTCAAGGTCAGGAGTTCAAAACCAGCCTGAGCAAGAGCGAGACCCTGTCTCTACTATAAATACAAAGAAATTAATTGGCCAACTGATATATATATAAAAAATTAGCCGGGCATGGTGGCACATGCCTGTAGTCCCAGCTACTTGGGAGGCTGAGGCAGAAGGATCGCTCGAGCCCAGGAGATTGAGGTTGCTGTGAGCTAGGCTGATGCCACGGCACTCACTCTAGCCTGGGCAACAAAGCGAGACTCTGTCTCAAAAAAAAAAAAAAAAAAAGAAGAAATTTCCTTTTTCTCTTGCCTTTTACTATGAGTAGTAAGAAGAGATGAGGCAGCTCCTTCAGCATTCTGGCTGGAAATCTCCTTAGCAGGATCCCCCCCAGTTCATTCGTTAGCAGGCACTGGTGTTGCTAAACTTTCCAGGCACTACACGACAGTCCCCTTTCCTCTGGTTTCCTGTAACACGTTACTCCCTTCCTTCTAAGCCCTCATTGGCAGCCTCTTCAAGGTTCAGATGTTGATCAATAGTTTGTTCAAGGCAATTTAAGATTTCTTTAACGTGCTCTTCAAAGAGTCCTTATACCCATTTTACAGATAGGGAAGCTGGAACTCAGACTCTTGGCCTCAAGCATGCAATGCAGGAGTGGTGGAGTTGGGGCTCCAGCCCAGGTCCACCCGCGCCCAAGGCTCATGCTCTTGACTCCCTCCTGCCCCCCTCAGGACGCCGATGCTCTGGATTTGGAGATGCTGGCCCCCTACATCTCCATGGATGATGACTTCCAGCTCAACTCCAGCGAGCAGCTACCCAGGGCCTGCCACAGACCTCCCGGGCTTGTCCCCCGGCCCCGCGCTCGGAGCTTCCACGGCCTGCCTCCCCCAACCCCTGAGCCCTCCCTGCTGCCCCGCTGGGGGAGTGACCCCTGGCTGAGCTGCTCCAGCCCTTCCAGGGGGGACCCCTCAGCATCCTCCCCTGTGGCTGGGGCTCGGAAGAGGTGAGCCACAGTGAAGGGGGGATGTCACAGGAGTGCAGGGAAGGTCCCTTTCCCCAGTCTTGTCCCTGCCTCTGCATCAGCCTCATCCCTCTCCTTTCCTGCCACCCTGATCTCCACTCTAGCCAGGCCCTCAGTGTCCCCAGCATGTGCCAAGTCTGTCCTAGCTTCTATGCCTTTGCCCATGTTGTGCCCCTTTCTCAAGTCCCCTCGACTGTTCTCAAGGTTCATCCAAATCCCACCTGTCAGCCAGGGCTCTCTCCTGGGGAACGTACTTACATCTGGCCTAGTGACAATTTACATCACAGCTAGAAAGACATGGCCACAATGTCAGGGAAGCTATCTAGAACTAAGTCTTTTCACACCTTTGAGAATCTGATGAAATCTATGGACTCTTTTCCAAGCAAATTTACACACACAATTTTGCATATAATTTTGGAGGGTCTATGCCCCCCTTCCAAAGGCGTTAGATTACTAATACTCAAGTTTTTGCTCTCTAGGTTGCACGCATGTGGCCACTTAGTATCCAGAATGGTCTTTTACTGTCTTTAGGAGGAATTTACAGATACATCTTGGTATCTTCCAAAGCTCCTAGCTTGGGGCTGGGTATACAGTGGGTGCCTGATAAAGACTTATTAAATGAAGGAGGGAGGGAATTATTAATGAATATAGTGGCTAGGTGGATGGAAAGATGGATGGATGGATGGATGGATGGATGGATGGATGGATGGATGGCGAGAGGGTGGATAGACAGGTGGATGAATGGAAGGATGGATGGATGGAGGTTGTAGGGGTGGGTGATGGATGGTCAGTTGGATGAGTGGAAAGATTTATGGGTGTATGGATGGGAGAATGAATGACTAGGCAGATGGATGGTTAGATGGTGAGGGGATGCATGGTCAGAGAGGTGTATGGATGAAAGGAAGGATGGATGGAAGATGGGGTGGTTGGGTGGGTGGGTGAGGGATCATTGGATAGACAGATGGGAAGACGGATTGGGGGTGTGTCAGTAAAGGAACGAGTAGGTGCTTGGGGGAGTGAACGATCGCACATTAGTGCTTACGCTGGGGCCACACCTGCCCAGGTTTGTTGCCTCCTGAGATTCCTGCCTGTTTTCTTCCAGGGCCCTGAGCCAGAGCTCAGAGGACGAGGCCGAAGGAGTGGAGCTGCTGGGAGTCACACCCCCCAAACGACCCCCCAGCCCAGACCCGGAAAACCTTCTGCTGTTTCCCCTCAGCCTGGTATGTTGGGGCATTAATGGGATCCTCTGGCCCTCAGAACCCAGCAGGCTTAAACCTCCTCGTTTATAAATGGGAAACCAAAAAGGAGCAGGGCTGGCTGCAGGTCTCACAGAAGGGCATGGGCCCGCTGAGACTAGGACTTTGATCTTCTAGTTTCACTGAGGGGTGTGAAAGGGCTTTGCAAATGCGTGTAAGTTGGCGGAAGGTGCAAAGAAAAAAAGTTAAGTAGGGCGAGGGGAGAAATGGCAGGTGGCTAGTATCTGCAGGAATCTTCTTTGCTCCCATGGGACCCTCACCCCAAACTAGAACAGGTAGGTCTTGGCCTTGGATGACGGGTGCAGAATAAAGAGTACAGACACTAGAATCAGACGGACTTGGGTTCGAATCCCAGGTCTGCCTTCTAGTAACTGTGAGACTTTGGGCAGGGGACATCACCACTCTGAGCCTCAGTTTCCTCATCTAGAAAGTGGGAATAGTTACTATCTCACAGGCCTGCCATGAGGATTAAATGATACGAGGCCCTTAGCTGACACTCAGTAGGCTGCCCATAAATGGAGTACAAAAACAAACCAAACAAAAGCAGCAACCCCTGCCAGTGTCCCTGCCTTCAGTCTCACCCCTCCTGTCCATTCTGCACAACAGCAACCAGAACACACTTTCTAAAAGCCAGCCTGGGCTCTGTCACTTCCACAAGGCCTCCCTCTAGGACCTCCCATGGCTCCCTAGTACCCACAGAAGTACCCTGGCTCCTCACTCTGCAAAGGGCTATTGTAACATGAGGGATGAGGTTGGCAGTATCAACAGCTTCCGTGCATTGAGTGCCTATTATTTGCCAGATGCTGACTGCACTAAGTGCCTTGCATGATTAATTTATTTAACCCTCACAACTACTCTTGGAAATATTGTTGTTGTTGTTGTTATTATTATATACATTTACATACGAGAGGTTAAGCAGCCGGTGCAGCACCCCGGGGCTGGCAGCAGGGGAAGCCGGCACTAGCCCTAGCCTGAAGGTACAGGCCAGGGGTGGCCACCAGATCCTGGAGCCAGTGGGGTTCATTTGATAAGGGCTGAAACCTTCCCTGGAGGGACACAGCCAAGTCACAGTGACCCAACAGGGAAACAGCTAGAAGAATAAACACCCCTCTTGGGCCTCCCACGAGCTGAACCCAACAGGAGCACACAGAGCAAGGTCGCGTGGTGTTGTAGTCCCCCGTGCACAAGCCAACCTCCTGGGGCGCAGAAGAAAGGGAAGAAGTGGGGACAAGGCCCTAGGGGAACACAAGAAGGACGTCTGGGGCACTGACAGGTGGCTGCTGGACCCCAACAAGGACGTTAACCACTGCACCATCCTGCCTCCTTGGATATTGATGAGGATGAGGATGGTGATGGTGACGATGGCGGTGGCTCTGTCTCTCCCCACAGAGTTTCCTTCTGACAGGAGGCCCGGCCACGGGGAGCCAGCACCCTCCCGCCACCCACCTCCCGGATGCGATTGAGCCCCTGGGTGAGTATCCCAGCTGGGTGTCCAGAAGCCCTGGGTCCCCCGTGGATGGGGAACTATCGTGACAGTTCTTACCTTAAGGAGATGTTCTGAGCGACTCATGGAGATGCCACACCGGAAGGGCTCAGTCCAAGATCTGCTATGGCATAAGCACTCAAGAAACGTCCGCCCTTGGCCGGGTGCAGTGGCTCACGACTGTAATCCTAGCACTCTGGGAGGCCGAGACAGGCGGATCACTTGAGCTCAGGAGTTCGAGACCAGCCTGAGCAAGACCGAGACGCCGTCTCTACTAAAAAAATAGAAAGAAATTAGGTGGACAACTAAAGATATATATAGAACAAATTAGCTGGGCATGGTGGTGCATGCCTGTAGTCCCAGCTACTTGGGAGACTGAGGCAGAAGGATTGTATGGGGCATTGAGCTGCCTTTAAAGTTGCCTTGCTTGAGCAGGCTGCCTCAGGGCCTTTGCATATCCTGATCCCTTTGCCTGGAATGCTTTTCCCTCTATTCTTTGCCTAATTACCACATTGTTTAGCTCTCAGAACAAATGTTACTCCTTTCATGAAGTCCTGCCTTGCTTCCGAAGCTCACAGCTTCTAATGCCCGTCAGTCCATAGTTATAGTGACGTAGGTGTTTGTGTCATTATGTGATTACTGGCTGTCTTCTCCCGATGGGTATGAGACTGTGAGCGCAGGGGCCAGGGCTGCCTTGGCCACTGCTGCACTCTACTTCATGCATGCGGCTGGGCACAGAGAAGGTCTCAGAACATTCAAGCACTCCCTCTGTGCCCAGCTTTGTGCAAAATCCTTTATGTCCCACTGTGGAATGTCAGCCCCACGAGGGCAGGGAGTTTCATCTGTCCTGTTCACTGCTGTGTCTCCAGCACCTAGCCCAGTGCCCGGCACATAGTAGGTGCTCAATAAATGTATTTTGCAGGAGCATATTCTCATAATGAGGTGGGCAGGAAGTCCCCATTTCCCAAGCGCCAACAGCTGACTCACTGAGCGCTCACCAGTACCAGTGATTGCTTAAAGCACTTCACTCGGATTTACTCATTTAGTCCTCACAGCAGTCCTGGGAGGGAGGTACTGTTATTAGCCCATTTTACAGATGAGGGGACTGAGGCACAGAGAGGTAAAGCCACCTGCCTCAGGGCACACAGCAAGGAAATAGCAACACGCAGAGTCAAACTAGAGCAGCGTGTGGCTCCGGACTTGGGTTCTTAACCCCAACCCTAAACATGCAGAGGTGTTTAGAGAGCAGAACGTGCCCAAGATTCCACTGCTGTATAAACTGAGGCAGGCCTGCCTCACCACCCGGGGTTTTCACTCCCAGGAAGGGAAGACAGGTTGGAGTGATAATTCTCCACTGATTGATCTTCCATCTTCCCCCACAGGCCTGGGCCCCTCGCTGCTCTCTCTCTATCCGGACCAGGACACTGCCCAGCCCAGGAGCCACTTCCAGCCGGCGGCAGGCGTGGCCCAGGCCCACTGAGCCAGCCCCCTTCCCTTGTCCCTTCTCCTTCCCCAGCAAGGACCTCAACCACACTCCAAGCTGGCAGCCAACACACAGGACGGGGGTGCCAGGAGAGGGGCCCCTCTCTTCTCCGAGTGCCCCCCGCCCACCTCGGGCCTACCTCAACCCTCCCCCCTCTGCCCGCTCCCAATCTGGGGGCTCTTTGGGGCATCAGCTCAGTGACCTCTGGGAGGGGGTCCTGGCCCCTCCTCCTCTTCCTCTCAGGACTTCGCTTGGGGTTCTCAGTACTTCGTTACCTCATTATCCCTTTCTCAGACTCTCTTGGCTTTATTTTGGGGAATGGGGGGGGAGGGTTGGGGATCAGATCTGTGATTTGGGGCTCTGGGGAGGATGGATAACCGTAACCACATCTCTGTCTATCCCTCTTTTATTATTATTTTTATTTTTATTGATTTCATGATATGGTTTTGAATCACTATGAATTGTTTGGGGTCCATAAGAATGTGGGACTCTGATCTCGCCCCATCCTCAGGCGTCACTGGGGGAGGCTCTGGGCCAGACCTCACCCCCAGCGACCTCAGCCTCCCAAGCTGCCACCCAGCTCTGTCTTCCCCTTCCACTCTGGACTTCCTGCTGCCCCCAGCTCCACCTGGACACGGACTTCATCCACGGTCTTCCTATTTCAGGGGCAGCCTCGAACCTCCTCTGCTTTCAAACCATACACCCTCCAACCTTCTCTGGTTCTAGACTGCACAACCTCCAACCTTCACTGGTTGTAGACTGCACAACCTCCAACCTGGTCTGCTTTAGACCTTATCCTGAAAATCTAATTCTGGACCTCACAACCTCCAATTCTGTCTATTTTCCAACCTCAACAATCTCCAAAGAATTGTCTGGTTCTGGCCTGTACAACCTCTAACTCCCTCTGGCTCTAGAATCTATGACCACCAGATTCCAGTGGTTCTAGAATGCATTCTCTTAGCTTCCTCTGGTTCTAGACTTCTCCCATAAATCCCTCTTGTTCTAGATCTCACTCCCTTCAACTCCGTCTGGTTCCAGATCTTATATTCAATGATTTCCTCTGGTTCTGGGACACCACAACTTCAAGCTTCCTGTTGGGTCTAATCTTCTCAATCTATAATATGGTACATTTGGTTCCAAATCCAGACCTCTTAAGTTCTAAATCATTTTGGTTCCAGACCTCATGAGTCCCAGCTCATTCCTCTTCGACTCTCTACAATCATGACTTGTTTTCCCTGTCAAGAAGAAGTCAAATGAGTTTTATGTCTTGATCTTATAACCAGTTCTATGGCCTCCACCATTCACTGTAGACTGCACAACCTCTAGACTTTGTGACCTCCTGGATCTTCTGATTCCAGATCTGATTTTCTACCATTTTTCTGGTTCTAGAACTGAATTGCAAATGTCTTCTGAGTCTAGATCTCATCCTGTAAGTCCCCATGGTTCTAGAACTCACAGTGTCCAACTTCCCTTCACTGTAGATCGTAGGATTCTAAATGACCTTGGGTCTGGAACTCAGCCATCAAACATCTTATTTTAGACCTTGCCTTATAAATTCCTCTGGTTCTAGACGTTACAACCTCCCTCCAATTCCTTCTGATTCTAGAGCTTATGGTACCAAAATCTCTCTGGTTCTAGAACTCATCCTTTGGGCTTTTTCTAATTCTAGTCTTCACTCTATAAATTCCTCTGCTTCTAGGCCTCACAGCGTCTAATCAGGTTCCTCTGATTTCAGATCCAAATCCCTCTGGTTCTAGAACCTGGCTTTCAAATGCTTCTGATTCTGAAATCTAGACTTTACCTTGCAGATTCCTCTGGTTCTGAATCTTGCAACCTCTGAGTCCCTGACTGCAGACCCCACCCGCCTAACTCTATTCTGGGCTTCCCACCCCACTGAAAATACCCCAATTCCTACCCTGTCCTAAGTCTTCCAGACTCCTACCTTCCAGGACTTCTTGATCAAGCCTCTCCAACCTCATGTCCCTGTAGTTCCTGTCTTAGAAACCCCTCCACTGCCCACCCCAGCTCTCCAGATGTGCACTTACCTTGACTCCACCCCAGATGTCTGGGAGACCTGGGGCTCCCTCACCCCCATGGGGGTTCACAATCCAGAAGACTCTTCCAGCCGCACTGGCACACGCACAGCCCTATCTGCAAATCACAGGGTGGGGAGAGAGGCCCGGACCCCTCAGCTCTCTGCCACCACCTACGTGTCCCTCTTACCTCCCTTTCTATAATGGTGCTACTCTTCGTCTTCCACAGGAAAAGGTCTCCCCTTCTCAGCTCCATTCATCCCCTTTTGGGAAGGGACTGATAGCTCTGTTTTGTCAGGGGGTGACCCGTCCAGATTGGTGCGATGGAGGGAGTTAGGGTCTGTCCCCTCCTTCCATCAGGGGGTGATGTGGGTCCGTAGTGGAGGGAGCTGTGCTGGGCTAGGGGAGAGGAGGGGACCGGACCAGCCACGCTGGCTCTGAAACTCACTAATCTCTGTACCACCATAAAGACCTCACCTTGGCGGGCACCGGAGCTCTGTGTGTTGACTCATCTTTGGGATCGCTGCTGGGGCTGTGGGCGCACTGGGCAGCTGAGAGTCCACGTTATTAACACTTTCTGATTCTGTGTGTATGCGACTGTCTTCCTACAGGGGTCTGTGTCACGTGTGTGTCTGATGATGTGGTCATTCTGTGTACACACGTAGGTCTTTGTGACAATTCCGTGAACCTGAGTTGGAGAGTTGTAATTCCTTCCACGTGTGAGTGTTAGTATCTGGGTGAGATGATTTTGCCTTCTGTATCTCTCTGGTGACTTTGGGTGTCGTGTTCTGGAGTGTGAGAGGTGTGGTGATTCTTTGGCACCTGTGTATGCCTGTGTGACGTTGTGATTCTGCGTATGTGTGTGGGACCGTTTGACACTGTGGTTCTGGGTACCGAAGTGTGTCTGTGTGCCATGATTCTCTGTACTTACGTGAGCATGTGAGTGGGAGAGAGAGTGTGTGTCCATAGATTCACGTGCAGGTGGGCATGTCTGTTCTGTCTCATCTCTTTCGATCACCCTCATAACCTCTCTCTGCTGGTCCACGTAGGAATATTTTCAAGAGAAGAAAACCACTTTTAAGCCTTTGAACTTGCTGTTCCTTCTGCCTTAAATGCCGTTCTCCTTTCCTTCCTCCCCTCACTTGGTTATCTCCTGCTCCTACTTCAGATCTTGGTTCAGACACCCTCTCTTCCAGGAAGCCTTCCTTATCTGCCCCAGTTGGGCAAAGTCTTCACACAACCCTTTGAAAGCTCCTGTCCGCATCACAGCACTAAGCACTCTGCCCCACTCTTGAGTATTTGTAATGGAGTGAATATGAAAAGAACTTACTCTGTGTTAGGCCCCCTGACATTATAATTCTACATAATGAGCATAAGTTATTATCCCCACTTTACAGATGTTGAAACTGAGGCTCAGAGAGGGTGATCACTTGCCCAAGGTCACACAGCCAGGAAAGGACTAAGGGGGACTTAAATCCAGGATTCAAATCCATTATGGCACCCTCCCCACCCCGTAAAAAACAAAAACAAAATAAAAATTTGCAAATCCTCTGGCATATACAGAGGCAGTAGAGTAGCGATTAAGATGACAGGGACAAATTCAAATCCTGGCTCTGACACATCCTTGCAGTTTGACCTTTGGCAAGTGTATTGACCTCTGCAAATCTCAGTGTCCTCATCAGTGAAATGGAGATGACACTGATAGCTACCTTCTAGGGGGATTGTTGGTGGTGGAGGGAGGCGGTGGTTGAGGTGGCGTTACATAGACGGGACAAGAGGTTTAGGCATGGGATGGCTTGTGCCGCCAGGAGGGGAGCCCCAATAGAGCCTTAAAGGACTTAGTGCTACAGTTCCTCGTGCATAGAGGCTTAGGGCTTGGAAAGGGTGGACTAGAAGGGTGTACAGTGTGTGGGGGTTGAGGGAAGGGGGTAGGGTCTGGCTAGACTATTTAGGGTTTCATAGGTCATCAAGAGTGGGTGTTCTCCTAAAGGCACCAGGGAGCCATGGAAGGCTGGGGGTGGGGGTGTGCCATGGTCTTATCCTGTCTTAGATCTCTCTAGCTGCCATATGGAGGGTAAACTGGAGGAGGGAGACTGAATCAAGCAGCAGAGAAGGCTGATGGTGTGATCCAGGCGAGAAGAAAAAATGCAGACACACGCACATGAGTCAATTTGAAGATTCAGCAGGATTTGGGAACCGAACACAGGGAAGAGAAAGGAGATGTACAGCAAACTTCCGTGCCTTGCTCAGGACTTGGGGACCCAGGATGACTTCAGTTCAAAATTTAGAAACACTGACCCTCAAGGTTGGAAATTTATTTGGTTTGAGAAGTCACCCACTTTCCAGAGAGGGTTCGTTGAGGCCCTGGAGGAGGGGAAGATTTGTTGAAGGTCACGCAGGCAACTGGCAGTGGGGCTGGACGCCCAGCTCCGAGTCCGCGTCGGCCGGCACGGTGCTGCCTCGCAGAGCAGGCGGCATTTGCAACCCCCCACCAACCGGAGAGGAAGGCGGGGAACCCCGACTTTAGGACCCGAGAAACTTTTGCGGCCTCGGAACACGGCAACTTTGGGATCAGAGGCCACACCAGGTCTTTTCCTCGCATGCCCTTTTTCTCCTTCCCTATTGGCTCATTCTACAACGGGTGTCGTCTGGGGATCCTGTGGTCACCTTGTCCCCGCGCACTCCAGCGAGAGGGCTCTGCGCAGGCGCGCGAAGAGGCCCGCGCTTTACGACACTTGTGCGACAGCGGCTGCAGCCACCCGGCCCTCCTTCGCGACGGTTCGGCCGGGTGCCGCGGGCGGCCGTTGCCAGGGTGGGGGTCGCTTTGCGGCATGGCGATGGCGGAGGGCGAGCGGACTGAGTGTGCTGAGCCCCCCCGGGACGAGCCCCCAGCTGATGGCGCTCTGAAGCGGGCAGAGGAGCTCAAGACTCAGGCCAACGACTACTTCAAAGGTACGCCCGCCTCTGGGGGACGGTGGACAGCGGCCCCGGCCGAGGGGTGCCGGGCCCGCGCGGAACCATGGCAACGCGGAGCTGCAGCCTGGGCGCGGGGCAGACACTACCAAGTGACCAGGCGTGGGGAGGCCCAGGATGGCGCTCCCAAGGGGCGACATAGGGGCCTTTGAAGAGGAGGGGTAACACCTAGAAGTGGTGGCCGGAGCGGGTGCTACTAAGTGGGGAGACCCAGGAGGGCGCTACCAAGTGTGGGGCCGCAGGGGGACCGGAATGAGGGCGCTACCAAATGTGAGATCTGGAGAGTCGCTACCAGGTGGTGAGACCTGAAGAGGGCGCTACCAAGCAGTACCATGTGGCAGGGGAGTGATGGTGGTGCTAGCTAGTGGGGAGACCTGGGGTGGATGCCACCGCCTGGGGGGTTCGGGGGGACAGTCCTAATAGAGAAGGCAATTATGGGGGTCGCGAATAGAGCATTAGATGGTGTTATGGGGGGTCAAGAAGTGAGAGATTGGGGTAGCCCGAGCAAAAACGATGTGTGGGGTGCCTTTGGGAGCAGAGGTGGGGGAGTCCCCCAAAATAGCATGACTTAGGATTTGGGGGAGGACTGAGGTGTGGGGACATTCATTCATTAAAAAATGTTCATTAACTACCTACTGCAGACCAAAGATGGCGCTAGACTCTGGGGATATAGCAGTGAATAAGACAGACATTGCCCTGCCCTTAGGCGGCTTGTAATTGAGTAGGAGAATCAGACATTGAGTAGACATGCAAATAAATAAAAGTCTCAAATAGTGATGAGTGCTTTGAAAGAAAACCGGTAGAGTGATGAAGTAGAGAATAAGGGTTGGAGGCTACTTTAGATAGGGTGGTCTTGGAAGGCCTTACTGAGGAGGAGGCATTTAAGCTGAAACTCAGAGAAGGGGAACTGGGGAGGAGTGTTCTAGGTGGGTGGAGCAGCATGTGCAAAGGCCCTGGGATGGGGAAAAGGCTGGCATGGCTGGAACTTTAGGGAATTAGGGGGGAGACTGATACAAGAGAGTAGGACACAGGCCAGACCATGCAGGGTCGCATAAGTCATTGCAAAGACTAGTTTGGATTTTACTCAGTTATTCAAGAGGACACACTGAGTAGGTAGATGGGCCAGTCTGGACTGGAGAAGAATTTGGGCGTGATCAGCCTGTGGTTGGAAATGCTCCGAGAATGGATGAGGTCATCTAGGAAGAGGGTCTAGGGAAGGGGCCTAGGACAGTGAGGTGGAAGGAGAGCCAGAAAAGCTGAGAGAAGAGATGCTTCTGGAAGGAGGAGCTGGTGCCCCGAGTCGGATGCTGTCAATGTGAGCACCACGAATTGACCGTTAGATTTGGCTGCATGGATGGCGGTGGTGACGTTGACAAGAGCAGTTGCTGGGGAATCGTGGGGCTGGTAGCCAGCCAGGAGGGTGCTGAAGAGTGAATGGGAGGGGAGGAAATGGAGACAGCAGATGTTGACAAATGTTTGGAGTATTTTTGTTCTGAAGGGGAGTGCAGAGATGGGGGAGGGTGGCAAGAAGGGGAATGGGTGGTGTCAAGAGAAGGTGCCTTTTTTTTTTTTTAAGGGGTGGAAGAGGGTAGAATATGGTCTAGTAGAGACAGAATTGATTCTGCAGGAGAAAGGAGAGACTTGCAGCAGCAAGGCCCTGGAGGAGGTGGAGAGTGGGAAGGATCTAGAGCCTTAGAGGAGAGTTGGCCTCTAATGGGAGCGGAAACAGATTCAAAGAGTGGGGAAGTTTGATCAAGCAGGAGCAGAGAGGTGGAGGTAGGCCCGGTGAGATAGGAGGCCAGAGATAAGCCTTAGAGGCCAGATTGGGGAGCACAGGTGTCGTCTTGACGGTAGTAGGGAGCCATGGAAGGTTTTAAGAAAGGGACAACGCGGTTTGATCAGTGTTCGAAAGATATCTCCTGACCACTGTGCAGAGACTGGACACCAGGGCAAGACTGGAGACCAGGAAGGAGACTAGGATGGTAGACAGGTGAGGGGTGGTGGTGGCCAACCAGGCAGGAGGGACAGAAATAGACTTTAGAAGTGTTTCAGAGAGGAAGTGAGAGTGGCTGCCCAGAGAGAGGGGGAAGGGTACTCTAGGCAGAAAAAACTGGGTGGCAAAGTCCCAAGGTGAGCAGAGCCTGGCACCGAGGTGGTGAGTAGAGGAGGCGGGAGTTTTTGCTGAGGCTGCAGGGAGGAGCTGGGGCTTTCTGCTGAGGGTTCTGGGAGCCATGGGTGGTTCTGAGTAGGGTAAGGACAGGGTCAGGGTGGGCTTTAGAAACACCCTTCTGCAGGGGCAGGACTGGAAGCTGGGAGACCAGGGTGGAGGCTGGGGCAGGCGCCTGAGCGGGCGAGGACAGAGGCCAGACCAGGGCGGGACGGGGCCAAGAGGGGTGGAAGGGAGTGTGTGGATCTGAGAGGTGTGCAGCAGCCTGATTTGAAGAACGAAGTGACCACCAGGCTTTGAGGGTTGAGGGGTCGGGGGTGTCCTGGAGGGGGCCCATTCTCAGCTGGGTGTGGGGCTGGAAGGTGGCCTGTCCCTGAGATGGTGCTTGGGAAGAGCAGCCAGGCCCGGGATCGCTGCCGAGGCTGTGAGAATTCTGGGGAACCATAGCCGTTGGGAGGAGCCCCTTGTCCCCCAGGACTAGGGATCCAAGCTCTCGGGAGCCGTGGGCCTGGGCAGGCGGCCAGAGGTGCCTGGCTTTGAGCTGGCAGGGAGGAGAATACATCCCTGCTGGTCCAGCCCCTCGCTGTCTGGCAGGCAGTGGCAGGCACAGAGCCCCAGGCTCCAGGGCTGTGGGAATAACAATAAAAAGAGTAATTACAGCTCACCTTAATTGAGCCCTGCCGTGGCCAGGTAAGCCACTGGGTTTAATCCTCCCTCGGGGCTGGGAGGTAGGTAGGAAGAGCCCTGTTTGTTTTATACACAGAGGAAACAAGGCTCAGAGAAGCGAAACCACTTGCCCAAGGTCAGAGTGTGTGAGCTGCAGGGCCCGGATATCCCCTTCCTTGCCACGTGCTTGGCTCCCAAGTTCAGAGTCCCTGCCAGAGCCCATTCTAGTCCTGTTAGAGAAAAAAGGGGCCCCCGTGGGAGGAAGGGTCCCAGGAGCTCAGAGGGCAGCCCCCCACCAGCTGTGGCTGGTTGCTCTGTGAGCTCAGGCCCATTCTAGAGGTCCTGGGGGGGCAGAGCCTGGTCCCTGACTCAGGTCCAAGTCCAAGGGAAGTGGCTCTGCTCTCTTCCCCTCAGTGTATCCCTTCTGTGAAACAGAGGGTGGGGGTTCTGCTTAACCCCTAAGGAGGTGCCAGGTCTAAGAGTTGGTGGAGAGGAAGCACGTCATCATAAGAGCTCAGGCTGCCTGGGTTCTATTTCTTCCTCTTTCCTGCTCTGGAATCCCTGGGCAAATAACCCAACCTCTCTATGCCTCAGTTTCCTCATCTCTAAAATGGGGAGTGTCTTGACGCTTACATGTGCTCATATTTCTGAAGCGCACAGAGCAGGCCCAGGATGCGGTGTGTAGGCCCACGTAGCAGGGCCCCACCCATTTCCTCGCCTCCCTCTGCTACTTCATTAGTCATTTATTCATTCACTTCTCTTACAAGCATCTGCCGACTGCTGCTTCTGCGGAAGCCAGTCTTCACGAGTGGGTTCAGAGAACCCTCACAGCCACCCAGGGAGGCAGAGCTGGTCGCGATGCTCAGGTTCCAGGTGAGCGGATGAGGCTCAGAGAGGGGAGGCTGTCTGCCTGAGGCCTGCTGTTAGGGATCTGCAGAGCTGGTGTCAGGCTTTGTGACACTGGGCTCTCCACCCGGTGCCACTCGAGTAAGTAACAGCTCACCCGTCAAGGGCGCTGGCCGGCCGGCCTCTGGAGCACAGCCAGGAGGCTGGAAGGAGTCCTCGAAGGCACTGGCATTCCAGGGAGGGTCAGTCAGAGCTGGGCTGCCCAGCTCTGCCCTGGCTTGTTTCTGGAAAGTCCTGCCCGCCTGCGGCTCACAGTGACAGCTAGAGTGCATAGGACTGGGATGGGGGCGCAGGGGGCTGGGGCAGGCCGGTGGGAGCACTGGCCCTGCCTGGGGGAAAGGGAGGGCTTCACATAGTGGGGACAGCTGAGCCACTTGAAAGATCGCCAGGAGTTAGGCTGGCCACATCCCCAGCACCCAGCTCCTCCTCCTGTCTCCAGTGTCCATCTCCTTCTCTGGGTGCCTCCCTCCCGGAACCTTTCATGGAACCTGGGACTCCCTTCCTCCCCTCCTCTTTCCCTGACTCGTTCTCATCCTCCAGGTCTCAGCCGCAGTGTGCCCTGGGCTGCCGATTCTGGGGCCATCCCTGTCTGGGGATGGAAGTGTCTTCTGTGAGCTCTGGGAGGGCAGGGCTGGGGGCTGCTGTGTCCCCAGACAGGGCAGGGGCTCAAGGAATTAAGACAGGGCTCAGGTTTGAAGGGGGAGATGGATACCAAGCAGACAAACAGAACAAAGGAAAGTCATGGTTTAAAGTGGGGCTTAGAGCAGGGACTCTGTTTAGAAACTCAAGTCCAGCGGGGGTTCCCAAGTGGCCCAAGGACACCCAACTAATAAGAGGCAGAGTTAGGAATTGGGCCCCGACCTCCTACCCCTGCATCTGTGCGTGCCCCTGTGCCAGGCTCCCACCCAGAGGTCACCCTGGCATGGGAGGTGAGAGTGGGCATATTTTGGCCTTGGTGTGGCTCAGAATCCCCGTCTGTCTTTTGCTGTGTGACCTTGAGCACAGGCCTTACCTCTCTGAGCTTCACTCCCCTCGTGTGGAGAATGGGGCAATGCAGTCAGCTTGGGGTTGTGAGGGTTGAGTATGGGCCTTGTGAAACCCTGCGTGGCACCGGGCACATCACAGTCCCCCAGTGTGGGCAAGGCTGTAAGGCTGTCCAAGCCTTGGTTCTCCTGACTGTCAAATGGGCATGTGGGAGAGGTCAAGTTGGCTCTTTAGGTGCAGACAGGGGGGCTGACCTTGACCAAGACCCTGTGGCTTGTCTAAGTGAGTACCAGGTGGTACTTACGCCATGGAGACATACGTGAGGGTTCCACAGGTCAGGATGTAAAGTGCAGGGCACAGCCATGGCTTATCCCCCTTAGCCAGATGTCACAGCCTGTGCTCTACATTAGAACATCAATGTCCAGACCACGCTGTGGCTGCCAGGACCCTGGGGATCTGTCCCTCCTGCCTCCCTGCCTGCTCTCCTCCCAGATCCCTCCACGCCGGCCTCAGACTGGAGATTCACCCTGCCTCAGGGTCTTTGCTCCTGTTGTTCCTTCTGTCAGAGCACTCTTCCTCCAGGCCTGTGTCTCGCTCCTTCAGGTCTCTGCTGATGTGTCCCCTTCTTCTTGAAGCCTAAGTAGGTTCCTTCTTCCCCACTTCCTGGTCTCCCCTCTTTGGGCTTGTTTACTTGATTTGGGAAACTACAGGGGGCTCAGGACAGACTCAGCATTGCCTGATTCAAATCTGAGCTCTGGCCCTCACTAACACACCCCCTGGGGACCACAGGGAGGATTCAAGAAGCCCCTCCTGAAGTCCTGAAAGAAGTAGTGTCCAGCTGGGTGGTGGGTGGGTGTGTGGAATCAGTTTGGGTCCTGGAGATGGTGGCCTGAGGGGACAAGGCCCAGGCTAGGGAGGCATGGTCAGTACAGGGAAGAGGGGCAGGCTCAAGAGACGCTTCCGGCGAACCTCAGCTTTCCCACCTGTGAATGTTGGGGACCGGGCCATACCCAGCCTGGGGTGTGTCCCTGCCGGGGTGGAGCACCACCTCATGCCTCCTCCTCCATCCCCACAGCCAAGGACTACGAGAACGCAATCAAGTTCTACAGCCAGGCTATCGAACTGAACCCCAGCAATGCCATCTACTACGGCAACCGCAGCCTGGCCTACCTGCGCACCGAGTGCTATGGCTACGCGCTGGGTGACGCCACGCGCGCCATCGAGCTCGACAAGAAGTACATCAAGGGCTACTACCGCCGCGCCGCCAGCAACATGGCGCTGGGCAAGTTCCGGGCTGCCCTGCGAGACTACGAGACGGTGAGCCGGGCCGCGGGGCGTGGGCCAGCGCTGGCACCTGAGCCAGGCGGCTGCCAGGGGGCGGGTGTGAGGGGCCATTCTTGTCTTCGCTCATTGCTCACCCATCCAGCGAGTACTCGTGGGTCTCTTTGGCTGGGAGCAGACTGCCCGGGTCACCTCCCTGCTTGGCTATCCCATGCTTTGTGATCCCGGACAAGTTACCCGGCCTCTCTGTTCTTTCCTTTCCCCGTCTGTGAAAGGAGCACAGGAGGACCTTCCCTTAAGGGTTGCTGGAAGGAATAAGTGAATTTTTGCTTTTCATGCTTAGACCAGTGCCTGGCGCCCACTCAGCGTCCTGTGGTGATTAACCTGATGGTTATTGTCGCTGTTGATGGTGGTGGTGACTAGTGGCCACACACTCCTTCTGGTGGAGTTTGTAATTCAGGCGGGAGCAAAGAAAACCCCACCACTGATAGATCAGCAGCATAATTGCAGACGAGGATCTGAGCTTTGAAGAAACTAGAGCGACATGCTGTCTCTGCCAGCAGATGCGACATATTGCGATGAGGTGATGAGAGAGGGGACCTGGAGCCCGGCTAGAATTCACTAGTGTCCTCGAGGATCTGCCACTGCCGGTGATGTGCTCTGATGATAATCATGACAGTCGTAAGGACCTGCAGGGCGAGCGCACACCTTCACACCAGGTGTGTTCTGCCCCTTCCTTCGCAGAGGCTGGCTGACTCCAGTCGTTGCAGCAGCCTGGGAAGTGGGCAGTGGGATCGCCCCCGTTGCACAGAAGAGCAAACTGAGGCCCAGAGGTGTTAAATCACATGCCCAACAACTCCCAGCTGATAAGTGGCGGAGCTGGGATTTTAACCCATTTGGCCGGGCCTTCAGGGCCTTGTCCCCTCTCAGTCCAGAGTGGGCTCCCCGAGAGTAGGGGTGTGCATTTGCTCTGTTCACTGGGACGGTACAGCAGCAGCCCACTCAGTGTGTGTTCTGCTCCCACACGCAGACGCACCTTCGCTCCCCGCTTCCACTGCATCCATCACACGCTCCAAGCAGCTTCTGTCACCTAGGGAAGGGCAAACAAGGGGGGCCGAGAAGCCACAGTCTGCAGTTGGTGGGAGCCAGGTCAGACGGCCTGGACTGGCTGCTGGCCTGGGGTGGACGGTAGACTTCAGGCCAGGTAAAGGCTTGAGCCAAGCCTGGGACCAGCGGATACCTGTGTCAGAGTGGAGGCAGAGGCAGGCATGGAGGGGGCTGGAGTGACAGCCAAGAGGGTAAAGGACAGCAGAGCAGAGTCTTTCCGAGCTTTGGCTCCCAAGCCGTCCCCTGGCTCTGATGATGTGGCGTGAGTGCAGGTCACTCGGGTACAGGGCTCAGTAATGGGTAACCAGGGAGGACAGTCGGGGTTGGTGGGGGCTGGGCTCCCTCCAGACACCTCTTGGGACAGATGCTGTGTGACAGAGGACATGCCCAGGCCCTGTCCTCTTAGACCAGAAGCTCACTTCGGGGCAGAGCCGAGATGGGACCTTGGTGGAAGCTAACAAGCCCGAGGCTGCCTTTTAGCAGCTGGGGTCCTCGTGGGAGCGTGTGCTGGTGTGCTGGTGTTCCCGTGTGCGTGCTCACTCTGGGCCCAGCACTGCTGGGAGCTCTGTGTGTGCCTGAATCCAATCCAGCCTGTTTCACAGGAAAGAAACTGAGGCATGGAGAAGGGAAGCCCTTCCTCCAGGGTCACACAGCAGGGAAGTGGCAGAGCTATAATTTGAACCCAGAGTCCGTGCTTGGAACGTTTGTGGGCAGCAAAGTCAATTGAATGTCTTGAGATCAGCACTTGTGTCTTCCTTAAATAGAGAGGAAAAAGCTGTTCATTGTTTGGAGGAAGTGTGTATATATTGTTTAATGAAAACTACTTTTCACTTACATAAATACAAGTGTGCATTCGGTTGGTGTAGAAGGGCCGGGGTTGGAGGTGCAGGCCCAGGCTCAGGATGTCCAGGTTCACAGCCAGCTCAGACCGGATCCCAGCTGTGTGTCTCCCAGTGCCTCGTCTCCTGGGCCTCAGTGTCCTCATCTGTTAAAGAGGGTGAGAATATAGGAATAAAAACCAGTGTTTTTTTCTATTTCCCACTGAGTAATCAACACAGAAAACTGTGACCTCCGGTCGGTCACCAAGAAATATGTAGAGATTTCTTTTTATTTTTTATTTTTTTTTATTTATTTTTTTCATTAGCAAAGACTTCAGGAATATGTAGAGATTTCTTCCCACCAGCTACTAAGCATTCAATTTTGTAGGGGACGCTAGCTGGGTGTCCTGTAATTCAGTTCAATTCTGATATTATCTATCAAGATAAGGGCAGATCCCACAAGTGGAGGCCTTAGTCCCACAAGACTGTCCCTGGTTCTAACGCTGATTGTAAGCCTAGGTTATTTTACCGGTGCCTCTGACCAACTGGCTGTAAATCAGGGCTCCCACGGCCCTTTCTTTGGGTTCAATTAATTTGCTAGAGAGGCTCACACAACTCAGGGAAACACAGTTACTGGGTTATTACAAAGGATATGGGTGAAGAGATGCATATGGGAGGTATGGAAAGGATAGTGGAGCTTCTATGCCCTCTTGTGGCGCACCACCCTCCAGGGACCTCCACGTGTTCACTTACCTGTAAGCTCCCAGAACCTAGTCCTTTTGGGGTTTTATGGCGGTTCACTAGGCAGGCGTGACTGATTAAACTGTTGGTGATCAACTGAACCTTGGGCCTCTTTCCTCTGTCTAGAGGTTGGAGGGGTGAGACCAAAAAGTTCCAATCCTACATCCTGCTTTGGTTTTTTTCAGTGAGCAGACCCCACCTTGAAGCTACCTAGGGGTGGCCAGCCATCTGTCAACTCTTTAACATACCAAAAAGACACTTATCACTTTGGAGATGCCAAACATTTTAGTAGTTGTATGTATGGGAATGAGATGAGATGGATACCAAATATGTATTTCACAAATCACAGTCTGCACTTAGTCTCCGAACATGGTTCCCTTACATCAAAAGGATATATAACTCAAAGATATTGACACATTATTAGTACAGTTCCATTCAGCTATTATTAATCTAGTCTGTTGACTCAAATAAATGACCGAGGCAAAAATCTCAATCAAGAGGTTTATTAAACCAAACTGGGGACTCACCCCAGAAAAATGCTAACCACTGGCAGACCCGCAGCTATTTCTCAAAGGGGAAGTTGGAGCCTTCAGCATTTAAAGGCCTGTAAGGACAATGGAAGGGGGACTGATGAGGCAAAATAGTTATCGTCTTGCGAGGCCCAGGAAATTTGCATTTTACATCAAATAAGGGGAATGTTAGAAGAAAAAAGGGGGGTGGAGGAAGCATCAGTTATGTGGATGTAGGTGGAAGAATGTCTGATTCCGTGTGGCCCCAGTTCTGTTATCTGTACAGTTCTGTTATCTGTAAAGGTAAACTTTATTAGTCATTATTAGTGTGGAATCAAATAGGCTTTAATTTTAGATTCTAGACAGTTAAACTTTGCATGTCCGAGCTCAGGTGAGGTGAGCAGGGAATTTCCTTACTGTTCTTCGCAGGAGCCTGAGGCCTTTACCTTTTGCATGTGGAGTTGGAGGGTGGCCCTGAGGTTTTGATTTTCTTTTTACAAGCCCATCATATTGTATGAATATGCCTCCCAGGATGAGGTCACTTGGGTTTGCAGGTCTATGTTTGATCTGGGCAGGTTCCAGAAGCACAAGTGGTCTTGGCAAACAGCTTCACCTTTTCAGGCATCTGGTATAATTGAGGTAAGCGATAGTGCTGTCCCTTGCTCTGTGCCTTTTTTGAGAGATTAATATAATAGTGGGTTTCCTTCAGTTCATAATCCACTTATTCATTCCTTTACCCTCAGCTGCTGTTTCTCCTCCTCTTCATTTATACTTACTGACCTAAAGGAAGAAACTGAGGCAACATTAATATAGGTGGAGAGTTTCTTTAGGCCAAGGTTGAGAACTACAGCCCTGAAAACGTTTCTAAGTTAGCTTGGGAAGTGCTCCAGGGGACAGGGCGTGAGTTCTGACTGTGGTCCCCAACCCCCCCCCCCATGCCCTGTTAGGGACCAGGCTACAGGGCTCCAACACCAGCCCCACCACGCCCCCTCAACACCCCCATGCCCCCTCCATGGAAAAATTGTCTTCCATGCAACTGATCCCTGGTGCCAAAAAGGTTTGGGACGCTGAGTTATGGTGTCTACTCATGGATTTGTTAGGTTGATTTATAGCTATTTGTGGCATTTGTCTAGAGCCCACAGAGAAAGCTGCCCTCAGGAGATGATTACTTTTCTCAAGGGGGTGTGAACTAAAATAAAATCTTAAGCCTTCCAGCTGACTGAATGAACTCCCATAGTCCTGCCCCTTCCTTTTGGAGTTATACTTTGTAACAATAAGATGCTCGATCATTAGCAGGCCTAAGGCTATTCTAGACAAAGCTTAAATCATACCTGCAGGCCATCAATTTACTTAACAGATTACTTGAGTTCCTGTGAATGTCAAGGCTTGTCTCTGATTAACAGATATCCTTATCTTAAGTTAAAACATTCCAAGGTTTTACACAAAGCTTCATTCTTTTAACCAATTACAAATCAAAGAATCTTTAAACCCACCTATAACCTGTAAGCCCCCCCACTGCAAGATGTCCCACCTTTCCAGGCCAAACCAATATATGCCCTCCACAATTTTTTTTTTTTTTTTTTTGAGACAGAGTCTCATTTTGTTGCCCAGGCTAGAGTGCCATGGCGTCAGCCTAGCTCACAGCAACCTCAAACTCCTGGGCTCAAGCGATCCTCCTGCCTCAGCCTCCCAAGTAGCTGGGACTACAGGCATGCACAACATGCCTGGCTAATTTTTTCTATGTATTTTTAGTTGGCCAATTAATTTCTTTCTCTTTTTAGTAGATATGGGGTCTCTTGCTCAGGCTGGTTTCAAACTCCTGAGCTTGAGCAATCCACCCACCTCGGCCTCCCAGAGTGCTAGGATTACAGGTGTGAGCCACCGCACCTGGCCGGGAGAAAGGTTTTTTAAAGGTAGTTTGGTGGGTGCAAAACAGGTTCGTAGTACAGAAAGATAGGTGAGCCAAGTACACCAAGGAGAAAGCTAAGGTGGGGACAGACACTCCACTGGACCACCCAAATAACATGGCCCTCCTCAGTAGGTAAACAAAAACAATAAAAGCCCAGAGACAAAGAGCTCAAGAGGCTGGAGTCCCAGTGGATAAAGACTCTCGAATAGCAATTTCAGGAAAGCAAACTAGGAACAATGGCTGGTTTTATAGATATGTATGAACTGTGCCTGTACCTGCGCAGAATTCAGGCCCCTACCACAGTTCTCGATTTGTGGACTTGTATTAATTTTATTTTATGTTTTTCTTTTTTCACCTTTCATCATCATTCCCAAAACTTATATTAATTTTATAAAGGGTGGTTTCAAGAGAGAAACCCAAAAGCCCAATTGGGATGACATTACAAAGTGGCAAAAATGAGACCTTAGGCTGGGCACGGTGGCTCATGCCTGTACATCCTGGCATGTTGGGAGACTGAGGCGGGGGGGATGCTTGAGCCCAGGAGTTTGAGAAAAGCCTGAGCAATGCAGTGAGACCCTGTCTCTACAAAATTGCAGAAAAAAATTAGCCAGGCCTGGTGGCATGGGCCTGTAGTCCCAGCTACTCAGGAAACTGAGGCCAGAGGATCCCTTGAGCCCAGGAGCTGGAGGTTGCAGTGAGCTATGATGACGCTAGTGTACTCTAGCCAGGACAATAACCTTGACCCTCCTCCCCCCAAAAAAAGAGCTCAGTGAAGTCATTGATTTACATAGCTGTTCTCTCTCTCTTTTTGAATAATCTCCAGTCTTCAGAATACTATGATTTTAGTTTTCTTGGTAGAACTAAAGCAATGAGAGATTCATAGTATCAACAGAAAACTCAAACTCTGTAAAATAATTTAAGAAGGTTTCTTCTGAATCAAAAATACGTGACCATAGCCTGGAGAGCCACACCCAAGAAGCCTAGAGCAAGTGGTCTCACCATGCTTGGGTTAACAGTTTGGTTTTGTACATTTCAGGGAGACACGGATTACATGTAAAGTCAAAAGTTAGTAAACAGAAGGCGTACATTGGTTTGGCCCAAAAAGGTGGGACGTCTCCAAGCAGGGGGCATTACAGGTTATAGGTGGGTTTAAAAGATTCTTCAATTTATAATTAAAGAAATGAAATTTTGTCTAAAGGCTTGGAATGTTTTAAGATAAGGATGTCTGTTAATCAGAGACAAGCCGCTGGACATATGTTTGACATACACCCAGACTCAAGTGATCTGTTAAGTAAATGGGTGACCCGCAGGATGACCTGTGGTTTAAGCTTGTCTTGCGGAGCCTTAGGCCTGTTATTCAGTACAAAGGACATCTCCAAGAAGGGAGGGGCCATGAGGAGGCATGTCTGATTTCCCTTCTCATGGCAACTCTGCTTTAGGGTATTTCTGACCTCTCCTTGGCCAAGAGGTAGTCCATTCCATCAGCTTGGGCTCAGATTTTATTTTAGTTACAATAGTATTAATAATTTGAATAGGCCGGGCGTGGTGGCTCACGCCTGTAATCCTAGCACTCTGGGAGGCCGAGGCGGGGCGGATTGCTCAAGGTCAGGAGTTCGAAACCAGCCTGAGCAAGAGCGAGACCCTGTCTCTACTATAAATAGAAATTAATTAATTGGCCAACTAATATATATAGAAAAAATTAGCTGGACATGGTGGTGCATGCCTGTAGTCCCATCTACTCGGGAGGCTGAGGCAGGAGGATCGCTTGAGCCCAGGAGATTGAGGTTGCTGTGAGCTAGGCTGATGCCTCGGCACTCACTCTAGCCTGGGCAACAAGTGAGACTCTGTCTCAAAAAATAATAATAATAATTTGAATAGTAGAATGCACATAAGGATTATAATGCACATAAGGATTAAAATCAAAAAGAGAATTTGTATGCCAGAATGAAAAAAAAACAAAAACCCTATTGCATTAGGGAGCCAACTAGAAACATCATGAAGAAGATTAAATCCTGATTCTTCTTTGGAGACTTACTATAGTCAGGAAATAATTCCAGATTCAGTCCAAATTATAGGCAAATAATAAAAACACAAAAACAATGTATGGTCAGGGCTAGAGTCTAATGACAGGTGTGCTACTCAAACGTAATTTTTCTCTTGCCAGTCCCCAATTTTACCAAAGATAAATCAAAGTAGGACCAATTTATTTGCAAACAAATTTTAGTATTGTTATATGTGTCCTGATGATCTGCATAAATACAGTAAGAATAACGATTGATCACGGAGGAGCCTTTTAGGTTAGCTTTGCTGGAATGTTTTTAAAGGAATTTCAGATTAGATTTTTAAAAGCCTCTTAAGTCTGGGAAGCCAAGCCAAGGAATCCCCATCAGGCTGTGGCTGTAATATCTGCACAAATTGGATGAAGTTCTCTCTCCTCAAGGTCCTGATTTTTTTTTTTTTTTTTTGAGCTACAGTGCTGTGATGTCAGCCTAGCTCACAGCAACCTCAAACTCCTGGGCTCAAGCGATCCTCCTGCCTCAGCCTTCCCCGAGTAGCTGGGACTACAGGCATGCACCACCATGCCCGGCTAATTTTTTCTATATATATTAGTTGGCCAATTAATTTCTTTCTCTTTTTAGTAGAGATGAGGTCTCACTCTCACTCAGGCTGGTTTCGAACTCCTGACCTTGAGCGATCCGCCTGCCTCAGCCTCCCAGAGTGCTGGGATTACAGGTGTGAGCCACTGCGCCCCACCTAGGTCCCGAAATATTTTGAGCATTCCTGGCCAGGTCAGAAAGTGACATTCTTACTGTAAGATCAAGAACGTTGTCAGAGAACCGTGTAGATGAGGTACCAGGCCAGTCTTTTTCCAAATCTTTTGGTTTTATAAAGTCAACCTCAGTCCCTCAGAGCACTCTGGTCACATCTGCAAACATGCCATTCCAGTCAAGCCTTGGTAGAATAACTAGTGTCTCCAGTGTGTCCTGTTACAAAAGCAAACAGAATCTTATTGAATTCATGCAAATGACTCTATTGCTGTAAAATAAGAATGTTCATGAATAGTTTCTGAATTCTGGAGAAATCAGGTAGAGATAAAAACAAATGTTTCAGTATTGTTCACAAAAGTATACTTTACCCAATTGGTATAAGCTATTAATAGCTCAAAAGGGAAAAAAAAAATGTTTTCTTGACTCTGGAAAATAAAACATCAAAAGAATCAACCATATTTCAAACAAAAAACTCATTTCAGTCCTTCATCAGTTCAGTCCTGCGTAATTAATTCTGGTTCTGGAAGTTTTTACCTTATCCAATGATGTGGTGTGCAGTGTTGTCAGAAACCTACATTCAAAACTACTTGTCATGGTCATTTACTTGAATTCTCTTGAAAAAGCAACATATTTTTTGACTGTAGCTGATTGTAAATGCACAAAGGAGAGACTTGAGGACAAATCAGGAGACGGGCAATTATAAGAGTTTCAGGAATCTCATTGGCTTATGGAAATAACATAAATTAGTCCTTGGCTATACATTTTTGAACCGTGGGGTGTGAGTTATGGTGTCTGAGTGTGGCATGGTTAGGTCCCCGGAGCAAGCAGCTTTAGGAGATGTTTACTTTTATCAGGGGGAGTGGCCAAGACTGCTCTCTCATTCCATTCCATTGCCACTTTGGGCCTGATAGTTTTTTTTTTTTTTTTTTTTTTGAGACAGAGTCTCGCTTTGTTGCCCAGGCTAGAGTGAGTGCCGTGGCGTCAGCCTAGCTCACAGCAACCTCAAACTCCTGGGCTCGAGTGATCCTTCTGCCTCAGCCTCCCGGGTAGCTGGGACTACAGGCATGTGCCACCATGCCCGGCTAATTTTTTTTTATATATATATCAGTTGGCCAATTAATTTCTTTCTATTTTTCAGTAGAGACGGGGTCTCGCTCTTGCTCA
The DNA here is from genome assembly GCF_040939455.1 of Microcebus murinus. Taxonomy (NCBI): domain Eukaryota; kingdom Metazoa; phylum Chordata; class Mammalia; order Primates; family Cheirogaleidae; genus Microcebus; species Microcebus murinus. The sequence goes on from NC_134119.1 coordinate 65,219,937, forward strand.
GGCTGGTTTTGAACTCCTGACCTTGAGCAATCCGCCCGCCTCGGCCTCCCAAGAGCTAGGATTACAGGCGTGAGCCACAGCGCCCGGCCGGCCTGATAGTTTAGAAGAGGCTCACTTTCCTCGGATAAGAAGTTTCTTCTCTTTCTCTACCCAGACTTTTCCACCTTTGGAAGGGACATTAGAATCAGCTACTGTGCTGGGTCTATATTTTAGGCAACAGTACAAGTCTAGCAAGTGCCTCCTTTCAGTTCTCTCCCATTCAGATAGAGTAAGATTGCACAAGTGCAGAACTTGTGAGCTGTTTTAACATCAGACAATATATTAATATCAATAATATATCTTAATAATAATAGCTGCATTCATTGTTAGCCCCAGTTTTGCCAGATGGGGTGAAGGTCCGGCTCACCCCCATCAGGCCCTTAGGAATTCTGGCTTAAGGTTTAAAAACATAGTTACAGTTTCTTGCTTAGGAATCAGGCCTGCTTCCAGCACTTGTAGCTGAAGCTCTGGTCCTAGGACCACTGCAGCAGGTAGTGGGAGGAAAGCTGAGGGAATGTGGGGAAGAAAAAGAAAACAAGTATGATCATTTTACCTGTGTGCTTCTCCCTTGGCAAGAATTGCATAGTCACACCAGCACCCTTCCCCGTCCCCTCTTCGCCAGATCTTTCGTTTAATGCTGCAGCTCAGGAGTCGGGAAAGGTGCTGATAGTCTGCTTGGCTGGCGGCTGAAACACGGATCAAAAGATGGCCCACCACGACTGAGATGGAGATGCCCGATCTCTCTTGGTTAACATAAAAGAGATTCAGAGGCTTAGGGAGATTAGAATGCCAGAGTGTATTTGTCACTCAAAACCTACTCACCCACTGAGAGGGTCCAGAAGACATACTTTTCACTAATTCTTTGAGAAATAGATTTGAGAGCAGGCCCCAGCATCCCTGAAGAGCTGCACGCTTGTGCCTCTCTGTGTGCTGGACCTTACAGTGGGAGCCGCAGTCCCTCAGTTGGAAAACTTGAATACAGTAAGAGTAATTGGATCCCAGGGTGGCAGGTGCCAAGTGGCAGCACTCGACCAGAAGGCAAGGTGTCTGTCGCGGACAGCAGAGGCAAACAAGCTGTTGCCCTCCAGTCAGAGTAGGGGTCTGTGGAGGTCAGGTGATCAGTGGAGTTTGAGCCCAAGTCCAGCTCACAGTGGATCCACTGGGTCCCTGAACCCTTCCTGTGTCATTCCCCCAGTTCCAGAATGCATCGGCAGGGTAGACATACTCAGCAGCTGGCAGGATCCCCACATTGGTCCCCTAACCTGTGCAGTGAGCATTTTGGTAGAAGTGGCCAAAGGGAAGCCATAGAGCTGCTCCTACCTAGAAAGTGGGAAATCAAAACGGTATCGCATCCCTGGAGGGACAGCAGAGATCGGTGCCACCACCAAGGACTTGAAAGGTGTAGGGTGGCGATTCCCAGCACATGCCCACTCATGCACTGCGGGGGACACAGCTGTAACTGAGCCTCGGCCCTGCCCAAGGAGCCGCCTTCCAGCCCCATTCCCAGCAGTGCCCGGGGCTGGGAACCCAGGGACCTGTGGGAGCCTAGAGGGAGTGCCTGACCCAGCCTGGGCAGGGTGAGGAGGGTTCCTGGAAGAGGGGCTGAGACCTAAGGAAGGAGAAGCTAGAAAGGAACTGGAGGTGGAAATGCGGTGTTCAGGGCAGGGGCAGCCTGTACAAAGGCCCAGAGCTACGAGGGAGTCGCTACACTGGGGGCTTGAGAGCGGTCTGGCTGGGCAGTACTCGGCAAACAGACAGTGGCGAGGTGGGCGGGGCTGCATGGGCCGGGCCATGTGCTGGTTTGGACTTTATCCCTATCCCGGGCGTGGATTCATACCCTCTCCCTGTTGGGACGGACTCCAGGGCCTGTCTGGTGCTGCCACCCTCCCCTGCCTGGCACCACACCACAGGCCAGGCGGAGCTGCCAGGCAGGCGCCCTGGCCTGGGCCCGCCCGGACGTGGGCAAGGCCACTGCCTGCTGCTCCCCAGCTGCTTCCCACCCTCTGCTGCTGGCCACCACCCCGCAGGGGTTAGCGAGTGTCTAGGCACAGGTTTCTGACTCACTCTGCCGGGCTCGCCACGGGCTGCCCCTGCTCCTTGAGGGCCAGCTCTGGCCACTTCCCTCTGTTCCCTGGCACAGGAGCTGTGGGGGCCAGCGCCTGGGGAGGCCAGAGAGGTGGGCAGGTCAAGCACGGTCCACAGTGTTACAGTAATAGTTACAGATAACCAAGCTGAGACGCAGAGCAATGAAGTCACTTGCGCAAGGTCACATAGTAAGTAAGTGGCAGAGTGAGGATCTGAACCCAGCCCTGTCTGCTTTTTGAGGGTCAGAGTTTGCAGTAAGTGGGGGAGAAGGTGGAGAGAGGGGCAGGATGGGCTCCTTTACCTGGGAACTTACCGTGTCCCAGAGCCCCATGAATGGGGCCAGGAAGAGCAGTCAGTGCCTTGCGGAGGTCACCCTTGCCTGGCACTGCTGCGTTCGCTCACTGCATTCCCACAGCGGCCCTCGGAGGTGGGTGGTGCCGTGAGCCCAGCCTGATGGGGAACTGCCCCGAGAGGCAGCCTCCCCTGCCTGCGGTCACCCAGCTCATCGCTGGCAGAGCTGGGATTTGGCTTCAGGTGGCCCAGCTCTGGGGCCAGCCTCGCCTCTCTCCACCGGAGGACACTGAGGGAAATCGTTTGTCCCAGGTCTCCCCAGAGATCATGAGGAACGCGACGTCACTCAGTGCCGCTGCCTGCCAGGCCCTGTGTCTGCTTATCCCTCCCAGCTGCCCTGGCAGGGGGAGCCCCTCATCACTCTTGTTTTATAAATGGGGGAACTTGGGCTCAGACAGTCTGGGTGACCCAGCAAATCATTGACACTTCTGGCGCTATTCACTGTGCCCATGGACCCGCGTGTCCTTTCCTCCCAGACTCCCATCGCCTTGGTGACCACTACAGTGACATCAGGGTGTGTGCCTGCTCGGCACTGCTCACGCCTGCGCTGGTTCCCAGAGGGACCTGAAGCTGAGCACGCCGTCCTCAGAGCAGAAGTTCTGTTTGCTTTGAGCGGTAGCCATAGCTCGATTGATGAAGCACACCTGGGTGGGCAGTCCTGGGTGTGGAAACCAAGGCTCAGAGGTGAGACTCATCCAGGGTTGTGCCACCAGCACGTGGTGGCCCCATGGTGGCCCCAGCAGCCTGACTTCGGCACTCATGGAGCCAGCGCTGGGTAGCCCCAGGTGGGCCAGCCCCCACCTCGCCTCAGTGTGGATGCCTTTCCCTCTTGCACAGGTGGTCAAGGTGAAGCCCCACGACAAGGACGCCAAAATGAAATACCAGGAGTGCAACAAGATCGTGAAGCAAAAGGCCTTCGAGCGGGCCATCGCGGGCGATGAGCACAAGCGCTCGGTGGTGGACTCGCTCGACGTCGAGAGCATGAGTGAGTCCGGCCTGGGTGCCCCACCCGCACAGTGCACGCTAGGGGTGGCCCTGTCCCCAGGCCCCTGTCTGTGGCTCCTCTGCCTGCATCCCTGAGCACAGTCCAGAGCTGGGCCTCGTGTTCCCAGCGGGCCAGGCTGGGGCCTGGGACCCCACCCACGCCATTGACCCTCCTCCTCCGCCTGGGCCCTGGCTGCCTGTTGCCATCTCTACCGTGCGCCTCCCTGCCTCCCGGCTTGAGCCCCAGCCCCTCACGGGCCTCCCTGTCTGATTGAGCTCTGGGTCCTCTAGGTGCTGAGAATACTCAGCCATTCATTGACAGATAACTACCGAGCATCTCCTGTGTGCCAGGCTCCTTCCAGGCACTGGGGATACAGCTGCCGCCCTCATGGAGCCCATCCTCCAGCGGGGAGAGATGAGGAGCAAGTCAGGAAATGCGTGGGCAGTGTTCAGTGCTATGAGATGGGATAGGGCAAGGGGAGGGGGACGAAGAGAAGAGCCAGACCTGACCAGGGAGGGGACTCTGCACTTGCTCCGTCCCCCTCTTGACCTGGGTGTCCAGGGCCCGCTCTGCCCTGTCCCTGGGAGCCAGGCCCCCCCCGTTCCTGCTCTCACAACGACTGTGGCCACTGACTCTCATCCCCCGTTCACACACCAGCCATCGAAGACGAGTACAGTGGGCCCAAGCTTGAAGACGGCAAAGTGACAATCACCTTCATGAAGGAGCTCATGCAGTGGTACAAGGACCAGAAGAAACTGCACCGGAAATGCGCCTACCAGGTAATGCACTGTACTGGGCCCGCCTGGAGCCCCGGGAAAGTATCTACACTGCCCACCGTGGGCACTGAGCAAAGCGGGAGGAGAGGGTGGTCAGGGCAGCTGACGCTGCGCTGGGCATTGTGCTGAGGGGTTACCACGTGACCTCATCTAGTCCCACAGCAGTTTGGGGAGGGGTGGCAGGCAGTGCCATGTCACAGGTGCAGAGGCACAGGGCCAGAGAGGTTAGGTGACCAGGCCCGGGCCAAAGGTGAGGAAGCAGCAGAGCCATTTGCTGAGAGTTTTGATCCCAGGCTGTTGGGCATCTGTGGCTGTCATTTGCTGCAGGTTGTTTTGGACTTGATGATTGGTTTAAGCCCCTGAGACCCCCATGAGGGCAGCTGGCCACAGGATCTTGAGCTGGTTGATTGAGACCCAGGCTCTGGTATCATGTCTCTTGATGAGACCCCTACGAGACCCTCTGCCCTGACCTCTTAGGGACACAGGGACCTCGCTGTATGGTTGGGGAACTGCAGGGGTCCAGCACCTCCCAGGATGGCCATGAGGGTGCAGGGCTTCCTGTGAGTCCGGCAGGTGAGTGTGGCAGGTGATTGGGAGGATTTAGGGAGCAGTGGGGGCTGGTGCACTTAGGGGTTCACCCACCCCACCTGCAGGAATGAGTGAAGCTGCCAGCTGATGGATCCTAGAACTAGATGGCCTGGGGTCAGATGTCTGCTTTCCCACTTACTAGCTGTGCATCCATGGGCAGATGGCTTCACCTCTCTGTGCCTTGATCTCCTTGTCTGTAAAATGGGGATAATGATATTGCCTCCACCAAAGGTGGTTGTGTAGATTAACTGAGTTTAATCAACAGCAGTGCTTAGAACAACGGTGCCTGGCACAGGTAGCGCTCTGAATGGGTTAGCTGTTACGCTGACCACGTTGACGAAGGTGAGCACAGAGGAGGAACGTCCGCATTCCTGGTTGTTTTTGTTTTTGTTTTTTTGTTTTTTTGTTTTTTTTTTTTTTTTGAGACGGAGTCTCACTTTGTTGCCCAGGCTAGAGTGAGTGCCGTGGCGTCAGCCTAGCTCACAGCAACCTCAATCTCCTGGGCTCAAGCGATCCTCCTGCCTCAGCCTCCCGAGTAGCTGGGACTACAGGCATGCGCCACCATGCCCGGCTAATTTTTTTTTTTTTTATATATATATCAGTTGGCCAATTAATTTCTTTCTATTTATAGTAGAGACAGGGTCTCGCTCTTGCTCAGGCTGGTATTGAACTCCTGACCTTGAGCAATCCGCCCGCCTCGGCCTCCCAAGAGCTAGGATTACAGGCGTGAGCCACAGCGCCCGGCCCCTGGTTGTTTTTAATTGACGTATAATTCACGCACAGTAAAATGCACAAATCTGAAGTGTCCGGTTAGATGAATTTGAAGTTTGTGTGCCCACCGCCCAAACAAGTTACAGGCCATTTCCATCACCCAGCAAGTTTCCCTGGCCCCTAGCCCGTCAGCCCCACTCCCGTCCCAGAGGCAGACACCGGTCTGGTTTTTTAATGCCTTCAATTAATTCTGCTTGGTTTCGAATTTCATGTAAATGTCATGTAGATTTATAATCCTTAGTGTCTGTTTTCTTTCACTTGACATAATGTGCGAGCTTCACATGCGTGTGTTGTGTGTCAGTCGTTCGGGAACTCTGTCATATGAATGGTCCACTATTCACTCATGCAGTCTTTGCGAGACATTTGGGTCGTGTGTCCACTGCGTGGCTTTTATAAATAAAGCTGCTGTGAACTTTCTTGGACAAATCTCACTTTGTGTTTTCATTGCTTGTGTTGAATTTCTCTCTTGACTGTCTTTTTTCTATTTCATTAGATTTTCATTCTTTTTTTTTTATTCTCTTCTGCATGCTTGGGGCTTACTTTGCCACCTTCTAGCTTCTGATGGTAGATGTTTGTGCTGTTGATTTTACACCTTCTCTTTCGTGCAAAGCATTTACAACTAAATTTCCTTCTAAGAAGAGCTTTAGCTGCATCCCAGGAATTTTGATATGTTGTGTTTTTATTATCAGTCAGTTAGAATTGTTTTCTAATTTTCTTTGTGATTTCTTATTTTACCCATAGGTTATTGAGAAGCGTATTGTTTAATGCCAAACATTTGGGGACTTTCTAGATACATTGTTGTTGCATTCTAATTTAGTAGTGTTTTGGTCAGAGGACATACTCTGTGTGATTCCACTTGGAGCTATTTTTAGGCCTATCTTGGCAAACATACAGTGTGCACTGGAAAATAATATGTATTTTGCAGTTGTTAGTCACAGGGCTCTATAAATGTCAAATAGGTCAAGGTGATGGAGACTGCTTTTAAAAATCTTACAGCCTTACTATTTTTCCTAATTGTTGTATTATTTATTGAGAGAGGGCTATTAAAAACTCTAATTAATGAATTCATTAGTTTAGTTTCTCCCTATAGTTCTATCAATTTTTGCCTCCTGTATTTTGAAACTTTTTTAGGTACACATGTAGGATTATTCTATTTTCTTGATAAAGTGACTCATCATTAATGAAATGACCCTAGCAGTACTTTTTGGCTTGAAATCCATTTTATCTGTTATGAATATAATTATACCTTATTTTTCATGCTTAGATAAGTTTCTACCCTTTTATATTAAGCCTATTGGTGTCTTTTAAGTGTTTTTCTTGTAAATATGTACTTGGGTCTTTTTTGTCTAGTTTAACAATCTCTACTTTTTTTTTTTTTTTTTTTTTTTTTTTGAGACAGAGTCTCACTTTGTTGTCCAGGCTAGAGTGAGTGCCGTGGCGTCAGCCTAGCTCACAGCAACCTCAAACTCCTGGGCTTGAGTGATCCTTCTGCCTCAGCCTCCCGAGTAGCTGGGACTACAGGCATGCGCCACCATGCCCGGCTAATTTTTTATATATATATATCAGTTGGCCAATTAATTTCTTTCTATTTATAGTAGAGACGGGGTCTCGCTCTTGCTCAGGCTGGTTTTGAACTCCTGACCTTGAGCAATCCGCCCGCCTCGGCCTCCCAAGAGCTAGGATTACAGGCGTGAGCCACAGCGCCCGGCCTACAATCTCTACTTTTTAATTGGAGTGTTTTTTGTTCTTTTGTTTTGTTTTGTATTGAGACAGGGTCTCACTTTGTTACCCAGGCTAGAGTGAGTGCCGTGGCGTCAGCCTAGCTCACAGCAACCTCAAACTCCTGGGCTCAAGCGATCCTCCTGCCTCAGCCTCCCAAGTAGCTGGGACTACAGGCATGCGCCACCATGCCCGGCTAATTTTTTCTATATGTATTAGTTAGCCAATTAATTTCTTTCTATTTGTAGTAGAGACGGGGTCTCACTCAGGCTGGTTTCAAACTCCTGACCTCCAGCAATCTGCCCACCTCGGCCTCCCAGAGGGCTAGGATTACAGGTGTGAGCCCCTGGGCCCAGCCTAATTGGAGTGTTTAGTTCATTTATATTTAATGTAACTGTCATATGGTTGCATCTAAATCTATTCTTTTTTTTTTTTTTGAGACAGAGTCTCGCTCTATCGCCCTGGATAAAGTGCAGTGGCGTCAGCCTAGCTCACAGCAACCTCAAACTCCTGGGCTCAAGCGATCCTCCTGTCTCAGCCTCCCAAGTAGCTGGGACTAAAGGTTTGTGCCATGATGCCCAGCTAATTTTTCTATTTTTAGTAGAGATGAGGTCTTGCTCTTACCCTAGCTGGTCTCAAACTCCTGACCTCAAGCAATCCTCCTGCCTTGGCCTCCCAGAGTGTTAGGATTACAGGCGTGAGCCACTGTCCCCAGCCTAAATCTACTATCTTGATATATCTTTTCTATATGCCCATTTATTTTTCCCCCTTTTTTCCTTTTGTGACTGTGTGAATTACGAACCTTTTAGCATTTAGTCTGTTTGAATTTTCTGTTACACCTTAGCACAGGGGCGAGAAACTTTTTCATGTTGGAAGGCCTTGTTAATTTAGCTATAATCAAATAAGGCCACATTCAAGAAATTTCAATTAGGTATAGTTAAAAATGTACATTATTTTGCAAAAATCTAATACTATATACTTAATAATTTCAAACAATGAAAACTTTTATTAATTTTAAAGTTAACCTTTTAATGACTTTGTGTCTGCTTTTTGTTGGAAAGCATTTGAATATTCAGTTGCAGCATGAAGGTCGCAGTTTCAGTTGATGGCCTAGATGGGTATCAGTCATTTGTGACCTTAGGGGCATCTTCATTAGGGTTAGATAGGAGAATGTAGATTCGATGCAATAAGTGATCGAAAAGCAAGAAAGCATTTTTTGGGCATGTTGCCAAAGGTGTAGGTATTCTACTACATTTTTCCATATTTCAGTTGGATATTTCTTGGCATCAAACAATGACTTTAAAATGTAATCTACTTGGCCAGGTGTGGTGGCTCACGCCTGTAATCCTAGCACTCTGGGAGGCAGCAGGATCACTCAAGGTCAGGAGTTTGAAACCAGCCTGAGCAAGAGCGAGACCCTATTTCTACTAAAAATAGAAATAAATTAATTGGCCAACTAAAAATATATGTAGAAAAACTTATTCAAGATGTGGGGGTTGAAAAAGAAATTAAAAAAATTAAATAGAAAAACATATTTTTTAAAAAAATATATATATATAAACTTAGCCGGGCATGGTGGTACATGCCTGTAGTCCCAGCTACTCGGGAGGCTGAGGCAGGAGGATCGCTTGAGCCCAGGAGTTTGAGGTTTTTGTGAGCTAGGCTGACGCCACAGCATTCTAGCCTGGGCAACACAGTGAGACTCTGACTCAAAAAAAAATTTTTTTTAAATAATAAAATGTCATCTACTGAGAGCTCAGTTAATTCCATCTGTAGTTCTTTGGGTGCCTTGGTGACACCAACTAGGCGAGGCTGCAATGCTGATTTGAGTGTGATGTCAGGATCCTCAAAGTCCGCGAGCCTTTCATTGTGTTCTCCAATCAATAGGCTGTAACAGCTGCGTGTTCTTCAATGACTCGCATATATCATCCTGCTCATCATTGACCTTGGCTAATGGGGGGAAATGTTCACCCGGAATTTCCTTTTGCAAAAACGTTTTGGAAAAAGATATCTTTTTTTCATAATGCTTGGATTTTTCGCCACATAATATCATACATAGAGTCAGTTTTACCTTGTAAAGAAATTTTCAAGTTGTTTTGATTTGACATGATATCACATGGAAATGCTGCATTCCTATAGAAATCTTCTTTCAATAATTCATATTGCTGATTTTATTCTTCGTAAAATTTATCTGTTCTTGCAGAGATAAAATTTTGGCTAACACCTGTCTGTGCCTTAGCCAATGCACTTTAGAATTATACCGAAAATTCACACTGAAGACCTCATCATTCAACTTTAGCATGTTAGGAAACTGACAGTTACATTTTGCATGCATATAGTTAAAAATACTTTTAACTTGTTGCAAAGTGTAACTTAAAATAGTAGCTATATATTCACGAATATGCCTTCGATAAGAAAAAAAAATAGTAGCTTTAGCACGGAGGTTTTGCTAATGGAAGATGCCATGAAAAGAAATGAGAGCATCTGGGTCTGTTAATGCAGACTGTTATCTGTGCAGTAAACCCTTTGTGTTTTCCTGTCATGGAAGGTGCACCATCTGTACGTACACTCACTACATTTACCAAATGCGGTCCAACTTCATGACGTTTTTCTTTAAAGTTGTTGAAGATATCTATTCCCTGTGTGCCGCTCGCAGGAGTGCCAAAGCAAGTAACTCTTTGTACCAAAGAAAAATCTTCTGTTATGACCCGAATGAAGTATAAAACCTGCACTGAGTCAGTGTATCAGTTGATTCATCCAAAGCAATAGACTAATATCTATTTTCCTTTTGAAGTAGTGTGTGAAGTTCTGTTAACTTGAAGGTTCTTTCGTGCTACTGATTAGTTCTGGTTCTCCTTGAAAGAGGCAGCTGTTTGTACTTTGAAACATTATCAGGGTCTAAGCATCCTACAACTTCGACAATGTATTCTTTCACAACTTCCACACCACTGAATGGCTTCCCTTTTCCCCCCACGTATATAAGCTGCTTTATAAGTTACTTCAGGGGCATTATTTCCAGGTCTTATTGCTACTTGAAAAAATTACCTTTGCTTTTGCTGCTTTTCATTTTTTAATTTCTGCAATACAACCTTTCATACCTCTCCAATTTAAAATATTTGTGGTCCTTATGAGTTGTAATGCTGATGAGCATTAATGTTGATATTGCAATATCACAAAGCAAGCAAATCATCTTATCTTTAGCAGAAACAAGATAATATTGCATTTCCCAACCTCATTAAAAACTGTTTTTTTCCTTCAATGTTCTCTTGGTCTTCTTTGACATAACGAGCTATTAAGCAGACAGAATTAAAAAATACTGTTGAGCTGTGCAACTATTCACAAATTCCACTTCAAACAGAAACACAGTGCACTGTTGTCAAAAGCTGATAACAGGCCAGGTGCAGTGGCTCACGCCTGCAATCCTAATCCTAGCACTCTGGGAGGCCGAGGCAGGTGGATTGCTCGAGGTCAGGAATTTGAAACCAGCCTCAGCAAGAGCGAGACCCCGTCTCTACTATAAATAGAAAGAAATTAATTGGCCAACTAATATATAGAGAAAAAATTAGCCGGGCATGGTGGCATATGCCTGTAGTCCCAGCTACTTGGGAGACTGAGGCAGCAGGATTGCTTGAGCCCAGGAGATTGAGGTTGCTGTGAGCTAGGCTGATGCCATGCCACTCACTGTAGCCTGGGCAACAGAGCAAAAAAAAAAAAAAGTTGATAACAGGCCGGTATTGTGGTGATTCACGCCTGTAATCCTAGCACTCTGGGAGGCCGAGGCGGGAGGATCACTCCAGGTTAGGAGTTTGAGACCAGCGTGAGCAAGAATGAGACTCTCATCTCTCCTAAAAAAAAATAGAAAAAAATTAGCTGGACAATTAAAAATATATAGAAAAAAAATTAGCTGGGAATGGTGGTGCATGTGTGTAGTCTCAGCTACTCGGGAGGCTGAGGCAGGAAGATCGCGTGAGCCCAAGAGATTGAGGGCTAGGCTGACGCCATGGCACTCTAGCCTGGGCAACAGAGTGAGACTCTGTCTCAAAAAAAAAAAAAAAAAAAAAAGCTGATAACAGACCAGCATACTCAACCCTCATAAACCCTCGCCAACCAGCCTCATAGAGTAGTGTAGTGTGCTATAAACCCCACGATAAACACATTGTTATTATTTATTAAAGAGTCAATAGTCTTTTGAAGAAATTTATATATGTATACACACTCTTATGTATATGCAAATAGCTAATGTTTTTCAGAGGTCTTTTATGTTTCCTACATATTTATCCTTTCTATTATTTCTTGTTTCTTCTTCCAAACGTTGGCTTCTATCTGGTATCAATGTCTCCTACCTGAGTACTTAGCATTTCTTGCAGCACACGTCTGCTATAGAGTAATTCTCTCAGCTTCTGTCTACCTAAAAATGTTTTTTGTGGTTTTTTTTTTTTTTTTTTTTTGAGACAGAGTCTTGCTTTGTTGCCCAGGCTAGAGTGAGTGCCGTGGCGTCAGCCTAGCTCACAGCAACCTCCAACTCCTGGGCTCAAGCGATCCTCCTGCCTCAGCCTCCCGAGTAGCTGGGACTACGGGCATGCGCCACCATGCCTGGCTAATTTTTTTTTCTATATATATTAGTTGGCCAATTAATTTCTTTCTATTTATCGTAGAGACGGGGTCTCGCTCTTGCTCAGGCTGGTTTCGAACTCCTGACCTCAAGCAATCCGCCCACCTCGGCCTCCCAGAGAGCTAGGATTACAGGCGTGAGCCACCACGCCCGGCCTAAAAATGTTTTTATTTTGCTTTCATTTCTTAGGGTTATCTTTGCTGGATGTAGAGTTTTAGGTTGACATTTTTTCTTTCAGTGCTTTAAATGTGGTTTTCTTCCATTGTGTTTTGGCCTCCCTTGTTTCTGGTGAGAACTCAGCCATCATTCATATCTTTGTTCCTGTAACGTAGCCTGTCTTTTTTCCTTCCTACTTTTAAGATTTTGTCTTTGATTTTCGGTAGTTCGGCTATGATTTGCCTTGATGTGCTTTATATGAGTTTATCCTGTATTCACTGAGCTTTTTAGAACTCCAGGTTAATATCTTTTATTAGCATAAACATAAAAAAAATCTTTCATCAGTTTTGGAAAGATCTCAGCCATTATCTCTTCTGTGTTTTTTCCCATTTCTTCTGTCCTCTCCTAGAAATCTAATAACATTCTTTTTAGAACATTTGATACTTTTCCACAGATCTTAGCCATCTGAGTTTTTCAATTTTTTTTCACTAGTTTTTCTGTGTGTTTATCAGTTTGGATAACTTCAGCTGTCTTTGTGCTCACTGATTCTAAATGAATTCTTTATTTCTGACATCATCCTTTTTATTTGCAGTGTTTCCATGTAGTTGGGGATTTTTTATAGTTTCCCTGTCTCTGTCCTGTATGCTCGTGCCTACTGTCCACCTTTTCCACCGGGCTCTTTAGCACACTGGCCATCATTATTTTAAAGTCTGCATCTGCCCATTCCATCATCTGCTTCGTCTCTGAGTCTCGGCTTCTGCTGTCAGTGTTCAAGTGCCTCATAATTTTTTATCGTATTTCAGACATTTTGTGTAAAGGAACAGAGATTGAGGGAAATGAAACTTTTCCCCAGAAAATGGTGCAGCGTCCTCCTGTGGGGCTGGGAGAGTGAGGGGCTGCGTCTGCCTCACCTGCAGTTCAGGGGCAGCGTTTGCTGGAGTTCATTCACCGCTGGCTTCATGTTTTCACAATGGAACCAGGACTTGCCCTTCGGCAGGGTTTGGGATTTTAGCCCTGGTAAAATTCCAAGGATGTCTTTTTTTTTTTTTTTTTTCCTTTTTAAGACAGAGTTTCACTCTGTTGCCTAGGCTAGAGTGCCGTGGCATCAGCCTAGCTCACAGCAACCTCAAACTCCTGGGCTCAAGCCATCCTCCTGCCTCAGCCTCCCAAGTAGCTGGGTCTACAGGCATGCGCCACCATGCCCGGTTAATTTTTTCTATATATATTAGTTGGCTAATTAATTTCTGTCTATTTTTAGTAGAGAGGGTCTTGCTCTTGCTGAGGCTGGTTTCAAACTCCTGACCTTGAGTGATCCTCCCGCCTCGGCCTCCCAGAGTGCTAGGATTACAGGCATGAGCCACTGGGCCAGGCCACAAGGATGTCTTGATGATTTAAAGGCCCCAGCTTTTGGGACTGTGGGCGCTCTCTCTGCTGCCAGGCTTTGGGCTACTGGGCGTCCTCTGCGGTCCTGTCCCACCTCCACTTCCAGGCCTCAGGGGGTCTCCACCTTGCTTCTTCCTGCCCAGTCGTCTGCGGGGTTGTGTGAGAGGGTTGGCAGGTGGGGCAGAGGCATCCTGCGCTGGAGCTCTCTGACGTTCTCTGTCCCGCCTGCCCTGGCGTGGCCATGAACTTCCACTGGCTTCCCTCCCCATCAGCCTTGGGGATCTGCCCTCCCGCCACCACCACACCGCCAGGATCAAAGCAGCTGTGGCCTTCTTCCCCCAAGAAAGGGCTTGCCGCTGTCTGCCATTTGACTCATTTAGGATCCTTTGCCTTGTTGGCTCTCAGATGACTTTCTTTTCAAAAACACTTTTTTCCCCCAGTTTCTTTTGGAAATTGTCAAGCCTACAGAAAAATTCAAAGAACAATACAATTATCATCCACACACCCTTCACCTAGATTCACCAGTTGTTAACATTTTGACACTTTCTGTCTACTTACACAAGCGTGGGTGTGTCTGCTTTCATCCTTTTTTCCCTGAACCATTGAGAATAAGTTGCGACCGTGGTAACCTGGATCTCCTACAAACAGGACATTCCCCTGCACGACTGCAGTTGAATTGTCCCCCTTAGAAGTTTACCACTGGCACGACAGTAGTGACTGGTGCACACAGTCCATAGGCTGTCCGTAAAATCTGGAAACGTTGGCAAATATATGTGTCATTGTCAAGGTCATCTTCAATCTGTGAAAAATAATAGTATCTGCATTTTCAGAGTGATATTTTAATTTCCTCCAAGTTTCCTTACAACATCCTTTCTAGCTGACTTTAAAAACCCAAGATCCACTGAAGGCTCAGACTTTGCATATCACCTGCCTTTTTACTTCTTTTCATCTGAAAAGTCCCACCCTTGTGTGGGAGACCTTTTATGACAGTGACGTTGAGCCACATCCAGGCCAGTTTTTATAAAATGTTCTACACTCTGGATTCAGCCGTATGTTTCCTTGTGATGCTGATTAAGAGAAATCAAGGGTCAAGTTTTTCCCATGAAATAACCCCCATGTTTCAGTGTTTCATAGGCCACTCAGGGCCCAGGTGGGGGCCACCTCCATGCCGGCCTGCACCTGCTGGTCCTGGCCTCCCCGCCCTCCTCCCATCTCCCCGCTGCCCCTCCCCCTCAGCCCAGCCGTGGCTGCTGGGCAGTCCAGGCTCCCAGGGCCGGAGTGGGTGGCAGGCCTTCTGGCCAGGCTCGCTCACAGTCTGCCCTGCCTTCCAGATTCTGGTACAGGTCAAAGAGGTCCTCTCCAAGCTGAGCACGCTCGTGGAGACCACACTCAAAGAGGTGCGTGTTGTGGGGCAGTGGCCGGGGGCCGGGGCCTTGGTGGGGCTGGGGGCGCCCTGGCTGGGGAGGGGCCACGGAGCGCAGGAACTCACAGACCCACCTCCCTCTCTCCCTGACACCCCCACCCTGCATCTTTCCTCCTGGACATCCCTCCTCTTCTGCCCTTTCGGTCACTGTCCCGCCCTCTTTCATTTGTGTCCCCTGCTCATGCCTCTTGCATAATTCTTCTCGGTCTGCTGCGACCTCCTGCCCCTCGCCTCACCTCTGCCCCCTCCCCATGTCTCTCTCTGGGCCCCTCCCTCTCCGGTGGCCTCTTTTCTTCCAGACAGAGAAGATTACAGTGTGCGGGGACACCCACGGCCAGTTCTATGACCTCCTCAACATATTCGAGCTCAACGGTTTACCCTCCGAGACCAACCCCTATGTATCCTTCTCAGCAGGGCCACCCCTGCCCCTGGATTCGCGGGGAGGGTGGGGGGCCCCGGCTAGGGCAAAGGCGTCGCCCTGGAAGGAAGCCCCCAGCACAAGGTGCGGGTGGAGCAGCAGGCTGGCCTTGGGGGGCTCTGGGCTCAGACCGGCCACGGCCAGTCCCACGTGCTGCGTGACCTGGGCTGGGGGCTCAGTCTGTCGTGCCCCGGCTCTTCTGCATCTGTCACAAGATACCATCTGAACAGAAGCAGGTTACCTCGCCGCTTGGTGCCTCAGTTTCCTCACTTGTAAAAGGGGGATAATAATAGGGCTGATCTCACGGGGTTCTGAGAGGAGCAGATGAATTAGGACAGGGCTGGCCCACGCTTGATGATGTCACTGTGCTGTTTGCTTGGTAAATGGCCGCCGTGTGGGGCCATCAGGCCTATGCATTGTCGAGAGGGCCCATGTCCCCTCTGGCTTTGGGCTTCTTCTTGTGGGGAGCTGACTGCTAGTGCCTCCTGTCATCATTGGCTTTCTGAGAATCGGGGAAGGTTGGGGTCCTCAGGACCGTCCCACTGAGGCCCAGAGGCTAGGTGGCTGGCCAGAGCCACACAGCAAGGACAGGGACAACAGCCCAGAGACCCTGAGTCCTCACTCCTTGGGCCATGCCGACACAAGCCTTGGGTGTGTGGAGACCAGGAAGGAGCAGCCCCTCTGGCCCCTCTGCTCTCCCACACCCCACCCCTGCCCCTGCCGTGTTTTCCTTAACCGGGCAGATATTTAATGGAGACTTTGTGGACCGCGGTTCCTTCTCCGTAGAAGTGATCCTCACCCTTTTCGGCTTTAAGCTCCTGTACCCAGATCATTTTCACCTACTCCGAGGTGAGCTGAGTGGCAGGAGGGTCTGGGGCCATTGTGGGGACCTGGGTAGGGCACTCACTTTGCCTTCTGTGAGCCTCCATTTTCTTAACCCGAAAGCAAGGATAATAGTTGCAGCCATGATTTATTTGGAGCATCGACTGAGGTCATGCCCAGGGCTGCCTTGTGAGGTTGAGCATGTCGTGTGCTGCACAGTGTCATCACACTGAGGGGCGGCACTCATATCATAGACAGCATAAATGTGCATGCATGCTTTTTTTGAGACAGAGTCTCGCTTTGTTGCCCAGGTTAGAGTGAGTGCCGTGGCGTCAGCCTAGCTCACAGCAACCTCAAACTCCTGGGCTCAAGCGATCCTCCTGCCTCAGCCTCCCGAGTAGCTGGGACTACAGGCATGTGCCATCGTGCCCGGCTAATTTTTTCTATATATATTAGTTGGCCACTTAATTTTTTTCTATTTATAGTAGAGACGGAGTCTCAATCTTGCTCAGGCTGGTTTCGAACTCCTGACCTCAAGCAATCCACCCGCCTCGGCCTCCCAGAGTGCTAGGATTACAGGCGTGAGCCACCGCGCCCGGCCTGCATGCATGTTTATTATGTCCATTTTCCAGCAGACGCAGGCAGGTCTTAAGGACCCCTGTTTTGTAGTTTGCACAAGGATATGAAACAGGCTCCTGAGTGGCCTGACTCCGGCAATGAAGCCGAGCTGAGGAGCTGAGGGAACAGACCGGGGGCTGGGGGTGGGAACAGGGAGACGGGTGAGGAGATGGGAGAGCTGCCTCAGATGCGGGCTCGGGCTCAGATTCGGGCTCTCTTGACTGAAGTAAAGCCTGGAGGGAGGAGCGGAGGCCAAAGGGGCCCTCCAGGTTTGGGGCTAGAGCAACAGAAGGGCCGTGGCTGCCACTGACGGAGACAGGGAGTGGCCGGGAGCTGGGAGGCGCCAGAGACGTGGGCTGGGGTGGGGCGCGGCAGCGCCTGGCACGCGCGCTGCTCGGGAAGCCCCCGAGCGCCTCATCACCGGAGCTGAAGAGTGGGACAGGCAGGCTCTTAGCAGGCTCGGGGCTGAGCAGCTCACCGGTCTCGCCCAAGGCCCTGGGAGAGACAGATGCGGCCGGGACGGGGGTGGAGGGGGCTGTTTGTACAGGATGGAGCTCTGCGCTGGCCGGGCCTGGCAGATGCTTTGTAAATTTTCCTACATTTTGTCGTGATCCCGCTTGGTACCTCTAGCCTGGAAGGTCTGCGGGGGAGGGGGGGGCCTGGGAGTCCCTGTGGCCACGTGCCTGTGGATGTTTCTTAGCCTCAGTTTGCTCCTCCAGAAAATGGACTGAGAACAGCGTCTGTACCTCGTGGAGTTTCTGTGAAGGGCCAGTGGGCTGAGCATGGCCGGGCAGGGGACACTGATGGACCTGGAGCCTGAGGTTTCCCTTCTGTCCCCTTGTCGGCCAGGCAACCACGAGACAGACAACATGAACCAGATCTATGGTTTCGAGGGCGAAGTGAAGGCCAAGTACACAGCCCAGATGTACGAGCTGTTCAGCGAGGTGTTCGAGTGGCTCCCGCTGGCCCAGTGCATCAACGGGAAAGTGCTGGTGAGGACGGCGCCGGGGACCCGTGCGGGTGAAGTGCGCCGGGTTGGGGTGCCGGGCCCTCCCCTCACCGCCGCCTTCCCCCAACCCCCAGATCATGCACGGAGGCTTGTTCAGTGAAGACGGCGTCACCCTGGACGACATCCGGAAGATCGAGCGGAATCGGCAGCCCCCAGATTCAGGTGACTGGTGGGGTCAGGTAGGCGGCCCGTCCCCTCGGGGCCCCAGTGTCTGCGGCGGCCGGGGCTCAGACCTCAGCTCAGCTGCAGCCCTGCCCTTCGCGTCGTGCTCTTGGCGAGGAACAGCAAGACTGAGCCTCAGTTTCCTCCCCTGTAACACGGGGGCCTGCGCCTCCCTGCTGGGGCCATGCTGGCAAAGGCGTCAGTGACCACAGCGCAGGGGGAGGGACGTGGTGAGCGCCGAGCACGCCTGTCCTTGTTTACTCCTGAGTTCAACTGCCGAGCCCTGAGAGAAGCGCTGGGGCCCCCATTCTAGAACGGGGACAGATGGCAGCGAGTATTCTCTCTCACACACGTGTAAGTGCTGTGGAGGACACGGACAGGGTGGAGCGCTGCTGGGTGGCCAGGGAGGTGACATTTGAGCTGACACTGTAAGAGGTGCTGTCGTGCACGGAGCCTGGCAAGTGCGTTCCAGGCACGGGAGAGGGTCCCTCGGTGAGGAGAACGTGGCGGGTGGAGGGGCAGCAGAGTGACTGCAGTGGGCAGGGCTGACGCTGGACATGAGATTACCTGGGCTGTGTCCTGCAGAGTCCTGTGGGCCTCGGTGTGGAGCTTGGGCTTTGTTCCCAGGGCACTGGGGAGCCACAGAAGGCTTCAAACAGGAGAGGGACCCAATCTGATTGCGATATTCCGAGCTCTGTCTGGCTTCAGGGCCCCAGTGGATTGAGTGGGGTCTGGAGGGAAGAGCAGTGGGGAGGTTGTGGGGGCAGAATCACAGTCACATGTCCTGGCCCTGTCCACAGTGATGTTCCCTGCTGGACCCCCACCCAGGCTGTGCCTGGGGGCAGCTCCTGGCTGGGGCAGGATGTGGCTTGTGAGTGCCCACCCCTGGTGGCACTTGTCCCTGACAGTTCCCTCCTCTCCCACCAGGGCCCATGTGCGACCTGCTTTGGTCAGATCCACAGCCACAGGTGAGTCTGGGAGGTGGTGGGAGGTAATTCCAGGGCTGGCGGGTGTGGCCTGTGGATGGAGCAGTTCAGGGGAGTGACAGTCACCCTGAACCCCTGTCTCTCCCGCCTGCCCACCCCCAGAATGGGCGCTCAGTCAGCAAGCGCGGCGTGAGCTGCCAGTTTGGGCCTGACGTCACCAAGGCCTTCCTGGAGGAGAACCACCTGGACTACATCATCCGCAGCCACGAGGTCAAGGCCGAAGGCTACGAGGTGGCACACGAAGGCCGCTGTGTCACCGTCTTCTCTGCTCCCAACTACTGGTACGTCCCACCTGCCCCACCCAGGGCCTCTGCCCAGGCCACAGGCTTTTGTCTTTGTTTTAACTTTTTATGATGGAACATGGCAAAGACCGCCGAGAGCTGATCCGACAGTTTAATCAGTGCCACTCACCGTCACCAGCCTCCCCAAGCAACCACCCGCCCCACCCCTGGGGAGGGTCACCGCAGACCCCGGGCCTCTCGTCTTCCTGCCATTTGTTCCCCAGCACGCAGTTGACAGAGCCACTTTTCTTTTTTTTTTTAGACAGAGTCTCACTTTGTTGCCCAGGCTAGAGTGAGCGCCGTGGCGTCAGCCTGGCTCACAGCAACCTCAATCTCCGGGGCTCAGCGATCCTACTGCCTCAGCCTCCCGAGTAGCTGGGACTACAGGCATGCGCCACCATGCCCGGCTAATTTTTTGTATATATATTTTTAGTTGTTCAATTAATTTATTTCTATTTTTGGTAGAGACGGGGTCTCGCTCAGGCTGGTTTCGAACTCCTGACCTTGAGCAATCCGCCCGCCTCGGCCTCCCAAAGTGCTAGGATTACAGGCGTGAGCCACCGCGCCCGGCCAGAGCCACTTTTCTTAATAACCACAATACCACCTTCACACCTTTAAGAAAGGGAGTGACAGTCCCCTCCGCTCCCCACCAGGTCCCATGTGCAATTCCAGGTATCACCTGAATCTTCTCCAGTTCCGTTTCTCCTCGGCTCTCGTAAATGTATTTCTTCAGTTGCTTTCTTCCAGTCAGGACCCAAATAAGGGCCACATTTCAGTGGCTTTGCCTGTGAGGTCCCTGTCCGTCCCCCACGCCCCGCCCCCTCTGCCATGCGTATTTGCTGAAGACACCAGGCTGTGCGGGCTGCAGTCACCTGGGCTCTGGACTAGCTGACGCACCCGTGGTGCTGTGGGAGGCATTCCTCTGCCCCGTGTCAGGTGCCTTCAGACACCAGGCCCAGTCTTGGAGGGGCCCTGGCCCTGGCTGGGCCCTGCTCCTCGCCTCTGCATTCCCCTTTCCGTCCCTGTCTGTCCGCCAGGGCCCCCCCACGCCCCTCCCTCTTTCCCTCTTCTCTCTCCGGGCCTCTCTGCCCTCTTGCCTCCTCCCCCGCCCTCCCCACTCTCTGTCTCTTTCTGTTTCTCTCTCTCTCCCCCACCCTCCCCTTCTCTCTTCCCTCCTCCTGGTCTTTTCTTGAAGCCCCCAGCCACCGTCAGCCCCTGACCTCCTGTCCCCTCTGCTCCTGTCCCCACAGCGACCAGATGGGGAACAAAGCCTCCTACATCCACCTCCAGGGCTCCGACCTGCGGCCCCAGTTCCACCAGTTCACAGCAGTGGTGAGTCAGGACTAGGGGGAGGAAGCCCAGCGAGACCACGGGGGGGGGGGGGGGGTCTGCACTTGGGTGCTCAGAGGCACCCCGGAAGCCGGCTCAGTTCTGACTCGCTTGTCCGTCCGTCTGCCTCTGCCCCCGCAGCCTCATCCCAACGTCAAGCCCATGGCCTACGCCAACACGCTGCTGCAGCTAGGAATGATGTGAGGCGACCCACGGCGGCCTGCGTCCCAGGGCCCCTCCCGGCCCCCAGGCCCCAGCTGGTGGGGGAGGGGAGGCAGAGCACGCCCCGCCCCGGGGCAACGTTGGACCCCCTTTTACTTTGTAAAGTTTGTATTTATTCCCCTTTAGGTTTGCAGAGGGGTTGGGGGCAGAGTCAGGGCTGGCTAGAGGGGCTGTGCCTGGACAGAGGACAGAGGCGGAGCAGCCGGGGCTCGGGGCTCAGCCAGGGCCTTCTGGAGGGAGGCCGGCCTCGGGCGGGGCGGGGCCACGTGGCTGCCCTGCCCCCTCCGTGCATGGCTCCCCCCACTAAAGCAATAGGGCCCCGCCATAGGAAGACCCCCAGAAAGAGGGTCATCAGGGAGGCCTCGCCCGTACCCCTCCAGGAGCCCCGTGATGGGGCTAGACTGGGCCCACCCCCTCCCCAGCTATTTTATGTCTGTAATTAAATATGTTAAAATAAAATCATTATTGTACGTCAGCTTGTGTCGGATAGTGCAGCCTCTCCCCCGGGGGCTGCCAGCATTGGGGTAACCCTTTTTCCCGGAGAACCCAGGGAAGGGGAGGCCACACGGTCCCACCAGTTGTCTCGTGTCTGCCTGGCCTAGTGGGCTCTGGGAGTGTCCTCCTGCCCCCGACAGAAGGGCCCCGCCAGCCGTCCATCTCGGACTCGGGGAGATGTGGTCCGGGGCGGGCCGGTGAGGACGGGACGGCGCAGAAGCTGGGGGCAACCCTCACCCTTTCCTCCACCTGTCCCCGCCAGCCAGCGCTCACGCCCTGCCCGCGGGTGGACCCCTCTCAGGGTGGGCCCAGCTCTGGTTCTTGACATCATGCCACGACACAGACATCTCCAGTGGCCAAAGGAGGGGGATCTCTACCACTCCCCCCGGCCCCGTGCACTGAATCCCACCCGGGGCCGGCCTCGGCCCTGCAGAGCCCCTGCTTCCAGGGCCGATCCTCTGGCCTCGCTTGCTCTGGGGGGTGCAGCGTGCAGGCATTGTCCACAGGCAGATGACACCTGGAGGGCGGAGTCCAGTGAGTATTTGGGGTTCTTTGGTGGCCTCCCAGGCAGAGAGGAGGTGACCGCAGTCCCAGTTCTGCTTGGGCATCGGGGTGCTCTTCTCTAAGGCCCGTCAGTGCTGCAGTAAGTCGCCCGCCTTTGGGGGGGGCGCTGCGGTTTAGGGGCTTCAGGAAGACAGGTGTGAGTCCTGGGTCGCCAGTGCCCTGCCCTTCCCACGAGAAAGACAGGAAGAAGCTACGGTGGCTGTCAGGAAGGCGCCTCAGACCTCCCATGGGATTCGGCCAGGTGGGAAGCTGGAATGTTCTCAGGCTCACTAGGGGGATGGTTCTGTTCTGCTGGTCCCCAGCCACGCTCATGGTCAGGTTTAACCTCTGACAGGACAGAGGTGAAAATCTGCAAAGGGAAGAGGCGCATAGGGGAGAGTCCAGGACAGACCAGGCACTAGCTCCCAGCTGTCCCCTCGTGCTAGAGTCACGTGGGCGGCACTCACTCCTCCCTGCATGATGTGACCGGCGCGTGCTGGAGTGTGGCCACCTACCTAGAGATGCTCACCCGGGCCTCCGTGTCCAGGTTTTCACTGGGGGTTGGTCACAGCGACTGCCCAGCCCACAGCTGACCGCAGCCTTTGGAGACGCATAGCCCCCACCGGAAATCACCCAAGGACCCAGAAAAACAACGACGATCTTAGCAGGGAGGACATTCCAAGGGCTTACAGGTGGCCTGCCAGGAGCCTAACCTTTCCCGGGCAAGGCTAATCCTTGCCGCACATCTGTGTAATAAACCACATCACTGACTTCAAAAGTGTGTCGCCCTCTTTCTGGGTTCTGCGATTAACTGGGCCTGGTGGCACAGGGCTCACCTGAGGACTCGGGCATTTGTAGTCCATTGGCATCTGGGGCTGGAGTCACGTGAAGACTGGCCTGGCTGGACATCCAGGGCAGCTAGTCCCGTGACTGGCAGCCACCATGGGATGTTAGCTGGGCCGTCGTCCCTGGAGCCCCTGCACGTGGCCTCCATGTGGCTTGGGCGGCTCACAGTGTGGCAGCTGGCTTCTACCAGGAGGATCCCGGATGCCCAGGGGAGCCTTGGAGGGAGATCACAGCACATCGCACGTTCTGTCAGTCCGAGAGTCACTCAGGCCACCCCAGGTCTAAGGGGCTGGAGAAGCCGGCGCCACCTCTTGCTGATGGTGCGACCAGGGCAGCCGGTGGGATCGGAGCCTCTGGAGCAGCCTCCTCAGGGGACACCGCCGGTCACGCCAGGCCCAACAAGACTCACAGTGACAGCCTTGCAGAAGCAGCTTATTTTTTTTTTAACTTATGATTGAAAATAGGCCGGGTGCGGTGGCTCACGCCTGTAATCCTAGCTCTCTGGGAGGCCGAGTCAGGTGGATCACTCAGGTTCAGGAGTTCGAAACCAACCTGAGTGAGAGTGAGACCCCGTCTCTACTAAAATATAGAGAGAAATTAATTGGCCAACTAAAAATATGTAGAAAAAATTAGCCGGGCATGGTGGCGCATGCCTGTAGTCCCAGCTACTCGAGAGGCTGAGGCAGCAGGATTGCTTGAGCCCAGGAGTTTGAGGTTGCTGTGAGCGAGGCTGACGCCACGGCACGCTAGCCCGGGCAACAGAGTGAGACTCTGTCTTAAAAAAGACATTTGTAAGTTGAGCCCAAAATGCTTAGAATTCACATTAAGCCAAGAGGTGCAATTTTTCCTATGGTAAGGGCCCCACAGCTAGCACTTATTAGATCTGTCAACTGCCTGGCTTTGTGTGGTAAGGACAGTCAATTCTAGATGGTGTGTTGTTAGCATTCAGACTTTTTATTAGGAAACAACTTGAAGCTGAATAAAAATTTGCAAGAAAAGTACAAAAAGCACCCATGTACCCTTTACCCAGATTTCACCTGTTGTAAAACATTTTGCCCTGAATGCTTGCTGCTGCTGACGTGTGTGTGTTTGTGTGTGTGTTCGTGTACCCATTTTAAAGTATAGATCCCACAGTATCTCTTTTTTTTTTTTTTTGAGACAGAGTCTCGCTTTGTTGACCAGGCTAGAGTGAGTGCTGTGGCATCAGCCTAGCTCACAGCAACCTCAAACTCCTGGGCTCAAGTGATCCTCCTGCCTCAGCCTCCCAAGTAGCTGGAACTACAGGCATGCGCCACCACGCCCGGCTAATTTTTTCTATATATATTAGTTGGCCAATTAATTTCTTTCTATTTATAGTAGAGACGGGGTCTCGCTCTTGCTCAGGCTGGTTTCGAACTCCTGACCTCAAGCAATCCTCCCGCCTCGGCCTCCCAGAGAGCTAGGATTACAGGCGTGGGCCACTGCACCCGGCCCCCAGAGTATCTTTTTATCTTTAGACTTCATTGTTTGATTTGTTTTTTGCCACGTGCACGTTTAGTTTTATGACAGCAGATGTACAGGATTTACTTCACTGTGCTGGTGTGAGGGTCGGGTTAGGGTGCCTCTCCCCACACCCGGGCTGCAGGGAAGTTTCCTCAGGTTTCTTCTGGTATTTGCGCAATTTCCTTTGCATAGGGATCTGTTTGGACTTCCCTCTGGGACCTGGTATGAGGGGTGGGTCTGACTTTATCTTTTTGCAAGTAGCTGTTGGAAGGTTTTGCTGTGGGCACTGAGGGGCTCACCGCTAGGGTTGGAGGAGGTTAGGGTCACCAGGCTGGGGGTGTGGAAGGCACACGAGGGGCGGGGAGAGATGCTGAGGTCAGGTGCAGACTCCGTGAGTGTAATGTCAGAGGTCGCCTGCAGTGTCGCAGTCTGGGCAGGAGCAGATGCCGGAGTGCCAGGAGTCATGTGCATGGACGGCGGGCCCCAAGAAGTCCCACCAGCCCCAAGGAGGCTGTGAAGGAAAGGCCCGAGGACCAGGAAGGGGTCTCAAAAGCCTCCCGCTGACCATCCGGGACCTGGCTTCTCTCTTCCTGTCTTTCTCTTGCTCCCTTTCTTTTCTTGTCTGTTTGATTTTATTTTGTGGAGACAGGGTCTCACTCTGTCACCCAGAGTGCAGTGGCATCATCATAGCTCACTGCAGCCTCAAACTCCTGGTTTCAAATGATCCTCTTCCCTCAGCCTCCCAAGTAGCTGGGACTACAGGGGCATCCCACTGAACCTGGCTAATTTTTAAAATTTTTTGTAGAGATGGGGTCTTGAGGCCAGGAGTTCAAGAGAGGCTTGTCTGGAACTCCTGGCCTCAAGCGATCCTGGCCCACCTTGCCCTCCCCAAATGCTGGGATCACAGGCTTGAGCCACGGTTCCCAGCCACTCTTGGTCCCTTTCAGGCTGCCTTCTCACCTGCCCCTTCATCTGTCAATGGCCACGTTTAAGTCACAGGCCCAAGCTCTGGCCACCAGGGGCAGGCAGAGAACTGACCAGCCCTCCACAGCACACCAAAGGGACAGATGTGTGTCGGTTTCTCTGTAAGACTATGTGAGTGTTAGGGTGACTGTGACGCAGGCTGATAGGAGCCCAGGGCCACACCTTGAACCCAGCAAACCTCCCCCAGACTCTGCCAGGAACGGTTCTCAGCAGGCTCCCAAAGTCACTCTCTGTGTAATCCCCGCATATTGGGGACTTCTCGTGTGGCCAAAACCAAATGAATGCAAAACGAATACAAACAAGAAAGGAAAGCACAAAGCCAGAGAGTGGGTAGGACAGACCTGCAAACGGAAAGGCAGCTTTTAGCTGGAATACAATTTTTTTTTTTTTTTGAGACAGTCTCACTTTGTTGCCCAAGCTAGAGTGAGTGCTGTGGCATCAGCCTAGCTCACAGCAACCTCAGACTCCTGGGCTCAAGCGATCCTCCTGCCTCAGCCTCCTGAGTAGCTGGGACTACAGGCATGCCTCGCTAATTTTTTTCTATATATATCAGTTGGCCAATTAATTTCTATTTATAGTAGAGATAGGGTTCTCGCTCTTGCTCAGGCTGGTTTTGAACTCCTGACCTTGAGCAATCCACCTGCCTCGGCCTCCCAGAGTGCTAGGAATACAGGCTTGAGCCACCACCCCGGCCTGGAATACACTTAGATTCAGGTAAATTCCACCTCCTGACCTAACTCTCCCGGCCTGGTGCAAGGCAGGCGGCATCTTTACCGAGCTGACGCTGGGGAACGAGATGAAGCCAAATTTTCATCCGATTTCCCAGAGATGTGAACAGGTTCTGGAACAGCTAAGAAGGAGGGATGAATGAGAACTCCAGAGACAGAAGGTGACTCCCTCCCCGCCACCCCCACCCCCTGCGAGTGAAGACCAGGGAGTTGGAGTTAGGCCATGTGAGCTGCAGCCCTCGTGTCGCCCACCGAGGGGCACTCCAGGACCGCTGGCTAAAGACGCCCACGCTGCGGCTTCCTGAGCACGCAGGTGCAGGCAGGATGACGTGCCCGGATTGACTCAGCTCTGAAACGCAGAGCTGCGATTCGATCCCAGTTATAACAGTAACTAACATTTCTTTTTTTTTTTTTTCTTTTTGCAGTATCATGTGCCTTCTGAAGTAACTAACATTTCTATAGCTGTCTATATTCCAGGCACTGTTTGAAGCACTCAGATTGTTTTAATGCAAGTTTAGTTACTCTTATTGTGCACATTTTACAGTTGGGGAAACTGAGGCTGAAAGAGGGTACTTGTCCAGGGTCACACAGCACTGGAATTTGAACTCATTAGATTTCAGTTTCTTGAGCAAAAAAAAAAAAAAAAGAAAAAGAAAAAGAAAATGAACTCAGGCCCACTGGGTTTGACTCAGAGCTCATCCATGTGATTCTGGATTCTTCTGCCACTGGACAAGCCCCACTTCTTGTCTCCCAGACCTCAGGCAGGGGGGTAAGTGGGTTGTGGGACCAGGAGCCTGGGGAGCCGGCCGAGGACAAAATGGTCTCTACGCACACGCCCCCAGCCCCACCGCGGTCACGGTCAGGTGCGGGGGAGGGTGGCAGTGACCGGCAGCTGATGAATAACGTTTATTGGAGCAGCTGAGAGTTTCAGGACAGTCGGGCGAGGGTTGGGTCGAGTTCACTGGGAACCCTTCCGCTTCCCTCTTCTCCAGTCTGGGACTGGGGGCCAAGAATGTCCCCACCTGTCTCCCACGTGGGACAGGACAAGCAAACTCTCTCCTCCACCTTTGTGCTCTGTCGTTTCTGGAACTTCTCCCATCAAATGGTTAAATGTTTCCCCTCCTCGTGAACTTGGGCTAGCCTTACGCCTTGCTTTGAGTTGGCTTGACCAATAGGCCAAGTCCCTTGAATGACTCCTCTCCCTAAACCCTCTAATGGCTTTCTGTGTCACTAAAGATTAAAGCCAAAGACTTTACCATGGTCTACACCTCTTTTCTTCAATGTGGTAGCCACTACTCACACGGGTGATTTCAATTTCAATGTAATTAAATAAAAGTAAACATCCATGTCCCTCATCCTTCATGCCAGCGGGTCTTTCTTCAAATGTCACGTGGGGGGGCGGGTTGTTCCCTGACCACTTATTAAAAATGTAACCCTTTCCCCACACCCTCACTTGAGTTTCCAGAGGTCTGATTGCCCCGGGCACACTCATTTGTTTCTCCATAGCACACGACTGCACTTGTAAGGGTGATTGATAGAAATTGGTGACAATCAGGAAGTGCAAAAGGAGGGCAGTGAGGCTGTCCAGAGGTTACTAACGCAGCAAGTGGCCCAGGCCCCAGGGCTGGAGGAGCACGTGGAAACGCCGCTGCCCAGAGCCCAGGTCACCGCGGTGGCTGTCGCTGCTGCTACCCCCACATGGCGTCCCTGCCCCGGGCTCTCCACCTCCCACCAGCGCCCCATCGGCCCAGCAGCAGCAGCCCCGGGATCAGGACTCCGGGGCGGTGGCTGAGGGGTCCTACCCGGTAGGGGACAGGTGGGCGTGCAGGGCAGAGGCAGCAGAGCCGCGCAGGCGCAGCTCCCCGGGGACAGGTGTGGCCTGTCTTGTTCCCAGCCCCAGCGCCGAGCCGGCGCGCGGTGGCCGCTCAGTTGACATCTGGAGAATGACGAACCGACGGAGTGAACCACGCGGACTGGGCGAGCCAGAGCCGGGATGCGCCTGGCGAAGAAAGTGCTGGAAAGATACGCCCCCTGCAGGGAGTGGGCCGGGGGTTCAGGGCAGGAGCGTTTGAGGTCGCAGGGGCCGCCGGGGGAGGGCCTGAGGTCCGGAGGGAAGCGCCGCGGCGCGGGCGCGCAGAGGGGACCCGCGGGCCCCGAAGGCCGAGCCGAGCAGCGGAGGGGCGGTTCGTGCTGTCAGCCCCGCCGGTGCTGGGGACAAGACGGGGCAGGAGGCTGGGGGCAGAGACCCTCGGGAAGAGGACGGAGGCTGGACGAGCGCGGGGTCGTGGGGTGGGCAGGAAGGGGTGAGGGGTTTGCAGGGAGCCTGATTTGACCGGACCAGGGTGCGTGTGCGCGTGTCACTCGTGACCCCCGAGCCTGAGTCTGTGTCTCTGTGGGGTGTGGACGTGGACAGGCGTGGGCGTCCAAGTGTCCGTGTTTATTGGCTCTGGGAGAGGGGAGCAGGATGGAGGAAGGGACAGATGGAGATGGATTTTTACCCCCACTTCTCAGATAAAGAAACTGAGGCTCAGAGAGGCAGGGAAGGGAGCTCGAAGCGGGGGCCCCCTCGATGCACCCTCCCCCGGAGGCCGAACCTGTCTCGTCCCCTCCGCTTACTCAAGCCGGGAGAGGGGCGCCCCGAGACTCCCGGGAGCGCGGCGGAGTCCCGGCACTGCGGGGGACAGTGGCTGCGGGCTCCGCGCCCTCGCGCCGCCCCCGCCCTGCGCGGGAAGCCTGGGCGCGCTGCGGTGCCCGAACCGACCACCAGGCGGCGCCCCAGGCCTGTGCGTGCTCTGGACTCTGGCGGGGCCTTGCAAGCGCCAAAGCGCCGCTCGGCCTTGGAGCGCCAGGTACGGAAGGCGGACGTCCCCGCAGGGCAGCGGTTCTCAAAGTGAGGGCCTGACACCGCCGCACCCAGGTCCCCCGGGGACTAGATACACAACCCGCCCCACCCAGACCTGCACACCACGCCGCGGGTGGGGGTGGGCCCAGCGATCTGCGTTTCCCAGGCCCTCCAGGAGGTGGGGACGTGCCACTGCCGTGAGAGCTGCCGCCGTGGGGTCTGCTGTCTCTGTAGGACCCTACGGTCGCGGTTGTCAGCCCGGGCTGCACCTTGGAATCACCTGGAAGCTTCGGGAACCACGCATGTGCCAGCCGCGCCCCGCACCATTGCAGAAGTGCGCGCTGGGCACGGGTTCCAGATCATTCCGGGTGGCCAGGACCCAGAACCGCCGCCCTAGGCCCGTCAGGCTCACCGTGTTGGGGGAACTGGCGCCGAGGGGGGCACATCACACCCTCCTGGGCGCCCTGAGCCGCGCCGGGAGGAAGCTCTGGCAGGCCCTGCTCCGCACCAGCCAGTGGAGGCACCGAGAGCTTCAGTGGCCGCCCGAGGTCGCACAGCCCGCAGGGGCCGCGCTGGGGCAGCCAGGCAGCTGGACTCCGAGCCCCTCCTCCCCCAGTCCCCAGCTGTCTCCTCTCCTCCTGCCACATACCGTGGGCCTGGCAGGGGACCCAGAAAGTGCCCCCGTCTTGGGGTGGCACCTCTCGCCTCCGTGTGTGTTTTGTCATTCTCTCTTTGGTGCCAACGAGGCTGCTTGGTCCAGATACAGGCTGATTTGGAGTGAAATCTCTGGGTTTCTGGGCTTCCTTCTTGGAAAACGTGTTGCATTTGAAACCGCGAGCGGGGAGGCATGAGCGGCCGCGGGTGGGGACTGGGCCTGCAGGCAGCGTTTGAAACCCCCTTGGACCAAAAACCCCGAAGGGCCCGTTGCTGCCTCATCTCGGGTCCCTCGGGCTCCTTCCTGCCTGGGGCCTCTCTGGTTGCTCAGGCTGCCATGCTGGGGACAGGGTCGCAGAGAAGGTTGTGTGCACTGGAGGGAGGGACAGGCTGAGACTCAGTGGGGGACAGATTTGCCCAAAGCCTCAGGGCTCCTTAATGGGAATGTGAGGATAAAAATCTTTTTTTTTTTTTTTTTGAGACAGAGTCTCACTTTGTTGCCCAGGCTAGAGTGAGTGCCGTGGCGTCAGCCTAGCTCACAGCAACCTCAAACTCCTGGGCTCAAGCAATCCTGCTGCCTCAGCCTCCCGAGTAACTGGGACTACAGGCATGTACCACCATGCCCGGGTAATTTTTTCTATATATATTAGTTGGCTAATTAATTTCTTTCTATTTTTAGTAGAGATGATCGAGAGGGGTCTCGCTCGTGCTCAGGCTGGTTTCGAACTCCTGATCTTGAGCAATCCGCCCGTCTCGGCCTCCCAGAGTGATAGGGTTACAGGCGTGAGCCATCTCGCCCAGCTGAGGATAAAAATCTTGTGTGTGAGTTGACAAGTGTGTTTCTGAGTATAGGTGTGTGTGTTCGTGCATGGAGGTGGGTGTGTGAATGTGTGCACACGTGTGTGTGGCCCAGTGTGCATGAAGCTGTGTGCTTGTGTCTCTGCCATTAGGTGTATATGGGTGCACGTGTCTATGTGGGTGTCTGAATGTGTGTGTGTGTGTGAGTGGGTGTGTATGTCGGCACACAGTGCGGGCGTTTACATTGCTCTGTACTTTTATGTAGGCTTGTGTATGTGTGTGTGTGTCTGTACTTACGATTGTTAAAACGCTGTGTTTAAAAATGTGGGTAAGTCTGGGCACAGTGGCATGCCTATAATCCTAGCACTCTGGGAGGCCGAGGTGGGCTGATCCTTTGAGCTCAGGAGTTCAAGACCAGCTTGAACAAGAGCGAGACCCCGTCTCTACCAAAAATAGAAATAAATTAATTGACAAACTAAAAATATATATACAAAAAATTAGCTGGGCATGGTGGCGCATGCCTGTAGTCCCAGCTACTCGGGAGGCTGAGGCAGGAGGATTGCTTGAGCCCAGGAGTTTGAGGTTGCTGTGAGCTAGGCTGACGCCACGGCACTCACTCTAGCCTGGGCAACAAAGTGAGACTCTGTTTCAAGAAAAAAAAAAAAAGAAAAGAAAAAGAAAACAGTCTCCCTGTTCATTAAAAAGGGAAGACGTGTCAAAGCATTTCAGGCATACCACTAAACGGTGGCATAATTTAACCAGTGACATTTAGCAAATGACAGCTTTAAGACACACAGAACGTAGCGCGACACAGTCACCGCTGTGCGTGATACAGTTGGGCTCCCGAGGGAGTGGGGGTTTCTAGCACATTGCAGGCTGGTACGCATCTCAAGTCTCTAGCACCAGGCGGGTTTATCTGTGTTGGCAAAACATCCAGAACATGCCCACCAAAAGGAGGGCGTAAGGGGAGCAGTGGTCCAAACACAATATGGGACCTTCTGCAGCCGCGAAAGGATGGATTGGAGCAGGCGTCCTCAAACTACAGCCCGAGGGCCACATGCAGCCCGCCGAGGACATTTATCTGGCCTGCCCAGTGTTTTTGCTGCCACTGCCTGTCCTGCTTAGCAGCTTTGTCCCGGGCCTACAGTGCGCATGCGTGGAATGTGCGCTGCTCTCTCCAACGGCCTCCAATGGTCTAAGGGACAATGAACCGGCTCCTTGTTTAAAAAGTTTGAGGATCCCTGGATTGGAGCTTCCACTGGGCCCTTCTGAGTGACACAGTGCCATGCCACTTGATGATCCTTCCCCCTTTTTTGGTAAAAAATAAAATACCCCAAATAACCTCTGTAAGTATTCATATATATGTCTGTATTAGGATTTCATGAACAAAGAGAAAACGCGACAGCCACGTCATGCTACAGAGCCCAGGGTTAGGAGCACAGCTACACCCTGGCTCTGTGACTTGCCAGCTGTGCGACCTCAAGTGAGTTATTTCACTTTTCTGCGACTCAGTTTCCATAACTGTGAAATGGGGATAATAACAGTATCTGCCTCACAGCGTGGCAAGGATACCCGTGAAGGGCTTCTAACAGCTCCTGGTACACAACAAGTGCTCAATAATTACAAGGTATGGGTCATTAAGCTGGTTATGTGGGGGGGTTACATGGGCGATCACCACCTATATGATCATTTTCTATAGTCATGTAAACTTGTATGAGTGTGTATAAGAAATTTAATTAAATATATATATATATATTTTTTTTTTTTTTTTTTTGAGACAGAGTCTCACTTTGTTGCCCAGGCTAGAGTGAGTGCCCTGGAGTCAGCCTAGCTCACAGCAACCTCAAACTCCTGGGCTCAAGCAATCCTCCTGCCTCAGCCTCCCGAGTAGCTGGGACTACAGGCATGCGCCACCATGCCCAGCTAATTTTTTCTATATATATTAGTTGGCCAATTAATTTCTTTCTATTTATAGTAGAGACGGGGTCCTGTTCTTGCTCAGGCTGGTCTCGAACTCCTGACCTTGAGCGATCTGTCCGCTCAGCCTCCCAGCGTGAGTCACCGTGCCTGGCCAATGGTAGGTGTTCTTTGGAGATCATCTATCAGGATTGCTGCAATCGTAAAGAAGGAACTTCTTGTAGACTTGTTTTAGAGAGTCCTGGAGGCCGTCCTTATCTCAGACACGCAAGCGTGAGTTCTCCTGCTTTGCATCTCCTAGCTCTAATTTGTCCGGGGCTGATAAAAGGTAATTTTATCCTGGGATCTGCAACTTTCCCAAATCTGTCAGATGGTGATCATTGCTGCAGAGAAAAATAAAGCCGTGAGGTTGAACAAAAGGAGCTGAGCGGTGCAGCCACTATGGAGAATGATATGGAGGTTCCTGAAGAAATTAAGAGTAGAATTACCATATGACCCAGTGACCCTTCCTCTGGGAGTATACACAAAGGAAATGAAATCATCACCTCGTATGAGATATCGGTATTTTCATTATCATCACGGCATTATTCACAATAGCCAGGATATGGAAACAACCTAAGTGTCCACTGATGAACAAATGGGCAAAGAAACTGTAGAAAAAGAGATCCTGGACTGGGCGCGGTGGCTCACACCTGTAATCCTAGCACTCTGGGAGGACAAGGTGTGCGGATCACTCAAGGTCAGGAGTTCGAAACCAGCCTGAGCAAGAGTGAGACCCCCCCCATCTCTACTAAAAATAGAAAGAAATTAGCCGGACAACTAAAAATATATAGAAGAAATTAGCCAGACAACTAAAAATATATAGAAAAAATTAGCCAGGCATGGTGGTGCATGCCTGTAGTCCCAGCTACTTGGGAGCCTGAGGCAGGAGGATCGCTTGAGCCCAGATGTTTGAGGTTGCTGTGAGCTAGGCTGATGCCATAGTACTCTAGCCCGGGCAACAGAGTGAGACTCTGTCTCAAAAAAATAAATAAATAAAGAGATCCTGCTATGAGTGACATGATAGATGAACCTAGTGGACATTGTGCGAAGAGAAATTAGCCAAACACAGAAAGCAAAATACTGCATGATCTCACTAATATGTGGGATCTAAAAAAAAAAAAAAAAAAAAAAAAAAACCAGCATGAATAGATATAAACAGAAAGGACTAGAATGGTGGTTCCCAGGGACAGGGGCATGGAAGAAAGGGATTGATAGAGCTAAAGAGAACAGAGTTGCAGGTCTGTAGGATGAATGAGTCCAGGGATCTAATGAGCAGCACGAAGACCTAGAGTTTAAAATATTTTATCCAGGAAATTTGCTAAGAGAGTAGATTTTAGGTTCTTTTGCCACGTGCACACACAAAGGTGGCTGTGTGACATGTGGATATCTTAATTTGTTTTTCTCTAGGTTGCCTTATTATAATAGAAGAATACAGAATATAATCACATAATGCACAAAATATGCGTTAATCAACTATTTATGTTACACTAAGGCTTCTGGTCAACAGTAGGCTGAGAGTAGTTAAGTTTTGGGGGAGTCCAAATTTCTACAAGGGTTTTTGACCTTGCATGGGGTCTATTCCCCCAATCCCTGCATTGTTCAAGAGTCAGCTGTACATAGGTGTATTTGTTTAATACTGCTGCTGTAACAAATTGCCACAAATCTGATGGCTTAAAAACAATTCAAATTTATGATCTTGTAGTCCTGGAAGTCAAAATTCTGAAATGGATCTCATGGGGCTAAAAGCAAACTGTTGGCCAGACTGTGGTGCTGTTGGGGGCTGCACGGGGGTTCCGTTCCCTGGTCTTTTCCCGTTTCTAGAGGCCGCCCGCATCCCTTGGCTCGTGGCCTCTTCCTCCGTCTTCAAAGCCGGCAGAGAAGTATTTCCAAATCTCTTTCTTTTTCTCTCTCTCCTCCTTCCCCTCAATCCTGTCTGTAATAACCGGACACTCATATACCTGGAGGATGTCACAGCAAGAAGGGAGTTAAGGAACATCTAAGGCAGAGCTTCTCAAAGTGTGTTCCCCGGGGCAGCAGCCAATGGCTCCTGGCACCCCTCCAACAACTGGCTCAGAGCCAGGATGACGGTTCTCGACCTCTAAAACCACCTGGGAGCTTTTATTTTTTATTTTTTTTTGAGACAGAGTATCACTTTGTTGCCCAGGCTAGAGTGAGTGCCGTGGTGTCAGCCTCGCTCACAGCAACCTCAGACTCCTGGGCTCAAGTGATCCTCCTGCGTCAGCCTCCCGAGTAGCTGGGACTACAGGCATGCGCCACCATGCCCGACTCATTTTTTCTATATATATTAGTTGGCCAATTAATTTCTTTCTATTTATAGTAGAGACGGGGTCTCTCTCGCTCTTGCTCAGGCTGGTTTTGAACTCCTGACCTCGAGCAATCCGCCCACTTCGGCCTCCCAGAGTGCTAGGATTACAGGCATGAGCCACCGCGCCTGGCCACCTGGGAGCTTTTAAAGAGTTGGGATGTCCCTGCCCCACCCCCAGAAAGTTGGATGCTGTTGGTCTGGGGTGTGGAAGGGACATCAATAATTCTAAAAGCTTTCCAGATGCTTCTAACCCAAGCCAGGGCCATGAACCATTTCTACACCCATCGCCCCATTCACGTGCAAGGAAATTGGGTAGGGAATTTGCTTTGGTTACTCAGTTAAGTTGGTGACAAAGCAAACACAGAAACCAGGAGCCCTGATTCCCACCCAAAGCTTCTTTTCATCACATATGGCCCCCAAGTTCTGTTGTTGTCGTTATTTTATTATTATTATTATATGCTATGGGAGGACTGATGTGGATTCCTTTAAAGGCTTCCATTTACTTAAATTCATTTTTTTTAAAATTTTTTAAAATTTTATTTAAAGGCATGAGCCACCTAATTTTTGGTTCCTATTTTTAGTTGACTGGCTAATTTTTTTTTTCTATTTTTATTAGAGATGGGGCCTTGTTTTTGCTCAGGCTAGTCTCGAACTCCTGACCTCAAGCAATCCTCCGCCTCTGCCTCCCAG
This sequence comes from Microcebus murinus, assembly GCF_040939455.1. Lineage (NCBI taxonomy): Eukaryota > Metazoa > Chordata > Mammalia > Primates > Cheirogaleidae > Microcebus > Microcebus murinus. The sequence continues at coordinate 65,255,019 of NC_134119.1, forward strand.
AGTGCTAGGATTACAAGCGTGAGCCACCCTACCAGGCCTGGCTTAGTTACTTAAATTCAATACTTTGAATTAAAACCAATATTCTAACTTAAAATTTATCTACAGTAAAATGTTAATGGTGTATGTGTATCAAAATGATGGGTGATTGGCTCCTCATATTTATTAAGATTTTCTTCACTTTTTATATATATTTTTTGAGATGGGGTCTCACTATATTGTCCAGGCTGGACTCAAACTCCTGGGCTTAAGTGATCCTCTCACCTCAGCTTCCCCAGTAGCTGGGACTACAGGCACAAGCACCAACACGCCCAGCTGTCAAAGTTTTCTGTAATAACACACGTTACTTTGATAGTCAGATAAAGAATATCCATGGCCGGGTGCGGTGGCTCCCACCTGTAATCCTAGCACTCTGGGAGGCTGAGGAGGGAGGATTGCTTGAGCTCAGGAGTTCGAGACCCGCCTGAGCAACAACGAAACCCCCGTCTCTACTAAAAATAGAAAAAAATAGCCAGGCATGGTGGTGCATGCCTGTAGTCCCAGCTACTCGGGAGGCTGAGGCAGGAGGATCGCTTGAGCCCAGGAGTTTGAGGTTGCTGTGAGCTAGGCTGACGCCACGGCACTCACTCTAGCCTGGGCAACAGAGTGAGACTCTGTTTCAAAGAAAAAAAAAAAAAGAATATCCTATATACATGGCACTGGGGTGGGAAAAAACCAAAACCAAGTAGACTGAGTGGGATGGATGTGGAGTATTTTGATGGATATGCTGGCTCTGGCCAGGAAAACAAAGAAAAGGAAAAATGTACAAATGATTCATTTTCCTTTTCAACCTCTGAGCTAAACACCTTCCCCCAGGGTGAGTGGGAGGTTCTGAAAAGCAGCCTCTTTCCTGCATAAACCTTGTTGTTAGGATTGCTCCCTGGTCCTAATATCCTACATCTCCTGTTTCCTCACGTTGAGGGTTTAAATATATATGATTTTTGTTCCCTTCCCTTCCAGGCCCACAAGAGAATATGATCTTCCTTCCACGATACATGGTGGCAAACTCCCAGTTATGTTCATTAAATTTGGTTTACCAGTTGTCTTTGTGCTGTGTCGCCTCTTCAAGTGGATATTTATAACTTTTATTAGATATAAATGTAATATATATTTAGAATCCAAGGAATATAACACACACCGTCTTTTTTTGAAAAAAATAAATAAATAGAATAGGTCGTTCTCTTTATTTTTTTCTTTGGCTAATGGCTTCAGACAAAAAGCAGAATTAGTCACGAGCTGAAACTGTGTTCTCACCCCGTGACATTTTCCAGGCACCAGGAAGAAATGTGATCAGCCCCCATCACGAAGGACAGAAACTTCACCTGACCGTGTTTTGTGCATTTCGTTTACGAGTCTTTTAAGAATGTGCGCTTGCACTGCTGCGTCCTGGTTTTCAGCTATAGAACATTCTAGAAAATAGCTATAATATTTATTTCACTGCTATAACCTGGAATGCGTGACTGTTTTTAAAAAAATATATTTTTAAAATGGTGGACTACGTAACACACATAACAAAACGATGCCCTAACCACACACATACAGTTTAACAAATGCTTTTATAGCAAACTCCATGTTAACTAACCATCCCATCGAGAAATCCTCACCCCCAGCCCAAACCCTCCCTGCCCCAGGGGTAAATAATATTCTGCTTTGTGAGAAATACTTCCTTGCTTTTCTAGAGACATGTATGTTTATTATCAAACTGTAGATCTCTCAACATGGAAGAGTTATTTTTGAGCCTGATATTAATGCAGTTCTACTGGGTGGAGTATTTTGCTGCATGGCTATTTTTTTTTTTTTAGGAAAAAAATAAATCAAGAAAAGAAGAACGTGGGGCCTCTCAGTTTCCTGGCCACAGTTCCTCGCTTGGAATGTCGTTCCCTCCCTGCAGAGAGAGTGGAGGCAGCTGCTAGCTTTTTTATTTTTTTATTTTTTTGTGTGTCAGGAGAAAATTCAGCGCCTGCAGCTGTGGCTGGAACCCGAGCCCCAGCTCAGATGAAAACACATCTCTTCTCCCTCCACCTAATGCCCAGGTCTTGTTGGTTATTTCCAGAAAGGGAGGGAGAACCAACTCAGAACGGCCCAGGATAAAGTTGCCAGGTTTGTGGTATCAAAGCATTGGGGCTTTATTTTAGACTCCTGTGCAATGAAAATATGCAAACCAGACAGTAGGTCTTTTAAAAAGCATCATTACACTGGAATGTAAGCACCAGAGAATTCTATAGGGCACCACCCACCAACCCTTCCCAGCTCTTTATTTGAAATAGCAACAAGTTGGAAACATTGTACATATCCATCCACTGGAAGGGCTATAGGTAATTAACCTATGGCAGCGGCTGTCACAAGTGACCGTGACCATGATCCATGATAAGAAATACATTTTACTGTGACCTAAGACACACACACATATAATAGAAAAGAAAGCTTTATAAAATAACGTATTACTACACAAGATGGACTCAGCTATTTAGTACTGAATTCTATTGTTTCTGTAGAGAAAAATTGTGAAAGACCTTGAAATGTATCAAAAAGATAACTTACGTCTTTGCTGGAAATTTAAATTGTCTGGCCCATCCTTCCAGTTTTGCTGATCCTATGGGGTCTCTGAGTCTTTGAGCTATTTGCACCCTTGGAAATTGTAGATAAAAGCGATGCAAATGATCCTTGGCCGTAGACGGGTAAGTGAATTTTATCTGGTAAAGGTTCCTCTGATTTCTCTCTCCCACTGTGGGAAAAGCCAGTTTTCTAGACACGAAGGAAATTTCCTTTAGCATTCCTGATGGCCCGTGTGTGTGTCCGTTCTTTGGATTGCCCCTTTAAACTGGTTGTACTGTCTCCAGTTAGTTGATGAGTTAAATAAAATGACACACATTCAGTTTGGATTTGTGTGAACCTAGAGGGTTGCTGGACCCTAGCATGGGGGGGGGTCAGGGAGGGCTTCCTGGAGGAGGAGGCAAATAAGCTCAGACCAGAACGACAAGGAGGTATGATCTAGGTCAAGAATGACCAAGGCTTTGCAGAGAGAAGCCCAGGGGGCTAGGAGAGTCCAGCAAAGCTTACAGTGAATGGAGGTGTCCCAGCTGACACGCAGCTCAGAATCCTGCAGTGGCTCCCATGTCGCTCTGAGAAGAAGCCAAGTCCCAAGGCCCTACACAATCTGGTCCCGTTTCCTCTGACTGCCTCTCCCTCCCTCTCCTCCTCCCTCCGTTTCCACGAGCCACACCGGCCTCCTCCCTGTTCCTCAAGCATCTCACACCTCCAGCCACAGGGCCTTTGCACCTGCCGTTGCCCCTGCCTGGAAACCCTTAGCTCCACGGTTCTGCAAGCCCCACGCCCTCACTTCATTCGGATCTCAGAGAGGCCCTCCCTGACCATCCTGTCGCAGATACACTCGCTTGTCCCTCCCCCCTGCCTCATTTGTATTCATGCACCTCTCATTCCCGGCATTATGCCACATGGACGCGTTCACTGCTTAGCTCCTCTACCACGACATAAGCTTTAAGAGGCCAGGGAAACTCTGGGGCGAGAAGAAGCTCTCCCAGGACAAGCCAGACAGAACAAACCAGGATGAGTCGCAGACCCACCGCGACGGGTTATTACAACTTACCCAGGAGAGGAAATCGCGGCAGGAGCCCAGGTTCCCCTTCTCTGGGCTCAGTATTTACAGAAACTGTGGGTTCTCGGCTAGGCGAGGTGGCTCATGCCTGTAAGCACTTTGGGAGGCCGAGGTGGGCGGATTGCTCGAGATCAGGAGTTCAAAACCAGCCTGAGCAAGAGCGAGACCCCCTCTCTACTATAAATAGAAAGAAATTAATTGGCCAACTAATATATATATATAGAAAAATTAGCCGGGCATGGTGGCGCATGCCTGTAGTCCCAGCTACTCGGGAGGCTGAGGCAGGAGGATCGCTTGAGCCCAGGAGTTTGAGGTTGCTGTGAGCTAGGCTGACTCCACAGCACTCACTCTAACCTGGGCAACAAAGCGAGACTCTGTCTCAAAAAAAAAAAAAAAAAACTAACTGTGGGTTCTCATTTAAAATAAACAGTGGGGCAAAATGAAAACCCAAAGGCAAAACAGAGACGAAGAGGATGGAAGGTTAACCCTTCCAGGGCAGGGATGGATGGAAGGGTTGGGGCTGCAGGGATTCGTTGTCATGGCAACCACATTGCAAGGCATTATCAAGGAAGCCAGGGTAGCACATGTTGCTATGGAAACCGCAGGACTGCATGTTCTCAGGCAAGCCACAGTAATAACCCCTATTAAGGGTGCTTCAAAACTGTTTTGAAATCTCCTGGCATTAGGGAGCTGCTTAGTTGGAGTGGGCAGACAGCTGACTCCATGCAAACCACAGATGTATGTCCGGATGTACACACACAGACGCACACATCTGAACGTATATATTTCTATGTCCCTTTTTATATATATAAACAAATAGTAAAAATGTTCTCTCCCAAATATCTATCCCAAGTATTTTGGAATGCATGGTATATATGTACACACACACACACATTTCTTAATGCATTTATTTTAAATATTGTCACAACTCAATTTTTAGCTATAGTTTTCCAGTTCTTCATTTTCTTATTCGTACATGTCAAAACCACCTCGATTAGAAAATAAAATATTTAGAAAGAGTGCTTCCTTCAGCCCCATGCTGCACTGAAATAATTCAAATGCTTCATTGTGCCAGGCGTGGTGGCTCACACCTGGAATCCTAGCACTCTGGGAGGCCGAGGAGGGTGGATAGCTTGAGGTCGAGAGTTCGAGACCAGCCTGTGTGAGACCCCGTCTCTACTAAATATAGAAAGAAATTAATTGGCCAACTAAAATATATATATATGCAAAAAATTAGCCGGGCATGGTGGCACATGCCTGTAGTCCCAGCTACTCGGGAGGCTGAGGCAGGAGGATTGCTTGAGCCCAGGAGTTAGTTTGAGGTTGCTGTGAGCTAGGCTGACGCCATGGCACTCACTCTAGCCTGGGCAACACAGTGAGACTCTGTCTCAAAAAAAAAGAATCAAAAGTTTCATTGTCATCTTCAATACCCGAGTCTTCTGAACATCCTTAGATCCTCTTTGGAAATGGCAGCTTTAAGGATTTCAGATGAGTTTTTTCTGCCTGTTATTTTATTTATTTATTTTTTTGAGACAAGGTCTCACTTTGTTGCCCAGGCTAGAGTGAGTGCCGGGGCATCAGCCTAGCTCACAGCAACCTCAAACTCCTGGGCTCAAGCGATCCTCCTGCCTCAGCCTCCCAAGTAGCTGGGACTACAGGCATGCGCCACCATGCCCGGCTAATTTTTTCTATATATATTAGTTGGCCAATTAATGTCCTTCTATTTATAGTAGAGACAGGGTCTTGCTCTTGCTCAGGCTGGTTTCGAACTCCTGACCTTGAGCAATCCTCCCGCCTTGGCCTCCCAGAGAGCTAGGATTACAGGCGTGAGCCACCTCGCCCGGCCTCTGCCTGTTATTGATGATATAGTTCAGGCGTCCTCAAACTACAGCCCTCGGAGGACATTTACCCGGCCCGCCGGGTGTTTTTGCCCCCGCTGCCTGTCCTGCTTAGTGGGCCCACAGTGCGCATGTGTGGAATGTGCGCCGCACTCTCCCACGGCCCTCCAACGGTCTGAGGGACAGTGAACTGGCCCTGTTTACAAAGTTTGAGGACCCCTGATATTGTTGGTCAAATTCAAATACGATGCTGGCCGTGGGAAATTGTATCCCAAACCACAGGTGACATTTGCAACCTCTGCAACTTAACCTGTTATTGTTAATAAAGCATCTTAGTTTATTTTTTAAATTCTGGAATATTCCAAACCCAGAGCCAAGAATAGAGAATTATCTCATCAACCCTCATGTACCCCTTGCCATTCTTTATCAAATCTTAATATTATGCCCTATTTGTTTACACATCTTTAAAAAAAAATTACAGTCTAAGCAGCCTGTGATCGACCCTTCCAATCTTATTTCCACTCTTATTGTCCCTAAAGATAGTTACTTTGAGGATTACTGCATTAAAAATTCCAGTATTTATCAAAATCCAGTGCCTATCATTCCCTTGCATACCAAAATAAATTCCTATATGATTTCAGAGAACAGTCAGCTACCAGCTTATTCATCTGGCTACTCCTGATTTCTGATGCTAAAAACTGAAGGAACAAGACATTTTTTTAACCAGCTCTGGTAATGGTGACATGTGCTTGAATTACCATGCTTTCCTTTCTCACTAAAAGTAACTGACTGAAGAGGCAGATATATCTCTTCTTCGACTCTTGAAACAATTCCAGGAAGCGAAACTTTGTGCATTGCTTTATAGAGCTGCTTTGGGGAATCTTTTCAGGAGAAAACTTAAGATTTTTTGCTCTCGTTTTCTGTTGTAGTAATGCTCTGCCAATCATCCTCGATTCTTGCTCCATTCCACCTTTGCAATATCTCCCGATTATCTATTGCTGCTGCATAATAAGCCACCCCAAAACTTAGTGGTGTAGCACAACTGTTTTGTTCTACTCATATAGACCCTAAGGGTCAGGAATTCACGCAGAGTTCAGCAGTGATGGTTTGTTTCTGCTAAGTGATGATATCTGGGACACAACTGGGAAGATGGAAACAGTTGAGGGCAACTCAAATGGTTAAGAGCTAGAATCATCTGTAAGTTTCTTCACTTGCATGTCACTCACACGAGATCCTTTGAAGGTTGGGCTAAGCTGGGAACTGGTGACTGAAGCACTGACATGTGGTTTTGCTGTGTGGCTTGAGCTTCCTCACAGCATGGCAGCCACAGGGTAGTTGAACTTCTTACTTGGAAGCTCAGGGATCTATGAATGAGAGCGTCCCAATGTAAGATGAACAAGGTACATGGCCTTCTGTAACCGGCTCTGAGAAGTCACTTAGCTCCCCTTCCACCCTCTAGTGGTTCACTTTTCTTCAACCACTATGGGTTAAAGCAATTATAAGTCTGCTCAGATTCTAGGGTAGGGGATGTACATCCCCACTTCTCAACAGGTGTGTCAAAGAATTTATGGGCATATTTTAAAACCACTGCATAATCACATACATTCATTCAACTGATTGAATTTCAACATACATGAAATTTTAAAACTCTTATAGCTAGAGTATTTATCTTTATTGATATATTTAGAAGTGAATAATGATTGAGGTGTTCATTCGAATGACATGGGTTTTTCCTGTTCGTTCCCCAATCACACAAACATTGATCACACCCAAGTTTAGGGATGCCAGAGAGGACGGTGAAATAGGCATTCGGCTCTTTGTCCTTGCAAAGGCCAGTTCCAAAACTGAACCCACAGAACAGATTTTGGTCGAATACCATGGCTTCAATCGTACTTCAGTGCATCTTTCCTATATGATCTCCCTGAGTCTTCAAAACTTCCAAATCACGAAATGAAGGTGTTCATTAGCATTCCTGTTGTGGAGAAGAAGGAGCTCAGAGAACTCAAGTTACTTGTCCAAGGTCGCGCAGCTAGGAAGCAGCATTGCTGGGCCTGTCAGTGAGGCCCTGACGGGGAACAGATGGCAACTAGAACCGAGTCACATAGAAGAGTTTTTTAATTAACTGCTAACAAAGGTGTTGTCCGTGGGGAGCAGGTTGAAGAAACCAACAAGCAAAGTTGAGGTGCCATCTGTAGGCCTGGGAGATCAGCATGGGGGAGGACAGGGAGAACTTTCTAGAATTTTCTGGAAATTCATGGAAGAACCCGGGAGCGGGAGCTGGAGAAGGCTGCCCAAGAGGAGCTGTGGCTTTTGTTAGGGGTGCCCGGGGGCATTAAAGCTGCCCGGTCCCGAGGCCCACACGGAGTGAAAGGTGGAAGGAGGCGGCCTACCCAGACCCCTGGCTCGCTGATCACGTGAACTGTCGCACTCCCACGGGCACCCTGGCCCAACCGCAGAGCCCGTTCGCCCGTTCGCAGGCCACGCTCAGTCCTAGCAACCAGCGGTCGGTTGCCATGGAGACCTCGAGACCTGCGCGGCCCGAAGATGCGGAGCCCCGGCGCGGGAGCAAATGCGCAGGCGCGCGCTGCGTCGCCAGCCTCGGGTCCGCGCGGCTGCCGGGATCGAGGCGGGACACCGCGTGACCCGCCCGGGCCGGAGCGGGGGCGGCCGCGGCTTGTCGGCTCTTTCTGCCCAGAGCAGCGGCGTCAGGTGGCCGGAGCCAGCGCCCGGGCGGCGGCTGCATCCCAGCGGCCTCTGCTTGGCCGGGGTGGCCGGTCGGAGGCGGGGCTGCCGAGCACATCCCAGCCGGGCAGGCCGAGCGGCAGGCCCCGGGGAGTCTGCGACAGATTCCCGGACACGTGTGAGCACCCGGGGCCGGGCTTGGGGGAGGAGGGTGTCGGGACAGCGCGAGGCCTCCTCCTGCAGGCCAGCCGCGGAGAGGGCGGCTGGGATCTCTGAGCTTGGCCGATTTCACGGAAATCTGACCTCATTCTCTTGTGACCTTGCAGGGTTAATATTTGGGCAGCCCACGTACCCCTTGCAGACTCTTTAGTACACGTGAGATTAGAGCTGCTAAGTGTCCAAGACCATGGCCATGAACCTTCTGGAAGATTGGTGCCGGGGGATGGAAGTGGACATCCACAGGTCCCTGTTGGTCATAGGCATCCCAGAGGACTGTGGACATGCAGAAATTGAGGAGACCTTGAGTGGGGTCCTCTCTCCCCTGGGCACGTACCGCGTGCTCAACAAGATTTTTGTGAGGGAGGAGAATTCCAAGGCTGCCCTCATCGAGGTGGGCGAGGGTGTGAATCTGAGCGTCATACCCCGGGAATTCCCGGGAAGGGGCGGTGTCTGGAGAGTGGTCTGTAGAGACCCCACCCAGGATGCTGAGTTTTTAAAAAACTTGAACGAGTTCCTGGATGTTGAGGGGCGCACCTGGGAGGATGTGGTGCGCCTGCTCCAGCTCAACCACCCCTCGAGGTCCCAGAACCAGAATCAGCCCCCCGAGAACTGGGCAGAATCTCTGGGTGTGCTCCTGGGCGCGGTGGTGCAGATCATCTTCTACATGGATGCCGAGATCCGCAGTCGCGAGGAAGCCAAGGCGCAGGAGGCTGCTGAGTTTGAGGAGACCACGGCCTGGGCTCTAGCAGCAGGGAGGAACGTCAAGAAGGAGCCAGGGCTGGTGGCAGAGGTGGGCTCTGCCTTGAAGGTGGAGAACCCCAACAACTGGAATGAGATGGAAAACCAGGGTGACCCTCCCAAGCCTTTGGTTCGCAAGGCTGGAGCTAAGACTCGCTCCAGGAGAAAGAAGCAGAGGAAAACTCCCAAGCAGGAGCCAGTGCCTTGGAAAAAGCCCAAAGGCAGCCACGCCAGCGGCTCGGCCTGCTCGGAGGATCCTGGCGATGAAGGCATGGAGGTCTCAGAATCTCTCAAGAGCAACAGAAAGCCCTGCGTGAAGCAGGAGGAGGTGGCTTTGAAGAAGCCCATGGCCAAAAGTGCCGGGAAGGCTCCCAGAGCGCCCCTTCCCGAGGCCCCTGCAGAAGCTGGGAGCCATGGCGCCGCCTCTGAGTCAGACCAAGATGGCAGCCAGCAGAGCCCCCGGAAGAAGAAGGCCGTGGGCTGGGCCTCTGCGAAGAACCCAGCCCCCATGAGGAAGAAAAAGAAAGTGAGCTTGGGCCCTGTCTCTTACGTCCTCGTTGATTCCGAAGAGGGCAAGAAGAAGCCCGTGATTCCCAAGAAGGGACCAGGCTCGAGAAAGGATGCGACAGTTCAGAAGGCCCCTCGCGGCCCGAGGCACACTGAGTCACCAGCCTCAACGTCCAGGGGTCCGAGAGCCAAGCCGGAATGCTCTCGTGGTGATGCCAATGGTGAGAATGACGGCAGAAGTGATTGAGATTGTGTCAACAAGCGTATGAGGTGGGGGGAGCAGGAGTGGCAGGTGGGGGCAGAGGAGCCCAAGGGGGTGGCTGGTCAGGAGGGTGATGAGCAAGACGCTAGTGCATTGGAGGAGGCATGTGACACACCAGGGGAGGTTTTAGAGGGTGACAGCCCGGACCACCCTCCTAGGAGCTGCTGAAGGTCAACACTGGGGACACCTAGCAGGCTGGAAGTGGCAAAGCAAACCCACCCACCAGTCTTTCACTGATGAGTGTCACTGTAGTCATTCTGCCACTCCATGTGACCATCTGCCTCCATACGAATTTAATGGCTTGGGGTTAATGTTGTTTGTCAGGGTATGTGGCTTTAAGGGTGAAGTTTTCTAGAGGCCTGGTCCCCAGGGATGGAAATGTTCAAGGACCCAGAAGGTCTTAGGAAGTAAAACGTTTCCTGATGACACCTCTGTCTGCTTCCTGCCTTGAGCTGTTCTGATTTATCCACAGAATCCAGAAAGCTTTGATTCGCGACACCACCCGTACCTGAGGAGTTGAAAGAAGACCAAGGAAGAAGTTCCAAGGCAGGAGCCAGATTTTCTCTTGTCACTGGAGGAAATAAGATTTTTGACTCTTTTAGGGACCCAGTTTATAGATATCTGACTCTCAGAGGTAAACGGTAGGTGAGATCTTAGGTGGGAGGTATGGGGGGGGAGCTATGGCTCTGTGCCCTTCTCTCTACCAAGCATGCTTTTTCACCTCCTCCTCCACTCACCTTCAGAGGCAGGAGAGTTGCTAAGTGTGTTGGGAAAATTCTAGAACATTCATTCCCCATTCATCATGCATGGGAAGGGCCCCTGTTACACTTATCCGTGTTCAGCCTTTCTCCCCAACTCCCTGCTTCCTCCTTGGACTCCTGCATGGTGAGTGACCTCTGCAGGGCTGGGGACTTTGAAAAGCCAGGCAACTGTTTTGTCCCCTCCAGCCGCTCTCCTGCGACCAGCGGGTAAGTTAAGCCAGGACCTTTGACGCGTACCTGGCTGGCTTGGTCCCAAGAGTGGCACGGTCCCAAGAGTTGGTTGTAGGGGAAAAGACTGTCTGCTTAGGCCTTGAAGTATTTGAGTTTTAGAGTTTGTTAATAAAAATGGCACTTTGATTCCCATTTGGGGTGAGCCTCTCAGGAAGCCTCTGGAGATGAGAGATGACTGGCAGGGAAGGACTCTGGTGTTCCTACGTGTCCCGCTGTGCAGCTCAGATTGTATCCAGTACACCCACCCACCAGCCTGGCACCATCTTTGAACCTGAAGGCCTCTTCTCACATTATAGTAAGAGGGGAAGAAATCTTTTTAAAATTAGCTAATTTTAATTCCTGCCCTCTGAATTTAGATGCTAAATTAGACCAGACTACCATGTGTCATCATGTGTGTGCATGTGTAGGGGGAGGGCAGGAGCCCCAAGATCTCAGTGGTTTCTGGACTGTATCCCGGGGAGTCCCCAAGGCATCCACAAAGATATAATCCAAATCTATTTTTTTCGTGTACTTTAAAAAAACTGTGAAAAATGACTACTCAGATCTGTTATAAACCAAACCAGTCGCATTGAAGACTATCAGAATGTCACCTTGCATTCATAGGTTAACTTGTTTTCGCCCAGGTCTCGAGTTAGTTGTTTCTGTGTATTGAATTTCTTGTAAATGTGACTCTAATAAGCAAGGTAGGATGAAAGAAATCCAGTCCTGTGCATGTCCTATAAGCCAGCACTCTTGAAGAAAAGTTTCCTTTTGTAATTCACACGCCCCCATGCTGCTGTCATGCTTCAGTCATGTGATAGCAAGTAAATGTATTCATATGGCGCAACATAATAATATATTCTGTCCTAGAGTCTTAGGCCTTGTAAGTTTTCAGGGTATCTTTTCTGACTTCAATCTTTGTGATAAAAATGTGAACACAGTCGTTAGATGTTGTCAGTGATTCAACTTTAAAACCAATTTCTTTGTGACAATTTCTTTCAAAAACCTGGATGAGTCTAATTGAAGATACAGAAAAAGAATAGTTTCCGTTCGCAGCTACCCACCTATGTGCATCAAGGATTCCCTTGGGTGAGTGCAAGACAAGACCCGGAAGTAGATTGGACTCCAAGCTGCTGGAAGCCTGTGACCGCCCAGCTCCCATTTTGAAAATCTGGTCCTCTAGGGCTTCATTGTGTTAGCAGATTGACACCGTGATTATTAAATGTAAGTGTACACACATGAAATAAAGTTTAGCAAATTAATTGTCCTGTTTAGCCTCCTTTATAAGTAGAGATTGCATGGACTGTTTACTTCGAGAAAAGTGTTCCCATGTGAAGCCGTATATACTCCTGGGCTTCCAGACATACACCAGTGGTCATCAGACTTGGGTTTGAGCTTCAACAATTGTTCATTTTCCATGAGACAAGAAGCCATTTCTCCTTTATGCTGTGGCCTTCCACCACTGTGAAAGGATCTCCCATAGATCTTAGGGTTTCTAGAAGGTTCTAGGTAACTGGTGGTGTAAATTACCTGAAAGTACTGATTTATTTTTAAAAAGCAGCTAGAAGATGAAAACCCTTCCCTCTCCTCCCATTCCCTCAGACAGAAGCTGAGGTCTCTTAGCTAAAGATTTAGTTTCCTTCTGCCCAAGATTTCCCCCAACCCCCACCCCCCAACAAGGGGGCTCCTGAACCAGGGTGGTCATTGTATCAGTCACTTGGAATCTTTATTTAAAATGCCATTTTGGGCCAGGCGCGGTGGCTCACGCCTGTAATCCTAGCACTCTGGGAGGCCAAGGCGGGCGGATCACTTGAGGTCAGGAGTTCAAAACCAGCCTGAGCGAGACCCCGTCTCTACCAAAAATAGAAATTAATCGACTAACTAAAAATATATATACAAAAAATTAGCCGGACATGGTGGTGCATGCTTATAGTCCGAGCTACTTGGGAGGCTGAGGCAGGAGGATTGCTTGAGCCCAGGAGTTTGAGGTTGCTGTGAGCTAGGCTGATGCCATGGCACTCACTCTAGCCTGGGCAACAAACTGAGACTCTATCTCAAAAGAATAAAATAAGATGCCATTTTGTGGCCATGCCTGCTAAGTCAGGGTCTCTTGGGGTTGTCCCTGGCGATCTGCATCATAAACAATTTCTCCTGAGAGGTCTAGTGCAGACATAGGCTGGAGAGCTGTAGCTGGAATAGTTCAGACTTGGGGAACGGGAAGTATCCTTTAGGGGTCAAGGTTGGGGTTTTGTGAAAGGTGAATGGAGGCTGCCGGGGAGGGAAAATGCAAAAGAGACCAAAAAGGAAGCTGGGGTTTGAGACAGGAGCTCAGGGGGAACTGGACACACTGAGTAAAGGTTTGTTTATGGGGTCCTTCCCTTCCTGCCCCCCCCCCAACCTTGGGAAAAGCCACACTTGGCCAAGATGTTTAAGTACTTCAAGTGACAATAGTCACTCCTTCTACACCCGGGCCATCAGGAAAGTGTGAAAGGCCCACGAGGACTGAAGTAGGGATGGGGCACATGGCTCAGGGGAAGTCACCTGTCTTCTTCGAGGGAATCCCTCCGATAACATCTTGGGCGGTGGCAGCGTTCTGTTCAGCAGGACACTTGAGAGCTGCCTACTGCCAGCAGGGCCCAAGGTCAAGTTTCCCGGTCTGTTCCTGCTGACACTCGGGGTTTGTTGGCATCTGTGTGACAGCCAGGAACGGCAAGATTCCTGGCCTCCTGGAGCTTGACGTTCTGATGAGGGGACAGACCTCACTGAGGTCCAGGTGGAGGGACGAGCTCTGGGGGGAGCAAAGCAGGACAGGGCGAGTGTGAGCACGGTAATTCACTTTTCCACATGTTTTGGAATAAAGAGTCTCCTTCGATATAGTTGTTAAATGTGCCATGGATTAGTGAACTGGTGGCTTTGTGCTGGATCTTGTGGGATATTAAAAGATATTATGAAAATGTGTCATGAATCTATCTACTGTGCAGCAGTAGATAGAGCAGAACAGAAAAGCCAATTCAGAAATGGACACATAGATTGGAAAATTTCATTTAGTGGTTTTGAAAATCCATGGGGAAAGAGAGATTATTTAACAGATGGTGTTGTAGCAGTGGTCAGAGGAGTGGCTAGTTTTCTTAATAAAAGAAAAATTCCAGGTAGAGCAAAGAATAAAATATAAAAAACAAAATCATAATGAGTATAGAAGAAAATACAAGTGAATCCATTCATTGTTCTGGCACGAGGAAGGCTTTTCCAAACAGGATACAAAACCTGCAGGCCATTAAAGGAGGACAAATCATCTGTCACCATAAAAATTAAAAACCACCTTGTGGCAAATATCGCTGTAAAGAAAATGGACACACTTGGAAAATATTCCCAATACATATTATATTAATGGAAAAGAGCTGATTTTCTAAATTTCAGAGCTAATTCAAATTAATAAGTTAAAGATTAAAACTTAATAGAAAAATGGGCAAAGGGAATTCACTAGAAAAGCATTACAAATAAATCACATGCAGGCCGGGCGCGGTGGCTCATGCTTGTAATCCTAGCACTCTGGGAGGCCAAGGCGGGAGGATCACTTGAGGTCAGGAGTTTGAGACCAGCCTGAGCAAGAGCAAGACCCTGTCTCTACTAAAAATAGAAAGAAATTAGCCAGACAACTAAAAAAAATATATAGAGAAAAAATTAGCCGGGCATGGTGGCGCATGCCTATAGTCCCAGCTATTCAGGAGGCTGAGGCAGGAGGATCGCTTGAGCCCAGGAGTTTGAGGTTGCTGTGAGCTAGGCTGACGTCACAGCACTCTAGCCTGGGCAACACAGTGAGAATCTGTCACAAACACACAAAAAAATCACGGGCACCACTGAAATGGTGAGCTTACTCATATTGAAATGAATGCAAATCACAAGATAGCTTTTTCCACCTGATGGGCAAGGCTTGTTACATTGTATGTATTCTTTGCTAACAAAAGTATTAGGAAGGAGGGGGCAGGGGGGGCATGGCCAATATACATAACCTTAACATTTGTACCCCCATAATATGCTGAAATAAAAAAGAAAATGGAAAAAAAAAAGTATTAGGAAAAGGCAGGCAGCTTCCTAGAGCAGATCCGCTTGCTTAGATTGATGCCAACTTTTCGAAGTGTTTATTGATTGACCCTTGACAGCTACAGCTAAAATTTTAATGAACACAGTGAACCTGTGTTAGTTATTTTTACAAAAGATCAGTATGGTGGTGCTACTTCGGTGTGGGATTATAAACCATATATTTTTAATTAGTTTTGTCATATTTCCCTATATTAAAAAATACAACAGCACAGACTTTTAAAAGCACCCAAATGCATTATTTAATTCAGCAATATTAGCCACTGTAGTCGGATTAACTCGTTCTCCCACATAATGCAGTAATTTTTTGTTTACCGATTTGTAGTTTTGTGACGGTATGAATGATTACGAAGATCAGAAAGCTGTGCCAGTCTGTGCTAACTAATGTTCACCACAGGGCACATCCAGGCCAGTAAAACTACACCCACGTGTCCTGGGTCTACACCGAACATCTGTCCCCCTCAATTAAACATCAGGCATGGTTGTCACAGACCCGTTGGGTCCTGGCTCTTGTCCAGGCCTAATGGCCATGTAATAGCAAGAGAACGCATGACAGGTCTCTGCGTGACAACGTGGTATTAGGGGTCATCTTAGTGCTCAGTGTAAGATTTGGTGTTTCTCCTGTGACTTCTACACTTTTTGATAAAGAGAATGAGTGTTAGACAGTGTTAATGGTCCATTATGAGACCGTATTTCCTGCGATTTCACTGTCAAGCTGTGGATCCATTTAAATTGAAGTGTGTCCTGGGTTTGCAAAGGCAAACAGGCTGTTGGAACAATTGTTACCATATGAGAAGACATGGAACTTTCTGGAAAAAAAATGTACTGGGTAGAGGTTACCACGTGACCTACAAAACATAGCACATTAAAATGTACATAAACATATTTTAATTCATTTAAAAGGATAGAGTCTGTGCTTTTAAGCACTGAAAAGATAAACTGTAGATATTGAAAAATATTAGCAGCATAAATAACAGACATGGGGTTAACTTCCTTAATTTACCAAAAGCTAATATAAAATAATAAGGAAAAAAAAAATAACTTGACAAGACAATACACTAAGGCAATGGACAAGCAGTTTAGAGAAAATAAGTGAAAATGGCTAATAAGTATGTAAAAAGAAAGATGCTCAACCGCATTTCTAGTTTAAGAATTAAAAATTAAGAGCAATGCATTATAGTTTTTCACCAATCCAAAATTTAAAAGTTTGGATAAAACCCACTGCTGGTGAGGCTGTGGAGAAATGGGCAATCTCACTATGGTATTGGTAGGAAGGTCAGTTTATGCAATATGGAGCTAATCTAAATGCCTGTGAATTCAGGACTGATTAAATAAATTATTGTATGCATTTTTATGAAAAAATATCATGTGCTGACCTGAAAGGATTCTAAGCTATCTTACTAATTGAAGAAAAAATTTGGGAGAATGTATATGAAGATCGCATTTGTTTCAAGACAAAAAAGATTTTTTTTTTATTTTTTTTTGAGACAGTCTCGCTTTGTTGCCCAGGCTAGAGTGACTGCTGTGGCGTCAGCCTAGCTCACAGCAACCTCAAACTCCTGGGCTCAAGCAAGCCTTCTGCCTCAGCCTCCCAAGTAGCTGGGACTACAGGCATGCGCCACCATGCCCGGCTAATTTTTTCTATATATATATTAGTTAGCCAATTAATTTCTTTTTATTTATAGTAGAGACGGGGTCTCGCTCTTGATCAGGCTGGTTTTGAACTCCTGACCTCAAGCAATCCGCCCGCCTCGGCCTCCCAGAGTGCTAGGATTATAGGCGTGAGCCACCTCGCCCGGCCGACAAAAAAGATTTGTATATAAATGCTGGTATACCACTACTTCATTTCTGTGGGAGTGATACATAATAAGAAACTCTAACTAGGTCGGGTGCGGTCGCTCATGCCTGTAATCCTAGCACTCTGGGAGGCCGAGGTGGGAGGATCGCTCAAGGTCAGGAATTCGAAACCAGCCTGAGCAAGAGCGAGACCCCGTCTCTACTATAATAGAAAGAAATTAATTGGCCAACTAATATATATAGAAAAAATTAGCCGGGCATGGTGGTGCATGCCTGTAGTCCCAGCTACTCGGGAGGCTGAGGCAGGAGGATCGCTTGAGCCCAGGAGTTTGAGGTTGCTGTGAGCCAGGCTGACGCCATGGCACTCACTCTAGCCTGGGCAACAAAGTGAGACTCTGTCTCAAAAAAAAAAAAAAAAGAAAAAGAAAAGGGAATGAAGTCCCGCTATAACAATATGGATGAAATCTCAAAGGCTTTATGCTGAGAGGAAGAAGTCAGGCACAAAAGATATACACACCCTGTATGATTTCATTTGCAAGAATTTCCAGCACAGGAAAAACTCATCCATGAT
The DNA here is from genome assembly GCF_040939455.1 of Microcebus murinus. Taxonomy (NCBI): domain Eukaryota; kingdom Metazoa; phylum Chordata; class Mammalia; order Primates; family Cheirogaleidae; genus Microcebus; species Microcebus murinus. Next base: position 65,272,354 of record NC_134119.1, read on the forward strand.
GGAAAAAAAAAATCAGAACGGCGGTTGCAGGAGGGGGAAGGGCTTTGTATGCAACCGAGCTGAGCTCTTCAGAATGGTGGAATGATAGATCAGCACCAGGTACTTGAAAAAAAAAAAAAAAAAAAAGAATGGTGGAATGTTCCATGTCTGGGCGGTGGCTGCACAGCTATCAAAATGAGTTTTTGTCAAAACTCATCAAATTGTATGTACACTTGAAATGTGGGCATGTCACTGCATGTCAATTATACTTCAATAGAAACTAGTTTTACAATGTAACCAGAGTTCTATCTCATTTTCATTTTTACGATTCTATGCATTGAAGAAATAGCCCAAACCATTGCAATGTCATGCATGGAAGCCACAGTCACTGATGAGCCCGGTTTAACACGATTTGTGTGTGATTGTCCATCTTATGACAATCTGTGGGTGTCACACTCAGTTTGAGGTCAGAGGGCTGATTAGTGGGGACTATGTGGTCCAGGGTGAAGTTGCAACAAGTCTCTGCCCCAGAGGAGCTATTGGAGAGGGTTTTCCTGTCGCAAACTGTCACCCTTACATTTATGAGGGGAAGGTGCTCAGTTATTAGGGGACGTGAATGATCTAAGATGACTCAAATTTCACATCCTTGAGTGACAAGCATTTAGCTTGGTTTCACCAAACTACATCTTGATATTATAAAACAAACTACGGTATTTTCACATCTGCTACCCTCTGAGAATGGCCAAGAACATCCAGGAAAATTACCATGGGCAGATTAACCTTATTAGTAGATAATGAAAAGGACTGTGAAGTTGCAATATCACTATAGTTTATTTGTGATAAAGAAATAGGCCAACAAAACAGTGGGACAGAATATTGAACCCAGAAATAGAGCTTCATACATCTGAGAATTTAGACTCGTCATGGTGCTATTTATTTTAAAGTGCTAGGAGACAAAGATTTTCTAAACTTAGCTGGTGCTTAGAATAGCCATTTGGGGGGAAAAAAGGAGTCAAGTCGGATTTCACTTGAAAGAGTCAAGTTGGAAGGTATCCCCAAATACCTCCCAGATGAATCAAACATGCAAATGTGAAAAATGAAATGAACATTTACATAAAAACAGCAAGTTTACTTATTTTGGAAGCAGAAAGCGTTTCTAAGAAGGACTCAAAGCTCAGAAGTCACAAAAGAAGAGATGCATTAACCTGACTACAGAAATATTTAAATCCTCAAAAAGAAAAAAAAATCCACAAAGTCAAAAAGACAAACAAACTGGGGGACATGTGTACCACAGGATGAAATACTCAAGATTAATTTCCTCGATTTACAAAGAGCTCGTTCATATCAAGGAGAAAACAAATAAAGAGGCCGGGCGCGGTGGCTCACGCCTGTAATCCTAGCACTCTGGAAAGGGTGAGGTGGGCGGATTGCTCGAGGTCAGGAGTTCGAAACCAGCCTGAGCAAGAGCTAGACCCCCATCTCTACTATAAATAGAAAGAAATTAATTGGCCAACTAATATATATAAAAAAATGAGCCAGGCATGGTGGCACATGCCTGTAGTCCCAGCTACTCGGGAGGCTGAGGCAGGAGGATTGCTTGAGCCCAGGAGTTTGAGGTTGCTTTGAGCTAGGCTGATGCCATGGCACTCACTCTAGCCTGGGCAACAAAGCGAGACTCTGTCTCAAAAAAAAACAAACAAAAAAAAACGGTGAACTTTATGTTGTGTGGATTTAATCTCAATTTTTCAAAAAGTAGTAAATAATCCGGGATCATGTACCTTTTTTGAAAAGGAATCTTGTCCCTTGTGGGGGGAGGGTTCTTCTTTGTATTATATTTCCCCTGCATTCAAAAAGCCACAAAGCCAAACAGCTGTGTTATAAGTGGAAATCACATTTCTTTTGCTGCCAGGTCGATTAGCTCTGCTGCAGAACTGGAGAAAAACTTTTCCCGTGTCGCCGTGGGCTGTGTATCTGAGGTTTTTTTTAATCAACATGTTTTTGGTTAGGAGAGGTTTTAGATTCCCAAGGGTCAATTTTTAAAATTCCAGCCTGGGTTTATCCATTCTTGTAAAACTGGAAAAGTGAGGGGACTTGGAAGGTGTACAAGTCTGGTCACACTCAAGTAAAACAAAGCCCCGGGGCTCCAGGCTCCGTTGAGAATGTTCTGGAACAACAGCAAATGCATAGCTAATGTCAAAGCAGTTTCATGCTGGAGGCAAGTTCTGGGTGTTTCTCCTCTGATTTTTACTATTAGACAGGAAGTGTGAGCACTCACAGGATTTTCGAAGGTCAGAACCCAGAAACAAAAAAATCTACCGCTGCTTTTTCAAGATTCTGTATGCGCTTAGCTAAAGCATTTTCTGGGTGCTGTTTTAAAAATGGTCAACATGTGAGAGCAGGGAGGGGAAAATCTGCAATAAACAACCAACCAGAAAATAGAGTGAGAATAAATGATGAAAGGGAATTGGCTTTGATAAATATTAAAATTTATCAAACTGTAGGTTTATGAACCTACAGTTATTAAAACAGTTTGGTAGGGACTGAAGAAAAGGAGAATGTCGCATGTGAACTTGGCTGCGTAAATATACAAATACAGGCCAGGCACAGTGGCTCACGCTTATAATCCTAGCACTTTGGGAGGCTGAGGCAGGAGGATTGCTTGAGCTCAGGAGTTTGAGAGCAGCCTGAGCAAGAGTAAGACCCCTTCTCTACTATAAATAGAAAGAAATTGGCCGGGCGCGGTGGCTCACGCCTGTAATCCTAGCACTCTGGGAGGCCAAGGCGGGTGGATTGCTCCAGGTCAGGAGTTCGAAACCAGCCTGAGCAAGAGTGAGACCCCGTTTCTACTATAAATAGAAAGAAATTAATTGGCCAACTAATATATATAGAAAACATTAGCCGGGCATGGTGGCGCATGCCTGTAGTCCCAGCTACTCGGGAGGCTGAGGCAGGAGGATCGCTTGAGCCCAGGAGTTTGAGGTTGCTGTGAGCTAGGCTGATGCCACGGCACTCACTCTAGCCTGGGCAAGAAAGAGAGACTCTGTCTCAGAAAGAAAGAGAGAAAGAGAAAGAGAGAAAGAGAGAGGAAGAAAGAGAAAGAAAGAAAGAAAGAAAGAAAGAAAGAAAGAAAGAAAGAAAGAAAGAAAGAAAGAAAGAAAGAAAGAAAGAAAGAAAGAAAGAAAGAAATTAGCCAAACAACTAAAAATAGACAAAATTAGCCGGGCATGGTGGCGTATATCTATAATCCCAGCTACTCGGGAGGCTTAGGCAGGAGGATTGCTTGAGCCCAGGAGTTTGAGGTTGCTGTGAGCTAGGCTGACGCCATGGCACTCTAGCCCAGGCAACTGAGTGAGACTCTGTCTCAAAAAAATAAATAAATAAATAAATAAAAATAAAATATATATATACACAAATACATTCTGTGACACCCAACCTTGAGTGCAGTGACATGATCATTGCTCACTGCAGCCTGGAACTTCTGGGCTCAAGCGATCCTCCCACTGTGGCTTCCCCAAATGCTGGGATTACAGGTGTGAGCCACTGTGCCTGGCTCAAATTATTTTATAAAGTGAAAACTACCAAGATGGACAGAGGTCACGTAAGATCACCTTGTTACAGATGAAAAACATTACATGGTTCTGTATATGTTGCTTTCTGAAAGGAAAAACAACAAACCGACAACTGTTTGCTCCTAAAATGGGGAACTGAGTGCAAGGGAGGAGGGACTTTGTTAATGTCCCTATCTGTGACTCTCACACTTTGGATGGAACACGTTACTTTTTAGAATGCCAATGTGGAGACATAGTAGGATATTTTTCATTTTCTCTATACTTCTTTACATTAAAACAGCAATACTGTACTTTAAAAAAAAAAAAAAAAGTTAAAATACCCCAAACCACATTCACCTATATTGCTAAGTGAACCAGATTTTTCTGCAATTCTTGGAAGTGTTTCCTGCCATTTCTGGGCAAATATTTGCACTTCTTACAAAGAGTACTTGTTTTAGAAGGTGTATCCCTGCCTATACTGGTTAGTTAAAAATTGTTTTCGGTGCGTGTATGGGCATGCCTGTCAAAACTCTCCCAACTTTTTCTGCAAAGCACATGCCTCGTCACGCGCAGGTTCAATGACAAGTGAACCTGGATCACGGCTGCAATGGAAAAGCTCCGGTCCCTGCATAATGGTTCTATAAAAACAAGTGAATGTGTAACGAATCTGGGGGTGGTCTTGTGCAATGGGGCACACAGGCTGCGTGACCCCTGTCGCTGTCACAGCCGGGCTAGGCAATGCGGTCAGCTGCAGATAGGGTCAGTCATTTAGCTAGGAAGCTCCATGCCTCCTCTTTTTCCAGCTGCTGGAGTTTTACCATGTGAGTGCGAGATAAAGTGTTGAAAATTTGTTACCATCTGAAAGTAACCCGGAAACTTCGAGAAAAAAAAAAAAGCATAATGTGCAGCAGTAGGGGCAGGAGTATGCCCCATCAGGCAGTAAAATGCATCAGGAATCTATAATATAGCTAACAGGCTGATGCCCCCACATGCGAGATTTTCAGTTTTGATGAAGGCAGCGTTGCAAACCAGCGGGCAGGGCAAGGCTGGAGTGGCCAGACATTTCTTTGCAATGTAAGGGAATAAAAGCTGCATGTTCCTATGTTCCTTTCACATACACAAATTCCAGAAAGATCCAAGATTTAAATGCAAGCCGTGAAGCCATCAAGCACTCAAAAAAAAAAAAGGCGAATTAATATGTTCTCTTAGTTAGAAATTGGGGGGAATATTTTTCTAAACAGAAAAACAAAATGCAGATGCTATGAGGGACATGCCTCATACGTTTGAATTTTAAAGCTTGTCTGTGACCAAAACCTCAGAAAGAAAATGTTGAAAATGGCAAACTGTGATTGTATGTATTTGAAATCATTCCAATAATATGTTCCTTTTTTCCCCCCTCCATTTCCAAAACTTTTGAATTATTATTATTTTTGGTAAGTTGTTAAATGAGCTGGTCTCACTTTCTTTTCAGCAACGTCCTGGCTCGAGTGACCCAGTGGTAGCTTTTGGACAGCTGCCTGTTCTAATCTTGGCTACCTAGATCCAGAAGGATCCAAACTGGGGTGGTGGAGGAATTTATATATATATATATATATATATATATATATATATATATATATATATTTCTGAGCAAAATTACAAAACGTTTTTCATTTCTTATCATAAATGGCCAAGTCACAAAGGAAATGTCTTTAACAGCAAACCGTCGTGTTCAAACTTGTCACACGATCGCTTGTTGTTGTAAAGCCCTATGTCACCGAGGCTGAGGAATCCTTGGCAGGTGCTCCCGTCATTTCTTGAAGCCCGAGGAATATGAACTGTGGCAGCTGCTGGCTTGGCCAATGTCACAGGCTCGGCCGGGCCTGGGCCGGGACGTGCAGATGGGGCCATGAGTGTCTTAGTCAAGGACAGATTTCCAAGAGTAAAATCAAGGTAAATGAAGGGTTTATGCCAGACCTGGAGAAAAGGGGAAGAAAGGAGAAGAAAGAAAAAAAAGAATGACTGTGGCCGTCACCTATAATGTGGTCTTGGCTTCTAATGCATTTTCTTTGTAAATTGTGGTGGTTTGGTTTTTATTTATTAAGGAGCCACTTAAGGAAGAAAACAAGGAATGACCCAGAACCCCACTGTGGAAATAGCCCCTGTAGACATTTTAAAATAAGATATGCAGAGTGTTAGACATTTAAACAGTACACTCATTCCCAGTGACCCGTTTGGTAGAAAGAGAAAATAAAATAAATGAATAAATATTTTTAAAATAATAAAAAATAAAAATATATAAACAGTAAAGAATTGTAAAAAGCAATTGCCAACCACCCCATACATTTTTTCATGTATGTATGTCTGTAAGTTTGTGTCTATGTGTATAATACATGTATTTGTGTATATATGTATATGCGTATGTGTCTATGTGTACATATGTTTATGTGTGTATATGTGCATTTCTATGTATATATGAGTGAATATGGACATATGTATATGTGTATATATGTATTGGTATATATGTGTCTTTATTTATTTATTTATTTTTGAGACAGAGTCTCGCTTTGTTGCCCAGGCTAGAGTGAGTGCCGTGGCGTCAGCCTAGCTCACAGCAACCTCAAACTCCTGGGCTCAAGCCATCCTGCTGCCTCAGCCTCCCGAGTAGCTGGGACTACAGGCATGCGCCACCATGCCCGGCTAAATTTTTTTTCTATATATATTAGTTGGCTAATTAATTTCTTTCTATTTATAGTAGAGACGGGATCTCGCTCTTGCTCAGGCTGGTTTCAAACTCCTGACCTTGAGCGATCTGCCCGCCTCGGCCTCCCAGAGTGCTAGGATTACAGGCGTGAGCCACCGCACCCCGCCCCCTGTAGACATTTTAAAATAAGATATGCAGAGTGTTAGACATTTAAACAGTACACTCATTCCCAGTGACCCATTTGGTAAAAAGAGAAAATAAAATAAAATAAAATATTTAAAAAATAATTTTAAAAAAGTAAAAAAAAATATAAACAGTACAGAATTGTAAAAAGCAAGTGCCACCCATCCCATACATATTTTCATGTATGTATGTCTGTAAGTTTGTGTCTATGTGTGTAATACATGCATTTGTGTATATATCTGTGTAAATGTATGTATATGCGTATGTGTCTATGTGTATATATGTTTATGTGTATATGTGCATATGTGTATATGTGCATTTCTATGTATATATGGGTGAATATGTACACATGTTTATGTGTATATATGTATTGGTATATATGTGTCTTTATATATGAGTATATAAGTCTATGTATACACATATATGTATATCATATGTATATGTCTGTCTATATACATGTGTGTATATCATATGTATGTATGTATGAAGTATACATATATAAGTTTACACAAACGGATCATAACTGTTAAGACTTTGATGCAGTTAATACTTGTTTTTCTTTGAGAAAAGAAAGTCTTTTAAGGAAAATATCCAAGCTACAATGCAAAATATAATAGTACTACATACGAATTCATAAACATCAATGCCTTCTGTATGGCAAAAAATAAGGACAAAAAAAATGCATTTCAATCTGGGAAAATATTTCTTAACACTTATGTCAAAGGGCCATGTTCTTGAAGTCATAAGAATATACAAATCACTAAGAAAAAGTAATAATTCGGTGGAAAAATGGGCAGAAGAGCTGGACAGGAAGTTCTCTGAAAAAGATATGCTAGCATCCTATAAATCTATGGAGACATTCTCGGCTTTACTCATGTTCAGGTAAATGCAAATGGAAATTAAAACTATTTTTCACTAATCAGATTGGGAAAAGAGAAAAATTAACAATATACAAAGGCCGGGCGCGGTGGCTCACGCCTGTAATCCTAGCTCTCTGGGAGGCCAAGGCGGGTGGATTGCTCCAGGTCAGGAGTTCGAAACCAGCCTGAGCAAGAGCCAGACCCCGTCTCTACTATAAATAGAAAGAAATTAATTGGCCAACTAATATATATACAAAAAATTAGCCGGGCATGGTGGCACATGCCTGTAGTCCCAACTACTCGGGAGGCTGAGGCAGGAGGATCGCTTGAGTCCAGGAGTTTGAGGTTGCTGTGAGCTAGGCTGATGCCATGGCACTCACTCTAGCCTGAGCAACAGAATGAGACTCTGTCTCAAAAAAACAAAAACAAAGAGAAAACCCCAAAAAACAAAATTCTCATTTTTCTGTTACTATTTTTTTTTTTTTTTGAGACAGGGTCTCACTTTGTTGCCCAGGCTAGAGTGAGTGCCATGGCGTCAGCCTAGCTCACAGCAACCTCAAACTCCTGGGCTCAAGCGATCCTCCTGCCTCAGCCTCCCAAGTAGCTGGGACTACAGGCATGCGCCACCATGCCCGGTTAATTTTTTCTATATATATTAGTTGGCCAATTCATTTATTTCTATTTATAGTAGAAACGGGGTCTCACTCTTGCTCAGGCTGGTTTCGAACTCCTGACCTCGAGCAATCTGCCCGCCTCGGCCTCACCAGAGTGCTAGGATTACAGGCGTGAGCCACCGCGCCCGGCCTCATTTTTCTGAAGAATTGAAGCCATTTCTCTCTGGTCTTTAGGTTGCGAGCCCACATTGCCCCCCCCCACCTCTCCCCAATCCTGCCCTGGCACCTCCACCAACTGGCCGTGCAATGCCGATTGTCACCCATGGCTTCCTGTGCCTCGTGTCCCTTCTGGAAGTGAATCAGTAAAGAACATTCGTGACTGCAAGTAACAGGACACAATGATATAAACAAATAGGTAGTTTATTTTTCTCACATAATGAAAAGTCTAGAAGAAGAGGGTTTCAGGTATTGGTTCAATGACATCTAATGTCCCAGGTTCCTTCTGTCTCTCTGTCTCATCATCCTTAGCATGTTGACTTTCATGTCTGTTGCTTCATGACCGCAAAATGACTGCCCCAGCGCTGGCTATCACACCCACATTCAAGGAAGAAGGAACGCGGAAGCCCCCTCTGGACCTCATTACCAGGGACACAAAAGGTATCAGCCTCCCATATGACTTCTGCTTCCATCTGGTTGACCATCAAGGTGTGACATGACTGTCACTCGTAGTAAAGAATGCTGAGAAAATGAGTCCCTGGTCGCAGCCTCTGCAGTAGAAGAGGCTAATGCAGAAGGGGGTTGGGAATGACAATCGGGTTGCCACGGTGACCACTGGAGTTCAGCGTCATGCATGAGATGAGGAGGGGGCAGTCTGAGACAAGGAAGGTCCCTCTCCCTGGGGTATGGGACTTGAGCCTCAGAGGCACCCCATGGTAAGCTGTGGCCCTGCAATGTTGTGTGACAAGGGGAAAATAGCAGTGACACTAGTGACAGCAGTAAGAATTCGTATCCGGCATCTGTGCCGGGCACCTGCTCTCCCAACACGAACCCACTTACTGTTCCAACGAACCCGTAATTATGCCCCGAGACTGTGTCCTCACTGGGCTCTCTTGTCCCCACTCGGCAGCCACAGGGAATCTGTTAAAATGGAACTCGGGTTCTGTCCCTCCTCGGCTCAGAGCCTTCCCACAGCTCCTGGCCACTCTCAATGAAAGCTGAAGTCTTCACTGCGGTCCACAAGCCCCCAGACAACGAGCCACGCCTCCAGCACGCAGAACAATGCCCGGAGCGTAGTAGATGCTCAGTAAACATTTGTTGGATAAATAAATGGCTTGTCTCTTCTTTGAAGGTAACTAAAGCTAATGTTTGGCCACCAGCCCTCGAGCTTTCACTGTACCCCCGAGACAAACCCTCAGTGCCACCCTGCCAGGATGCATGACCACCCCAATGTATAGATGGAGAAACCGAGGCCCGGGGAGATGAAGGAACTGGCCGTTTCAAGTTTCTGCTGCTGTTCCAAACGACCACAAATGTAGTGGCTTAAAGGGACACAAATGTGTTGTCCCACAGGTCTGGAGGTTGCAAGCTGAAAATGGGTCAGCAGGGCTGTGCCCCCCAGAGGCGCTGGGGGAGGAATCTGTGTCCTGTCCCTCCCGGTTTCTAGAGGCCGCCTGCATTCCTTGGCTCACGGCCCCTGCTCCGGTCACTCTGAACTGCTCCCGTGGGCGCCCATTCCCTTCCTCCCCTCTGACCTTCCACTTCCCTCTCTCCTTTCTAAGGGCTTTGTCCTTGGGCCCATGTGGATAATCTAGTGTCCCCTCCCCATTACAAGATCCCTAACTTTCTTTTTTTTTTTTTTTTTGAGACAGAGTCTCGCTTTGTTGCCCAGGCTAGAGTGAGTGCCGTGGCGTCAGCCTAGCTCACAGCAACCTCAGACTCCTGGGCTCAAGCTATCCTCCTGCCTCAGCCTCCCGAGTAGCTGGGACTACAGGCATGCGCCACCATGCCTGGCTAATATATATTTATATATATATATATATATATATATATATATATATATATATATATTTTTTAGTTGGCCAATTAATTTCTTTCTATTTATAGTAGAGACGGGGTCTCGCTCTTGCTCAGGCTGGTTTCGAACTCCTGACCTCGAGCAATCCACCCGCCTCAGCCTCCCAGAGTGCTAGGATTACAGGCGTGAGCCACCTCCCCGGCCAAGATCCCTAACTTTCTGACATCTGCAGAGTCCCTTTTGCCACCCGAGGTCATGCATTTGCAGGTTCTAGGGATGGGGACATGGTTGTCTGACATGGGGGGGGCGTTATTCAGCCTCCAGATAATGTATGTCATGGGGAGGTGGCTCACGGCAGGCCCTGCTTGCTCTGGTGCCCGAAGCTAAAGTCTTGGGCGCTGCTTTCCTGCCAGTGCCCGCAACTCCTCGCCCCTGCCTCTGGGCTCCAGATCCTGGAATGTGAACTCGTGTCCTTTGGCCCCGGCCTGTGAACCCCCTTCCAGAGCCTTCCCTCCCGCTCAGCCTGATCTGGCGGTGCTAGTTCCCAGCGCCTAGCGCACAGGGCACCAGGTGGCCGGCTGGAAGGACAGACGGGCCACTCAGAGCCACATCCAAGCCCCCCCCCATGAGCCCCGAGGAAGCAGGGCGCCTCTGGATCTGCAGAGAGACCCTGGACTGGCGAAGGGGCCACGCACCTCCCTTCCTGTCCCCGCCTCCCTCCCCCGCGCGCAAACCCTTCCCTGCCACGAAGCAAGCAGCACAGCCAGCTTCCTGGATTTCACTGGAAACCTGGCAATACAAACCCCAAACGTGAGGCCCTCCTTTTTCCTAATAAATTTTCCTCTCCAAGACAGAGGTTTCCAACTGTCCACTCTCCTCCAGCCTCCACGTTCCCCGACCGGGGCCCAATCCTCAATGGCTGACCTTGCCTCTAAAAATAAAGGGCATCTGCATGACAAAATGTCATTTGTCGTGCACACAGCACAGAGCAGTATTACAAAGTCTCAGACTGTCAGTTCTGCAGCCTAACTGCCTGACTTTCAACCGTCCTGCTTCAGACCGGCTGTGTGACCTTAGGGAAGGCGCTTCCCGTCTCTGTGCCTCAGTTTCCTCATCTGTAAAATGGGGCAGAAAATATAACAGTAGCGACCTCAGAGGGTTGTTGTGCAAATAAAATGAGTTAATATTTGCCAGGTGTTTAGAACACAATCTGGCATGGCGTAAGTGCCATATACATTTTTGTTGAATAATAAAATATGAATATTTATAACTATAAATATTCTTTAGCTTCCTACCATGAAATCTGCATTTTGATAAGAACATCGAAGAATTTTCAGACGTTTTAAAAACCATGAAAGGTTTGGAAGTGGTTGCATAGTCTTTGGGTGACCTACCCTAATCTGAACTTTTCCAGAAGCCCTATTTTATTTCATTGTATTTTTTTTTTTTTTTTGAGACAGAGTCTCGCTCTGTTGCCCAGGCTAGAGTGTTGTGGCATCAGACTAGCTCACAGCAACCTCAAACTCCTGGGCTCAAGGGATCCTCCTGCCTCAGCCTCCTGTGTAGCTGGAACTACAGGCATGAACCACCATGCCCGGCTAATTTTTTCTATATATTTTTAGTTGTCCAGCTAATTTCTTTCTATTTTTAGTAGCGATGGGGTCTCGCTCTTGCTCAGGCTCGTAATTTTTTTATATATCTATGTATATTTTTTAGTTGTCCAGCTAATTTCTTTCTTTTCTTAGTAGAGATGGGGTCTCTCTCTCTTGCTCAAGCTGGTCTCGAACTCCTGACCTCCAATGATCTGCCCACTTCAGCTTCCCAGAGTGCTAGGATTATAGGAGTGAGCCACCATGCCCAGCCATGATTTTAATATGCTATTGAGCATGTTATATATAAGGCTTTCCAGAATGTGTGTCAACCCCCATAATATGATTGCTAATTTTATGTTCATTGTAGTGGAGATATCTGGAAAGACTTGAAGAGTCAGAAAGCCACCCTCCCAAAAAATGGCTCCCAATGTAGTAACTCCATCGAGCCTGAGAAAAAGGACCGATGTCCTTCATGGCAAAGCACCCTTGGCTACAATCTTGAGAGTTTCAAGGCCGGGCAGGCCCCCACCAGAAAGCAGAAACTTCAAGTGCTGGGCCCAGATTCCAGAAGCATGACTCATGTCATTATATAGAAGAAAGAAATAAGAGCATAAACATTAGAAAAGAGGAAGTGTGACTATCTTTTAGAAATGATAAAATTGTGTACCTAGAAAGAGAATCAACCCACAAACTATTAGAAGGAATGAGGATTGAGCAAGGTGGCTCTAGGTTGCAAAATCAAAATCCTCAAAGTAACAAGATGCCAATACACAGAGAACTGGCTTACAAACCAAACAGAAGAGAAGATCATCATATTCACTCTAGCAATAATAAAAAGATAATAAAAACATCTGGGACTGAGCTTATCAAGAACAGCACAGGGGCCGGGCGCAGTGGCTCACGCCTGTAATCCTAGCACTCTGGGAGGCTGAGGCAGGAGGATTGCTCCAGGTCAGGAGTTCGAAACCAGCCTGAGCAAGAGTGAGGCCCCATCTCTACTATAAATAGAAAGAAATTAATTGGCCAACTAATATATATATATAGAAAAAATTAGCCGGGCATGGTGGCGCATGCCTGTAGTCCCAGCTACTCGGGAGGCTGAGATAGGAGGATGGCTTGAGCCAGGAGTTTGAGGTTGCTGTGAGCTAGGCTGACACCATGGCATTCACTCTAGCCTGGGCAACAAAGCGAGACCCTGTGTCAAAAAAAAAAAAAAAAAAGAGCAGCACAGGATCTATTCCAAGAATGTTTAAAACTGCTATGGAGTTGGGTATATTTATTTATTTTTTTTTAGTAAAGACAGGCACTCTTGCTCAGGCTTGTCTCGAACTCCTGACCTCCAGCAATCCTCGTGCCTCGGCCTCCCAGAATGTGCTAGGATTACAGGCGTGAGCCACCACACCCGGCCTGGAGTTGGGTATAAAAGGTTTAAATAAATGCTCTTGGATGAGAAGATTCAATATGGAAAAATTGAACTCAATTTTCCCCCAGATCTGTGAATTTAATCCAGCTGTAATTAAAACACCAAAAATCTTTTTAAAATTGGACAAGTTGATTCTGAGGTTGAAAAGAAAAAATATACATATAAAAACATCCAAAACAAATTCTGAAAAAATAAAAGAAGATGAATCAGTGCTTCTCTATATGAAAACAGATCATGAAAGTATAGTTTTCAAACAGTCTGGGGCTGGCTCTAAATGGATAAACAACTGGTTAAAGAGGCCAGATTAGGAAAGCCAGTAATACACATGGGAATGTATATGATAACAGTGGAATTTCATATCTTTGAAAAAAAGACTTTTCTCCATAAACATAGATGGCTGAGTAGCTCTCTGGAAAGACATAAAGTTGGATCCTGTTAAAATACTACAATGCAATCCAGGTGAATTGGAGATTGAAATGTCAAAAATGACACTTTAACCAAAGAAAAAGATAGTGAATTGCCATCTTAGCATAGAAAACTCCTTGTTAAGGGTGACATGGCACCCAAGGTCATGAAAGAAAAATCCAATACAGGCCGGGCGCGGTGGCTCACGCCTGTAATCCTAGCACTCTGGGAGACTGAGGCGGGCGGATTGCTAGAGGTCAGGAGTTCAAAACCAGCCTGAGCAAGAGTGAAACCCGTCTCTACTATAAATAGAAACAAATTAATTGGCCAATTAATATATATAGAAAAAGTTAGCCGGGCATGGTGGTGCATGCCTGTAGTCCCAGCTACTCGGGAGGCTGAGGCAGGAGGATCGCTTGAGCCCAGGAGTTTGAGGTTGCTGTGAGCTAGGCTGATGCCATGGCCCTCACTCTAGCCTGGGCAACAAAGTGGGACTCTGTCTCAAAAGAAAAGAAAAAAAAAAACATGGCGGCATAATGTATCCTAAACAAAGACAAAGCCAAAAAAATCAACTTGGAAAAATACTCAAGACCTGGTGCAAAAGTGTTCATTTCCTTTTTTGCAACACTCTCTTACCCCTCAGTTAGAAAAAAACCCTCCAATTTAAAAAAAATATGTGGTTAAAAAATATGCATAGGAGGTTCACAAAAAACAAAAAAAGGAAATGTTGCTCAATCTTGTGATTAAAGAAATTTCAAATTACAAGACATGATTGTAGCCTGTCAGATTGCAAAGATAAAAAACCAAATCAGGCCAGGCGCGGTGGCTCACGCCTGTAATCCTAGCACTCTGGGAGGCCGAGGCGGGCGGATTGCTCAAGGTCAGGAGTTCGAAACCAGCCTGAGCAAGAGCAAGACCCGTCTCTACTATAAATAGAAAGAAATTAATTGGCCAACTAATATATATAGAAAAAATTAGCCGGGCATGGTGGCGCATGCCTGTAGTCCCAGCTACTCGGGAGGCTGAGGCAGGAGGATTGCTTGAGCCAGGAGATTGAGGTTGCTGTGAGCGAGGCTGACGCCACGGCGCTCACTCTAGCCTGGGCAACAGAGTGAGACTCTGTCTCAAAAAAAAAAAAAAAAAAAAAAACCAGATCAGTTGCACAGAGCTGTGAAGAGTGGGGGAAACAGGCATACTCTTCTTCCTCCTGGCAAAGGTATATATGAATGCAGCCTCCCAAGAGGATAGTTTAGCAAGAGTGGTGCCATGGAACCTTGTTCTAGATCCTGGAGACGCAGCCTCAAACAGAACAGACTCCCAACATGGTGTCGGTCCTCTCTTACCGACTCCCAGCACTCACGACATTTCATTTTATTTGTATTGATGTCTGTTGGGCTCATTGATGCACCCCAAATGTTAGAGGCAGGAGGGAAATAATTACTTCCTCTCATCTCTCAGAAATCCAACACCAACACGCTGCCTGACTGGCAAACTCCTATAATGCCCCTGGCCTCAATAATCTCAATGACCTCAGTGACCTGCAAGATCTGGCCACCACCTCTTCCCTCTTGCCATCTGCTTTTTCTCCCAATTTCTTCTCAACCTTCCCTTGTTCCTTCTGCCCCAGTCACACTGGTCTCTGCTATTCCTCAAACATGCCAGGTGGCCCCAGGGCCTTTGCACTAGCCGTTCCTTCTGCTGGGAATGCTGTTTCCTCAAATAGTCACATGGTCACTCTCTTCCCTCTTTTGGGTCTTTGCTCAACCATCCCCTCCATGAAGACGTTACTTGGCACACTGTAAAGATTATAACGCCCTCCCCCCATGCATACGCTGGCCCCATGTCTCCCTGCCCTTGCCTGTTTTATTTTTCCCCATAAGCACTCATTATCAGCACATGACATATTATACATCTTCTTTAATTATCTCTGGTCTGCCTGTTCAGTAGAGCATCAGGTCTCAGAGATCAGGGAGTTTTGTCTGTCTCATTCATTGCTGTAGCCACGGTAGCCTGGAATCGAGCTAACAAGTAATTTGGTCATGACATATGGTGCAGATAATATGCCCATCCCCTCTGTTTGCAAAAGCTTTCTTACTCCTCAGCAAAAAGAAGGAAACCCCAATTTTTAAAAAATGGGTAAAAGATATAAACAGAATGTTCACAGAAAAAAAAACGAAACTAAATATTAAAATCGGCCGGGCGCGGTGGCTCACGCCTGTAATCCTAGCACTCTGGGAGGCCAGGGCGGGAGGAGCGCTCAAGGTCAGGGGTTCGAAACCAGCCTGAGCAAGAGCGAGACCCCGTCTCTACTATAAATAGAAAGAAATTAATTGGCCAACTAAAAATACATAGAGCTCTTTTTCGTGGCGCCTGGGAGGCAATCAGCTGCTTCACCATGAAGCTGAACATCTCCTTCCCAGCCACTGGCTGCCAGAAACTCATTGAAGTGGACGATGAACGCAAACTTCGTACTTCCTATGAGAAGCGTGTGGCCAGGGAAGTTGCTGCCGACGCTCTGGGTGAGGAATGGAAGGGTTACGTGGTCTGAATCAGTGGAGGGAACGACAAGCAAGGTTTCCCCATGAAGCAGGGTGTCTTGACCCATGGCCGTGTTCGCCTGCTACTGAGTTAGGGGCACTCCTGTTGCAGACCAAGGAGAACTGGAGAAAGTGCGTGCAAATCTGTTCATGATTGTATTGTGGATGCCAACCTGCGTGTTCTCAACTTGGTTATTGTAAAAAAAAAAAAAAAGGAGAGAAGGATATCCCTGGACTGACTGATGCTACAGTACCTCGTCGTCTGGGGCCCAAAAGAGCTAGCAGAATCCGCAAACTCTCCAATCTGTCTAAAGAGAAGGTAAGAAACCTAGGACCGAAGCACCCAAGATCCAGCGACCTGTAATTCCACGTGTCCTGCAACATGAACGCCGGCCTATTGCTCTGAAGAAGCAGCGCACTAAGCAAAATAAGGAAGAGGCTGCAGAATATGCTAAACTTTTGGCTAAGAGAATGAAGGAGGCCAAAGAAAAGGGCCAGGAACAGATTGCCAAGAGACGAAGGCTGTCCCTCGCATCTACTTCTAAGTCTGAGTCGAGCCAAAAATAAGATTTTTTTGAGTTAAATAATAAATAAGACCATATCCTAAAAAAATAAAATTAAATAAAAAATAAAATTAAAATACATAGAAAAAATTAGCCAGGCATGGTGGCGCATGCCTGTAGTCCCAGCTACTTGAGAGGCTGAGGCAGGAGGATCGCTTGAGCCCAGGAGTTTGAGGTTGCTGTGAGCTAGGCTGACGCCACGGCACTCACTCTAGCCTGGACAACAAAGCGAGACTCTGTCTCAAAAAAAAAAAAAAAAAATTAAAATCTCACTAGTGATAACAGCCCCCAATAAATGACTTAACTGGCTATAAAATACAGGAGCTTGGCAATTATGTTTGTTGAATGAATGAGTGATTGAATCAGTAAAACAATATCTAACTCACGGACTGCTATAAAAATTCAATGACTTAGTACACATAGAAGACTTAGAATGTTGTCTGGCAGATAGTGTGCCTTATATAAATGTTAGTGCTTATTATTATAAAATATCATTTATTATTTAACATTATTTATTTAGTATTATTGTTGCAGTTATTATAGGCATCCATCAAGATTTCTCACAAATGTCACCTCCTCCAGGAAGCCTTCCCAGGTGAGCCCAGACAGCATTAGTTGCTCAGGACTCCCCAAAGCACTGTATGCAGTTTGCTCTTTAAACTCTAGCAAAACATGTCCCAGGAAAACCAAGTCCACCTAGTATATTCTATACTCTACACCCCACGCCAGGGATGAGAACACAACTTGGTGGTAATTATAGGGCTGTACACAGGCTGTGCCCATCTGGCATGAACACTGGACGGGCTCCCAAAAGCAGAGCCTGTCTCCCTCAAGCGTGCCCAGAACATCGCCCCAAGCCTGGAACAAGGAGACCTCTCAGTAAATACTGGTGGCTTGAACAAATGAGCCATTCTGTGGCCTGCCTCTCCATGTGGAACGTGCATAAACCCAGGGAAACGTAACAGAGCACCAAGGACTCATAAATCCACGGCAAATACTGTGCATTGCCAATTCTCCTTCACCTTTGGAAGGAAAATGCATCTCATCTTCTTATTAAAATGGACAATGCTGGCTGGGCACGGTGGCTCACACCTGTAATCCTAGCACTCTGGGAGGCTGAGGCGGGAGGATTGCTTGAGGTCAGGAGTTCGAAACCAGCCTGAGCAAGAATGAGACCCCATCTCTGCTATAAATAGAAAGAAATTAATTGGCCAACTAATATATATAGAAAAATTTAGCCGGGCATGGTGGTGCATGCCTGTAGTCCCAGCTACTCGGGAGGCTGAGGCCAGAGGATCGCTTGAGCCCAGGAGATTGAGGTTGCTGTGAGCTAGGCTGATGCCACGGCACTCACTCTAGCCTGTGCAACAAAGTGAGACTCTGTCTCAAAAAAAAAAAACAAAAAAAAAAATAAAATGGACAATGCTGTATGTTAGGGAATGAATTTTTTTTTTTTTTTTTTTTGAGACAGAGTCTCACTTTGTTGCCCAGGCTAGAGTGAGTGCCGTGGCGTCAGCCTCGCTCACAGCAACCTAAAACTCCTGGGCTCAAGTGATCCTCCTGCCTCAGCCACCCGAGTAGCTGGGACTACAGGCATGCACCACCATGCCCGGCCAATTTTTTGTATATATATTTTTAGTTGGTCAATTAATTTCTTTCTATTTTTGGTAGAGACGGGGTCTCGCTCTTGCTCAGGCTGGTTTCGAACTCCTTACCTTGAGCAATCCGCCCGCCTCCCAGAGTGCTAGGATTACAGGCGTGAGCCACTGCGCCTGGCCAGGGAATGAAATTTTAATGACAAAAATTAGACATCAGAGAAATCTCTGTCGAAGAGCTGATTCCTCTAAGCCCCAAACAAGAGGGCACGTCTTCCTGCTCTAGTCTCTACTTGAAAGCTGGAAAAGTAACACACGATCAGTCCAACTCTGTCGTTTTATAAAGAAAAAGCCATTTTGCTCAGGACTGGTCGGTGCGCGCCATGGAGGCCCCTTCGCTGTGAGCCACGTGGGATAAGGAGCTTATATGGGATTGGAATTTAGGCCGCCGTGGGCAAAGCTGGGGCGGTGAGGACCCAGGAAGGGATGGTGGGGACATCAAAGAAAAGTTACTAACCAAAAAAAAAAAGCATCAGGGTTGCTAGAGGCGAGGTGAACGCAAGGGCATTGTTTCCATAACTAATATTGGGTTTAAGTCTCTGTAGGTCGGCTGGCTGGGCAGGTTGGAAACTGGACCAGAATGGCAAGGACACACTGGAGCCTATGAGAACAATCTGGAACCCATGAGGCCACACGGGAATCCCAGGTGTCTCTTACCACCTCCACCCTCGATTCCACGCCTGACCGACTTCCAGGAGAAGCTGGTGCCTGTCCCCCGCAGAGCTGCCCAGGCGCCTGGCCCCCAAGGTCACGGAAGCTGACAAGGACATCTGCAGAGCAGGTGGAGCCCAGCCCTAGATGTCACTCCGGGCCAACCAGGCAAGCTCCCAGACCAGTGACAGCGTGCGGGAGCCTCTGGGGTGCCCGGGACCCCGAGCAGTCCTTGCCCCCATAATGGCCTCTGCTTCACTTCTGCCGTTTAAATCTTGTACACATTTCTCTTTTAAACAACTCTACCCCAGAGCCTCCCGGGGGAAGGGTATTCTAGCACACACACGCCCAGCTTAGCTAAATTGGCACAGAGCAAAATCACCACACAGGCCAGAGAGGGAAGGTGACCTGCCCAAGGTCACACAGCAACTTCCTGGCAGAACCAGAACTAAGCCGGGTGACACAATATGGCACCTCCTTCTTGGGGTTATCGCATGCTGTTGTATGTATGATGTTAAATGCTTGGGCCCAGGAGTTGGGGTACTGAGCTGTGTGGCTTTAGGTAAGTGAATTAACCTCTCTGATTTTCAGTTTTCTTAACTATAAAATTGGAGACATTCATACTACCCATGTCATCAGGTTGCTGTGAGATTTCGGAGTCATTGTGTACATAGGTTGAAGAAAGGAAGAAGAGACGTAAGGGGGCGAAGTGTGATGGGCAGTGGGGTCTAGAATGGGCGATCTGGGAGGAAGGGAGATAAAAGAGGGTGTCTGGGGGGCGTCCCTGATAAACTGGGCCATCACTTGGCTGAAAGGGAAGCCTCACACAACAGTGAAGCTTCTATGTGCTGTGCAACATTCGTAACTCCACAGCTATCAGCGTTTGGATTCCTTCATGGAGAATTACTCCAAGAAGTCAAAGGATGAATGAATAGAAAAAGTTACTGCCACAGTTAACGACGCCCATCAGGCAAACTCGAAAACCCACAGAGGCAAGCTGGGTAACATAAAGGCACAAATTGAGCTGAGTGTAGGACAATAGGGACTGGTGGGGTCTGTGGAAAACCAGAGAGTGGGTGCCCTGTCTCTAGGGAAGCAGAAGTTTCGCAGCTCCAACAGATTTTAACCAGGTGACAGTGAGGCTCCATTTTGACAGATTCTCTCCGTTTTTTAAAGATAATCCAGAAATCTGTATTTTCTTTGATTTTTTTTTTTTTTTTTTTTTTTTTGAGACAGAGTCTCGCTTTGTTGCCCAGGCTAGAGTGAGTGCCCTGGCGTCAGCCTAGCTCACAGCAACCTCAAACTCCTGGGCTCAAGCAATCCTCCTGCCTCAGCCTCCCGAGTAGCTGGGACTACAGGCATGCGCCACCATGCCCGGCTAATTTTTTCTATATATATTAGTTAGCCAATTAATTTGTTTCTATTTATAGTAGAGACGGGGTCTCGCTCTTGCTCAGGCTGGTTTCGAACTCCTGACCTTGAGCAATCCACCCGCCTCCGCCTCCCAGAGTGCTAGGGTTACAGGCGTGAGCCACCGCGCCCGGCCTGGCTCCGGGTCCTTCCCGGTGTTCTCATCGTTCTTTGAGCGCCTCCTTACTTTCGGACCCCAAAAGATGCTCCAGGCTCCTCCTGTATGTTCCCTGTCCCCTCGCGCCCCGGCACCAACCCTTTCTCGAAGGAGAAGGGAGGGCACTTCCGACGTCAGGTGGCTGACCCCTCACCCCTCACCCCCGAATGACCTCCCTGGATTCTGACCTCAGCGCCACGAGGCGGCCAATGGCAGAGGCGATGCTCCGGCGGTTGCCATGGAGACCACCGCGCCGCGGAGCGGCAGGAGGCGGCGGCGTCACCGCGGGAGCAAGTGCAGCGGCCGCACCCGCCTCCTGGCCGGGCCGCGGGGCACCGAGGGCGACCCGCGCGCCGCCGGGGGCGAGCCTCCCCGCCTGCCGGGCCCCCACCGCGGCCCCGGTCGGCAGCAGCCTCGGGAGACCCGCTGAGCCTGCCGGGGCCTGCGGGACCTTTGGGGGCCACCGCCAAGAAAGGGGAGCAGCGTCTCCAGACCCTCCCCGGCGCGTCCTTGCGGGGACCCAGGAGCCACGGATCGGCCCCAGACGCCGGCTGCGGCTTCCCGGGCGCGGGAGTCCCGGGCTCCGGCCGAGGGGCGCAGGTCCCGGGCGCGGGGCGGCCGCCAGCAACCGGCCGGGCAAAGGAGGCCTGTGCGTAGGCCCGGCCTTGAGGCCTGGCCGTCCCGTAGGTTTGGGAAGCGGCCGCGGCAGCCTGGGTGGGTGATCTCCTGCATCCCGAGGCGGCCCGGGCGCGCGCCGCTGCCCCAGAGGGTCGGGCACGATGCTGCTCGGCGTCAAGGACATCGCGCTGCTGGAGCACGGGTGCAAGGCCCTGGAGTGGACAGCTGCAAGTCCCTGATGATCCTGGGGATCCCAGAGGACTGCGACAACGAGGAATTTGAAGAGATCATGCGGGGACCCCTCACACCTCTAGGCAAGTTCGAGGTGGCCGGGAAGGCCCTCGTGGAAGAAGACGAGTCCAAGGCGGCCATCATTAGGCTGGCGGAGGATGTCAACCACGCCGCGGTCCCCAGGCAGATCAAGGGCAAGGGCGGCACGTGGAGAGTGGTCTGCATGCCCCGGAAGCAGGACGTGGAATTCCTGACCAAGCTGAGCCTCTTTCTGCAGAGCGAGGGCAGGACGGTGGAGGACGTGGCCCGGGTCCTCGGGCAGGAACTGTGCCCGACGGCGAAGCCCCCCAGAGAGCTGCCGGCCACGGGGTGCCGTGTGCCCGGGCTGGGCGACGAGCCAGAGGCGGGGGCCCCCGCCGGGGCGGGCGCGGCGCCAGCGCTGGACCCCTGTGAGGAGGAGGGCAAGGCTGCAGACGGCAAGCGGGGCAAGAGGAGGCACAGGAAAAACCGGCGATGGCATCATGCGTGTGACAAGAAGCTGTGAGGTGGCATCGGGTGGGCGTAGGGGCGTCGAGGGAGGGTGGCCGCCATCTGAGTGCGTGTGGGTGATGCCTGTGGGAGGGCAGGTGCCACCTTTGGCTAAGAACAGGTGTCACCTGAGTAGCACAGGTGACATCTGACCCATGCGAATGAGGTGAGTATTTTCATCTGAGTTTACCAACCTGTGGGTTAGCTCTGAGTGGGTGCGGCTAACATCCGACTGCGTGTGCGTCATTCATTCATTCACGTCGCGGATATTTATTGCACACCTGCTACGACGTCCCCGACGCTGTTCTAGGAGCTGGGGATAGGCAAGCGAGCAAATCCAGCAAAAACCCCTGCCTTCATGGCACTCAGCGTCAGTGGCCGATATCGGGGTTACTTGGGTCGGTCTGCGTGAGCGCAGGTACCGTGGCCATCGTGTCGGGTTGAGTGCGGGTCATCCGTGCGTGCGTGCAGCCAGCTAATATTTTCTGGGCACCTACAGTGTGCCAGGCACTGGGGCCACAGCGGGACACGAAACATACCAAAGCCTTGCCCCCTTGCCTGTCACATTCAATATCTGAGTAGGGGCGGGTAACCTTTGGGTTACTTGAACACACTCGGGTGAACGCGGGGACGTCTGGGTATGATCGAAAGTGATATGGGCAACGTTTGAAAGTCTGCGGGTGACGGCTGAGTGTGTGTGCAGGTATTATTTGAGTGAGCGAGAGGAAAAGTTTCAAAGATCCGCCAGCGACTGCAAACACCCGGGAGACGCCCCCGCGGGAGCCGCGCAGGCGCAGTCGGAGCCGGAGCCAAGCAGCGCGTCGGCCCGTTGCCATGGAGACCGCGGGCCGCCCCGGGCGCCTGCGCCCATTGCAGGACGTGGAGGAGGGGAAACAGGGTCCCGGATTCCCGGGTTTTGTAGGTTTCTTACCAGAATTGAAAAATATATATATATACTCGAGCAGATACAAGAAGAACGTGTCGGGGAGATCCCCGCTTGGGAGAAGGGCCGCTGTCCCCCTTTGCCACCCCCCCAGGCCTGACGCTGGGGGGCGGGGGGCAGCACAGACCCCTCTAGCTTTGGGCCCTCTTGGAAATGCTTCATTGCAAAGTCTAGATCCGTTTTCTGTCTTTCGAAAGGATGTACCTTGGATGTGCCTGAGGCACAGACTTGTCCGGAGGGAGTGCCCGGGAGCCACGGCCCGCCCGGCCCGTCTGCGGGGCTCGCTGCTCCGGCCGTAACTCCATAAAAAGCTGTCGTGGCTCTCCACACTCGCAGTCTCCGTCACAGTCGCTGCCAGAAGCGGGACCCTTCTGCCCCGATTGGCACTTGGCGTGAGGGTGTGGGTCTCCCCAAATTAAATCCCAGGAGCTCTGACTCAGGGAGCCGGCCGGGCTCCACTCCCTAAAGGACAAAAGGCAAGACCCCCAGGGAATAGTCCAAAAGGAGGTAAATAATTAAGAGGCCACTTTCAAGTGTTATGGATGAACATTAAGTCCCCAAGTCTATAAGCTGAGTCCCCTATGACGGTGAAGAAGAAAAAAACAGTACGATCCAAATAAACGCATGAGTAGACAATTCCCTTGTTCAGGGGCATCTGGCCTGTGAATTTGCAAACTTCCATTAGTTCAGAGATCTGCTGTGGTTTGAGTGGACTCACTTTTCAGAACTGTAATTTACACACACATCAACACACACACACACACACACAGATTCTTACCTACCAAATTGTAACATTGGAGACCCCCAATGTCTTACTGTGGCAGACATCAGTTGTGGGTGTGACTTCCAGCATCCAACCCCGTTTCTTATTTCTGGGACGCTGTGCTCCCCTCCCCATCAGAGTCAAAAGGTGGAAGTTCTCTGCAGCCAGGGTGCAAGGAAGGGACCCACCCTCCAGCAGTCAGAAACTCCTATTAGACTCCTGTGTTCCCAGCAAGTGTCAAGAAGCAGAAGGAATTTTTAGAATTCACTTGGTCCACGTCACCTAAAATGTCAAAGTCTGATTCCTGTCCATTTCCCAAGCTGCTGTCTCGCATCAGTCTCAACATTCTTTTCCTAGTGCAACGGCTGAGATAGAGATTTCCTTACCATCCCCACACATGTATTTGAAATGCTTGCAAATCCAAGGTCAAGAAGTTTGTAGCTCTATTGATCTTTTTATTCCTTGTAAATGCCCAGCCTGGGCATACCCACTCACAGAATATTGTACTACTGTTCTCATTGTCCCATCACAGAGTCTGAGCTTGAATTCACACTCTGTTGCATGCTGTTCTTCCATTAAGGCACAATCATTGTATAAAAAGGGACAGTGTGACATTTCTTATCATCATATTGCAGCATGAAGACTGTACATGTGCTTATTATGAGTTCTGGGTGTTTCTCCCATGTTTATATCTGTGATATACAACATGAGTAGTTGTTCAATGTTGCCCATGAACCCAAAATCTCCTACCACTTCTCTTTGGAGGGTTTCAGGACCAGTCAAAGAGTTTCCTGGGATTGCAGTACAAGCCCTTATGTAAACTAAAGCTACTTACCTGAGTCAGGACATCACTGGCATGGCAAATGCCAAGCAAAAATTCACAAATTGAATGTGCTGGCTGATGGGGGGCTACATCTGACCTCTGGAAAGCCCTGATTTCAAAAGTGGGTTCAGCTAAAAATTCTCCATTGTTCTTTGTGGTTGATGCTATGTTGTATAAATATGAACTCATAAAATAAATGTATGCTAATGAAGCCATAGTCTGCTTTTTGTTTTTTTTGTTTTTTGTTTTTTTGAGACAGAGTCCCACTTTGTTGCCTAGGCTAGAGTGAGTGCCGTGGCGTCAGCCTAGCTCACAGCATCCTCAAACTCCTGGGCTCAAGCAATCCTTCTGCCTCAGCCTCCCAAGTAGCTGGGACTACAGGCATGCGCCACTATGCCCGGCTAATTTTTTCTATACATATTAGTTGGCCAATTAATTTCTTTCTATTTATAGTAGAGATGGGGTCTCGCTCTTGCTCAGGCTGGTTTTGAACTCCTGACCTCGAGCAATCCACCCGCCTGGGCCTCCCAGAGAGCTAGGATTACAGGCGTAAGCCACCGTGCTGGCCCAACAGTCTGTTTTTTGATATGTTGGGGAGGGGGAGCCATGCAAGATTTAATTTGGAAAAATGATCTAGCTGCTTAAAAAAAAAGTTTTGAAAACCACTTTCATGGGTTGCCCGAACTTTTCCAGGGCTGCATGGTTTTTAAGAGGTGTTATCAGATCTCAGTGGCCAAGAGAACACAAAACGCACTGTATTCTATCCTGTGGGCTTCTCAGCCATTTTCCAGGGGCTGATGCAAAAGGTGAGACAATGTATCTGGAATAAAAACAGTAACATCTATTTTGTGTTCTAGGCACTTACAAAAGCCTTCATGTCATTAGCTCATCATATCCTGCCAGCCGCAAGAGATAGGACCCAATAGGTCCCCTTAGACAAAACTCAGGCCAGATGTGGTTCAGAGACTTTTGATTTTTAGAAAATCATACGACTACAACTAATATTGTAGAATTTGTTCCTGGGGATGGGGGTGGGCTTCTGGGAACCCCCCCTAACCTCACTGATAGTTCTTTAGTGAAACGTAGGATATTGACACTAAGTGAAATAAATCGACCATAAATATTTTCACATTGGCCTAAGTCTTGCCTCCAAATGTTTTTTCTTTGTGCTAAGCTTTCCATTTTCAGGGCTTTTTGGATTTCAAAAGAGTAGATAAAGGATTGGATTATGAATCTCTACTATTATCATGATCATCATCATCTCATTCTGTGGCTGAGGAAAGTGAAGCTCAGAGAGGTTAAGTAACTTGCCTGAGGCTACGCAGCAAAGCACAAGAGGGATTGAAACCAGGTCTTTCTCACCACTTTCTGTGCCCCTGACACAGATCTCTTTGGGGCTGGGGAGGCCTCGGCTGACATTGGAGTCTCAGAGCAGCATGGTTCTCTGGTAAGTGCATGAGCAGAAATTCTTCAGGAAAGAACAAACCCAGTATCCCTGCCTCCACAGGGTGAAACAATAAATACATGGGTTTTTTTTTTGTTTTTTTGAGACAGAGTCTCACTTTGTTGCCCAGGCTACAGTGAGTGCCGTGGCATCGGCCTAGCTCACAGCAACCTCAAACTCCTGGGCTCAAGCGATCCTCCTGCCTCAGCCTCCCGAGTAGCTGGGACTACAGGCATGCGCCACCATGCCCGGCTAATTTTTTCTATATATATTAGTTGGCCAATTAATTTCTTTCTATTTATAGTAGAGACGGGGTCTTGCTCTTGCTCAGGCTGGTTTCGAACTCCTGACATCGAGCAATCCACCCGCCTGGGCCTCCCAGAGTGCTAGGATTACAGGCGTGAGCCACTAAATACATTTTTAAAATTAGGAAGTGGTAAGTGCTGTGATCAAAGTAATTCAGGAAGATGTGGAAAAAAATCCTTGTGAGGTAAATTCTAAAATTAACACACATACGAATGTAAGTTTTCCCCCATCCTCTAGAAAAGCACAGAGATATTTGACTGTGATCACTTTGGGGGAGAGAAGAGGCTGAAAGTTGGGGAGAGGAAGACTTTTTCTTCATTTCACACCTTTCTGTAACTTTTGCATTGTCTTACCCCGTGTGTGTCACTTTTTGTAATTTTTTTTTTTTTTTTTTTTTTTTTTTTTGAGACAGAGTTTCACTCTGTTGCCTGGGATAGAGTGAGTGCCATGGCTTCAGCCTCACTCACAGCAACCTCAAACTCCTGGGCTCAAGCGATCCTCCTGCCTC
The DNA here is from genome assembly GCF_040939455.1 of Microcebus murinus. Taxonomy (NCBI): domain Eukaryota; kingdom Metazoa; phylum Chordata; class Mammalia; order Primates; family Cheirogaleidae; genus Microcebus; species Microcebus murinus. Next base: position 65,298,792 of record NC_134119.1, read on the forward strand.
AGCCTCCCGAGTAGCTGGGACTACAGGCATGCACCACCATGCCCGGCTAATTTTTTTTCTATGTATGTTTTTAGTTGGCCAATTAATTTCTATTTTTGGTAGAGATGGGGTCTCGTTCTTGCTCAGGCTCCTCTTGAACTCCTGAGCTCAAACCATCCTCCCGCCTCGGCCTCTCAGAGTGCTAGGATTACAGCTGTGAGCCGCGCCCGGCCTGTAATGTTTTTTTATATGACAACTAAGTGTATAGCTGGTGGAGAGATTTTGGCCACGTTTTGTTTCTTTTCCCCATTCTTTTCTGATTTTTTGTTTCTTTTAAACAAATACAAAAGTGGAAGCTATGATTATTATATTTTCATTCTGCCAGGGCTGGAGAAAGATCACACCTGACAGAGATTTGGGTAACAGAAAACACCCACAGCACAACAGCTTAGGGGTCAGCAATTTTTTATAAGAATGTTGAACATTTGGGGCCGGACACAGTGGTTTAAGCCTGTAATCCCAGCACTCTGGGAAGCCGAGGCAGGAGGATCGCTTGAGGCTGGGAGTTCAAATCTACAGTAGGCTATGATGATGCCACTACAGTCCAGCCAGGGCCACAGAGGGAGACCCTGTCTCTAAAAAAACAGAATGGCCGGGTGTGGTGGCTCACGCCTGTAATCCTAGCACTCTGGGAGGCCAAGGCGGGCGGATTGCTCAAGGTCTGGAGTTCGAAACTAGCCTGAGCGAGACCCTGTCTCTACTATAAATAGAAATTAATTAATTGACCAACTAAAAATATATATATACAAAAAATTAGCCGGACATGGTAGCGCATGCCTGTAGTCCTAGCTACTCGGGAGGCTGAGGCAGGAGGATTGAGCCCAGGAGATTGAGGTTGCTGTGAGCTAGGCTGACGCCACGGCACTCACTCTAGCCTGAGCAACAAAGTGAGACTCTGTCTCAATAAATAAATAAATAAATAAATAAATATTAAAAAAAAAAAAAAAACAAAAAAAAAAAACCCAGAATGGCCGGGCATGGTAGCTCACGCCTGTAATCCTAGCACTTTGGGAGGCCAAGGCGGGCGGATTGCTCAAGGTCAGAAGTTTGAAACCAGCCTGAGCGAGACCCCGTCTCTACCAAAAATAGAAATAAATTAATTGACCACCTAAAAATATATATAGAAAAAATTAGCCGGGCATGGTGGCGCATGCCTGTAGTCCCAGCTACTCGGGAGGCTGAGGCAGGAGGATCGCTTGAGCCCCGGAGATTGGGGTTGCTGTGAGCCAGGATGACGCCACGGCACTCACTCTAGCCTGGGCAACAAAGTGAGACTCTGTCTCAAAAAAAAAAAAAAAAAAAAAAACCAGAATGTTGAATATTTGGGATTTTCATTTCTACGATAATCCTCCCTTCCCACCACCACCACCAACAAAAAACATAAAAACCTTTAATCATCTACAAAACTCAAACATCTCATTTGGAAGGTTGCCACTTGAAAGACATTGTCGTGACTTCTCAGATTCAAGATTCTTTTTTCTTTCTTTTTGAGACAGAGTCTCACTCTGTTGCCCAAGCTAGAGTGCCGTGGCGTCAGCCTCACTCACAGCAACCTCAAACTCCTGGGCTCAAGCGATCCTCCTGCCTCAGCCTCCCGAGTAGCTAGGACTACAGGCATGCGCCACCATGCCCAGCTAATTTTTTGTATATATGTTTTGTTGGCCAATTAATTTCTTTCTATTTTTAGTAGAGATGGGGTCTCGCTTTTGCTGGTTTTGAACTCCTGACCTTAAGCGATCCTCCTGTCTTGGCCTCCCGGAGTGCTAGGATTACAGGCGGGAGCCACCCGGCCTCCGATTTGAGATTCTTAAGGCAGCATTCCTGAAACCCGGGTGTTGGGATTTTTAATTTTCGGGCTCTACAAAACAGCTTTTCAGGGGAGCTGGCTTGCAGGATAAGGCGGAAAGAAGGCATAAAAGGGGCGAAGAAGAGGGACTGCCCGCCCCTACCCCTCGGTCTGGCCTCCTCCAACCTGTGCGTGGGCCCCTCGGCGCCAGCGCAGACTCCAGCCCCGGAGCGCGTCCCTTGTTGCCATGGAGACCACTGGTCCCCCACCCCCACCCCCAGCCACTAGAAACCCAGCAAAAGGGAGGGGAGGGGCGGCGGGAGGCCCCGGGGCTGAGCAGGGCTGCAGCGCTGGAACTAGCGAGAAGCCCAACGACTGGGCTCTGCAAGAGAAAAACAACCCGAATAAGCCAATAATTGTGCAAAGGACTCGCCGCGACCTTAACCGCCCTCCAGCCCCACGCCTCTTTCTTTTTCCCTGTCTCCTCTCCCTTCCCTGTTTCTCCAAGCGTCTGCCTTGTACCTCCGTGAGTTAAATGAAACCACACGCCATGAGTTAAATAAAGTCACGCGCGTTCATTTTGATACTGTGCCGGAGTTAGTCATTCTTGTACCTGGGTTTGGTGGGGTTTTAAAAAATTATCTTTTGTAGCTGTATTTCACTGCCATTGGCTTCCTTTGTAATACAATAAATTCTATGCTTTGAAAATTTTGTTCTGAAAAGGATGGGCGGCACAGGGTTAAGGATTCCTGGGCTGGAGAACCCTGCGGGACCCAACCGAGGTGGGGGTGAGGTGAGGACGAAGCTGGGGAGACTCCCTGAGAAGGTGACAGCCAGCAGGGCCCTGAGGAAGGTGAGGGGGACTGCTGAGAGAAGGTGGCAGATGTCTTCGGTCCGGCCTAAAGACCCTTGGCTTTATTTGACTTATTTGAAGTACCTTCTTTTTTGGAACCGAAATCTCCCTCTGTCCCCTGGGCTAGAGTGCAGTGGCATCATCATCTACCAGCTCATAGCAACCTCAAACTCCTGGGCTCCAGCGATTCTCCTGCCTCAGCCTCCCAAATAGCTGGGACTAAAGGTGTGTGCAGCCACACCTGGCTAATTTTTCTAGTTTTTGTAGAGATATGGTCTTGCTCTTCCTCAGGCTGGTCTAGAACTCCTGACCTCAAACAATCCTCCCTTCTCCGCCTCTCGGAGTGCTAGGATTCCAGGCCTGAGCTACTGGGCTGCCCTAATAAGCTTTTTTTTTTTTTTTTTTTTTTTTTTTTTTTTTTGAGACACAGTGCCGTGGCCTCAGCCTGGCTCAGAGCAACCTCCAACTCCTGGGCTCAAGCAATCCTCCTGCCTCAGCCTCCCAAGTAGCTGGGACTACAGGTATGTGCCACCATGCCCGGTTAATTTTTTCTATATATTTTTAGTTGTTCACCTAATTTCTTTCTATTTTTAGTAGAGACAGGGTCTTGCTTTTGCTCAGGCTGGTCTCAAACTCCTGGCCTCAAACAGCCCTCCCATCTCCGCCTCTCAGAGTGCTAGGATTCCAGGCCTGAGCCTCCTGGGCCTGCCTAATTAGCATTTTTGATTGCTAAAAATCCAAGCAACCCAAAATGACACAGAGTGAAAGGTGAATGTCTCTCCCACTTCTGGGGTGTCCTCAGTCTTCTTCACCTGAAACAGACACTGTTAGCAGCACTTGTACATGTGACTAGCATGTGTCCACATGTAGACTCTTTGTTCTACATACAAAAGTCTGACTTTTCCAGATTCAAATCCGGGCTCAACTCTTTCCTGGCTGTGACCTAGAGCAAGCGATTTTACTTCCTTGGACCTCAGTTTCCTCAGCTGTATAATGGGAATAATACTCATATTACCTGTCTTATGGTATAGAGAGGATTTCAGGAGTCCATTCATAGAAAGCACTTGGAATGGTGTCTGCTATACAGGAAATACTCCATAAAATTTCCCTCCCTTAGCCAACGTATTATTTTTTTATAGCTGCATAGTATTTCACTGTAATAGGCTATAAAATAGGTAAGTCCCTACTGATGAACATGTAGGTTCATTTATCCACCCAAAAATATGCATTGAGCACAGACCGTGTGCCAAGCACCACGCTGGGGACTGGTGCTGTCGGGTCCTGTCACCGAGATGTGTACCCACGCGGATGGGTACATAGGTAGGAGTTGCTGGTACCAACAGCCACGGGAATTTAAAATGGTCATATGCAGTTCCAATGGCTCTCGAAAGGTCCACTCCGTTAGCACACCCACCTCCAGGGCCTGGCTGGCACCCACACATTTAGGAGGGCACGTTTGGAACCGCTGCCTTTTGGGAAAGGCGCTGACGTGGGCCCCGGCGGCTGCGCTCGGCAGCGGTGGCCCCAGCTAGGCCCGGGGCGCGGCCACACCCCTATGGGGGAGGGGAAGGAGGCCGCCCGAAGGGAGTGGACAGCCCCCGTGTCAGTCTTCCCGAGTCCGGGGTGTAAGATGAGACGGGGAGGGTGGGCCTCACCCCGGGGAGGGCGAGGAGGAACTTCCTGCCCATGCGCCGCAGCGCAGAGGGCGCGCGGGCTGGCCGGCGGGAGGCGCGGCCAGGTCGGCTGGGATCTGGGTGGCGGCCCGCCTGGGGGCGGGAGACCCTGCGGGAGGGCTGGGCTGAGGCCTCCCTGCGCCTCGGCCATATTGAATAGCCACGGCCGAGCCCTCTTTGTCTGCGAGGTCCCCTCGGAAGATCCAGCCGCGTCCCTGGTGCCTGGGTTCAGGAAGAGCCACCAGCAGCCCGCGCGCCCCAACTTCGGGCTGGGACACCCCGTTTCCACCTTGGAGTGGGCTTTGAGCCTGGGCACCGACCTCACTCCGGCTCTCGTAAGCCTCCCGGGATTGGATCCCACAAGTCCTTGGGGACAGCCGGACTTGGCCAAGATTGGACTTGTTGCAGGCGGAGAAGTTGGGAGGAGTTGGCTCATCCCTGGCTGGAGAGGTGAGACTCCGGTCATCGTCGCTGGGACACCCCCCTCCGCACCCCGGCACCCCGCGCCTCCTGCCCCCGCAGGACTAAGAGCTACGGTTCGGTTCGCTTGGGCCCATTGCCCCTCCCCCACATACCACCCTGGAGATCTTAAAGACTCTCGAGAAAAGCCATGTGGGGGGCTGGTTCCCCTGGGGCTTCCTCCCGTCCCCCGACTGCCTGATCCTTTGGAGCGTCCCCGACGTCTGCAAAGATGTGGATTTGGACGTCCTCGTGGAAGCCTTAAAGCCCGTGGGGACCTTTAAGAAGATTGGCAAGGTGTTCCGCAAGGAGGAGGACTCCACGGTGGGCATGCTGCAGATCGGGGAGGACGTCGATTACTTGCTCATCCCCCGCGAGGTCAGGCTGGCCGGGGGCGTCTGGAGGGTCATCTCCAAGCCTGCCACCAAAGAAGCAGAATTTCGGGAGCGGCTGATCCAGTTTCTGGAAGAAGAGGGCCGCACCCTGGAGGACGTGGCCCGCATCATCGAGAAGAGCACCCCGCACCCGCCCCAGCCCCCCAGAAAGCCCAAGGAGCCCCAAGCGAGGAGGAGAGTCCAGCAGATGGTGACTCCTCCGCCCCGCCTGGTCGTGGGCACTTACGACAGCAGCAACGCCAGCGACAGCGAGTTCAGCGACTTCGAGACCTCCAGAGACAAGGGCAACAAAGGTTCGAGGCCCGGCAAGAAGGTGCGCAAAATGCCCGTCAGTTACTTGGGCAGCAAATTCCTCGGAAGCGACCTGGAGAGCGAGGATGATGAGGAGCTGGTCGAGGCCTTCCTCCGGCGAGGGGAGAAGAAGCCGAGCGCGCCCCCTGCGCGCCGCCGCGTCAACCTGCCGGTGCCGATGTTTGAGGACAACCTGGGGCCCCAGGTGTCCAAGGCAGACAGGTGGCGAGAGTATGTCAGCCAGGTGTCCTGGGGGAAGCTGAAGCGCAGGGTGAAGGGTTGGGCCCCGAGGTCCGGCCAGGGGACGGGCGGGGCCCAGCAGGCCTCGACCGCAGGGGAGAGTAACGGAGCGTCGCCGCTGGCCAGCACCAGCCGCGGGGACAACGTGGGGCACGCGGCGGATGGGCGCGTGCCGGAGACCTCCCCCCGAGGATGGAGGCCCAAGATCAACTGGGCCTCCTTCCGGCGCCGTAGGAAGGAGGAGGCAGCCGCCGCTGCGCAGGGGGCAGACAGCCCGGAAGAGCAGGGGGCACCGGCGGCAGATAACCAGGGTGCAGAGGCTGTAGGTGACCAGAGGGAAGGGGCCCCAGCTGTCCAGGGGGCAGAGGCCGCAGATGATCAGAGGGGACAGGCCGGAGCTGACCAGGCTGACCCAGGAGCAGAGGCCCCGAATGCCCAAGGGGCTGAGTCTGCACAGAATGGGGGGGCAGCGTCCCTGGGTGCCCAGGAAGTTGAAGCTTCAGCTGCCCAGGGGGCCCCAGGGCCGACCCCAGGAGCCAGGGCCCGGAAACAGGTCAAGACAGTGAGGTTCCAGACCCCTGGGCGTTTCTCGTGGTTTCGAAAGCGAAGGAGAGCCTTTTGGCACACTGCCCGGTTGCCAACGCTGCCCAAGAGAGTCCCCAGGGCAGGCGAGGCCAGGAGCCTCAGGGTGCTCAGGGCGGAGGCCAGGGCCCAAGTGGAGCAGGAAGAGGAGGGAGAGCGGGAAGACCAGCTGTGAGGCGAAGGCCTGGTCTGCAGAGAGACACCCCGGTGTCCCCTGCCTGGAAGGAGGTGCTTTCTGCTTCCCTGCTTGAAAATGGGGGCTGAGACAGGGGCAGGGCGTGCCTCCCACATCGCCCGCCGCCCAACAGCCCTCTTTTCTTGTCCAAATTTTATCTCTTATGCATTGATTTTTTTTAAAAAAAATACTGACTCCTTGTAGCGATCCAAAAACTGTAAATAAATCGATACAATGGGGTTGCATCCCCTATGATTTTAACTTCCTCAAATGCAACTCTAGGTGCTCGGCTTGAAAAAGGGAGAGAGGCAGAGCAGGGGAGAAATTCCTTTTCTTGTCTCCCTTTTGCCTGCACATTTAACCTTGATTGCCTCCTTGAACTTAAAAAGAGGGCTCAGGCCAACATGCAAATAAAATGTTTACAAATTGATTTCTTGGCTTTGAACTTGGCAACTGACAATGCTCCAGGGTGACTTGGCCCTTGCTGTGGATGATGGGGAGCCCAGTGTTCATGTTGTCACTTTGCTTGCCATCCTGGCGCCCCGGGCTCTGCTGGTTTGGAGGGTGTGGGGCCCACGGTTTGCACGCTTCACCCTGATCTTGGTTACGAGGTATAGAAAAATCGTTTGGGAAACGCATTCAGACTCAGATTCTGAGACTCTTGGCACCAGAGATGTGGCTTTGCTAGAGTAGTCTGTGCATCCCTGGAATCTGTTTGGATCGAGCCGCACAAACATCTGTGCAGCTTGGCCGCTGGACAGGTTGAAAAATCATTGCGACAGGAGCAGACCCCAAAGGGAGGTTGTGCCATAGTATGCCATGATTTCTTGTAACCGGGGAGAAATGGGGTTGCTAAGGGCCTGTGAAGGCTGGGAGGAAGCTGGGGGTGTCTTCTGCATTGCCTTGTGCCCCCTTCACCCCCAGCAGTGAAAAGCAGACAGCAATGAGCACACCCCAACCCTATCGAGGGCAGGAGAAAAGGGACTTCAGGGAGGGGAGTGGTCCAAAGGCCAGTTCTGTCTTCCTGCCTGGCTGCACGCCTGGCCTGAGTTTCTTTTTTTTTCCCTTGGAACGAAAGAATTCCAAACTGCCACCCCCCTTTCTTTTTCTCCCTCCCTGTTGTTTTCTGCTTGGAGGGGTTACTGATCGCCCTGTGGCCTTGCTCTTGGGGGTAGACACTCGGCTATTTAGTTCGTGGCTCACAGCCTGGCATAAAGAGGCCCCAGTGGAGTTTGGAAGAAGGATTAGGTGTGGACCCCACCTGGTGGGTGGACTCGGCAGGTGTCAGGAGGAAGAGCCAGGCTGGCGGGGGAGGTTTCTGGAGCGACTGAGGCATGCTTTCCCTACCAAGCTGCTGGTGACAGTGAGGACTGTCCTTTGCTCCTGCCCACATTGGACGACAGAGGACTCATGGCCTCAGGACACCAGCCCTGGTTGGGGAACTGGAAAGTGAAAGGGAACAGCAAAGACAAAGAGCCCTGGAGAAACTCAGAACAGGGACAAGAGCGGGGGCTGGGAGGGGCGATGGCGTGTGTGTAATAAAGTCTACCTGGAGCGCGACAGTGTGTCTCTGCTCTTCCTTCCTGCAGGGCCCAGAGTTTGGGGGGGTCTTGGGGGAACATTGGGGTCTGTGGGAGGGAGAGGGGTGTGGACCCCTAAGGAGGGCAAGATGGCTATAACCGGGAGCTGTGTGGATTTCAGATATCAGCCAGCCTCGGTAACACTTGGTCATATACACACAAGGCCCCCCCACACACACACAGCCATACTTACAAATTGCAGCATTTGTTCCCATACACAGGACACGCGCACACGCTGCTACCCGCTGTCGCAAACATCCACACGCTCAGCCACGTGTGCACACTCACATCCGATCACGTAGAGACTCAAGAGCCAGTCACAGACAAAGGAGTACCTGCAGAAACACACTTTTCCACACCCTCTCCTTGGGGCTTATTTTTACAGCCCCTCTGAGTAGCCCTGAGGCTTTGGGCAAATCTGTCCCCCTCTGAGTCTCAGCCTGTCCCTCCCTCCAGTGCACACAACCTTCTCTGCGACCCTGTCCCCAGCATGGCAGCCTGAGCAACCAGAGAGGCCCCAGGCGGGGAGGAGCCCGCGGGGACCCGAGATGAGGCAGCAACGGGACCTTCGGGGTTTTTGGTCCAAGGGGGTTTCAAACGCTGCCTGCAGGCCCAGTCCCCACCCGCGTCCGCTCATGCCTCCGCGCTCGCGGTTTCAAATGCACCACGTTTTCCAAGAAGGAAGCCCAGAAACCCAGAGATTTCACTCCAAATCAGCCTGTATCTGGACCAAGCAGCCTCGTTGGCACCAAAGAGAGAATGACAAAACACACACGGAGGCGAGAGGTGCCACCCCAAGACGGGGGCACTTTCTGGGTCCCCTGCCAGGCCCACGGTATGTGGCAGGAGAAGAGGAGACAGCTGGGGGCTGGGGGAGGAGGGGCTCGGAGTCCAGCTGCCTGGCCGCCCCAGCGCGGCCCCTGCGGGCTGTGCGACCTCGGGCGGCCACTGAAGCTCTCGGTGTCTCCACTGGCTGGGGCGGAGCGGGGCCTGCCAGAGCTTCCTCCCGGCGCGGCTCAGGGCGCCCAGGAGGGTGTGATGTGCCCCCCTCGGCGCCAGTTCCCCCAACACGGTGAGCCTGACGGGCCTAGGGCGGCGGTTCTGGGTCCTGGCCACCCGGAATGACCTGGAGCCCGTGCCCAGCGCGCACTTCTGCAATGGTGCGGGGCGCGGCTGGCACATGCGTGGTTCCCGAAGCTTCCAGGTGATTCCAAGGTGCAGCCCGGGCTGACAACCGCGACCGTAGGGGCCTACAGAGACAGCAGACCCCAGGGCGGCGGCTTTCACGGCGGTGGCACGTCCCCACCACCTGGAGGGCCTGGGAAACGCAGATCGCTGGGCCCACCCCCACCCGCGGCGTGGTGTGCAGGTCTGGGTGGGGCGGGTTGTGTATCTAGTCCCCGGGGGACCTGGGTGCGGCGGGTGTCAGGCCCTCACTTTGAGAACCGCTGCCCTGCGGGGACGTCCGCTTTCCGTACCTGGCGCTCCAAGGCCGAGGGGCGCTTTGGCGCTTGCAAGGCCCCGGCCAGTGTCCAGAGCACGCGCAGGCCTGGGGCGCCCCCTGGTGACTATATAGGGCCCTGCAGCTCTTGTGGGTTGACATCCCTTCAGCAGCCCCGGATGAGGGGGACGCGGCACCCTATGCAAGGGGCGGGGCCTGCACTGGGGAAGGCGGGGCTTAAGTGGACACAAGGCTTTGGGAACCCGATTGTGGCGGGGATGGGTCATTTTATGGCCCTGCGCCCCTGACTTCTCCTTCTAGTATCTGATCACAAATCCGGGAGTCTCTGGGCGCCCTGTCCCCGTCTGCGCAGGCCGTGGGGCCAGCACGAGTTCAGCGTCGAGGTCCCCGGCGGGGGCACGCTCTGTAACAGTCCACGTGCCTCGTCCCCAGCGACCTCTGCACGCCCGTCTCATGGTGGCCTCACTTCTTATCTCCAGTCCAACTAGGCAGCGCCCTGTGGAGGCAGGTGGCCTGTTTTGGAGACACTGTGTCACCTGCGCCGGCACTGAGCCTGGCACGGGAGGGGCTGGCAGTCACACGTCAAGACGCCCCTATCATCACAGCCCTGGCTCTTCCCACGTCCTGTCCTGCGCTTCCCGCCCGCCTCCTCCCGCCGCACCCCTTCGCCTCCCCAGGTGCGCTCACGTGTCCCGGTCTCCCTGGGGCTTCCCAGACCACCCTGCTGACGACCCCTGCAAACTCTCTCCCGCCCTGACTCCCCTCGGGCCTGCCCTGGGGGACTTTTCTCCCCGCCGTCCTCACTGCCTAACGCGCAGACCGTGTCCTCACGCGTTGTCCCCTGCCTGCGCCGCCGCAGGGACGCTCGGGAGGGTCCGGTTTCCTGCACCTGGAATGGGAACACGGGGACCCTGGATGAATCTCCCCATGGCGCGGACGCGCTCTGGCCTCTTCCCGGCCGGGCTTCTCTCCCACGAGGGGGCGGCCGCTGCGTCCCCCGTCCCGGCGCCCCCGGCCGCTCCGGCCCCGCGCAGGGCGGACGCTGCCCCTCTGCGCGTCCCGCGCTTCCCTCCGGACCTCAGGCCCTCACCCGGCGGCCCCTGCGACCTCAAACGCTCCTCCCCGCGTCCCCTCGGCCCACTCCCTGCAGGGGGAGTATCTTTCCAGCACTTTCTTCGCCAGGCGCATCCCGGCTCTGGCTCGCCCAGTCCGCGTGGTTCACTCCGTCGGTTCGTCATTCTCCAGATGTCAACTGAGCGGCCACCGCGCGCCGGCTCGGCGCTGGGGCTGGGAACAAGACAGGCCACACCTGTCCCCAGGGAGCTGCGCCTGCGCGGCTCTGCTGCCTCTCCCCTGCACGCCCACCTGTCCCCTACCGGGTAGGACCCCTCAGCCACCGCCCCGGAGTCCTGATCCCGGGGCTGCTGCCGCTGCAGCTTATGGGGCCCAGGTGGGAGGTGGAAAGCGCGAGGCAGGGGACGCCATGTGGGGGTAGCAGCAGCGACAGCCACCGCGGTGAACCAGGGGCTCCTGGGTCCCGTAGGTAGCGGTCCCCAACCTTTTTGGCACCAGGGACCTTTTTCTTGGGAGACAATTTTTCCACGAACCGTCGAGTGGGGGATGGTTTCAGGATGATTCAAGCGCATTCCATTTATTGTGCACTTTATTTCTATTATTATTCCGTTGTAATATATAATGAAATAATTACACGACTAGGTGGGGAGCTAGGGGTGGGGGTGGGGAGGAGGCAGACGGAGCTGCGGCCTGCCAGAGTGCGTCTGGGTGGAAGAAGAGCAGACTTGGCAGGGGTTAGAGCCACAGGGGACCCAGGGGGCTCAGGGGCTCCATAGGTGTCTAAGGGCTGCAGAGCTGGAGCTGGCCCAGAGTGGGGGTGAGGGCTGGGCAGGGGACACAGTCACTAGAGAAGCAAAGGTTACTGGGTGCAAATCAGCCACAGGGCAGTTCCGGGGTGTTCTGGGTGAACATCAGCCACGAAGGTGGGGCGTCTCCCTGTGCCCTTAGGCCCAGAGCCAGAGAGAACAGGTCACAGTGCTTAATTCAGCTTTCCTAGAGGATGCATGGGGCACAGTACACAAGGAGAGGAGCCTATTTGTGCTCTGGGAGAAGTGACACTTGAGCCCTCCTCACCCACGGGCATGGCCAGAGGCCGCTGGCCCAGGGCCAGGTACCCAAATCCATCAGCCCCCAGGGAGGAGGGGGTTTCTTCCCCAGCCCCAGGGATACCTCTCCTGCTCCTCCGTGGGCTGGTCACTGTCCAGGGAGGTCCCTGCCGCCACGTGGGGGGCAGCCTCCGAGCACGGAGAAGTGTCCACATGCTGCTTCTGCACCTGGGTGACCCTGGCTTGGGCTGCAGACAGTCCGCTCTGGGCTGTGAGGACCTGCCCAGGCCCCTGCGCCTTCCAAGAAACAAGCAGGGCAGGGCTCTCCTAGCACAATGGGTTCCTCACCTCCTGGGGACGGAAATTTGGACAAGGAAACACAACACACTGCCCCAGGCAGAGACCAGAAGGTGTGAGCAGGGCGTGAGGGAGACCACTGTTTAGGGACAACATCAAGCTTGGCAGGGAAGGCTGAAGCACAGGGCACAGCAGGGACACACACACACACACACACACACACTACTGAAGCACTTGGGACAGCAGGTGCCAAGGCCCCGCAGCGCCGGCCCAGCTGACTCCAGGCAAAGGCAGGGCAGGGCAGCAGTTTCCTACGTGGGGACATTTCCTCCTCTATAAGGACAGACCCACTGACCAGTTCTGCTCCCGAGAGCCTCTGCCCCTCACATGAGGGCAGAGGTCAGGGGTCCCTCTGGCCTTTAATTCACTCTGAGAGTGAACCGAGGCCCCCCACTGTCAGCCCCAGGGGAGAGTGGGGACCCAGGGGACCATGGCCCACTCTGCCCAGAGAAGCCAGAAATCTGGATTTTATGTCAATTACTCCCAATTGAACATAAATAAACGGAAAATAATTAGAATTTTTGGTAAACTGCAGTCTGAGGGACAATTTCAGCCTGTGGATGGGGGCAGGTGGCCGGGGCCTTGGGCTGGTCATTTGTATCAGCTGCGTGTCCAGCGGGCGGGGCTGGGGTGTCGTCTCTTTCCTCCCCCTCCTCCTCCGCCCCCAAGTTGCCATCCCATACCCCCCTCCCGTCTCCTGCTCCCTCTCTTCCTCCTCCTCCTCCTCCCAGCCCCCATCTGCCTCTCAGGCTTTCCTTTCTAGAATCATCTCCTCCCCGTATCAGGGAGCTTCTGCCTTCAGTGCTCGGCTACATCCTGACACCACTGGGCGAGCGGGTGGCCCCGCCTCCATCGCAGACCCCAGGCCCAATCAGTGGGGGTAGGGGACAACAGCGGCCTTCAGCGCTGGCCAGGAGCAGGTGTCTGGAAGGGTCGGGCCCCTCCAGAGCCATAAAGAGCTCACAGGTGCCGGGTGTGCACCTGCACACTCGGGGCCGCGCCCCGGCCCCCAAAGACACCCGACTCGGGTATCCCCAACCCGCGACTCAGCCCCGGCGGCTGCTGCCTCCCGGGGCCCCTTTTCCTTTTTCCTTCCCCCATCAGGGCTTCTTCCGTCAGGATGGCGCGCGCCCGGGGACAGGCACCGCGGGGCACCTGCGTTCAGCGGGGGCGGCCTCTGCTGGAGGGGGGAGGGGACAGGGGTGGGCGGGGCGCCTGCGGGCGCCCTGCGGGCCGCGCTCCGGCGGGCCGTCCTCTTTGGGCGCCTCTAGCGGCATCTGGGGGGCAGCTTCTGGCCCCGACGAGCCTTCCTCCCGCGCGCGGACTTGGAGCCGGCGGGCGGCTGGCCCTTGGCGTCGCCGGCCTTGGCGTTGGCCCCGGCGCCCGCGCTGCCCTTCTTCTTCTTGCCGCCCGCCGCTTCGGCCTTGGCCTCGGCCCGGCTCGCGGCTTTCTTCTCCTGAGCCACGGCCTGGCCGCCCCCGCGGGTCGCGCGAGCCTTGGGCGGGGCGGGGGCGGGGGCGGCTGCGGGGCCCGCGCCGGCCTGAGCCGGGCCCCGGGGGCCGGTGCGCGCCCTCTTGGCGCGGGGCTTCCTGGACGCCGGGTCCTCGGGCTCCGACTCCTCGCTCTCCGCGTCCTCCGACTCCTCCTGCGACTCTTCGTCCGAAGCCTCCCCCGACTCCTCGCGGGCGGCCAGCAGGGCCAAGACCTCCCCGAGCTTGCCCTCGGCGTACGGGAACTGCGCGCCCTCCCAGGCCTTCTGCTTCTCCTCCGCCGTCAGCCCGTCAGCCATGTCCTGGGCGGCCAGGAGCGCCACCAGCTCCAGGAGGCCGCACTCCTCCTCGCCGTCCCCGCCCCAGCCCCCGAGCAGCCCGCCCTGGGCCTTCTTGCCCGGGAAGGGGATGTCCGGGTCGGCCAGGCTCGAAATGCACTCCAGAAGGTTCCCGTCGTCCTCGGCCTTCCTCAGGATGATGGCGTCCACCTCGAGGCCTGCCTCCTTCACCCTCACGCGGGTCCCGGAGGTGTCCTTGGACATGACGGACAAGATCTGCGGAAGGGCATCTTTTTTGTCTTTCTTGTCGCTCAAGCCCAGCGACTCGATCACAGAGGCGATTTTCAGCATCTCTTCCCGGGCCGAGGGGATCGAGGGGTCTGTGTATGCCACGATGGCCACGAACTCGGGGTTGTCCATCTCGTTTTCCTGCTCCTCGCTGTCCTGCGAGGTGGTCTCCGAAGCGTCGCTGTCCATCAGCTCCTCGTCGGGGGCATCTCTCACTGCCAGCAGGGCCACCAAGTCGGGGACATCGCTCCCTTCTTGTTTGGTGTTCAAGCGGACAGACTCAGCCCCCGGGGTCTCCTTCTCTGTCTTCTCCTTCTTGGTTTTGTCGGCGACGGTGACCAGGGCCAGGAACTCCCGGGTACTGTCCTCCTCGCCCGCGGGGCTCTGGAGGGCCCACTTCTTCGCGAGCTCCTTCGCCGCACCCTGGAGCGCTGCGTACAGCGCGCTCTGGTCCTGGTCCCCGGTCAAGTCCCCCTCCTCGATCTCCCGGATCACGAAGCCCAGGCTGTCGTCGGAGGAGTCGTCGGACTCGCTCTCCGCGGGGGTGGAGGGGCGCCCGCCCCGCCCCCTCTTCCTGCCCTTCTGAGCCAACCTGTTGCTTCTGGCCCTGTTCCTGCGACCCCGACGGCCCCTCCTAGCACTCCTGCCTGCCCCGGAAGGAGCGCCCGCCTTCCCGGCTGCCTGCCCGGACCCCTGGGCCTGGGTCTCCGAAGCGGGCGCGGTGGGTTTGTCCCCCAGGGCCTTGGACAGAGCGACCTGCGCAGGCCTCTCGTCCAGCAGCAGGCGTCTCATCTGCCTCAGGAATCGCGTGTCCTGCGCAGGCTTCTTACACAGAACCCTCCAGACCCCGTCCTTGCCCGGGATCTCCCTGGGGACGGCAGCGCGATCAATGTCCTCCGCAAACTCCAGCAGCGCGGCCCTGGCCTTCTCGCTCCTCACGGCCCTCACGTTGCGCAGCTTGAACGTGCCCAGGGGCAGGAAGGTTGGCTGCAGGACGGCTTCGATGTCCGCCTGCTCCAGGCCCTCCGGGATGCCGGTGACCAGCAGGGCCCTGCGCACGTCCACCTTCAGCTCCCTGCACCAGTCCTGCAAAAGGCTCATGGCCATGGTGGCGCCCCTGGGTGCGATCTCGGGGCAGGAGGGAGGTTCAATCTGCCAGTAACAGCCTGGGAAGGCTTAGAGTTCAGGTTCAGGTGGCTGTGGCGCGGCCGGGCGGCGGGGTGGGAGGGGCTCCAGGCCGCGGCCGCCTGCTGCGTAGCTGGACACAGTGGCCTCCCCCAGGACCCCTCCCCAGGGCCGTCCGAGGATCCGCAGGGGGCTTACGTGTCTGCTCTTCAGGGCAGGCCCAGCCGCTCCATCCCTTTGTCCCTAACACAGGCCTGAGGGGCTCGGGCAGCGGGGGCCAGTGCGGAGGGCGCACCTGGAGGGGCGTGGGGGATGGGAGCCACCGCTCGCTCGGGCTGCCGCGGAGTCTGATCGCGCACCCTCGGCTCCGCTCTCAGCAATTCCGCAGCGATGAGGTGTCTCGGACCTGCGCCTGCGCAGGCGGACCGCCATGGCCCTCCCTCCCTTCGCCCCCTCCCCGCTGGTCCTTGTCTCCATAGCAACGCTGCAGGCTGGAGCTGGGGTCAGCGTCGCAGTGGTCTGAGGACCCTCTCTTAAAGGGTCCGATGGGAGGGAGGACTTGATGGCTGGGAGCGCCACCTTCGTTGATCAGCAAACACCAAGGTCGAATTGGCAGGGGGCCAGACATCACTCAAGGAGACCGGACCTCATTCAAGGGACAGAGGCATCCTGGGGGGGGGGCGGTACAGGCTTGAGTCAGGGTTTTAATTCCCCTTCCCAGTGGACAGACAGGTGGAATTCAGGGGTCTACAGACCTAACTCAAGGGGCACTGGTGGGAACTCACAGTGGGGCCAGGAGCCTCTTGGGATACTAGCCTCATTCAGTCTGTGGGTCTCAGCATCATAGGAGGGGACCCAGGCCCTATCCATAAGCGACAGGCATCATCCTGGGTACACTGGCCTCACTTACGGGGTGTGGGCCTCACTCAGTGGGACCAGACCTCACTCCCATGTGTGTCCGTGTATTCCTAACTCTGCTTGTACAATTAAACCTGTATTTTTGTACACGGTTTTGAACGTGTATATGTGTGATTGTGACGTCAGACATGAATACTGCAAGAAAGCACGTCCCTTTTCTGGAACTGAGAGTGGGACATGTGAACAGCAGTCACAGCTACCCTGACCGTGCTTCGCCGTCCTTTGTGGGACCATTAGACTGTCCCTACCCCATGTTAATCAGGCCCTGGGGCCCGGCTGTTGAGTTTATGTCCCATCTCCTACAGCTTTCCTCTAGCCCCTCTGTAACTCTGGGAATGTTCTGGAGCTTTTCTCAGCCTCAGTTTGCTCCTCTGTGAAATGGCAACAACCCCTGTCCCTGCCTCAAAGGATTCTTATTTGGGTTAAAGGGAATGACCCGTGAAAGCACTTAGAAGACAGCCTGGCCCCCATGGGTGCTCCGAAAAAGGTGACCATGAGAAGTATTTATTAAGAACTCACCATTATAAAAGCATCTGTTATATAATAAGCAAACTATGTATTTACCATCTCATCTCGAGTTTTTTGTTTGATTTTTTTTTTTACATTTGAAGAGTTTAATTGCAAGGTTGCCATGGCAACCGGGCCATGGGCAAATGCTTACTCACTCCTCTTATTTTCCCTGCTTTGTTCTCCTCTCCCCTTCCCGATCCCCAGCTGGATGTAACTCTTCTCTCCAGAGCAGTGTCGCCCGACAGGAATCGGAAGCCAGCCCGATTTGCGGACCGCATGCGTCATGTGAAATTTTCCAGCGGCCATCTTCAATAAATAAAAAGAAGCAGGTGAAGTGAATTTAAAGAATAGATTTTTCTTTCTCCAGAAATATACAAAGGAGGGGGGGCGTCATCCCCACGTGTTATCGATATAAAATAATCGGTAATGAAATATCATACATTCTTTTGTTCATAATGAGTCCTTTTGGAGCAGCCACATTTCAAGGGCTCGACAGCCACACAGGGCCACTGGGAATTTGTTCTGAGGAATTCATTAGGGGTGTGTGTGTGTGTGCAAACATGTTCCGCACAGCTGTTATTTATAACCCTGCAAAATTGGAAAACATAACAAAAAGATAAACAGGAAGCTGGTACTTTTCTAAGTCTGGGGTGGATGGCATGGGTAAAAAATTCTTGTAAAAATGAAGATTCATAGGCCGGGTGCGGTGGCTCACGCCTGTAATCCTAGCTCTCTGGGAGGCTGAGGCAGGCGGATCGCTCGAGGTCAGGAGTTCGAAACCAGCCTGAGCAAGAGTGAGGCCCTGATGTACTATAAATAGAAAGAAATTAATTGGCCAACTAATATATATAGAAAAATATTAGCCGGGCATGGTGGTGCATGCCTGTAGTCCCAGCTACTCGGGAGGCTGAGGCAGGAGGATCGCCTGAGCCCAGGAGTTTGAGGTTGCTGTGAGCTAGGCTGACGCCACGGCACTCACTCTAGCCTGGACAACAAAGTGAGACTCTGTCTCAAAAAAAAAAAAAAAGATTCATATACTACGTATATAATCCACTCACTTAAAGTGTACAAGGCAATGGCTTCTAGTATAGTCACAAAGTTGTACAACCATCACCATGATCAATTTATTTATTTATATTTTTTATTTATTTATTTATTTTTGAGACTTATTTTATTTTTGAGATTTAGTTATTATTTATTTATTTATTTATTTTTAGACTCGCTTTTTTAGCCCGGCTAATTTTTCTCTATATATTAGTTGGCCAATTAATTTCTTTCTATTTATAGTAGAGACGGGGTCTTGCTCTGGCTCAGGCTGGTTTCGAACTCCTGACCTCGAGCGATCCGCCCGCCTCGGCCTCCCAGAGTGCTGGGATTACAGGCGTGAGCCACCGCACCGGGCCTACCATGATCAATTTAAAAACCTGTCCATCACCCTCCAAACTGCAGAGCGGGAGACTTTTTCTGCTTCCCACAGAGGCACTGTAAATGCCACCTGGCAGCCAGCCCTGCGCTTGGCCAATGACCAGGCAAGCCGCTTCATCCCCTCGTGTCTCTGTGACCCTGCTGTGATCGCCAGGTCTCGGGGATGCAAGAGGAAATCTGTGTGAGCGATGAAACAACGCCCGGGCCTGAGTGTGTTCCTGGGACCCAGGTTTCATTCTCGGTGTGGGACAGGACAGTGGGACACACTTGTGGAGGGGACACCGGCGCCCCAAGGAGCGTCTGGTTTGCAGGAGGATCCGCAGGTTACAGGGCTGAATTGTGGCACCCCAAAATTCACATGGGAAAGCCCTGACCCCCAGTGTGACCCCGGCATGGGCAGGGGAAGCGCAGAGACCACTGTGAGCCCCAGCCCTCCCTCCCCCACGCCCCGCTCTCCCCCTGCCTGGTGTTGGGGGGGGGGGCGGTCAGAGGCAGTTGTTGAGTTACAGATTCTGCACCCACACAGATGGGGTTCGAGTCAGGCCAGACCGCCTGGATTCCGATTCCAGTGCTGTGTGACCATCCGCAAGCTACGTTCCCTCTCTGAGCCTCAGTTTCCTCCATCTGTAAAATGTGCGTGATGAAAGCACTTAAACTTGCGTTCAAGCAATCTGAGTGCTTCCAACAGTGCCTGGGATAGAGTAAGAGCTATAGAAATAATAATTATCATAATTAGTATTGAATTGCAGCTCCCCACTTTCAGGGCTGAATCAATCCGGGCACGTTATTCGGTCCCAGCGGCAGCGGCGGGTCTTTCACCAGCGGCCCTGGAGCGCCCCCTGGTGGGCAACCCTCGTCCCTCCCTCCTAGCCTTCTAGGACCTGGCGACACGCGGGAGTCTCGGGCACTCTTTTCTGGGCCTGAACGAGCTGCGGGCCCGAGAATATTAGCACCTAGGCCTGGCGGGGTGCAGGGAAAGATTTCTTTCTTCACGTTGATTTTGTTTTTGTGGAGATTTTTGGTTTTGGTTTTGAGACAGAGTCTGGCTCTGTCGCCCGGGCTAGAGTGCCGTGGTGTCATCATAACTCACAGCAACTTCCAACTCCTGGGCTCAAGCAATCCTCCTGCCTCAGCCTCCCGAGTAGCTGGGACTACAGGTGCCTACCCCACCACACCCAATTTGTGTGTGTGTGTGTGTTGTGTGTGTGTTGTGGAGACAGGGTCTCACTTTTTCCCCAAGCTGGACTCGAACTCTCAAACTCCTGGCCTCAGCCTCAGCCTCAACCTCCCAAATTGCTGGGATTAGGCCGGGTGCGGTGGCTCACACCTGTAATCCTAGCACTCTGGGAGGCCAAGGCGGGAAGACTGCTCAAGGTCAGGAGTTCGAAACCAGCCTGAGCCAGAGCGAGACCCCATCTCTACTAAAAATAGAAAGAAATTAATTGGCTAACTAAAATATATAGAAAAAATTAGCCGGGCATGGTGGCGCATGCCTGTAGTCCCAGCTACTCGGGAGGCTGAGGCAGGAGGATTGCTTGAGCCCAGGAGTTTGAGGTTGCTGTGAGCTAGGCTGACGCCACGGCACTCACTCTAGCCTGGGCAACAGTGAGACTGTCTCAAAAATAATAATAATAATAATAATAATAAAATAATTGCTGGGATTACAGACGTAAGCCACAGCACCCAGCCCTACGTGCCCAGTTCTGAATGCATAACTAGAATACACATGCTTAGCAGCTGGCAGAATCCTCACATCTGTCCCCTAACCTATGGCCATTGTGGTGGGAAAGGCCAGATGGAAGCCACAGAGCTGCCTCTGCAACAGCAGAAGGAGGCTGGGCCTAGCTCCTAGCACTCTGGGAGGCAAAGGTGGGAGGATCGCTCAAGTTCAGGAGTTCAAGACCAGCCTGAGCAAGAGCCAGACCCCATCTCTACTAAAAATAGAAAGAAATTAATTGGCCAACTAAAAATATATAGAAAAAATTAGCCAGGCATGGTGGCGCATGCCTGTAGTCCCAGCCACTTGGGAGGCTGAGGCAGGAGGATCGCTTGAGCCCAGGAGTTTGAGGTTGCTGTGAGCTAGGCTGATGCCACGGCACTCTAGCCTGGGCAACGGAGTGAGACTCTGTCCTAAAAAAGTAAAAGAGAGACAGAAGGGTCCCGGAGAACAACTGTGGGTTATCAGCACCTTAACCAAGTGGGGACTCCAACTGCAGCTGCTGTACCACGTGGTTTCATTACTTGAGCAAATTGACACATCCCCTAATACCTGATACGCAGCTGCTCATCTGGGGAATGTCTTTTTCCCCAACCCTGTCGGTAGAACCCACCAGAAGCAGTCTGCTTTCACACGGCAAGGCCAGCAATACACCTTCGCTGGCCCACTTTGGGGGTCGATGGACTCTCCAGCCCTGTGTCATGATGCCATCTACAGGCATCTCGATCCCCTTTCCCTTCCATAAGATGCCATGCTGGTCCGTTACATGCATGACGTCATGCGAGTTGGACCTAGTGAGCAGGAAGCAGCAATTAAACAGGACTTACTAGTAAGACATTTGGGTGTCACAGGTTGGGAAATCAATTTGGCTAAAATTCAGGGGTCTTCTACCTCTGTGAAACTTCTAGGGCTTCCATAGTGTGGGGTATGTCAAGATTTTCTTTCTTGTCTTTCTTTCTCTCTCTTTTCTTTTCTTTTCTTTTCTTTTCTTTTCTTTTCTTTTCTTTTCTTTTCTTTTCTTTTCTTTTCTTTCTGAGACAGAGTCTCACTTTGTTGCCCAGGCTAGAGTGAGTGCCGTGGCGTCAGCCTAGCTCACAGCAACCTCAAACTCCTGGGCTCAAGCGATCCTCCTGCCTCAGCCTCCCGAGTAGCTGGGACTACAGGCATGCACCACCATGCCCGGCTAATTTTTTGTATATATATTTTTAGTTGGTCAATTAATTTCTATTTTTAGTAGAGACAGTGTCTTGCTCAGGCTGGTTTCGAACTCCTGACCTTGAGCAATCCGCCTGCCTCAGCCTCCCAGAGTGCTAGGATTACAGGTGTGAGCCACCACGCCTGGCCTCAAGATATTCTTTCTAAGGGGAAAGTTAGGTTGTCATAGTGGGTCCTTCCTGCAATCAAGAAAGAAGCAGAACACCTAGTGGGCCCATTTGCATCTGGGAGGCGACACATTCCTCATCTGGGTGTGTTACTCTAGCCCATCTATTGACCGACCCCAAAAGCTGCTCGTTTTGCGTGGGGCGCAGAGCAGGAGAAGGCTCCGCGCCAGGTCCAGGCTGCTCTGCCACTTGGGCTTAGGACCCAGCAGGCTTGAAGTGGCAGTGGCAGAGAGGGCGCTGTTTGGGGCCTTTGGCAGGTCCCCATAGGTAAAGTGCAACACAGACCCTTGGGTTCTGGAGCAAAGCCCTGCTATCACCCTGCTCAGAGCCACCCATGGCTCCCCAAAGCTCTCAGCAGAAAGCCCTGGCTGCTCCCCACGGCCATGCACGACTTGTCACCAAAGCCTCCTCTACTCACCTCCTGGGTGCCAGGCTCTGCTCGCCTGTGGGCCTTGGCCACATGCTCTTTCTGCCTGGAGTACAAAGCCCCCCACCCCCCGGGAGACCCCCTGACACGTGTCCAGAGACCCACCGTCCCCAAGCCCTCGCCCACTCTCGCACACCCCTGTGGGAGCTGAAAGGTCATTTCAGCCCATTTGGGGACAGAACCCACCCCAGGAAGCCCACCAGGTTCCTCCTCAGGCCCACCAGGACCAGCGGGAGTGGGGACTGGCCCAACGCACTAGGCTTCAGGGCAGCAACAGGGCTCTGCGTGGGGACACAGGGCTAAGGCCTGGGGCCAGGTCAGCAGGTGCGTGGCCAGGGCAGGCCCCCACCAGACTGCCAGACGGGGGACGACCCCTGAGAACGAGAAGGGGGGCTCTTCCTGCAAACTAGGACTGGGGAGGGTGCCCCCTCCCCTGCTCCCCGCCACACCTGCCCCCTAGGCAGCCTGCTCCTCGGATGCGGCCCCAGTCTCACCCTCCACACAGCATCGCAAACTGCACCCCCCTCTCCCCTTTTCTAAACCTTTCTATGGCTCCCCAGTGCCCTCGGGAGCAAGCACAGGCTCCTTGAGGCCCTGCGAGCTGCGGCCCCGCCCTCCTCCCGGGAATGAGAGTCCCGAGTCAAGCTCCACTCAGGAGGGGTCCCTTGTCTCCCCCAACTGGGCTGTGAATCCCAGCAGAGCCTGGGGGCCAGGATCCCGGCTGTCTCGGTCCCCAGCTGGGCAGGAGCAGGTCCCGGTGGATGTGTATGGAAGGAAGAAAAGAAAAGAAAGGGAGGAAAGGGGAGAGAAGGGAGAGAGACAGGGAGGGAGGACACCTTGAAAATTGAAACCTCTGGTTCCATCTTTCTTTCCAGAACTTTCTCCCCATGGCCACCAGAGGGCGCTCTGACCCAGCGAATTCCTGATGCCGCGCCTCAGCCTGTTCTAATCACAAAAGGGAATTAATTGATATAAGGAGAAAGAGGATTAACACCGACCATCACCCTACCGTGTGCCAGGACCTGTGCTAAACCCTCCCGTGCTTAACTTGACACAGCAACTCAGAGTATCTTGCAAATGAGGAAAGTGAGGCTCAGAGAGGTTGTTTGACTTTCCCAGTGTCACACAGCACAAAACTGCAGAGAAGCTTCCAGCTTTCACCTTGGTGACCCCACAGCCTCCTGTTTCCTGGTTTTACCACTGGCGTGACCAACCCACAAGGGCCTGGCCCTGTCACCGCCCCCGCCCCCACCCCCTGCTCAGCCACACCCCTCTACCCTCAGCGCCTTCCATATCCTGTCGCACATGCACTCACTGGGGCCTTAGCCTGCCGGCACCTCAGAAGCCCTTCTTCCCTTTCCCTAACCCCACCTCCCGAGCATGGTCACCTCCTCCCGGAAGCCTGCCCTGATTGATCCAGGGTTAGTTCCAGCTCATCCCACCCACTTCCCCTAAGAATCCAGGTCTTTGCCCGAACTCCAGGACGCAGGGCTTCAGCCCCCACCGCGACCCCAGAGCCCTGCGCAGGCGCTAGAGAAATGTGGAATGAAGACATGAAGCTGTAAAAAGAAAAATCTCAGAGCCATCCCCTCAACTCCTCATGCAAAACGGAAAGTCAGGGCTGCAAATGCCCGTGAAGACCTGGCCCCGCAGGTCATCCAGCAAGGAAACGCCCAGCTGACTTCTCTCAAGCAAGGACTTGCAAATTGTGACTTCAGTTCCACAGGCCACGTCTGGGTCCTAAACGCTAAAGTCTGTTCTATCCACATTAATAACGAATTACGAGTTTCTCTTCACAGGCAGCAGAACAAAGACGAGACAGGATCAGACATTCTTCCAACTACCCAGGGACATCTACATAATCCAGGCTTCCTTCCCTCCCTTTTTCTCAGCATGTGTAAAATGTGGGTATTCCTGGGTCTCGCAAGGATATAACCATTTTAGGCCAGGCAAGGTGGCTCATGCCTATAATCCTAGCACTTTGATGAGGCTGAGGCAGGAGTGATCCCTTGAGGTCAGGAGTTCAAGAGCAGCCTGAGCAAGAGCAAGACCCCGCCTCTACAAAAAATAGAAAAATTAGCTAGGCTCGGTGGTGCACACCTGTAGTCCCAGCTACTCGGGAGGCTGAGGCAGGAGGATCACTTGAGCCCAGGATTTGAGGTTGCATTCCCTCCTGCCTGGGTGACAGAGCAAGACTTTGTCTCAAAAAAAAAAAAAAAAAAAAAGTGCAACGATTTTGTCTCACTAAATGTTTTTTTCCCCCCTTTCTATATGCCTTTAAATGATGCAACTTCCAAATCCCGCTTCGGATGGCTGTGGTTCATGTTTCCCTGGGTGTTGATTCCTGTGGGGCTCACCCAACCCCCTCCCCCTCCTAACAATCCTGGCCAATCAGAGCACTCATTCTCTCTCTGGTCACCGTGATTGGGTTAAGGCAAGCACATGATCCAGCTCATCCAATAGAAGCTGGCCCTGGGTCTTCCAGGAATGAATGAAGGGAGGGGACCTGGAACCAGCCGTGCCTGAAGCCAACTCAGTCCTGGGCTTTATAATTACATGAGCCAATGAATTACCTTTTCACTTACCTACTTAAGGCTAACTTGGGTTTGTGTATTGGGGACCCAAAGGGTCCGGTGTAATCCATCTCCCAAAGCATTCTCTAAGCCCCCAAGAGATGAGGCACAAGGGGCTTCTCAGATGCCGGCCAGTACCTCTGGCTCCAAGAGCTGGGGCAGGGCTTCGGGGGAAGGGACCGGGTCTTCTGGATTTTTCAGACCCGTCGCCATCGTTTGTCGTAGGTTGCTGAAGCTTCTCCCTTTCCTCTGGGGCCCGGGGTCTCTTGTCAACAGGGGACAAGATGGCAGCCGGCTGGGAAAGGTGGCCTCACCACAGACGTACCCCCAGGCAGGTTCTCGGCCCCAGCGTCTGCAGGCCAGCCCGGAGCTCGAGCCCAGCAGACAGCGGAGCAGCGGCTCAGCCACGGGCGGGTGGGGATGAGTCATGGCTGCTTTTATCTCTGACATTTTGTGCAGACAGAAGAAGGGACGAATGCACCCTCGGGCCTGGGGCCCAGCGCCAGCGTTCCCAGAGTCCCCCGGGGCAGTGGGAGGGCAGGACCTGGGATACTAAGGGAGCAATTCTAGGGGTGCCTTGGGGTGCAGCGCTGGAATTGCCAGGGCCACACTTGGGGTGCCCGTGGGGCAGTTATGGAGACATTAAAGGGACTTCCTGGGTGACATGATGTGATAGTTTGCAGGTGTCCCAAGGAAGCCCGGAGACCCCATCACCACCACCAGGGCGTCCTCGGCTCTGAGCATCCCACCCCATGTCCCCTACACGGAAGCCCCGCCAGTGTCGTGATGGCAGGGGCCTTTAGCTGTGCCCCTGCGTCAGCCCTGGCGGCCGGTCGGTCCCCTAGTCCCCCCTGGGCCCTAAACAACAAACTGGCCCCAGCCCGGGAGCCTGGCGCCTGGGAGGGAGGCCGGGTCCTGCCCTGAGTCATGAAAGACTCCGTAAACAAACAAGATGCATGTTCTCATTTCTGCTGGGAACTTTCAAACAAAAACTCTCAGTCCCTGGCAACAGCCCAAAGTGGTTGCCAGGGAAACAGCGGGAGCCAGTGGGGGAGAGAGAGATCCCCAGGGGACCTCGCGCCTGCTGCGGTGGCCGAGGCTGGCACAGGGACCAGCAGGACTGAGGGGCAGGGCTCTGCGTCTGCACGTGGACACAGTTGGGGGGTTCCCCATTTGGTAGATTCCCGGGTTTGGGAGATCCATCCCAGCGTGGCCGGCAGACACGTAAGCCCCAGTGGGCCCTTGCACAGCCCAGGGGAGGGGTCCTAGCAGCCAGTCAGGTGACCAACTGGGGCCTTGAAGCCCCCAAGCCTTGCCACATGCACTTGAACCTGAACTCCAAGCCTTCCCGGGTGTCGTTGGCAGAGAGCACCTCTTGCAGCTGGGAATGCAACAGACAAGAGTCGCAAGAACACCAGGGGTCACAGATAGAGCCAGAGGCAAAAGGAGGGGCCGAGGAGGGGATCAGTTTCCCTTGGTGAAGATTAAGTCCCAGGACTTTTCCCACCAGAGCCTAAGCACAGGGACCGAGGAGGGGACCCGCCCTGCTTGAGCAGAGATGGTGTTTCCCAGGCAAATGAGCGAAAGTTCTAGCTAAGTTGTTAGATTGTAATGATCTTAAATTTTAAATTCAATAATGATATTTGGAAATCAATGCTCAGACGTCCAACACTGAGATTGCATTTCTGCTGAGCTGAGTCCTGGCACCCCCTTAAATGGGGCACAAATCCTCCAAAGTCCCTCAGCTGCCTGGCCTCCGGGGACATTTGAGTTTGGGAGCCCTGCCTTTGAATAACCTGGGAAGGTGCCTATATCATTCAGGAGGTTTGGGTTGCAGGTTACAGAAAACCAAACTGACAGCAGGCATAAACAAAAAGGCTATTTCTTAGCTTCTTAGTTAAGTAAAGAAGGAAAGAGGAGGAATGAGGCTTCCAGGTTTGGTTAGCAGATCAAATATATTATCCAGAACCCCGAATCCTTCTGTTCTTCTACTTGTTGGTTTTTGCCTTCCAGATTGTGGCCTCATAGTCACAAGATGGCTGCCAAGCTCCAGGTATCACCTTCACACATAACAGGCAAAAAGTAGGGAGATGGGGATGATGAAAGAGTCCTTTCCTTTCATTCCTCCCTTCTTTTAACTGGGAGCAAAAAGATTTCCCAGAAGCCCCCAACATATTCATTGGTGAGAACTGGTCAGTGTCTGCCCATAGCTGCAAGGGAGTCTGGAAAATGGAGAATCTGGTATTTCTTTTTAGACTCTATAGAATCAGGTAGCACAGGGAAAAAAGGATTGGAAGTGGCTGTTTGATCGGCCAATCAATATTATCATCGACTGACCTATACTCACCCCTCCACCAACTGCCCCTCTGGTCACACTGACCTCCAGAGAGGGCCACTGCTCGCCTGGGTGGCCACGGTGGCCTGGCCTCCCTGGATAGAGTGCTCTCCACAGGACGAGGCTCATTCCTCGCAGGCATCAGCTTTGGGGTGACTATGGGGTGGCCCCACTGCCCCATCCTGCCTGCCCACTCTTTTATGCACACGACACCACACCCACCCACGTGGCTGAATCACACTTCAAGGGGCAGAAGTAACTAAAGGAATTCTGATGTTCCAAGGGTGTCTAAAGCGCAAATGTCTCCAAAAATCAGTAGAGGAGGGGGCCGTGTAGCATCTCCCTAGGGGGCTTTCACAAATGTGTAAGGACATGTTTTGCACCTTTTATGAAGGCTAACAACAAGCAGTCAAAACTGTAGACAATATAATAAACCAACCACCATCCATCCTCACCCAGTCCTGCCCTACCCAAACCCCCTCCACTTTTGGTAGTACTTGAACAAATGCCAAATATCTTCTTTTTTTTTTTAAAGACAAGGTCTTGCTCTGTCACCCAGGCTGGAGTGCAGTGGCATGATCATAGCTCACTGCAGCCTGGAACTCCTGGGCTCAAGCGATCCTCCCACCTCAGCCTCCAGAATAGCTGGAACTATAGGTGCTGGCTAATCTTTATGTTTAATTTTTTTTTTTTTTAGATACATGGGGTCTCACTATGTTGTCCAGGCTGGTCTCGAACTCTTGGCCTCACACCATCCTCCCACCTTAGCCTCTCAAAGTGCTGAGGTTATAGGCATGAACCACCACACCTAGCCCAGATATCATTTTACCTGAAAATATTTCAGTATGTATCTCTAAAAGGAAGAACTATTTTTAAAACATAACCCCAGACCAAATCATACCCAAAAGAGTAATGACAATTTCTTTAAAATTATTAAATATCCATTCACTGTTTAACTTACTAATTGTTTCATTGTCATTAATTTTTTAAAAGTTTGATTAAATGAGTTACAAATAAGGCCCAACCATTGCAATTAATTAATATGCCTTTTAAATGTCTTCTAACCTATAGATCCCACATCTCTTTTCCCTGAAAATTATTATTTAATTTAATTTTTATTTATTTATTTATTTTGACACAGAGTCTCACTCTTGTTGCCTGGGCTAGAGTGCCCTGGCATCAGCCTAGCTCACAGCAACCTCAAACTCCTGGGTTCAAGCGATCTTCCTGCCTCAGCCTCCCGAGTAACTGGGACTACAGGCATGCACCACCATGCCCGGCTAATTTTTTCTATATATATTAGTTGGCTAATTAATTTCTTTCTATTTTTAGTAGAGACAGGGGTTTCACTCTTGCTCAGGCTGGTTTCGAACTCCTGACCTTGAGCCATCCTCCCGCCTTGGCCTCCCAGAGTGCTAGGATTACAGGCGTGAGCCACCTCGCCCATACCCCTGCAAATGATTTTTCATTAAGTGAAATTTCACTGACTTCTTTATTTTTGCCAGTAAAATGGAGCTCCCCAGGTCT
The DNA here is from genome assembly GCF_040939455.1 of Microcebus murinus. Taxonomy (NCBI): domain Eukaryota; kingdom Metazoa; phylum Chordata; class Mammalia; order Primates; family Cheirogaleidae; genus Microcebus; species Microcebus murinus. Next base: position 65,326,799 of record NC_134119.1, read on the forward strand.
CATTTTTGCCTGAGATGTCAACTAATGAAACTTGAGAGGTAGCCCTTTAAAATACAAGTTTTCACCATTAACAAAGGAAGTCCAAAAAAGAGATGAAGAAAAAGAATTTTAATGTGTTAATAAAAATTAAAATATTTTTAAGCATTACAAAAAGAGAGAGACTGAGAAGATGAGTGTGATCATCAGAGAGAATGATGAAGATGTCCTTTCTCTCCTGCAGCTACAGAGGAAGGGACACTATTGTGCATCATGAAATCAACCTAAAGAATCGGTTTTAATAAAGTGGCAGATTAAGAACATTCCCCAAACATCCATCTTGTGCAGCCAGGAGCCTCTAGTCAATGTTCCTGTTACCACCCTGGTCTGTTCTCTGTTCATTTAACTCTGTCCTTAAAGGATAATTTGAACAAAAGAGCCTGAGATTCTCTTAGAAACTATTGCAATATCTGATGAAAAAGGAGCTCCCAAAGAAGCTTGCATTCTGATTGGTTGTCCTTCTTGATGACTTGTTGCCATGGTGACACAAAGGCAAACAGCATCTCTGCATCCTTTTGAAGCATAAATACTGGTAGGTTTTCTCTGGCAGACCAGGAAAGGATCATTTCTCTCCCTGCCCGAATATGATGAAATAAAATCCTAGCCGTCTCCTAGGTTGATATTTTGACAAAGAAATTGAGAGATTCGCCTAAATTAAAAGCATTTTAGCAGAATGGAGGTGGCCGCTCTCGAAAGGCAATAACGTAACGCAGTAACATTAGGCCCAGCGCGCCATCTGGTGGTCAATGCGAGAACAGCATGGCCGTGTCTACTGCAGGTAAAAAGCACCTGCAGCCCTGGCCAATTCACACAACAGATTCGTTCCCGGGGTGGTCATAGTAGACTGATTGGGCCAGAACGCTTGACCAACAGAATATGGCAGAAGTGACACTATGCCAATCCTGGAGCTAGCTTTTAAGAGGACTTCCAGCACTTCCACCTTGATTTATTGGGCTTCTAAGCAGCCATGTAAGAATTGCAACTCCCCTAAGAGCTGGTGCTTTGAGAAGCCCAAGGAGAAATAATGAAGCTTCCAGATGCTTGAATGAAGAAGCCACCGAGGAAGTGTATCCCTCACGTGATGCATGGGGAACAGACATGAACTATCCAGCCAAACCCTTTCCACATTCCTGATCCACAAAATCCTGAGCTTAGAAAGAAAAACTGTGCCCATTTTATAGAAGAGAAGACTGAGGTTCAGTGAGGTCCACTTGATAGTCTAAGGTCACACAGTGGTAACCCCCAAACAGCAAGAGATAGATTCCAAGCCTTTTTGAGCATTGCCATAAAGATCTCATGGCCTGGGTGTGGTGGCTCACACCTGTAATCCTAGCAATCTGGGAGGCTGAGTGGGGAAGGATCACTCAAGGTCAGGAGTTCAAGACCAGCCTGAGCAAGAGTGAGACCCCCATCTCTACTAAAAGTAGAAAGAAATTCGCTGGACAACTAAAAAATATATAGAAAAAATTAGCCGGGCATAGTGGTGCATGCCTGTAGTCCCAGCTACTCGGGAGGCTGAGGCAGGAGGATCGCTCGAGCCCAGGAGTTTGAGGTTGCTGTGAGCTAGCCTGACGCCACGGCACTCTAGCCCAGGCAACAGAGCAAGACTCTGTCTCACACACACACAAAAAAGAAAATCTCATGGCCTGTGACAGGTACACTAAAAGCCCTCTGACTTCCCCAATATGCAATTCATACATGTAACAGAAAACATTTGTGCCCCTTAAGTCTTATTAAATTAATTTCTGGAAATAAATTAATTTTTAAAAACAGTTTCACAGCCTGCAAAGGAGAATGAGACCAGCAGCAAAGACCAGATTCCATATCTTATCGTTCTGCTCAAGATTGTTGTTTCCAATGGCCTGGAATAGCTGCTAGGAAGATGGGGTAGTTACAGGAGCCAGCCACGGCCTTATGGAAGCTCCCAGCACCATCTGCGAAGCTGTCTTGCCAAAACATAGAATCTAAATTTGATGGAGCTTCTAGTTCTAATTACTGGTTTACAGGATAAACAGGGAACACAGGAATACATCAAGAGACCCCACAGGAATGCAGTCAGCAAAATTCAGAATGCGGAAAAACGACGGGACAAAGGACCTGGTTTCTCCAAAAAATAAATTGCAACCAGCGGAATGATGATACATGTTACAATATGGATGAATCTTGAAAACGTTATGCTAAGTGAAAGCAGGCAGACACGGAAGCCCACATATTTTATGATTTCATTTATATGAGATGTGGCTTCCACAGAACTAGCCAATCATTTTTACGAAAAAAGAAAAAAGAAAGAAAGAATATCTATATTAAAAAAGAGAGAGAGAGAGAGATGTCGCAATAGGCAAATCTGTACAGACAGAAAGTAGACTAGTGGTTGCCAGGAGCTAGAGGAGGGAAGAATGGGGTGTGATTGCTAACCGGCATGGGATTTCTTTTTGGAGTGATGAAAATGTTCTAGAATTAGATATTAATGATGATTGCACAACTCTGTGAATCTACTAAAAGCCACTGAACTGTACACTTTCTTTATTTATCTATTTTCAGAGACAGATGCTTGTTAGAAGCCTGTCACCATGTCCAACCTACATGCAAAGCCTGTCACCACGTCCAACCTACATGCAAATAGGCTCCGATCCCGGAAGTGCCTGACCACCAGGAGGCGGGCTCGTCGAGGCCATCCTGCCACCGGGCCGTGTGCGGACGAGAATAAATATGACCACGGCGCCCTCTGCTGGGAGAGACGGCAAACAGCGTGACAAGGTGCGAAGTTCGACTTTTTCCACAAGACACTTTAGGGGCCATCTAAAAAAATAAATAAATAAATCTCGTTGTTTATCTGAAGTTCACATTTAACTGGGAATCCTGTATTTGCTAAATGTAACCATTTTTCTCCAGGGCACCATAGAGCTCTGGCAGGGAGCTGGGCTGGGGACCAAGGGATTAAAACCAGCCAGCAGGTCAGAGGCAATGACACAGCAATGACAAAGTCCCGGAGAGGGAGACAGGAAGGCAAGATCAGCAAAATATCCGGGAGAGGACTGAGTTTCTTTTTAAATCCCAAATAAATCATGTATTTAACACCTTTACCTTCTTGTTGCCTGGGACCTCCCACAAGACTGAAGACTCTACAAAGACAAGGACCGTTGTCAGGTTTGTTCATTGCTGTGTCCCTGGTACCCAGAAGATGACTTGGCACATGGTAGGTGTTCAAGAAACATTGGCTGGCTGGGCATGGTGACTCACACCTGTAGTCCCAATATTTTGGGAGGCTGAGGCAGGAGGATTGCTTGAGCCCAGGAGGAGTTTGAGGTTGCTGTGAGCTAGGCTGACGCCACGGCACTCACTCTAGCCTGGGCAACAGAGTGAGACTTTGTCTCAAAAAATAATAATAATAATAAAATTAAAAATAAATAAAAAGAAAGAAATGACCCTAGTATTCTTCCACTTCTGAAATTAGTTGATTTGCAGATAATTCATAACTTCCAAAACTAAAGGGCATTTTTATGTTTCTCCAACCCTTCCAATAAATGTGATCAGCAAGATGTAAAACTCTTTTTCAAGAGTTGGTTTACTTCATTATTCTTACAATTTCTGATTTTTTTCTTTAAATTAAACTTGATGTTTCCTCTTCAATTTAAGAAAATATTTCCTGAAGGAATGAATGAACAAAAGTTGGATCAATACGAACGATTTCGTTTTTGTGACAAAATAGTGTTTTCTGGATGGTTTCTTAGCAGCTTGCCAATAAGAGCTGACTTGACCATAATGGTCTGTGTTCATCCCTGCCACAATGCCATCTCTATGCTTGGGCCTGGGTGACCAGAAACTTGGCTAACATGTTTGCTACAGGGAGATGTATTTAATGATTATAAATATTTTTGATAGGAAATAGAAATTATTTATTCTATTTGAAATATTCATAATATTTAACCTTTGAATATACTGTCACTAATCCTGTTCTAATTTGTTTTTCTTTTGAGACTGAGTCTCACTCTGTTGCCCAGGCTAGAGTGAGTGCCCTGGGCTCAAGCAATCCTCCTGCCTCAACCTCCCAAGTAGCTGGGACTACAGGCATGTGCCACCATGCCCGGCTAATTTTTTTCTTTCTTTTTTTTTTTTTGAGACAGAGTCTCACTCTGTTGCCCAGGCTAGAGTGCTGTGGTATCAGCCTAGCTCACAGCAACCTCAAACTCCTGAGCTCAAGCGATCCTCCTGCCTCAGCCTCCCAAGTAGCTGGGACTACAGGCATGCGCCACCACGCCCGGCTAATTTTTTCTATATATATATTTTTGTTGGCCAATTAATTTCTTTGTATTTTTAGTAGAGATGGGGTCTCGCCTTGCTCAGGCTGGTTTTGAACTCCTGACCTTGAGCAATCCGCCCGCCTCGGCCTCCCAGAGTGCTAAGATTACAGGCGTGAGCCACGGGCCCGGCCTTGCTTCATTCATTTTTAATCACAATGCCAGCACTTATGAAATTCAACCTAAGTTGGAGTTGCTGTTGTTCTGGTTGTTACTATTTGGACTATCACCAAATGTATCCCTCAGGGTCCACGGTTGCTGGAGATGGGAGACCTCCTTCCAAGCATTGGAGTTTCCTTCTCAAATCCAGTCAGATCCAGGCATGCTCGGCGAGTCGCAGGCATTTCCGTTTACCTTCCTGTTTCCGGTTTCCTGTTACCTTCCTGTTTCCGGTTTCCTGTTACCTTCCTGTTTCCGGTTACCTTTCAGTTTTCGGTTACAAGAAACCCTAGCATAGGCCTTTCCAGAAAATTCCTCCTTCAGCGAAGAGCCACACACTGCAGCCCTATGGGTCAGAGATAGTCCACAAACTCGTTTTCTTTGCACATACAGTGCTTTATTTTATTTATTTATTTTATTTTTGATACAGAGTCTCACTTTGTTGCCTAGGCTAGAGTGAGTGTCGTGGCGTCAGCCTAGCTCACAGCAACCTCAAACTCCTGGGCTCAAGCAATCCTCCTGCCTCAGCCTCCCGAGTAGCTGGGACTACAGGCATGCACCACCATGCCCGGCTAATTTTTCCTACATATATTAGTTGGCCAATTAATTTCTTTCTATTTATAGTAGAGACGGGGTCTCGCTCTTGCTCAGGCTGGTTTCGAACTCCTGACATCGAGCAATCCTCCCACCTCGGCCTCCCAGAGCGTTAGGATTACAGGCGTGAGCCACCTCGCCCAGCCTACAGTGCTTTAAATTTTTTTAATTTTAAAATTGGGAGATTTTGCTAAAACAGGAAGACCTAGAAATCTCTCGGCCTCCGTTCCCAGTGGTCGGCAATCGGCTGGAGCAGAGTCGTGGCTACCTGCCATGACAGGACATGAGCTTCCTGGTTTCATCATAAGCAAAAGAATTTCGGCAGCTCCTGGTCTCTGGGACTGGCTGCTGGTTCTCCCTGCTCTAGCGGCACCCACTTCTCACTCTTGCTCTTCCAGCCCTTTCAGCACCTTCGTAATAAATCTCCTGCATTAAATTCCCTCTGTTCGAAATACCTAGAGTAGTGTCTTCTCAGCAGCCGGGGCTCTAGGGATCTAAACCTCTGTGTGAGTATCTCTGTTCCAGACAGAGCCTGGCTGGAGAAGGAGCAGAAGGAAGGGTGGTCATGAAGACAATGCCACAACCAAGGAAGAATTCCAGAAAACCAGAACTTTCTTTCAACCCCTGCCCACTCAGGCTGGTCTGGGCCTAAAACCTTTGTTCCAGGGTGTGTAGCGGGTGGAGGTAGAGGCGAGGTCTGTGTTAGGTTATAGGCCAGTGAGCCTAATGGGTGGAAGAAAGGAACTCAATGTCTTGGTCTGGTCGGGCTGCTATAAGGAATTACCACAGACTGGGTGGCTTAGACAACAGACATCTATTTTCTCACACTTCTGGAAGCTGGGAACTCTTCGTCAAGGTGCTAGCAGATTCGATTCCCAGTGAGGCCTCTCTTCCTGACTTGCCTTTCTGCTGTGTGTTCACGTTGCCTGTCCTTGGTGTGTGTGTGTGGGGGGGGTCGTGTTAGAGTGGGAAATCGAGGTACCACAGAACAAAGAGACAGGGTCACTGAGACTGAAATCATCCAAAGGAGTTTCATTGACTAGCTCGAGCTAAGGTCCGAGTCTCAGAGTGCCAATCGCAGTGGCCTCTATTCTGACAAGGACCCCAGCTTGGGTCACGCGTATCCTTGAGTAGTTTTCCCCCTCCCCCCTCCTGCAGTCTTCTTCAGCAGTTTATTTCATCTCTGTTTTGGTTGGCTCTGGTTCCTTCCTCTTACCAGCTGATTGGTTCTGGTGTTAGGGCTTTCCCTCTGCATTTTATTTCAGCATTTTCCTGCAGAGTCATCCGGTGTTTGGCCCCCTCCCCCTCTCTGTCCCAGGGCTTTTCAACCTCTTATTAGGAAATGACCTGCGGTTACCGCCTTTTGAGGCCCAGCCTCCACCGAAGCCTGTCATGGCTTCACTTGAGCTATATATCGTAAGCAAGCAAGCTGGGCGGACAGAGCTAAAATAAGCTGTTAGCTTTGAGCTTTTCTTATAATTTCCATTTCTTACAGTCGGAGCAAGCTCTGGTCTCTCCTCGTCTTCTTTTATTTTTTAGAGACAGAGTCTCACTCTGTTGCCTGGGCTAGAGTGCTATGGCGTCAGCCTAGCTCACAGCAACCTCAAACTCCTGGACTCAAGCGATCCTCCTGCCTCAGCCTCCTGAGTAGCTGGGACTACAGGCATTCGCCACCATGCCCGGCTAATTTTTCTATATATATTACTTGGCCAATTAATTTCTTTCTATTTATAGTAGAGACGGGGTCTTGCTCTTGCTCAGGCTGGTTTCTAACTCCTGACCTTGAGCAATCCACCTGCCTTGGCCTCCCAGAGTGCTAGGATTACAGGCGTGAGCCACCACGCCCAGCCTCCTTTTTTTTGTTTTGAGACACAGTCTCACTTTGTTGCCCAGGCTAGAGTGAGTGCCGTGGCGTCAGCCTAGCTCACAGCAACCTCAAACTCCTGGGCTCAAGTGATCCTCCTGCCTCAGCCTCCCGAGTAGCTGGGACTACAGGCATGCGCCACCATGCCCGGCTAATTTTTTGTATATATACATATATTTTAGTTGGTCAATTAGTTTCTTTATATTTTTAGTAGAGGCGGGGTCTCACTCAGGCTGGTTTTGAACTCCTGAACTTGAGCAATCCACTGACCTCGGCCTCCCAGAGTGCTAGGATTACAGGGATGAGCCACTGCGCCTGGCCCAGCTAATTTTTTTCTGTATATTTTTAGTTGTCCAGATAATCTCTTTCTATTTTTAGTAGAGACAGGATCTCACTCTTGTTCAGGCTGGTCTCAAACTCCTGAGCTCAAAGGACCCTCCCTCCTCAGCCTACCAGAGTGTTAGTATTATAGGCATGAGTCGCCATGCCCAGCCCAGAACTGCCCTTTTTATAAAGGGAACGTGAAGAATCTGTGGACATGTTTTAAAACCACTGCAAGTTGGTACTATTTTTATGCCCATTTCACAGATGACAAAACTGAGGCTCAGAGAAGTTAAGTAACTTGTCTCATGTCACACAGCTTGGAATTCACACCCAAGCAGTCTGGCTCCAGAACCCACACTTAAAGTCACCATATTAGACGGTGTCTCTGCCTATGGCCACACCAAGCACAGGCACTGCAAGGAACTATGAGGACAGTGAGGTCCAACTGCATTAGTGTCTATAAGTTGTTAAAGGAACATGCTAGATGCTTAGCCAATAAAATTGAGTTCCCAGGGCCTGCGTATTTGCCTTTGATACCAACCGAGGAAATTCAGAGCCAGCCCTTTAAAATTCAACTCTCCAACCATTAACAAAGAGAGTGTCAAAAAAGTAATGGTAAAAATGTTTTTTTTTTAATTTTTAAGGAAAAATAATTATTTTCTTTTCTTGGTTCTTTTTATGCCTGGACAAAAAATAATTGTTAAAATGTAAAAAAGAGGTGAAGATATTCTTTCTTCCCTGCAGCTACACACAGAGAGATACTGTTTGCTTAATAAAACTGTCTAAAGAATCTGCTCCAATATGGTAACTACGAGAAGATATTCCCAAGAACACCCATCTTGGGTCGTTGTTTGGCTGTTTCTGTGGGTCAGGAGTCCTGAGTTCCTGTCCCCAACCTGCTATGTTCACTTGAGATTGTCCTTGGAAGAATTAATTGGAACAAAAGAGTCTTGTGAGATTCTCCCAGAAATTGTTGCCAATTTTGAGAAAAATAACCTCTCGCAGAAGCCTGCGATTCTGATTGGTTGTCTTTCTTGATCATTTGTTGCCATGGTGACAGCCATCATCTCTCTATTATTAAAAGGAAGAAATGCTTGTAGGTTTTCTTTCTTTAAAGCAGAGGAGAATCACTGGCACTTTCCTCCCACTGACATAATGGAAATGAAAGGCTATGACTCTGCTAGATTTCTTATTTTTGACAAAGACGGTGAGAGTCCTGGCTCCTGGAAATGAGCCAAGGCGCTCAGCCCCACCCACCGTCAGAGACACATAAATGGTAGCGGTGGGCACTGCTTGGTGGCCGGCTGTCATCTTCAGCAGAGCGCCCCCTGGTGGGAAGTGGCAGAACAGCATGGCTGGCCCTGCTTGGAGACCCCTCTCCCTTCCCTTCCTTTCTGGAGGGTTCGTCACGCCCCTCCTAGCCAGGCCTGCAGTGGAGCGCTGAGTTAGGACAGACATCCTTAGAGGCTCTGCAGAGGGTGGGAGGATGTCCCCTCCCACTCTCAGCCCACATCGTGGCCTCCGGGTGTGTGCCAGGCATTGTACTACGCCCTCTACACCCTCCAATCTCACTGCCACCTCTTAAGGGGGGAATCATAGCTGGCTTTCTTTCCGCAGATAAGGACTCCAAAAACAGAGAGGTTTAGTCTCCTGTCTAAGACCACACAGCCAGGACCCAGAGGAGCCATGAGTTATTTAAACCCAGGTCTCTCTGGCACCAGGCAGGGAACATCAAGGTAGAAGCAATGTGGCAGGACTCAAAAGGCTCCTGATCCACCCTCAAAAGGGGCTACCCAGGACCCACTGGATTTGTCAGCAAGAGGCATTTAACACCCAACTATCTAATAGTCATGGAAAATCGCAGCTGGTAGTCACGGAGCTCTTAGCATGTGCTTTGTTCTGGGCTTAGATCCTCCTGCCAAATTTGGGGAGGAAAATTATTATTGTGCCCATTGCACAGAGGGGGAGACTGAGGTTCAGAGAGGCCCATGAAATTGCCCATGGTCACACGACTGGGAAGTACTGGAACGGTAGTTATGTACTCATGCCTGCCTGGCTCCAGAGCTTCTATTCTTCTCCATTACACTAATCAGAAAGAGAAACTGGCTTTGGGTATAAGCGTGGGCCAAACTTGTGCAGAAAGTGCTTGCTGGGCCCAAGTAATAGCCCTGCCATGTTCTGATTAGCTGCTTCTTTTCTTGTTCTAGTTATCTATGGCTGCATAACAATCCCCCCCAAGATCCAGCAATCCCACTACTGGGTATATGTCCAAAGGAAAGGAAATCAGTATGTGAGAGAGATATCTGGACTTCCGTGTTCATTGCAGCATTATTCAAAATAGTCAAGATATGGGGCAGGGCGCGGTGACTCACACCTGTAATCCTAGCACTCTGGGAGGCCGAGGCAGGAGGATTGCTCGAGGTCAGGAGTTCGAAACCAGCCTAAGAGCGAGACCCCATCTCTACTAAAAAAAAATAGAAAGAAATTAGCTGTACAACTAAAAATATGTAGAAAAAATTAGCTGGGCATGGTGGCACATGCCTGTAGTCCCAGCTACTCGGGAGGCTGAGGCAGAAGGATCACCTAAGCCCAAGAGTTTGAGGTTTCTGTGAGCTGGGCTGACACCACGACATTCTAGCTGGGGCAACAGAGCGAGACTCTTTCGAAAAAAAAAGAAAAAGAAACTAGAAAATGAAGAGTAAACTAAACCCAAAGCAAGCAGAAAGCAGGAAATAATAAAGATTGGGGTTGAAATCAATAAAATGCAGAAGAGAAAAACAAGAGAAATTCAACAAAATCAAAGGTTGGTTCTTTGAAAAGATCAACCAAATTGACAAAATTTCAGCTAGACTGACCAAGAAAAAGGAAAGACTCGAATTACTAAAATCAGGCTTGAAAGAGGAGCCATCACTATTGACCTTACAAAAATAAAAGGCTTATAAGGAAATATTATGAATAATTATATGCCAACAAATTAGATAACCCAGGTAAAATGGGAAATTCCTAGAAAGATACAAACTAGCAAAACTGACTGACAAAATAGAAAATCGGAATAAACCTATAATAAGTCAAGAGATTACATTAGTAACTTTAAGTTTCCACAAAGAAAATCCACAATCAGATGGTTCATTTCAAAATAGCTAGAAGAGAAAAAATTTGAATGTTTCTAGCATAAAGAAAAGACAAATGTTTAAGGTAATGGATATAGCCCAATTACACTGATTTGATCTTTACAAATAAATAAAGATATTAAATTATCAAATGTTCCCCCAAAATAAGTACATCTGTAATGTATCAATAAAAAATAATTTTAAAAAAAGGCCAGACATGGTGGCTTGCACCCATAATCCCAGCACTTTGGGAGGCCCAGGTGGGAGGATTGCTTAAGGCCAGGAGTTTGAGACCCGTTTGGATAAACAATAGATTATTGTAAACTATATTCACTGTACTGATCTATTAAATGCTGGGTCTTATTTCTTCTGACTGTGTATTTCTGCCCATTAATCAAATCCTCCTTCATCCTCCCTCCCTACTACCCCCCCCCAGCCCCTGGTAACCACCAACCTACACTCTATCTTCATGAGGGCCACTTTTTTAGCTCCCACATATGAGTGAGAACATGTGATATTTGTCTTCCTGTACTTAGCTTATTTTATTTAATATAATGACCAGTTCCACCCATGCTGCAGCAAATGACAGAATTTCAGTCTTCTTTGTGGCTGAATAATATTCCATTGTGCATATGTGTCACCTTTTTTCTTTATCCATTCGCCCATTTATGGGCACTCAGGTTGATTCCATATTGCTGTCTATGGTGAATAGTGCTGCGATAAACATGGGAATGCAAGTATCTCTTCAATAGATTGGTTTCCTTTCTTTTAGATATATACCCAGTAGTGAAATTGCTGGATCATAAAGTAGTCCTATTTTTATTTTTGAGGACACTCCATACTGTTTGCCATAGTAGCTGTTCTAATTTACATTCCTACCAAGAGAAGGGTTCTTTTTTCTCTGCATCCTTGCCAGCATCCATTATTACCAGTCTTTTCTCTAATAGCCATTTTAACTGGAGTGAGGTGATATCTCATTGTGCCTTTGATTTGCATTTCTCTGATGATTAGCGTTGCTAAGCATTTTTTCATATACCTGTTGGCCATTTGTATGTCATTTTTTGAGAAATGTCTATTAAGATCTTTGAGGCATTTTTAAATCAGATTATCTGGGTTTTTGCTATTGAGTTGTTTGAGCTCCTTATATATTTTGGTTATTAACCCCTTGTCAGATGGATAGTTGGCAAATATTTTCTCCCATTCTGTGTGTTCTCTTTTCATGTTGTTGATTTTTCCTTTTTGGCTTAACGTAATCCCATGTGTTTGTTTTTGTTTGGTTGCCTGTGCTTTTGAAGGTTTGCAACAAAAAATCTTTTCCAGACCAATACCCAGGAGAATTTCCGCAGTGTTTTCTTCTAGTAGACTAAGACTTAAGTCTTTAATCCATTTTTATTTAATTTTTGTGTATGGCGAGAGATAGGGGTCTAGTTTCATTCTTCTGCATATGGTCATCTAGTTTTCCCAGCACCATTTATTGAAGAGTCTGTCCTTTCCCCATTGTATGTTTTTGGTGTGTTTGTCAAAAATCAGTTGGCTATATATGCATGGATTTATGTCTGGGCTTGCTATTCTGTTCTATTGGTCTATGTGTCTGTTTTTTTGTTGTTTTGTTTTGTTTTGTTTTGAGACAGAGTCTCACTTTGTTGCCAGGCTAGAGTGAGTGCTGTGGCATCAGCATAGCTCACAGCAACCTCAAACTCCTGGGCTCAAGTGATCCTCCTGCCTCAGCCTCCCGAGCAGCTGGGACTACAGGCATGCGCCACCATGCCCGGCTAATTTTTTCTATGTATATTAGTTGGCCAATTAATTTCTTTTTTATTTATAGTAGAGACGAGGTCTTGCTCTTGCTCAGGCTGGTTTCGAACTCCTGACCTTGAGCAATCCGCCCGCCTCGGCCTCCCAGAGAGCTAGGATTACAGGCGTGAGCCACCATGCCCGGCCTATGTGTCTGTTTTTATGCCAGTACCATGCTGAATTTGGTTGCTATATCTTTGTAGTAAATTTTGAAGTCAGGTAATCTAATGCTTACACCTTTATTGTTTTTGCTCGGGATTGCTATCCAGGGTCTTTTGGGATTCCATATACATTTTCAGAGAGTTTTTTTAAATTATTTCTGTGAAGAATGTCATTGGTAGTGTGAAAGGAATTGCATTGAATCTATAAATTGCTTTCAGTAGTATTGTCATTTTAACAATATTAATTCTTCCAATCCATGAACATGGACTATCTTTCCAATTTTTTGTATCCTCTTCAATTTCTTCCATCATAATTTTATAGTTTCCCTTGTCTAGATCTTTCACTTCTTTGGTTGAATTGATTTGTAGGTGTTTTATATTCTTTGTAGCTATTGTAAATGGGATTGATCTCTTGAATTCATTTTCAGATTGTTCACTGTTGGAGTATATAAACACTACTGATTTGGGTGTGTTGATTTTGTATCCTATGACTTTACTCAATTTGTTTATCAGTTCTACCAGTTTTTTGATGGACTCTTTAGATTTTTCTAAGTATAAAATCATGTCATCTGTGAACAAGGTTAATTTGACTTCTTCCTTTCCAAATTGGATGCCCTTTATTTCTTTCTCTTGCCTAATTTCTCTGCTCATGGCTTGCAGTGTTATGTTGAATAAAAGTGGTGAAATTGAGTGTCCTTGTCTTGTTTCAGATCTTGGAAGAAAGGCTTTCAACTTTTCCTCATTCAGTACATTAGCTGTGGGTTTCTCATATATGGCCTTCATTGTTTTAAGGTGTATTTCTTCTATACCCGGTTTATTGAGGGTTTTTATCATAAAAGGAGATTGAATTTTATCAACTGCTTTTTCAGCATCTATTGAAAAAAATCATATGGTTTTTGTTATTGGTTTTGTTAATGTGATGTATCACATGTATTGATTTGCATTTTTTTTTGTTTTTTTGTCTTTTTGTTTTTGTTTTTTTATTTTTTTTTTATTTTTATTTTTTTTTTTCTTTTTTTTGGTGGAAAAAAGGAATATAGATGTTTTTGTTTTTTTGTTATTGTTTTTTTTTGAGACACAGTCTCGCTTTGTTACCCAGGCTAGAGTGAGTGCCATGGCGTCAGCCTAGCTCACAGCAACCTCAAACTCCTGGGCTCAAGAAATCCTCCTGCCTCAGCCTCCTGAGTAGCTGGGACTACAGGCATGCACCACCATGCCTGGCTAATTTTTTCTATATATATTAGTTGGCCAATTAATTTATTTCTATTTATAGTAGAGACAGGGTCTCGCTCTTGCTCAGGCTGGTTTTGAACTCCTGACCTCAAGCAATCCGCCCTCCTTGGCCACCCAGAGTGCTAGGATTACAGGAGTGAGCCACCACGCCGGCCTCTTTTTAATGTCTTGTTGAATTCAGTTTGCTAGTATTTTGTTGAGGATTTTTGCATCTATGTTTATTCATGAATTGGTCTGTAATTTTCTTTTGTGTGTGTGTATCCTTGTTTTAGTATAGGGTTAATGCTGGCCTCATAGAATGACTTTGGAATTATTCTCTTCTACAAAAGAATTGAATCTTTTAAAGAGTATTAGTTCTTCTTTAAGTAGAATTCATCAGGTCCTGAGCTTTTCTTTGATGGAAGATTTTTTTATTATAGCTTCTATCTTTCATCTCACTATTGATTTGTTAAGATTTTCTATTTCTTTGTGGTTCAATCTTGGTAGTTTGTATATGTCCAGGAATTTATCCCTTTCTTCTAGGTTTTCCAATTTGTTGGTGTATAGTTGTTCATAATAGTCTCTTTGTATTTCTGTGGTCTCAGTTGTCAGTATATCTCCTTGTTCATCTCTGATTTTATTTATTTGGGTCTTCCCTCATTTTTTCTTAGTAAGTTTAGCTAAAGGTTTGTTGATTTTGTTTATCTTTTCAAAAGACCAACTTTTCGTTTTGTCGATCTTCTGTTTTTTTTTTTTTTTTGTCTCAAATTCATTTATTTCTGCTCTGATCTTTATTTCTTTCCTTCTACTAATTTTGGGTTTGGTTCCCTCTTGCTCTTCTGGTTCCTTGAGGTGCATGATTGGGTTGCTTATTTGAAGTCTTCCTACTTTTATGATATAGATGTTTATTGCTATAAACTTCCCTTTAGTACTTTTTCTGGATCCCATAGATTGTGGTGTGCTATATTTCCATTTTCATTTGTTTGAAGAAATGTTTAAATTTCCTTCTTAATTTCTTCATTGGCCCACTCGTTATCCGGGAGCATGTTGTTTGACTTCCACGTGTTTGTGTAGTTTTCACTGTCCCTCTTGATACTGATTTCTTAGTTTTATTCCATTGTGGTCAGAAAAGATATTTGATATGATTTCGACCTTTTTGAATTTGTCGAGACTTGTTTTATGGCCCAGAGTATGTTATATAGTGTTCTTCTTTGTCTCTGTTACCAAACCCACAAGGGGGTGGTTCAATGTTGCCCACCACACAGAAAGACAATTACTGAGACAATGAGGATTGTTAAGGAGGAAAGGATTTATTTCCATGGAAGGGGGAAGGGAGAGGGAATGAAGGGGGAGGTATGAACTTTCTCAAATCTGCCTCCCTGACCAACAGGGTCAGGGGGTGTTTCTGCAGGCAAAATGAATAATGGGTGAGGGGTGTGAGCATTATTATGTGTTTGGGGTGGAGTGCAGGGTATGAAAGCCTGTGAGAAATCATCCCATGATCAAAAAATGGTGGATAAGTCCCTCTCAGGGTGGAGGTTTTAGTATTATGAGCTAAGGGTTAATATTGGTCATTTTTTCAGCCTTGTGCATAGACTTAGTGGGTCTTTGGCCATGGTCTATGGTAGAGTATTGCTTATCTTGTCTTCTTCACCACCCGGACAAGCAGGTGGTGTGAGGCTTTGTAACAGGTCCCACCATTCCTGGGAAAGAAACTCAAAAGAGAATGCATCAGTACAGCAGAAAGTTACAAAGTTCTGGTCAGCAAATTTTGCTAAAGACTTCCCTATTTTCTGCCTAATGGAGACTGAAGCTGCTAAGTTACCAGGGCTGAGATAAATCTCATAGTCAAGGCCACTTAAAGCTGCCAGCTCCAGCCATAATGTGAACATTGAAAACTCATTTGAAATATGGGGGAACTAAAAACATTATTGAGAAAACATTTTCTTGCTTATAGAACCAGTTACATCTTGTTTCACCATCTTTTATTTGTAGTCTATTTTATCTAAATACAGCTACCTCTGGTCTTTTTTGGTTTTCAATTGCATGGGATATCTTTTTCCACCCCCTCACTTTCAGTGTATATGTGTCTTTATAAGTGACATGAGTTTCTTGTAGGCAGCATATAGTTGGGTCTTGTTTCTTTATCCATTCACTCTGTACCTTTTGATTGAAGACTTGAGTCCATTTACATTCAGTGTTATTATTGATAAGTAAGGACTTACTACTGCCATTTTGTTGATTGTTTTCTGGATATTTTATAACCCTTCTCTTTCTTTCTTCCTTTCTAGAATCTGTCTTTTGTGGTTAAGTACTTTTCTCTGGTAGTATGTTTTATTTCATTGATTTTTATTTTTAGTGAATCTGTTATAGATTTTGGCATGTGGTTACCATGAGGCTTACAAAAAACATCTTATGGACATAATAAGTTATTTTAACAAGATGACAACTTAGATCACAATAGAAAAAACAGAAACAAGCCAATAATGAAAAAAACCCCACACTTTATCTTCATCCCACACACACATGTATTTTGACTTTTGGATGTCTCTGTTTACATATTTTTATATTGCTTATCTCTCTGTCTCTTTTTTTTTTTTTTTTTTTTTTTTTTTTGAGACAGAGTCTCGTTTTATTGCCCAGGCTAGAGTGAGTGCCGTGGCATCAGCCTAGCTCACAGCAACCTCAAACTCCTGGACTCAAGCAATCCTGCTGCCTCAGCCTCCCGAGTAGCTGGGACTACAGGCATGCACCACCACGCCCGGCTAAGTTTTTCTATATATATTAGTTGGTCAATTAATTTCTTTCGATTTTTAGTAGAGACGGGGTCTCACTCTTGCTCAGGCTGGTTTCGAACTCCTGACCTTGAGCAATCCACCCGCCTCGGCCTCCCAGAGTACTAGGATTACAGACGTGAGCCATCGCGCCCGGCCTATATTGCTTATCTCTTAACAGGTTGTTGTAGTTATTATTGTTTTTGACATATTTGTCTTTTGGGCTTCATGCCAGAGTTATGAGTGGATCACACACCACAATTACGGTATTGGAGTATTCTGGGTTTATTTGTGTACTTAATTTTACCAGTGAGTTTTATATAATACCTTCAAATGTTTTATTTCTGCCTTGGGATAATCTTATTTGGGTCATATCTCTTTGATATTCAGTGACCTTCCTGTACCTGGATATTTACATCTTTCTCAAGTTTTAGAAAGTTTTCTGTTATTATTTTTTTGAGTAAGTTTTCTACTCCTTGCTCTTGCTCAACTCCCTCTTGAATACAATAATTCTTAGATTTGTTCTTTTTAGATAATTTTCTATGTCTTGGTGATCTTCATTCGTTTTCATCCTCTTTTCTCCTCTGACTGTGTATTTCAAACAGCCTGTCTTTGAGTTCACCAATTCTTTCCTCTGCTTGATCCATTCTACTGTTGAGAGCTACTAATGAATTTTCCAGTTCAGCAAGTGTATTTCTCAGTTCCAGGATTTCTGGGGGTTTTTTAAAATTATTATTTCAATCTCTTTGTTAAATTTCTCTGATAAATTTCTGAATTTCTTTACTGTATCATCTTGGAGATCATTGAGTTTCCTAAAACTGCTATTTTGAATTCTTGGGTAGAAAGCTCATTTATTGCTGTCTCATTAGCGTCAGTCATTTGCCCCTTACTTTGTTCATTTGGGGAGGTCAGGGTTCCTAGTTTGCTGTTGTTTCTCCCATCCAAGTACTAACCAGCCCCGACCCTGCTTAGCTTCCGAGATCAGAGGAGATCGGGTGCGTTCAGGGTGGTATGGCCATAGACTGCTGTTGTTTCTTAAAGATATATGTCTATGTCTTTGCCTTGAAGGATCCATTATTTATTTTAGTCTTCTCTGTCTAGCTTGTTTTGGTTTTCACTGGATATGTTTGCTTGTCGTTTGTAATTTACCTACTGATTTTCTTTCCTTTTTTCCCCATTATGTTACTGTCTCCTTTTCAGCACTGGGGGGGGGGTTAAACCCAGGTTTACACTGGCTCTAGTAAAAGATCAGCATGCGGCCCCTCCCAAATGGGGACTATCCTGGTACGTGGGAAGGCTGGCTTGGAACAAAGCTCCTATAGTGCAGCGCTGCTGAACAGCCACTTTGATTTGGTGTCTCCTTTGGCCAATTTACAGAGTAGAGTTTCCAAGACTGGCGATGGTAGCCTTGCCTCTCCCCCTTTGTCTCTGGCTGTCCTTAAAAATATTTCTCTCTTTAGGCAGTCCCAATGCTCCTCTAGGTTGAGGCAGAGACAGGTCTTCTTCCAGGGAACCCAAGATGATAGAGAAGCTGGTTGATAACTTCAATCTTACTCTTTCCAGTGTAGAAACCATGAGTCAGGGGACATTTTCCACCTGCTTGGTGCCATCCAGATTGAGGGGAGGAGCATTGTGGACACGAAAGTCCAATTCTCTTCCCATCTGCTGAGAGATTTTTCACTTTTCTGCGGCCCTGGGAACTGTCTCATCCTTATATTTGAGTTCTGAGATATTACTGGTGATAATTTGAGCATTATGTACTCGTTTTTGGTTTTCTGTTGGGGAGGAAGTGAAGCCAGCTTGCTTCTATGCCACCATTATGTAACCAGTAGTCCTCCTGAGTTGTAATTTTAAATATGGTGGTCATGGGAGGTCATATTTGAGAATCTGTCATTTGAATCAAGACTTGATGCTACAAGAGGGGATAAACCATGTGGATACTGTGGGGAGAGCATTTGAAGAAGAGGAAATAATACAAAGGTCTTGAGACAGGAGCCAGCCAGAAGTGTTGAAGGAACGGCAAAGAGGCTTATGTGGCTGAAAAGAGCAAGCACAGGGGGAGTACAGGGAGATGAAGTCAAAAAATAATGAGATCATCAGAATGTGGTGTGGGTAAAGTAACAAATAGTATTGTTGGACTTGGTGTTTGTCCAGCTGATGAATATAAACTGGTACGTTATTGGGATTTTAATTTACATTTCCCTGATTATAATGGAGCTGAGCCTTAGTTTATTGGTCATTCCTAAAGTTCAGAAGATTTGAAGCTTCCTGCTTATTCTAAACTTAGAAAGAAAAAATAAGAAATAAAATAAAAAAAGACTTGGCCGGGCGTGGTGGCTCATGCCTGTAATCCTAGCACTCTGGGAGGCCGAGGCAGGCGGATTGCTTGAGGTAGGAAGTTCGAAACCAGCCTGAGTGAGACCCCGTCTCTACTAAAAATCGAAAGAAATTAATTGACCAACTAAAAATATATATACAAAAAATTAGCCGGGCATGGTGGCGCATGCCTGTAGTCCCAGCTACTCGGGAGGCTGAAGCAGGAGGATCGCTTGAGCCCAGGAGTTTGAGGTTGCTGTGAGCTAGGCTGACGCCACGGCACTCACTCTAGCCTGGGCAACAAAGTGAGACTTTGTCTCAAAAAAAAAAAAAAAAAAAAAAAAGACTTGAAGCTAATACTGAGACTCTTGACTGACTGTTACATAGGACAAATTGGAAGCCTGGAAGCCCAGAAAGTTCCCTGGAAAGTCACTAACATAATTTCCCAATCCTGGAAAGGAAGGGTTTTGAAACTACAGTTACCAGATTTCACAAATAAGAATACAGGATGCTCACTTGATTTGAATTTCAGATAAATAACAAAAGTTTTATTAGTATATCTTGTTCAATTTTTGCTCAAAAACATTACATTGAGCGAAAGAAGATGAGCACAAAAGAATACATGTTTTGGGCACAGTTGCTCATACCCATAATCCTAGCTATTCAGAAGGCTGAGGCAGGAGGATCACTTAAGTCCAGGAATTCAAGACCAGCCTGGGCAACATAGTAAGGTCCCTGTGTCTAAGAAAAAAATAAAACAAATATGACTCCATTTCTATAAAATTCTAGAACAGGCAAAATAATCTATAATGACAGAGTCAGAATAGTGGTTGGTTGAGGAGGGAAGGAATATACTATAAGGGGGTGTAGGGGAGCTAAATTCTGGGGTGATGGAAATATTCTGTAGCAATAGTATTGTCTTGGGTGGTGGCTACACAAGTGGATGCAATTATCAAACTCATTGAACTGAATATTTAAGATAATATGGCATTTTTTTTTTTTTTTGAGACAGAGTCTCGCTTTGTTGTCCAGGCTAGAGTGAGTGCCATGGCGTCAGCCTAGCTCACAGCAACCTCAAACTCTTGGGCTCGAGCGATCCTTCTGCCTCAGCCTCCCGAGTAGCTGGTACTACAGGCATGAGCCACCATGCCCGGCTAATTTTTTATATATATATATCAGTTGGCCAATTAATTTCTTTCTATTTATAGTAGAGACGGGGTCTCGCTCTTGCTCAGGCTGGTTTTTTTTTTTTTTTTTTTGAGACAGAGTCTCACTTTATTGCCCAGGCTAGAGTGAGTGCCATGGCGTCAGCCTAGCTCACAGCAACCTCAAACTCCTGGCTCAAGCAATCCTCCTGCCTCAGCCTCCCAAGTAGCTGGGACTACAGGCATTCGCCACCATGCCCGGCTAATTTTTTTTTTTTTGTATATATATATTAGTTGGCCAATTAATTTCTTTCTATTTATAGTAGAGACGGGGTCTCGCTCTTGCTCAGGCTGGTTTCGAACTCCTGACCTCGAGCAATCCGCCCGCCTCGGCCTCCCAGAGAGCTAGGATTACAGGCGTGAGCCACCGCGCCCGGCCTAATATGGCATTTTTTGAATGCAAATTATGCCACACATGCAAAATAAATTGGGTCACATGGCTAACTCTGAACCAATCAGAGGCAAGGAAGTAGGGCTATGCTGATTGGCTTATGCCTGAGCCACAAGGCCCCTCACTGAAGTAGGCACAAGAATCAGCTTGCACCAAAGCAAAGGAAGTTACCAAAACAGGGAGCATGGGAATGGTTGGCAACTATGCTTGGCTCCTATAACAAGGTGACCTAAAATAACAGTGGCTTAAGCAATTTAGACATTTATTTCTCTTTCAAATAAAAGCTTGACACTGGGGATGGAAGGGTGATCTTTGCTTCAAGAAAGCATGAAGGTCCCACGCGCCATATTCACCACTGGTCTCTCATTTACTGGTCTCTCATGTCATGCCCAAGATGGCTGCTCCACCAACAGGAAAGATGATTCCCTCCCATTATGGGACTCAGAAGTTACATGTATCATTTTGCCTAATATCCTTTTGGCCAGAATTTAGTCAGATGACCACTGCAAGAAAGATTGGGAAACATAGTTTTTATTCTGGGTGGCAATGTGCCCAGCTAAAATTCTATTACTCTAAAACAGGGGTCCTCAAACTTTTTTTTTTTTTTTTTGAGACAGAGTCTCACTTTGTTGCCCAGGCTAGAGTGAGTGCCATGGTGTCAGCCTAGCTCACAGCAACCTCAAACTCCTGGGCTCAAGCAATCCTCCTGCCTCAGCCTTCCGAGTAGCAGGGACTACAGGCATGTGCCACCATACCCGGGTAATTTTTTCTATATATATTAGTTGGCCAATTAATTTCTTTCTATTTATAGTAGAGATGGGGTCTTGCTCTTGCTCAGGCTGGTTTCAAACTCCTGACCTCGAGCAATCCGCCCTCCTTGGCCTCCCAGAGTGCTAGGATTACAGGTGTGAGCCACCTTGCCCGGCCATCCTCAAACTTTTTAAACAGGGGGCCAGTTCACTGTCCCTCAGACTGTTGGAGAGTGCGCACTGTGGGCCCCGGATGAGTCGGCTGCTAAGCACGACAGGCAGCGGTGGCAAAAACACCTGGCGGGCCGGATAAATGTCCTCGGTGGGTGGCATGTGGCCCGTGGACCGTAGTTTGAGAACACCTACTCTAAAAGTTGGTTTTAGAGTAGGTTTTAGAGAGAATGGTTAATAGCAGACAAATACAATCTCTGACACTAGCAGCCATCATGCTATCTTCTAGATACTGGTAGCATAATGTGTGTTTAAGAGGGTTTAAGACAGGGTTTAAGGGTTTGAAGTCAAAATTGCTTGGGTTCAGATCCTGACTCTACCTCCTACTGTATGACCATGGGCAAACTACTTCACTTCTTTGTGCTTGATCAAGTCTTCTTACCTCTCTGGTCTCATCTAATTCCAATGACAATAAAACAGCTTCGCTTGGTGGAAAATGGAGGTAATGGGCCCATATGGAGGTTGTGAGAGTTAAATGAATTAATGCAGATAAAGTATTTGGAATAGTGTCTCACACAGAGTAAGTGTTCAGAAGTGTTAATAGTATTATTTTTTATTATTTCACAGGCATAAATAATGCAAAAGTAAGATCTGCTTTGTAGGCCATGCGCAGTGGTTCACGCCTGTAATCCTAGCACTCTGGGAGGCCAAGGAGGGTGGATTGCTCGAGGTCAAGAGTTCGAAAACAGCCTGAGCAAGAGTGAGACCCTGTCTCTACTATAAATAGAAAGAAATTAATTGGCCAACTAATATATATACAGAAAAAATTAGCCGGGCATGGTGGTGCATGCCTGTAGTCCCAGCTACTTGGGAGGCTGAGGCAGGAGGATTGCTTGAGCCTAGGAGTTTGAGGTTGCTGTGAGCTAGGCTGACGCCACGGCACTCACTCTAGCCTGGGCAACAAAGTGAGACTCTGTCTTAAAAAAAAAAAAAAAAATATCTGCCTGGTAGAAATTGAGGGGGAGAAAGGAGAGAGAAAAAGAGAGAGAGCATGAACCTGACTTCATTTTGCTTAAACTAACTTGAGACGAAAAGGAAATTTTAATAGCTTATTTAATAAAACTTTTTGCAGGGTGGTGTGCAGCCAGTCTCAAGAGTACTGGAACCAGGGAAATGAAGGCCAAGAGGACTCTCTCTTTATCCATCTCTTCTCCCCTGTGTCAGTTTCATTCTCACCTTCTCTAGGTACTGTCTTCCCTGAACTATATAGGGGTCAGAGTGAGCAACCGGCCACAGACAGAACCAATAGGAAGGTGTTGTTCCTTCACAGCCACACCACCCAAAAGGGAAAGGCTTCTTGCCATCAGGCTCCAGATCCAAAAACCCAGGGAAGGGCTTTCATTGGCTCAGTCTACTTTCTGTTTCAAGTAGGGCATAATGATTGGCCCAGCTTGACTCATTTGCCCATCTCTCAGCCAATCACCCTGGTGAGGAGGAGGACACATAAAGAATGTCAGCTCCTATTCTAAACAAGGAGGGTGTTATGTGAGCTCCAGTAAACAGTCTCACCTAAACTTCCCATCAATTCTTTTTTCTCGTATGCCTGGAACCTCGGAATAAGGAATGAAAGCCAGGTCGTCTAGGAGGTGACAACAGAGTGGTTGGGAAGTGTATGATCTCCCCAGGCAAGCACAAATCCCTGCATACAGAAGGCGCCAAAATAATGCTTATTGAATGAAGGACTGAATTAACATTGTGTTCCCAGAAGCTGTCCTGGGTCGGCCCCAATTTCATAGACCCTTGGTAGATCAAGAATGGAGCGGGTACAGGGGCCCCGCACACTGGTAGAGGCGTTTTAGGCCTACACACATACTCCGGGAGGGCGGAAGCTCTAGACTCCGGGCAGAACCTTGAAGACCCCGCCATGTCCCAGGGCCCAGTTGGGGGCGGGGCTTCTAGACCCCAGCATTTTGGATCGAACCATTTTCCATTTGTTAAAAGGGAGAGCCGAGGAAGTCCTTCTGCCTCTTTCCCCAGGCCATTTACCACTCCCCAGCCACCAAGACCATGTATTTGCTTCTCTAACAGCCACATATTTCTCCCTTCGCCTCCTTAAGCCTCAGAGCTCCACGCAGCCACACATTTGAGGCTTCCCCACCACCACCTCGCAGTGGCTCGCCCCAGTTTGACGCATTGCAGGGAAGCCCGGACCAATCGGCGCCGCGCTCTCATTTCTGCCATGGGTTGGACCCAATAGCGGTGCGGCTCACAGAGGGACGCGTCACGCGCCGCCGACTGGTGCCCCTCCGCCGGGGAGGAAAGTGGAGTGGGCACAGGGGGGCGGGGCGCGCGGCGACGAAAAGTAGTCCCACGGCAAGAGAGCGCGCTCGGGTGCGCGCCCGGCGGCAAATCCCGGCCTTGTGCGGGGTGGGGACAAGAGATCCGCGGGCCCGTGGCTGCGGAGCGGGGCGCGGAGGGATCCGCGGGACCGCAGTGCGGCGGCGCGCGGGCCGGGCGAGGCGGGGCGCGCGCGGCGGCCGTTGAGGGACCGTTGGGGCGGGCGGCGGCGGCGGCGGCGCGCGCTGCGGGCAGTGAGTGTGGAGGCGCGGACGCGCGGCGGAGCTCGAGCTGCTGCAGCTGCTGCCGCCGCCGGAGAAACCTTGATCCCCGTGCTCCGGACACCCGGGCCTCGCCATGGTGAGTGAGGTCGAGGGGACTGACGCGGGAGCTCTGAGGCGGGCACGGCGGGGCAGGACCCCGGAGAGGGCGAGCCGACCCGGGAGTGGGGGCGTCCGGGCCCCAGCGGGAGCCTCGGACGCTCCGTGCACCTCTGCCGGGGGCGTTTGATCCCAGAGCGGAGCGTCTGGAGCCCAAAAGGCTTCCAAAAGCGACTTCAGCACCGAATGGGGTGTTTAGATTCCCAAATGGCCATCAGAGCCCCCAAAGGGGGCTTTTGAACCCGGGATGGAAGCGTCTGGATTCCCAAAAGGGACTTTTGGACCTCAGAACAGGATTTTTTTTTTTTTTTTTTTTTTACCCAGGATGGGGAGTTTGGTCTCAGAATTGGAGTGTTTGAACCCCAGAGGGATGAAATAAGGAAAAATGGGCCGGGGAGGGGAACCACTTGGGCCCTGATGGAGGAGGCTTTGGGTCCTGAGAGGATGCAGGGAACGGGGAACGGGGAGGCTGGGCTGCTCCTGCAAGGGTGGCGGCGGGTAGCTGGGCCTGCGGGCAGGGGAGCGGGCGAGGGATGGGCAGTCACTTCTGCAGCTTAGACCCTTTGGGGGCTGGTCTACAAAGACCAGCATTGCAGAGGAGAAGGAAGGAGGGTGAGGTGCAGGCTTAGGGGTGGGTGGCAGCGAAGAAGATGCTCTGGAAGCCTTCTAACCTCTCGGGACTGAGAAGGATGGGGGTCGTGGAGGTGGTTAAAAGGGGGTTAGCAAGACTAGTGCTTGTCAGTAGTGGGGGAACAGGGAGCCTTTTGATTCATTTGAGGGGTAGCTGGAAAAGGTTCTGAGGTTACTAATGGGTTAATACTTGAACTAGGAAGAGAGAATTTTTTGACTGGGGGTGGAAGGCTGGGGAGGATTGTTGTGTTTGGGTCCAGGAGAAGATGGGTTTCAAGGTGAGGGATGGGAAAGGACTTTGGGTTGGGTGGTGGGAGGTGAGGTTGAAGGAGAAAATGAATGGCAGCCAAGGTGGGCCTGGGTTTGGAGGTGGGTGGTGGGCAGCTCTCTAGCAGCCTCCTGGGAAAGGCGAGGACAAAGACTGCTCAGTCTGGATCGGGAGTGGACTGCAAGAGACCAGAGGGAATGGTTAGACAGTCCCCCTTCCCAGGAATAATGGGGTTGGGTGCAAGGCACCAGGGCAGTGAGAGCAGGTGGGCGGAGCTGTTCAGGCCCCTATTGCGCACTGAAGCTGCATGAAATGGGGGTGTGGGATCAAAGTTTGGGGTGCCTCAGATGAGCCAGCTCTTTTAAGCCTAGAAACCTCACCCCCTTGTTGCCTGTTTCAGGCCAAGAGAGCTGCCTTTTCCAAACAGGGGTGCTGGTTTTCTCATCATCTCCAGCTCCACGCACCATTCTGCATCTCCTCACTTGTGCCAAATGACAGTGCAGTACAGTGTGGCGTCAGTGACAGTCGGATGCCTATTCCCTTGCCCTCGGGGTGGGGGCTGCAGAGCTTGATCAGAGAGAGGGCCTTTGGGGGGACCCCTTCATCAACCTGAGGGCCACTTGTCCCATTCAGGGCCCTCACTGAGTGTTTTCTGTTAATCCACACAGCTAGGGCTTTGAGAGAAAAACCAGCAGACTAGTTCTCTCCTATTCCCTGCCACCCACAACACCCACAGCCCCCCCAGGCTCAGCTTGGGAACCGTGCGCAGCCATCCTCCCTGGCAAGGCTGGGGAGAGCAGGCAGCCGCTGCTGTGTATCAGATCTCAGACTTGCTGACACAGACCTGATGGCTCCTCTTGCCGCTACCCCGGTTTCCCCCAGCAGAAGCTTGCTAGAGGGGCCCTGGAGCACTAGCAGGTGCCAGCAGTTCCCCCCACCTCCAGAATCGGGCCCCAGCTTTGCCCTAACTAGTTTCTCTCTCCATTTGTAATCAGCAAGGTATGGGTGGGACAAGTCACTGTTAACTGGCCTTGGACTTTGGCCTGAGCTCTGTGGCTCCTCCTTGGCCCAGGCGAGGGGCCCTGGCCTTGGTTTCTGATCTCATCTAACACTGCACTCTGGCATTGGCTGGGGGCTGGGGCAAGGCAGAGAAATAATACCTTCTTACCCTCCTCCACCCCAAGCTCTTTTTTCTTGTCCAGCCCCTTGCTAGAGGCTAAGATGAGTGATAAGAAAGCAGGAGACCAGCTGGGTAATTTTGGAGACAGTTTTTGGTGAAAGCTTACAATCTGGGAAGGAAAGAAGCCCTGAGAAGGGGTCCCAGCAATCTGTAATCACTTCTCAGGTGATGTTTTCTGGGCAGCAGCCATGCTTTGGGATCTGTAGCTCAGAGCTGGGATGATTCCTTGACCAAGCAGGGGAGTGGGTCTCCTAAATGGGAAGGAGAGTGTCTGACAGGCCCTTTATGCAGAGCCACGCCTATTTGCAGCAACCCTGTGACAACCAAATGTGGCAGTACCTCATCTGCGTCTTCTAGCTTTTTGGTGGGGAATGGCAAACACCAGCCTCCAGAGCCACTCGTGGGCATTCTGCAACCTGCCCCAGCCTCCTTGCCCCCACCCCCTCACCGTGCTGCCCAAAGGTGGGGGAGAATTGGGCTGCCTGCAGAGCAGCGTGGCGGGGTGGGAATTCCCTGATTGGGCTGGCTTTCCCATTCTAGGCCAGGGGAAGAGAATGAAAAGCAGATGGAATGGCAGCCCTCCTCCCCAGGCTGCTCCTGTCCTCTGTTCTTCCTCTTCCCCTCCCCCGGCATTGCCTGGCCTCGGTAACCAGAAGCCCATCCTCTCTTCTCACTTTCCCCAAGTGGCTTCCTCAGGTGTCAGGACCTAGACGATAGCCCCAGGCTTCTCTGCCCTTAGGAACCAAGGGGAGCAGATGGGGCAATGGGCTTGTTGGCCGGGGGCTGCCAGGTTGGCGTTTAGGAGCCCAACAGGAACCCAGCAACCAGTCTTTTTTGAAGGCAATGCAGAAGAGTCTTCATTTGGCTTCCTGACTATCCCTTTAGACTTTGGACTTTTCCAGAATATGCATGTGTGGCATTTTTCCTTCTCTCGCTCCCTTTCCCTCCCCCTCCCTCAGCCATCTCCCTTCTGTCATCATCACTTTGATTTCCCCTCCCATTCTGTCTATTTGGGGCTTGGCCTCAAGTTCCTCTTCCCTTAGATTTAAAAAAAAAAAAAATTATTTTAGATCAGCGGTTCCTAATATTTGGGATGGAGGTAGGGGTTGGGGAAACAGGCAGTGGTTGGTTCCTAGCTTCTAGAACCTCTATGTAGAATAATGCAAATATGCACAATAGTTTGCATCAGTTTCTGTGGCTCTCAAACTCAGGACTAGAACCCTGCTGTGGACTTGGAGCCCCTTTCCCCTAATTGTGAAAGGAAGTAAAGGAAGGGGAAGTCATCTGGACCCAAAGTGGTCCAAGGATGGTGGCACCTTCTTGACAGCATTCACAAAAACCAAGGAAAATTTGTCTTTTGGCTCCCTGAATGAAGCTAAACGTTGGGATTCAGGCCCCCATCTAGCTCCTGCCCTATGGGATTTCTGTATCTGGCTGCTTCCCAGCACACCAGTGCAGGAGAAACCATCCCTGCATTTCCTCTCCCCCACCCCCAAACCCTGCATGCAGCAAGGGCTGCCTGCCACCAACTGGCCAGTCCCCAGAGTGGCCAGGCTGGAAGGGGTTAAAAACTGCAGTGCAAACAGACTTCGGTCCTTTGCCACCACTGCTGCTGCATGCTGCAGTCCTCTCCCTGACATTTGTCCCTCCTGCCCCAAAGCAACAAAACAGAATGGTGCCCTGTGCGCAGGGGGATACAGCGGCTGCCCCCCGCCTCACCACAGTTCCTTCTGGCACTTGGAGCAACTCAGAGCTACCAGTCAGGAGAATTTTTGCCACTTGGGTCCACTCTGCCTGGGCCTAGTGCCTCCAAATAGGTGACACAGAAACTAGCAAAGATAGCCCCAGCCATCATTCCTCTGCCCTACCCAAGGACTGGCCTGTTTCAGTTTGGAGCCTTCTAGAGCTGCTTGATTAGGCCTCCAGGGCAACTGCTCCCTTCACGTAGCCTCTGAGGCTCCCGGCAGCAAGGCACGAGCTGTGCTGTGCCACGCCAGTGCAGCTGGTTTGGGGCTGCGGCTGGCATTTTTTCTCCACCCCTGTGGCTCCGGCACACTGGGTGGAGATTGGAAGCCCACGGGTCCAGGCAGCTTCATCGGGCCCTGCATCCGGTAGGCCTGGGTATCCGGCCCACCCCAGTCCCAGCTTGCTTTATCATGGGGCCCTGATTCTGCCTCAGACCCTGACTCCGGCGTGTACCTCTCTTGCCCAGCGGGAATGCCGTGTGGAACTGGCCTCCCCAGGGGGTGCCGGGCTGAGTGAGGAACATGCTTCCATGGCAGCTGACTGGCCCGGTGACTAACTTTCTCCTTCCTGCTTTTCCAGGCTGACCAGCTGACTGAGGAGCAGATCGCAGGTGAGTTTTACCGTCGTCCCCTCATCTCGCCTCAGGAAAGCTCTGTATCCCCAACCACATCTTATCCACCCAGGAGTAACAGCTGAAGGATGAACACATGGGTCCTCTATATCACCTAATACTCTACTTTGTGCCCGGAATGTTGATAAATATGTGTAAGAGCACACCAGTGCCTCAGTGACACCTAGCCCTCTGGTCCTGAGATGAATCTTTGCCAGACGGCAAGACAAAGGCTGTGTTCCTCTTCCAGCCCTGGGTCATCTAGGGGCTTTGATGCCAGTGGCAGCAGGTGTACCCCAGCTCAAGCCAGACAGCCTTAGAAGATGCACTCTCTGCCTCCCTGTGGGCCTACAGAGCTCCTGTCCCACTTTAGGAGCCGCCCAGGAGATGGCTCGTCACTCCCACCTCTGCACTTGCCTGCGCTTTGCACGTGCCTGCACTTGCCTTTTCCCCTGCCAGAAACCTTCTCTCCTGGCTCCCTGCATGGCAGCTCCTTCTCACCCTTTAGTTCTCAGCTCAGATGTCACCTTGGGGAAGCCTTCCCTAACCCCACATTTCAGGCAGACAACCTTCCTTTACTGTTTAGCCCATCACTCTTTATTTCCTTCATGGCCTTTCTCACTATCTGAAGTTTTGTTTTGTTTTTTTTATGTCTTTATCTGGTGTATTTCCTGTCACTAGGTGTGAGTTTCATGCGTGTGTGAGTTGATTTTGTTGGTCTCTGCTGTATCCTCAGTACCTAGAACATAGTAGGTGTTTCATAAATCTTTGCTGGCTAAACAATGAATGAACAATCATGTATCTCTCAATAAGCTAAAAGAAATCCCTGGATCCCATGTAATGAATTTTGTAGCTCTCTCCACCCCTAGCAAGATCAGGTGCACACTCTAGCCCGGGCAACAGAGTGAGACTGTCTCAAAAAAAAAGAAAAAGGAAAAGATCAGGGGCAGAGACTATTGTGTGATTGTTCCCATGTCCCCCCTCCCCAAACTGAGCTGCCCGAGGGCAGGGACCAGCTCTCAGCTTATCTCCTTAGCTGCAGGCCAGCACAAAGTAGATAAGGGAAAAGATGCGAGAGTGGACCCCAGGCCCCACCAGCTACCAGAACCCCAGCTTTGTTGTCAGGTTCAGCCAGCCATGTGACAAGTACTGAATGCCCAGCTTCTGAAGTGAGAGGAGGCAGGAATGGACTTGCTTTCTTTTATTTCTACCCCCACTCCCTAACACACAGAGTCACACCTGCAGCTTCAAAATTTTGGTCCCTGGCAGCTATGGTGACCCGCTGAGGAAAGGCAAAAGACTGCCTTATTTAGCGTCCAGGAAGCTGGGTGCCCACCCGAGCCACTCCCCTGCCCTCCCCAAGAACAACAAGGCCTCGGCACAGGGAGCTGCCAGCATCCCCAAGGAGACTTACTGTTTTCCCAGGGCCTGGAGGTTCAGGGTCACAGCTGCCCAGCCGTGTGTATCCCACCCCACCTGCCACCCACACCCCAGTTCTGTGCCCTGTGTAACACACACACTCTGCTTTTCACCTTGTCCCCATTAGCAAAGTGTCCACCACCTCACCGCAGCCCACACCCTCTGGGAATAGGCTGCCAGGCATCTGTTCTTTGAGCATTTGGGGGCAGGGGAGCACAGGTGCCAAAATGGGTCCAGTGGGAGGGCAGGAGCCACGTGCTTCCCTCCCCGCTCCTGATGCGTCGTCCCCAGCTGTGGCCTTCCCACTCAGCACCACTAGCTCCTCATCCTCCTGGCTTGGCAGCCGTCCCCTCGCCTCCCATCCCCCACCCCCACCCCACGCACCGTCCGTCAGCCGTGCTCCGCCGACCACCCCCATGCTTCACCACGCAGTGGCTCAGCTCCTCTGGAAGTGGGTAGCACCCACAGCAGGGGACAGGGTTGGCAGTCCCAGTCAGAAGGGATTCAGTGCCCACGTTTCCTCTTCAGCCCAGCCAGCGGCATTCCACAGCCTCCACTCCGTCTTCTCCCCCACCCTTCCCTTCCCAGCCGGTTGACCTTGGCTCGCATACTTCAAATGAAGAATTCCCTTAGTTCATCCTCTCCATAACTTTGGTCCATTTCATTATTTGAGGGAGAAGCCAACGCCAGGGGCCAAAAAGAAATGGAGAATTATCTAGTGACAGCTGTCGGCCCATTTTCTCCACGGTCTCCACTGAGCTGGGACGGCTGAAGAGAGCTTTGCCTGGCACAGCATAGATGTTCCCTTACTATTGAATGAAAGGAGGAAGGGTTCTGCCCTGAGCGCTGAGGAGAGAGGGTTGGACAGGACTTAAAGTCTGTCCCAGTTTCTGTAGGTGGGACTGACTCCCTTGGCCTTCCTCCAGGGAGGAGTCCAGCATGCGGAGGGAAGGATTTTCCCATGGGCCTCTTGACCCCTGACTCAGTCCTCTTCTTCCCTCAGAGTTCAAGGAGGCCTTCTCCCTCTTCGACAAGGATGGAGATGGCACTATCACCACCAAGGAGTTGGGGACAGTGATGAGATCCCTGGGACAGAACCCCACTGAAGCAGAGCTGCAGGACATGATCAATGAGGTGGATGCAGATGGTGAGTCTCCAGGGAGTGTGTGGGCAGCCCAGCTGCTGGTCACCCCAAGCGACCATAGGGAGCTGC
This sequence comes from Microcebus murinus, assembly GCF_040939455.1. Taxonomy (NCBI): domain Eukaryota; kingdom Metazoa; phylum Chordata; class Mammalia; order Primates; family Cheirogaleidae; genus Microcebus; species Microcebus murinus. The sequence goes on from NC_134119.1 coordinate 65,357,740, forward strand.
CCTCAGGATGATGGACAAGCCACTGTCTCCTCTGCTGGGGCTCCGGGGTCATCTCCCAGGGTCCAGGTCAAAAGCATTCCCCCCTCCTTTCCCCACTTTCCAGGGAATGGGACCATTGACTTCCCAGAGTTCCTGACCATGATGGCCAGAAAGATGAAGGACACAGACAGTGAGGAGGAGATCCGAGAGGCGTTCCGTGTCTTTGACAAGGTAAGCCGTCCTTTCCATGGACAGCTCTGACGCCAGTGCCAGCCTTCAGGCAGACAGACTAGGACTGGAGCCACTAAGCCACCACTCCAGGGAGGCCTGGGTCCCAGTGCTGACCTCCTCTGCCACCTCGCGCAGCCCCCTTCACTCTGCTCACTGCCAAGCAAGGGTGATGACGGTCCCTCTTGCTGCCTCTCCCCCACCGGGAGAAGTGCCTAGTGACAGATTTGTCCCCACCCCCCAGGATGGGAATGGCTACATCAGCGCTGCAGAGCTGCGTCACGTAATGACGAACCTGGGGGAGAAGCTGACCGACGAGGAAGTGGATGAGATGATCAGAGAGGCTGACATCGATGGAGACGGCCAGGTCAATTATGAAGGTGAGTCAGCGCCAGGCTGTCTCTGGGGCAAGCAGAGAGTCGCGACTTTGGCAGTAAGCCCCCGGGTCCCTCGTGTCAGAGTGCTGCTGGCCGCTTGGCCTGCTCACCTGACTTCGTCTCTCTCTGTTTCACTTCACAGAGTTTGTACAGATGATGACTGCGAAGTGAAGGCCCCTGGGCAGCTGGTGATGCCCGTTCTCTTGATCTCTCTCTTCTCGCGCGCGCACTCTCTCTTCAACACTCCCTTGCGTACCCCGGTTCTAGCAAACACCAATTGATTGACTGAGAATCTGATAAAGCAACAAAAGATTTGTCCCAAGCTGCATGATTGCTCTTTCTCCTTCTTCCCGAGTCTCCCTCCACGCCCCCCATCTCCTCCTTTCGCCCTCCCCTCTCCCATTCTCGTCTTTCGAGGCCTGAAGCATTCATAAGATGAATCCCTCCCCAGTTCCCTTAGGGAGCTCTGCCCTCCTCTAGCCCGGGTGGCTCTCCTCCGTTTTGGTTTGTTCCCTTTTGTTTGTCATCTTATTTTGGGTGCTGGGGTGGCTGCCAGCCCTGTCCTGGGACCTGCTGGGGAGGGAACTGAGACCCTCGCCCAGGCAGAAGAGCATGCCCTTTGCCGTTGCATGCAACCAGCCCTGTGATTCTGTGTGCAGATCCCAGCAGCCTTTTGGGGCAGGGGTGCCAAGAGAGGCATTCCAGAAGGACTGAAGGGGCATTGAGGAATTGTGGCATTGACCAGATGTAGCCCAGGAGGGGGTCGAGGGGCAAGGGGGTCCTGGAAGCTGGCATTCTTTTACTGCTCAAGGGGTCCGACTCACAGAAGGGGACTGACAGAGTGGGCAACACTCAGATCCTGCTGGTCGCTGTTCTGAAACCATCGGATTGGCTTTCTGAGGTTTGGCTGGGTCGGGGACTGCTCACTTGGCCACTCTGCAAATTGTATTTGCCCGCGTTCCTGAAGCAATCTCAAGCTGTTCTGTAAATACCTGGTGCTAACAGCCCGTGCCGCCCCCTCCTCACGACGACGCACCCACCACCCCGCCCCACCTGCCTGAGGGCCCGTCCTAGGAACGGATGTGGGGATGGTCGCTTTGTAATGTGCTGGTTACCCTTTTTTTCCCTTGTGGCCCTTAACATTTTTATTTTGTTCTAAACCATGCTGGGCTGGCTGAAGGGTGGGGAGAGGGAAGATGGGCCCCACCGTGCTCTCAAGAGAACATACCTGCAATAAAACCATCTCCTCGGCCAGCTGCCTAGAGGACGGCAGCGGAGGGCAGCCTCTGCTTCCTGGTCAGCCGGCACCTCCCGCTTCTCCGTGGTGACTCGGCGCTGCTTCCTCACATCCGTGCTCTGTGCCCGCCTCTCCCCTGCCCGCCTGCCTGCCCCCACAGTCCCCAGCGGAGAGCATGATCCGTGCCCTTGCTTCTGACTTTCGCCTCTGGGACAAGTAAGTCAATGTGGGCAGTTCGGTCGTTCTGGGTTGTGGTTTTCCCTCTTCTGATCATTTCATCTGGTCCCCCCACTCCCACCCCACACTGCCCAGGTCGATCAAGTGGCTTTTCCTGGGACCTGCCCAGCTTGAGAATCTCTTCTCATCCACCCTCTGGCAGCCAGCCTCTGAGGGAGGGAGGGACGGGGCATGATGGGAGACCCAGCCAAGAGCTGAGGGTAGGGGCAGGTAGGCGTGAGGCTGTGGACATTTTCGGAATGTTTTGGTTTTATTTTTGTTTTTTTTTTTAAAACCGGGCAATATTGTGTTCAGTTCAAGCTGTGAAGAAAAATATATATCAATGTTTTCCAATAAAATACAGTGACTACCTGATTGGCTCCTCCCCTCTTCTCTCAGTTTCCAGGCCCACTGTGGAAGAGCTGAGACCTGAAAGATGGGCAGTTGCCTAGCTGTAAGGGAGGGAAGGGTGTTCCAGCAGAGGGAACAGCATATGTAGAAGCCCTGAGGCAGGAGGAGCTATAAGAAAGCCAGAGAAGCTGGTGAGTGCCCGGAGTGGCAGGCCACGTGAGGCATAGAGGGGAAGGTGGGGCACACCTGCAGTGAGCTCAGCGGGGTGCCTTGGGGAGGGGGTGGCATTCGCCAAGTGTGGATATGCAATGGTGAGGAAACAGGCGAGGTCCTGAGCCCACAGGCCATGGGACTCAGGGTCAGTTTGACACAAAATGTCCAGACCAACTGCAAGTTACGGAAAGCTCATTAACTTCCTTGTGAGTGCAGTGAAGAAGAGAAGCCTCCCATTCCTGTGGGCTGTAGAGGAGGATGTACCAGAGTTCTCCGGGGCTTTTCTCAGAATGCCTGTGTTCCCTCCCACCCCAACACTAGAAATCCCTCGTCTTTCTCCCCCAGGGCAATGGAGAGTTGAAAGGTTGATAAACATTGTCTTTAACTTCTGAGCTGCTCACATAACCATAGGAGCTAGGCAGAAGTGGACCAGAGACAGAAATCAGTAGAATGAAAAGAAGTCCTTGCACTCATCTTCACCTGGCCTTGGAAGGTTGGAGAAGGCCGGCAGGGCAGATCCTCAGGGCCTCTATTGCAGCAGAGAGGTGAGGCCTCCGCTGGGTCTTGCTGCTGTGTGCCAGTCCCTGGAGCCCAGCACTGCAGGGGGAGAAGTTGGGAGTGGCAAGCTATTCTTCCAGAGCCCCAGCTTCTGTACCCGCTTTTCCTGCCACCCAGTGTGGTGTGGCATTTGGTGGTGCAATAAAGATGGCAGGGCGTAGTGTATGAGAACTCGGGGCCTGGGCCCAGCTACCTGCCTGAGCATCCTGGCTTCTGCACTCACTGCCTCAGAGCCTTGGGCAGGCACCTTACCATCTCAGACCTCAGTGACCCTGCCTATGAAATGGGGGCATAGCAGGACCCACCTACTGGGCTGGGGTGAGGATTGGGTGTTGAGACGGCAGGAATGAGGCCTGATGAACTCACTAAGTGCTCAGCAAGCATCAGCCAATATTTGCTGGGTGCTTCCTACTTCACAGACTGTCTTTTAAGCTCCGCATCCATGGTCTCACCGAAGCCTTAAAGCAGCCCTTTGGACTGGCACTGACTTACTTCCCAACTTGCTGACCAGGAATCGAAGGCCCAGAGGGGTGAAGTCACTACCCCAAGGTTATAAAGTAAGGGAGTGGCAGAGCTGGAATCTGATCCAGATCTGACTCTAAGGAGTCCAGGCTTTCAGCTGCTGGGCTTTAAGAGTCCAGTGGTAGTTTTAAAAAAACTACTTCGGCCGGGCGCGGTGGCTCACGCCTGTAATCCTAGCACTTTGGGAGGCCGAGGCGGGCGGATTGCTCGAGGTCAGGAGTTCGAAACCAGCCTGAGCGAGACCCCGTCTCTACCAAAAATAGAAATAAATTAATTGACCAACTAAAAATATATATACAAAAAATTAGCCGGGCATGGTGGCGCATGCCTGTAGTCCCAGCTACTCGGGAGGCTGAGGCAGTAGGATCGCTGAGCCCCGGAGATTGAGGTTGCTGTGAGCCAGGCTAACGCCACGGCACTCCTTTGTAGCCTGGGCAACAAAGTGAGACTCTGTCTGAAAAAAAAAAAAAAAAAAACTACTTCCAACAGGCCAGAGACAGCCGGTGGGGAGGCTAGGCTGAGGCTGGTGGTGGCGTCTGAGATGGGAACTACCCACTTAGCAGCCAAGATACCTGTAGAAAATTCTGATCTAGTATCTCTCTGACAGGTTTTGGTGTCCCACAGAATTGGGCTCAAATCCCGGTTTGACTACTCACTAGATAGAGTGAGCCTTTGCACTCTGCTAAGCCTCAGCGGCCACCTCTGAGTGTGTAATCTATAAAAGGAAGATGCAAAAAATACCCACCTCAGTGGGTTATGCCAGTCTCTTCATAGACATTATCTCATTTAATTCGCACCCAGGCTGGATGGAGCCATACTAAAATTCAGTCCCTACTTAGGGTGTCATCCTCTGCCCTGGGCAAGTGGGCAGGGCGGCAGTTAGTATGGAGATCTGACAGGAAAGGAGTGGAGCCGGGCAGGCAGAGCTCCACTTCTTGGAAGTGGCTGAGCTGGGTCTCAGCCCAGCGCTCTCGGCTCCCAAATGCCCACACTTTCACCCACGGCATCCCGTCGCCTGCTCCCAGCTGCCTGGCATTAGTGTCCCCCTTGGGCCCTGTTTTAAAAGACTTTTACTCTCAGGCTACATTATTAAATAATCATGACTTCCGTCTCCCATTCTTTATTAATCAAAGACATAGATGGCACTGAGCTTCCAATGCCCCTGGGCAAGCACGGAGGGCAGCCGGCTCCAGCCCAGAGCAGAGAACTGCCTGGCTGGGGCATCATTTCCAGCTCAGGGTCACACCTCTGCTAGACCAGCTCAAAACCTGTCCTGGGGAAGCGACTAGACAAAGGGATACACCAAGAGTGCCCTGCCAGGGCCCACGTGAGGGCTCCCCAGGTCCTCTTCACTTCCCAGAGGTGGCTCTGGGCCACTTCAAAGTGTCACTCCCAGTGTGACCAGCAGGTGGGGCAATGGCCACAGAAGGCCTCAGAGAGCTGCAACTCCGGGACCAGCCATGGTGTGTGGGTGTTTCATTGTGGGTCAGGCCTAGTGCTGGGGAAATGGAATGAATAAAGAAATGAATTTTAAAACGAATAAAGCCTCCTTGAGTAAGACCCATTCCCAGCATGTGATTTCCTGAGCGCTCCCCCCGCGCCCCCCCTGCAGACTATGGCAGGAGCCTAGTACTAGTACTGTTGGCCCTTAGTATCCATGGGTTCGAACCAACCTCAGATTGAAAAATATTCTAAATAGGTCGGGCGCAGTGGCTCACGCCTGTAATCCTAGCACTCTGGGAGGCTGAGGCAGGCGGATGGCTCGAGGTCAGGAGTTCAAAACCAGCCTGAGCAAGAGCAAGATCCCATCTCTACAATAAATAGAAAGAAATTAGTTGGCCAATAATATATATAGAAAAAATTAGCCGGGCATGGTGGCACATGCCTGTAGTCCCAGCTACTCAGGAGGCTGAGACAGAAGGATTGCTTGAGCCCAGGAGTTTGAGGTTGCTGTGAGCTAGGCTGACGCCACGACACTCACTCTAGCCTGGGCAACAAAGCAAGACTCTGTCTCAAAAAAATAAAGAGAAAAATAATACAACAGGCTGGGCACACTGGCTCACACCTGTATTTTTATTACTTTGGGAGGCTGAGGCAGCAGGATCACATGAGGCCAGGAGTTTGAGACCAGCTTGAGCAAGAGCGAGACCCCATCTCTACAAAAACTAGAAAAATTAGCTGGGCATGGTGGCTCCTGCCTGTAGTCCCAGCTGCTCAAGAGGCTGAGGTAGGAGGATCGCTTGAGCCCAGGAGTTTAAGGTTCCTGGGAGCTGTGTTGACGCCACTGTACACTAACCCAGGCAACAAAGAGAGACCTTGTCTCAAAAAATAAAGTATACAGGAGGATGTGAATAGGTTATATGTAAATACTTAGACATTTTATATAAGGGACATGAGCATTTGCAGGTGTTGGTATCTGAGGGGAATCCTGGAACCAATACTGAAGGACAACTGTGTATGTTCTCACAGATCTTTGCACTGCGCCGCTTACTACATAGGACAGCTTGTAATTTTGTATCTTAGCTGCTTATTATAACACATATTTATGTGATTATTCAATCATCACCCCACTGGATGGGTGAGCAAGGTAGGGCCAGTGCTGTGTCAGTCACCGCCACATCCCCAGGGGCACAGTGCAGCCGCAGCCCAGAGAGGCTCCAGGGAAAGTGTGTTGAATTAATAAATGAACATACAGGAGGCCAGAGAAGGGAGGAATTAGACGCCAGGGTCGAAACTGTTGGCATAACAGAAACCTCAGGTCCCACTCAGCCATTCCTTCCGCCCAGGCACCCTCCTCCCAACCCTGCCCATTTTGGGGATAAGACTGTCTCCCCTGGTTGGACTGTGAGTCCCAGGAGGCCAGGGCCAGGGCCAGGGCCATCTCTATTGCTGCCGTGTCCCCAGCATCACAGGGACAAGCCCTGACGTACAGAAAGCCTGAAGCAAGACCCTGCGGAATGGGAGAGCAGACACATCTGCACGTGACAGGGCGTGGCCAGTGCTACCACAGGACAGAATTGCCCCCAGGGGGAGTGGCTAAGCCTTCTTGGAGGTGGGACAGTTCAAGGAGGATGTGGGAGGGCAAGGGTGCTTTTGACCCATGAAGAAGGGAAACATTGTTCCGGGAAGAGTGAGCACAGCAAGCACGGATGTGGGTGTCCAGAGGTGTGAAGCCTCTTTGGGGAAGCCACAGCGGTGTGATAAGGCCACGGCCTCCAGGCGGGGGAGCCCTTGCAGCTTTGCAAGCTGGGCAGTGACTGCCAGACAGCACTTTGGGGACAGGTCTGTGGCAGCTGCCAGAGAGGATGAACTTGGGAGGTCAGAGGTCAGGATCCCTGCTAGAAGTTTCCAAATCATCCCCAAGGGGCTGTGGGTGGACCGAGTGGGTTTTGTCTGCAAAGCCGTGACCCCCGCGGGCTGCAGTGAACAGTGGGTAAGAGCTGGCAGAAAACCACCCTCCTCCGCGTCCTCTCTTCGCCTCCATGCCCACCCAGAGCACGGAACCCACGACAGCACCCAGCTCGGGTGAGGAGCTGTGGGTCAGTGCCCTGGCACGGCAGCCCCAGGAGGCCAAAGGGACAGAACCTACCCACCCTCAGGGCTGACACAGACAGGAAATGAGCACCCCACCCCCGTGCCCTTCCCCACGCCCTGCCCATCCCTGCTTCACCATCCTCTCTTGGGGGGTCCTCGGGGCTGTTCCTGCTGAGAGGCCAGGCCAGGTTTGGTGACAAAGCCAGGACCCAATCTGATGTTTCCTCACCTGGTTTTTTGGGTTTTTACAAGTGTATGTTTTTATTATTAAATTCAACCAACAGGTCGGGCGCGGTGGCTCACGCCTGTAATCCTAGCATTCTGGGAGGCCGAGATGGGCAGATTGCTCAAGGTCAGGAGTTCGAAACCAGCCTGAGCAAGAGCGAGACCCTGTCTCTACTATAAATAGAAAGAAATTAATTGGCCAACTAATATATATATAGAAAAAATTAGCCAAGCATGGTGGCGCATGCCTGTAGTCCCAGCTACTTGGGAGGCTGAGGCAGGAGGATTGCTTGAGCCCAGGAGTTTGAGGTTGCTGTGAGCTAGGCTGACGCCACGGCACTCACTCTAGCCTGGGCAACAAAGTTGAGACTTTGTCTCAAAAAAAAAAAAAAAAAAATTCAACCAGTATAGTATTACTCTGTCAAGACTGCTGTTCCTAAATATTTTTCCCGCAATTTTTTTCAGTATTCTATTTTTTTTAATATTTTTATTTTTTAATATATCCGTAACATAAAAGTTTTCATTTTAACCATTTAAAAATTACAATCCCCTGGCATTCAGTGCATTCTCACTGTTGTGCAACCATCACCACTCTCAGTTTGCAGAGCATTTTCTCATCCCAAAAGGAAACTCCAAACCCATGAATGGATCCCCTTGACCTGTTTTTAGCTCTCCCAGACACCTCTTGTTCTTCTTTATTGTTATTTGAAGCATAGTGACTGAAAAAAAAGTCAAAACAATGAAGCAAAGCATGGCTTTGTTTTAAAATCTTGTTTGCCCAGATAACAATAGCAACAACAAAGATGGCAATAATGGTAACATTTCTTGTGGGCTTTAGTCCAGGCCCTGTGCTAAATTGCTTTTTAGAGCAACTCACTGAATCCTGAAAGCAACCCTGTAAACTAAGTACTAGATTCTGATCACAAGGAAACCAAGGTCCCCTGGAGATGGACAGCTAGGCCTGCTCCCTCTGCTCTGCCCACCTCTCACTGTGTGGCCCAGGCCAGGTGATTGTCCCCTCTGGACCTTGATCTCACCCAGCCTCAAGAGAAAGGTTCTAGTGATAGGCTGATGCCAGGCATGGTGGCCCACCTACTTGGAAGGCTGAGACAGGAGGATCACTTGAGCCCAGGACCACCTGGACAACATAGCAAGACCCCTGTCTTTAAATAAAAAATAATAGGCTGTTATGATGGAGGGAGAGGCATGTGAGCTGCTGCTGTCTTTATAGGAGGTTCAGGCTTCACCCAACCCGGTTATCCCCAGGTGTGGATTTATTGTTTTAACCCGGGGCAGAGGATGTAGGGGGAGAGTGAGAAAGGGAAACTGAGGCCAGCAGTGCAGGGGACCGGGGGGTTCCCATTCACCCTTCCCCACCAAATGCCCACTCACTTCCATTATGCTAGTCAGCTCACTGGACCCCGCTGAGTATTTGTTGAATGAATGAATGAATGAATGAATGAATGAATGAAGGGTTATTTATTCAGGAGCCTGGGGACAGGTATAGGACTTGGGTCTGCTTTCTGGGGCAGTCCCTGGGCTCTGCACACCCCACCCCTTCACCCGACAGCTTCTCCATCTATCTCCCCACCACCCGCACCCCACGGTTTGTGTCTCGGGCCCCTTTGGGACCAGGCACATGTCCTGCATTGTCACGCACAACACAGCAGCTTCTGCTTCCTCCCGCCTGCCCTCGGGGGCCAGGGCTCCCAAGCGTGGCAGGGCTGGGCAGCGAGGGGAGGCGGGGAACTTTTCCAAGAATCCCTGGCTCTCTCGGGGCAGAGAGGGCCCAGCTCTTGGCGTGGCTTGGGAGAGGGCAGGGCTGCCCCTGGGAATTTGGGGTGGGCAGCGGGGCCCCCTTAATGGATGAAGATAGGAGCCAACACCCCAACGGGAGGAGACCTGAGTACACAGAAGCCGCTGGGAACTTTTCCGCCTTCTAAATATTTAGACAGTGAGATGGATGGAGACTCGGGGACCAGAGCCGGCCGGCCAGGCCACTGGTTATTTTGAGAGAATTATTCTTTCTGTGCTCCAGGATAAATGTTCCCTCTGTCCCTCGCTCTCCTCCCCGAGCCCGCATGGAGGAGCAATAGCAGCTGACGCCCCCAGAGTTCGGGGCCAAGGTTCTGGCATCCGCACCCATCAGCCATGTCCCTGGTTTTCTGGCCCCTGTTCCCTGAAGACAGGGCTGGAGACCACAGGGTCAGCTTAGAGTGTCAGCAGAGGGAGCAGGCGACAGTGGCCTCTGCTTTGGATGGCGTTCCCACGGTGCTGCTGCCGGGCCGCTGTGCGGGGGGCAAGGGTGCCGCCTGCCCCTCGCCCCAGGCTGACAAAGGCACCCAGCCCCCCTCCTTCCCCTCATGGGCAGAGGGGTCCCTTGGGTCCCTCCTCCCAGAGATGGGCTGGGAGAGGGAAGTCTGCGTGTCGCCTCGGGCGGGCCCAGGACACAGGCAGCAGAACCAGAGCTTGAGTTGCTGGAAGACGGCCTTGCGGAAAAGGATGAAGACCCAGGGGTCCAGGATGGGGTTGAAGGCATTGAAGCGGAAGGCCAGGAGGTCCCCCATCTCGCTGCTGTCGGGGCTGATGGCCTGGGTGAAGCCGCGGACCTGAGGGCGGGGCAGGGGGTGTCAGGGAGCACCCACGAGTCCTCTGCCCTGCACCCCACCCTGGCTCCCACTTGCTCACCAGCAGGGATGAGGAAGGGGTGGATGTCAGAGAGGGAGGAAATAAGATAAGATGAAAATCAAGCAGCGAATGCATCCGGGGGGCAGAGGGAAGGAAAGCCCCGGCAGAGGCCTAGAGGGAGAGAGATGGGGGTTGGGCTTGTGGGTTCCCCTGCCCTTTGCATCTGGGAGGGCCCTTGGGCTCCACAGATTTTTGAGTGTGAGACCTCTGGGCCCCCTGCCACTGCAGGCAGAGCTGCGGCTGTGCCCGTGCGTATTTGCCCGCAGCGTCCAGTCTCTGAGCCGTCATCAGCCCTGAAGAGGTTTAAGGACACCCACGTCCCGCCCAGCCCCTTGCATTTTCCAGAATGAGAAACCAAGGCCCAGAATAAAGGTGGCACGACCAGGTGTCACAGGTGCTGGATGGGAACCAGGGTCTGTGCTGCACTGGTGGGGGAGGGGCAGGGCAGGCGCCCCGGCAGGAAATCGAGGCAAGGATGTGAGGGTGAGGCCCAGGCTGGGGAAGTGGGGAGCCCAGTGGGTGGGAGGTCAGGCTCTGGAATCAGAGTACCCAGGGTGGAGACCTGGCTTTTTGTGCCTTTCCTGCTAAAGGCTTATGGGATGGGAGAACGTGGTCATTTGGAAGATGATCTGAGAAAGTATTTGCAAGCCACTCGGCATCTGCCGGGATACAGCGAGTGCTCAGAGAACGGTGAGCCTTGCTCTCATTACAGGGGCAGGGGAAAGACGGGGTGCGCTTGAGTAGTGGGGGCTGGGAGTGGAGGAGACCAGGGGTCAGGAGGAGTGAAATGGGACAGAAGCAAATGGGGCGGGACTTGAGAAAGTCAGGCGGTTTTGACTGCGGACAAAGCCTCCGCCCGACCTCCTCTGAGTCTCAGCTTCCCCATCTGTGAAATGGGCACAACCCCCCTTCCCTCCCCTCCCGCCGACTCCAGAGGGGACTCACCGTGAGGGGCAGGGAGCACACGGCCATGATGCCCGTCATGAGGGCCAGCAGAATGAGATAGTCCACCTCGTCCTCGCCCGCGCGGAGCCCGGGCACCAGCGAGCCCGGGGGGCGCCTCTGCTGGCGGTACATGCGGCACAGGCTGAGCGTGACCGAGCCGTTGCACAGGAAGATGGCGGCCACCAGCAGGGCCACGAGGCTGGCGTAGGCCAGCGAGAAGGCGCAGCCGCCGGGCTCGGCGGCGCGCAGGCGGACGAAGCACCAGCTGCCCGGGCAGTACTGCTGGTGCTGGCCCAGGCCGGCCAGCGGCAGCGCGCAGAAGAGCGCGCAGAAGGCGTAGATGGCGGGCAGCGCCAGGCGGGCGCAGCGCGGCGCGTCCAGCCGCGCGTACCGGTAGGGGTGGCTGAGCGCCAGGCAGCGCTCCACCGCCATGGCGAAGAGGATGAGCGTGGAGGCCAGGCCGAAGAAGGTCATGGCGAAGGCGAAGGCGTCGCACAGCGCGGGCCCGCCCCGCGCCAGGCCCAGCAGCGAGCTGTTGCGGGCGTAGGCCACGAACACGGCCGGGCTCAGGAAGCACGTGCCCAGCAGGTCTGTCACCGCCAGCCCGGTGACCAGCACGGCGAAGGCCGACGGGCGCGACCGCCGCCGCCGCGCGCCCAGGATGCCCAGCGCCAGCCCGTTGCCCGCCACGCCCGCCACGAACATGAGGGTGCTGGTGGCCGGCCCCACCGAGCCCCGCACGTAGGTGAGGTTGCGGCACGAATCCGCCATCCCCGGCCTGGGCAGGAAGGTCCCCAAGGACGGGAGGCGGGGATCACGGCCGGCCAGGCCTTCCCCTGTGGCCAGCTCGGAGGCTCCGGGCCACCGTCCCTGTGGCAGCTGGGGTCACCCAGCCGACCCCAGTTCTCCTGGTCTCCTGGTGCGTGCCTGCGTTTCTCTCGGGTCTGTCTCTCTGTCCCTCTCTGTCACTCTGTCTCTCCCTGGTTTTCCCCCCACTTATTTATTTCTATCTCTATCTCTGTCTCTGTCCTTCACTCTCTGGGCGTCCCTAGTTCCTATCTCTGTCTCTGTCCTTCACTCTCTGGACGTCCCTAGTTCCCGCTTTCTCTGTCTCTTGCTGTCTCCCTGTCTCTGTCCCCTCCCTTGCCCTCTTCTTCCTTTCTCCCCCACCCCCAGCCCTCTGTCCCCTCCTTCCCTGCACCTCTCTTTCCCCGCCCTGCTCACCGGGAATCTGCAGCCTCTCAGTCTCTGCTCCTCTCACCCCCGGCCCGCCTTGCTCGTGTGTCTTGTGTCTTTCGCTGTGTGTCAGTCTCTTGTGTCAGCTTCTCCTTCCCTCCCTCCTTCCCTCCCTCCCTCTCTCCCTACTCATCTTGCCGGCTCACCCCGCTTTTTCATTTCCTCTCTCTGCCCCGCCCTCCCTCCCCCAGCGATCTCCAGAGGCCCCCTGGGCTCCCTGCCACCTTCCCTGGCTACTCCCTGTACCCCCCCAAGTAGCAATCCATCACCGCCTCTGCCCCTCTGCCTTCCCTGCCCCCTCCTCCCCTCCCCTCCTCTCCCCCTGTCCCGTCTCAGCCTCCGTCCTCCGAGCCACCTGCCACCTCCCCACGCCACCTAGGTGTCGTCCTTTCTCTGGCCCAGGTGGAGATGCTCGAGTCACCATCACTCACGTTTGGAGCCCACCAGGTGGGCCAAGAAGGACCCGAGGGGCACGAGTGACCAGTTTTGGAGAGGGTGGCCAATGGCCTGGGCTGTCTCAGGGTGGCCTCTGGTGTCTATTCTGGGCTGCAGGCCCCAGGCTCAGGACGCTGCCCAGGGATTGAGAAATGACCAGGAAATTCCTCCCTGATGCAGTGTTTTCCAGACACTGCTGAGATTTCTGGTCCCTGGACACATTCACTCCTTCCAGAGGGCTGAGGAAGGCGGTGGCCTATCCGGAGAAAAAAATGCCATCTCTCGAGAGCCTGTCCCTGAGCTCCCAGCTCCCCGGGCAAAGCTCTGCAAAGGGAGTGTGGAGGAGCACAGTTGGTGTCCACTTGAATGGGACAGGCCTGGGGGACTGCCATGGCCCATTATCACAGGGACACACCCACTGCCCTCTTGCCTCTCAGCACAGAACTCCCAGGCCCCAGGCCAAGCTGTGGTGACCTTGACCTCCAGGAATAATATTTAAGCCACAGAAAGCTGTCCAGGGCTCCAGCACGGCTCCCAGATCTCTCCCACCCTCCTCACGCACACGCCCAGCCGTCCCCGCAGCCTCACGCTCGTGTGGCCAGCCCATGTGTCCCAGCTGCCAGCACAGCGGTCACGGGCCGCTTCCCACGCAGTCCGCGGCGTCCCAGGCAGCCTCCCGCACCACTAGGACCAGGGCGTCCTCTGAGACAGCCCTTGTTTTTCAGGGAGGCAGGTTAACAAACTCAGGGCTCGCATCCATCTGACATGGGTTCCTGTCCCGATCCAACCACCCTTTTTCTTGTTGTGTGACAGTCCCAGGTGAGGACTGGAAGCTGGTCTGCCTCAGTCTCCTCATCTGCACATGCCACACAGGCCTGGGGCCAGCCCGGGCCTGCAGCGTGTCCCGGGGTGCCCTTTGTCAGAAGCAGAGAGCTTACAGATGTCCCACGCCCAGGGCCAGCAGGGCTGCCATCTGTGCCCCCCACTGTGACCGCAACTACCTTCCCCCATCTCCTTATCACCCATGCCCAGCTGGCACCCGGCTTCCGGCAGGATGGGTGCCCCAGTTCCAGCCCCACAGGGGCGCCCCGAGGGGCCACACAGCCCCGCTCTTGGGGTGCCTTGTGTGCAGGTCCCAGGCCTCCCTGTCACGTAGTCCCACCTCATGCTGTCCAGTCTCCAGGTAGCCCAGCGGGAACTCAGGAAGTTATGTCATATTAATGAGGGATGACCCCTGGCTGTCTTGCATCCCGTCTCGGCATCAGGGGAGTCACTGGGGTGACACTACGGTTCCCGGAGCCTCCCTCCCGCTGGCTTCCTGTCCCCACCAGGGCCATCAGTAGTTGGGAAGTCCCCTCTACTCTCATGCCCAGAGGGACCTTGGACTAGGCCCTGCCCCCCCCAGGCCTCAGTTTCCCTGCCTATGCCTACAGGTGGCAGTGACTGTGACGCACTCCTAATGAGGGGACTGAGGGTCCCTGACGTCTCTGCCAGTGCAGGACGTGCCTCGCTCACCTTCCGGGGACACCAGGCCTCCTGCCCAGCTGTGGCCCAGCCCGGGGCCACGGCCCAAGCCCACAGCAGGGGCCGCAGGGGCTTCCGCTCCTGTCCAGGTGCCTTGGGGTGCGGGTTCACCCCGGCTGCACTGTGGGAGGAGTGGCTTCCGGCGGGGGGGGGAGCGATGAAGGAACTGCCCTGGGAGGGTGAGTCAGCAGCTCTCTCGCCAGCCACTGCTAGGAACAGGACTTGGGCCTCCCTGAGGGACCCCAGGGTGGCGGGCAGAAGAGGGAGGACAGCCCAGACACCGCTGAGAAAGGGGACTGACTCAAGGACACACAGCACCGCAGAGGGGACAGAGATGGGGACCAGGAGAAGGTGGTGGGCTGGGGACTGGGGATGTGTGGACTCGGTAAGGGAGTCTGTGTAGGATCAGTGTGGCCTGTGTGACTTAAGTGACACTTTTAGCAGCATGGCTATTGGGACGCAGTGTGTGCATGAGCACAGCTGTGCTCATGTATGTAGTGTCTGCTGCCATGTATTGCACATGGATGTAGCTGTATGTTTGTATGTGGAGTGGGTGCTTAGTGCAGTGGAAAGAGAATGGGGTTTGTTTGTTTATTTGTTTTGAGACAGGGACTCTGTCGCCCAGGCTGGAGTACAGTGGTGCGCTTATAGCTCACTGCAGCCTCAAACTCCTGGGCTCAAGTGATCTCCCACCTCCACCTCCTGAGCAGTTTGAGCATGTCACCATGCCTGGCTAATTTTTAAAATTTTTTGTAGGGATGGGCTCTTGCTCTTGCCCAGGCTGGTCTTGAACTCCTGGCCTCAAGTGATCCTCCTGCCTCGGCCTCCCAAAGTGCTGGGATTCCAGAAGTGAGCCACCGCGCCCAGGTAAGAATGGGTTGTGAAGCTCATCTCCATCACGCACCGTGTGAGCCTGGGAAAATGGCTTACCTTAGCAAACCTTTGATGTGCTTCTTCATCACACGGTCACCTTGACCTTGTCATTGGGGTGCTGTGTGAAGTTAAGAGACAGTTCATCTTGCCTGTCTCCTGGGAAGCCCTCAGATAGCTGCCTGTGTTATTATTCACTCAACAAACCCTGGTGAGCGGTTTACTGTGTGCCAAGGACTGGGGACCCAGGGGGCTCAGTGGGCACCACCAGTGGGGGTGTTCTCAAACCGCTGCGCCCACCCAGTGTGCGGAGCCTGGGCAGGTGGGCCCTCAGCCGAGCCATTGCACACCCTGCCAGGTCTCCCACGTGGCGGGCGACCTCACAGGGCAATGCCAGGCGGCGCAGGGAACGAGGCCCTCCCACGCCGCCAGCCAGCGCCTGCCCAGCCGCAGGCCCGAGATCCCGGTTGCCCCAGCCCCGACCCTGTCCAGATTCCCTGGTTTCCGTCCTCCTGGCACTGGCCTTGGGAGGAGGCTGGCCTCATCTCATGTTCCAGACACGCGACACCAGCCGCTCCCACCTGCAGTCTGCCTGTGGCCTGTCACTGCAGCGAGAAGCTGCTGTGTCAGTCCAGACCTGTCCACCCTGGCGGGTCCCAGCACCTGTAGGTTCACTTCCCAGCCTCCACGGCCCCTCTGGCCACCTCCTGAACCTCTCCTCAACAGTCACCCGTGGGTTCCTCCCACTCCCACCTCAAGCCCCAGCTCATGGGGTGACACCACCTCTCTGTGCCTGTCTTCTTTGTGTGTAAAGCAGGGATAAACAGAGTCCTCTTGGGGCCAATGTGAGCATTAAGTGGAATGGGGCTTGTGAGGTTCCTTTAGTAAGTGACAGCCAAGAGCATGGCTTGTCCTGGGTCTGGGTGTCCCGTCCCGCGGCAGCCAGGCCAGGCACTGCTCTGAGCCTTGGCTTGGGGTGCAGGGTGTGGTGTGCGGAAGGAAGGCAGCCTGGAATGGGGCAACTGGAGCCCTCAGGCTGGGGGCGGGTGCAGAGAGATATGGCCATGTGGCCGGGAGCAAGTACTTCCCCCTGCGGCCACCTCTCCACCTCTTGGCCCTGCTCTGACCCCAGCCTGGGTCTGGCCCCAGAGTTGCCTTCACCACTGGGGGTGGCAGGAAACAGCAGCTGGTGACAGAAGCTGGTGCAGAGCACAGTTGTAAGGCTAATAAGATTACTTGGGTCTGTGCTCGTGGAGACTGGTCACCCAGGGACCTGTCTTGTCCCTCTGCCCTGTCCCATCTGGCTTCTCCTTTCTCCCATCCTCAGTTTCCCACCCTCCCTCTCTCCTCCTCCTGGTCCCCTCTGCATCAGCCCCATCCAGGTCAATTCTGCCAGCCCAGCTTGCTCCTCCAGTTTCTCTCTCCCGAGGGTAGCAAAGCGAAAGACTGAGGATTTGCACTGCACAGCTCCGCGACTCCAGGGCTGGAAGGGTCTAAATCCCGACAGTCCAGGCTCATGAAGTCCTTATGCGGTGCTGAGCTCTGGAATCCTGGTCACATAGAGGGGCCAGGGCCCCCTGCAGGGATGAAAGACTCCGGAATTCCAGCCCTCAGAGCTCCTGGATCCTGGAGTCCTTCACATCTCAGGTTCTAAGCCACGGGGATGCTGGCTCTGTGAATTCCGGAATCCTAGCTCCTTCCCTCGCAGCGTTCTCCCCCCTCCTCCTCCTCCACGCCCGGCTCATCCTTGGCTCACTCCTGTCCCCCGGTTCCCCCGGGGCTCCCACAGACGTGATGCAACCAGGCCGGAGACAGCAGGGAGGTGGGAGGCAGGAGGGAGATGTAATTACAGCTGGTCCTGCCTCAATCCTACAGGAAGCTCAGAGTTGGGGCCCAGGGGACCCTAATCCAATGTGGATAATGGAGCACTTGCCAGGCTCCTGCGTGGCCCCTCTGGGGAGGGGAGCCCAGCAAGCCACCTCCAGCCAGGCCCAGGGGTCAGGAGTATCAGGTTCAGGGGAGGGGAGGAGGTGGCCCTCAGGCCAGCCGGGTGAAATAATGGTCCAAACCCACAGCTCGCCCAGTCGCATGTCCCCCATTTTCAACGGAGACAGAACATCCCACTTTCTATTCCTCTATAAGAAGCCCCCGCCACAGGCTCTGTGATAGATGGCAACTGGCCCTCTCGCTTCCTTAACCGGGAGACCATGGGGTATAGCGGGGACTCTGGCGAGCTGGGAAACCCAGGCCCTGCCTCACAGCCTGTGGTCACCCTGTGGGTCACCGGAACTTATAATTCCAGAGAAGCCGGAAATAATGCACTTTCATGTGAACTATCTCTAGTTTTCAATTTGGCAACTAAGTCAAGAACATCTTTAAACATGACAGAGGTCAAAAGTAGAGCGCCAGTAAAATACTGCAAGCTTTGAAATGTCCTGTGGGCCACCAGTGTGTGAACTGGGAAACAGAGGGCAGGAGCCAGGGCTGTCACAGCTACTTCTGTGTCTCCAGAACAAAAAATGTATATATTTAGTTGAACAAAGGAATGCACTCAATAGTTTCTATCCTCTCCCTTCCTCTAAGCCACATTTCTGTCTTCTCCATGGCCTGGAGTTTCATTTCTACCATGTCCCAGCTCAGATGTCCCTTCCCCCAGGAAGCTCTCCCTGACTGGTAAACTGAGTCAGGAGTTCCCTCTGACCTCCCCCACCCCCCAGCACTGCCTACTTCGGGTCATCAACACGTGGGAACAGATCTGGTCTCCCACTGGACCCTGAGATACAGCCAGCCACTACCCCACAGGGCTGGTCGCAGAATAGGTTCTCAGGGAGTGTGTGGAAGGATGAAGGAAGGAAGGAACAGAAAAAGTTGGGTGCTTGAGGACAAGTGGGCCTGTGGTAGGGGGTAGCTGGATACGAAAAGAAGGAATCACTCAGGGGATGGGCACGGGGGTCCTTAGAGTCTCCAACCCAGGAGGGAGGAGAGGAGAGAGGCAGCAGAGGGGTTCAGGGAGCACTGGAGGGTCCACAATCTAAATTCACCCCTTTATGTCCCGGCTGTGTGACTTTGAGCAAGGGACTTCCTTTGGCTCAGTTTCCTCAGCTGTAAAATAGGTATAATGCACGTAGTCAGCTGCTTTCTGGGGCTGTTGGGACAATTAAATAAGTTCAGGATCAGATCTTGGAGCGCTCAGTCGAGGACAGCGCCCAGAACGTTCATTTCCTCTGAGGTTTTAGCGCACTTGTGCTCCTGCGCGTCCACACACTCGCCCACTCCAGACACACTCGGAAGAATGGGAACAGCCTCAGGTACCCCCGCATCGTGGCCCCAACCTCTGTGTGTGCCTCAGTTTCCCCGAAAGCACAGGCGCCGCCACAGTCAGCAAGTTTATTGGATTCATACTTTGGCAGGGGAGGGTAAGCTGTCGGGAGGGCTCAGAGCAGCACACAAAAGAGGCGCTTGTCGCGGAAGGGGTTCTCGGCAGCGGGTACCGCCGTCACTAGTGGGTCGTCTTTGGCGTGCATCTCGCAGAAAGCCAGGAGCTCCGCCGCTGCCTGCGACACCTGAGGGCGCACAGATTGAGATGGTGCCGCCCCGCCCCGCCCTCGCGGCCCCGCCCTGCCCTGCCCGCCCCTGGGCCCCGCCCTGCCCTGCCCGCCCCTGGGCCCCGCCCCTCCAAACCGCCCTAGGCCCCGCCCTGCCCTGCCCGCCCCTGGGCCCCGCCCCTCCAAACCGCCCTAGGCCCCGCCCTGCCCGCCCCTGGGCCCCGCCCCTGGGCCCCGCCCCTCCAAGCCGCCCTAGGCCCCGCCCTGCCCGCCCCTGGGCCCCGCCCCTCCAAGCCGCCCTAGGCCCCGCCCTGCCCTGCCCGCCCCTGGGCCCCGCCCCTCCAAACCGCCCTAGGCCCCGCCCCTCCAAGCTGCCCCTAGGCCTCGCTCCGCCTTCGTGGCCCCGCCCTGCCCCTAGGCCCCGCCCCTCCAAGCCGCCCAGGCACCGCCCCTTGCCCAATCCCCACCGGGTGTCCGCCGGGTTCCAAAGAGAATCCTCCCACGGCGGCTCCGGGCCGGCCCCGACACAGCCCCGGGCAGACCCCAGCCCCAAAGCGCCCACCCTATTCGCGCCCAGACCCGGCACCTTCATGCGGTCGATGTTCACCTCCAGCTTCAGCTGTTCCACCGTCTTGCGGGCCTCGGCGATCTTGGCCATGTTGTTGGACATGGCTGCCGCGGGGAAGGGGTCAGAAGCCGGGCGAGAGTGGAGGGTGCGGGTGGGGCGGTGGGGGGCAGGTTAGGACTCGTCTGGGTCCCGAGGTGGGGTGGTGGAGGTGGGCCCGGGTAACGGGCGCAGCAATGGGTGCCCAGAGGCAGGTGGAGGGAGGGACGGAGGACGGAGAGGAACCAGAGGGCGCAGGGGCGCACAGATGGAGGCAGGTGGGGAGAGCCGCGGAGAGGGCCAGGGGAGGCAGCAGGACAGGACGCGCAGATGGGGGCCCGAGAGGCAGGTGGAGGGAGGAGCGGAAGGACGGGGCCACAGGTGCTGGATCAGGATCCAGGTGTCCTCACCCCCCAGGGATGGAGCGCGAGCTAGGAGGGGGCCTCCCCAGGCCAATTAGCGGTGGCTCCAGGGAGAACTGGGAATTCACATCGCCGCGGGAGGGGCGCAGAGGGGGCTCATTAGGGCCTTGGCAGCAGCTGCCCCCTCCGCCCCCCTCGGGGAGCGCCCCCCAAGCCCTGGCCACCTCAAAGGCTCCTCTGCTCATTAGCAGCCGGGGAGAGGCCGGGGAGAGGGCCAGAGCGGATGGAGAGGGACGAATAGACTGGCAGAGAGGGGGTCAAAGTGACAGAGGGAGAGACTGAGGCATGGGAAAGACGAAGAGCCTGAGGAGGGATAGAGAGAGAGACGGAGAGGTGGGGGGTGAAGCCAAGGAGGAAGATAGAGGGACAATGGAGGGGCAGAGGAAGGGACACAGTGACAAAGGGGGAGAGAAGCACCCAAGGCAAAGAGGGATGGGGGGGCGACAGGGACCGAGGAAAGAAGGGACCAGGGAGAGAGGGGGAGGGAGGGTTTGGAGGCGAGAAGGAGCAAGGAGGGGCGGGGGGGGGTGAAATGGAGGGACAGGGGGAGAGACAGGCTGATGGAGAAGCAGGAGGATAAAGTCATCCATTCATTCATTCACTCACTCACTCATTCATTCCCAGGCCGACAGATGGTGGTCACGGAGCGGGCAAAGGGACTAGCTGTTGCGGCCAGGACCAGAGTCTCCTACCTGTTGCTGCTCAGGGCTGGGATGGCGCGGTGGCGGCGGCTGGAGGCAGCGTCGGGCGCCCCCGGCCCGCCCCGCCCCCTCCCCTGGGGCGCGGCCCTCGAGGACCCGCCTCCTCCCGCTGCCACCTCCGCCCCACCTTGGGCTGTCTCTCTGGGTCCTCTCTCTCTTTGTTTTTATTTTTTTAGGTGTTTTGTTTTTTTTTTTTGAGACAGTCTCATTTTGTTGCCCAGGCTAGAGTGAGTGCCGTGGCGTCAGCCTAGCTCACAGCAACCTCAAACTCCTGGGCTCAAGCGATCCTCCTGCCTCAGCCTCCCGAGTAGCTGGGACTACAGGCATGCGCCACCATGCCCGGCTAATTTTTTCTCTATATATTAGTTGGCCAATTAATTTCTTTCTATTTATAGTAGAGACAGGGTCTCGCTCTTGCTCAGGCTGGTTTCGAACTCCTCACCTCGAGCATCCGCTCGCCTCGGCCTCCCAGAGAGCTAGGGTTACAGGCGTGAGCCACCGCGCCCGGCCAGGGTCTTCTCTCTGTCTCTCTCACAGCCACAGGAGAAGACAGTCCCTCTAGGTGTGCCCTGTGCCCTGCTGCGTTTATTCCACAGTCACACAAACCCCTCCTGGGTGTCCCACACAGCCCCTCTCCCCGTCACACACGCTCTCCCACCTCATCACACGCGCCACCTCAGTGTCACCCCCTCACAGACGGACCCCTCCCAATAGCATACAGACTCACGCTGGCAGTCCCTCACACAGACATGCACACGGTATATCTCACTGTCACGTAGTGCCACAGTCTCATGAGCGACCTGTGCTCACAACGTCACGTGCTGGTTCAAATTGCCACACACAGTCACTCACGGTGTGGCACTCCATCACCAGTAGCAGCTGCCTTGACTGCCCAGTCAGATAAACCATCTCGGGGTGTCAAATGTACCAGCAGTTTGTCCCAGTGTCACACACGGTCTCTCAAAAGTCACACACATTCATGTGCAATTTAAACTTCTCTCTCCGTCTCACACCCTAAGGCAGCTCATACGCTTTCTCAGTGTCTCGCATGGTGACATGCAGTTACCCGTGCCACCTCCCTGCCAAGTCCTATCACACACTGTTTTATAGTATTTCCTAGTCACACACAGTCACCTATCCAGTGACACCCGCCCACGTACAGTCACACACATTCCAGCAGTCTCCCAGTGTCACACACAGCTAACACATTCCCTCCGCACGTAGCCACAGAGTCTGTGCCGGTCACCTGCACACGCCCCATCTCTTGGTGTCACATGAATTATAGTCACACACGATGGCTCAGCGTGTCACAGAATCCCCCACACTCCCGGGGATTCACACACACGCACCATCATGTACATAATCTCGTGCTGGGCCTCACCGTGTGTGCCACACACGGCTGTCACCACCACCTGCAGTCTCGTTCATGGGCACACAGCAGTCTCCCAGCTCCGCTCTCAGGCACACACGGTCGCGGTACTGTGACAGTCTCAGCATCACACATCACACACAAGCTCAGTGTCACACAGCATGGCCAGCGCGTGCCGTCTCACTGTCACACGGTCTGTCACACTCAGGGCCCCTCGGTACCTCTCACGATGCCACTCGCACCCTCTCTCCGTGTGTCCTGGTCGTCAGTCTCGCCCTCTCTCACGCAGAATCCGCTCCTGCGACACACACAGCGCTGGCATCCTCGCCGTGTCGCACGGTCACACACACTGCCTCTCTCAGATGCGAGCACGTCACACACGATCTCTCACTCCCGCGAATGGTCCCGCAGTGTCACAGCCAGTCCCCCAAAGAGTGTCTCTCTCACACCCAATCACAGCCTCCCGCTGCCACACAGGGTCGCCCACAATCTCACAGTATCACACACAGTAGCCTACATGTCATTGCTCACACGTGCAGTCCCACTCGGTCGCTCCTTGTCACACACACACACACCGTCCCACAATGTCACACAGCCAGCCACGCACAGTCACACACTCTCACAGCAGTCACGCACCAACGCAGGGCAGTGCACGCGCACACGGTCTCCCGGTGCCACACACCGCCTTCCGGTGTCACGCACGGACACCGCGGCTCTCCGGCACACCCTCCCGCCCACACTCAGCCGCTGGCCGCTCCCGACAGGCCCCGCGGCCGCACGGGGGCGCCGGCGTCCCGCCGAGCCGCAGGAGGCGGGGAGCGAGCGCGGGGCGCCCCCTCCGGCGCCGCGGGGGACGGAAACGGAGGTCGGGGCCGGAGGAAGGCGCCGGCGGGAGCCGGAAACAGGGCGCTCGGCGCCGGGGGGAGGACGGCAAATGGACGCAGAGAAACGTAGAGAGCGGGAAGGAGGTGCCGGGAGAGCCAAAGGGACAGAGAGACGGGGACACAGGCACCGAGAGAGGCGCGGACTGGGGACTAAGGAAGACAGATGGAGAGAGGACTGCCGGGAGAAACGGGAGAGACAGACAGGACGCACAGACCGAAATGCAGTCAGACGCAAGGGCGGAGAGACACGGACACAGAGACAGAGACGGAGGCGGGCAGAGAGACAAAGAGACGCACAGGGGGCGCCGTCCGCCGGGGACCGACGGCCGAGGCCAGAGGGGCGGGGCTCCTAGGGGCGGGCCCGCCTGCGGTTGGGGGCGGGGCCGCCTGCGGTTGAGGGCGGGGCCGCCTGCGGTTGGGGGCGGGGCCCGGCGGGGGCGTGCTCCAAGGGGCGTGTCTCGGGTCTCCCGGCTCTTTCCCGTCTGGGCCGCGGCGACAGCCTTGGGAAGAGATGGAGGCGGGGAGGAGCGTCTCTACCGCAGTCACAGCCCACACCGATTCGATTTTTTTACCGCCTGGACCGGAAAACGAGACAGGCGGGAGGGAACACCGGCCCGGGTCCCTGGTAGCGATTTGATAGGGGGGTGTCAGACCCTGGCTCCCCCTCCCCCCTTCCCCTGCGGGCGCAACGGGGCCAAATGGGGGAGGGGAACCGGGCCCACATCTGGAAAGCATCAGGCGCGCCGGACGTGCCAGGGCCCCAGGCCGGGCTGCGGTAGGGGGGAGGGGAGCCAAGGCGCTCCCCCTTCCCATCGGGGTCTGCCGGCGCCGAGGAGGGGCCTGGGAGCGCGCCGAGCCCCCGCGCCTCCCGCAGCTGGTTTCCATCAGCGGTTCTGGCCTGGGCAGCCCCTAAGGAGGAAAACCGGCTTAGAGCGGGGGAAGACAAGGTGACAACCCAACCTTCCCTCCCCCTCTCCACGACCGCGGCTGCAGGCTGGGGCGGTGGGGGAGACAGACAGACAGACAGACACTGCCTGAAGCTCCCCCCTCTCCAGCCCTGCACACCCCAGCCGTCTTCCCATCCTAGGGATAACATTAGTTCCTGCCCTTTGCCCCAGCCTCCTGGCAACCTAGTGCTTGATGGCATTATTATTATTATTACTATTATTTTTGAGACAGAATCTCACTCTGTTGCCTGGGCTAGAGTGCCGTGGCCTCAACCTAGCTCACAGCAACCTCAAACTCCTGGGCTCAAGCGATCCTCCTGCCTCAGCCTCCCGAGTAGCTGGGACTACAGGCATGTGCCACCATGCCCGGCTAATTTTTTCTCTATACATTAGTTGGCCAATTAATTTCTTTCTATTTTTAGTAGAGACGGTCTCGTTCAGGCTGGTCTCGAACTCCTGACCTTGAGAGATCCGCCCGCCTCGGCCTCCCAGAGTGCTAGGATTACAGGGATGATCCACCGCGCCCCAGCCTTTGATGGTATTATTGTCCCCACTTTTTGGAGGAAGAAACTGAGACCCTGGATTGAGAGTTGGCTCTGGCTTTATTGTTCAAGAAATGATCAAGGAAGGGCAACGGTGGATTGCAGGATCCAGTAGCCAACGCCTACTGAATATCTCCACCTGGTTGCCTGGGGTATCTCAAACTCGACACATCCAGCACTGAGCTCTGATTAGCCAAAACGTGGGAACAACACAAGTGTCCATCAGTTGATGAATGGACAAACTAAATGTATGTCCAGATAATGAAATATTGTTTGGCAATGAAATGAAGTAGTGGCACATGCTACAACATGGATGAACGCTGAAAATGGTATGCTAAGTGACACAAGCCAGTCACAAAAGGCCACATGTTGTGTGATTCCATTTATATGAAATGTCCACAACTGGCAAATCTATAGAAGACAAAAGTAGATCAGTGGTTGGCAGGGGCAGGGGGAGATTGGGAGATGACAGCTAAGGGGAGCAGCATTTCTTTAGGGGGTAATGGAAATGTTCTAAAATTGATCATGGTGATATTTGCATGGTGAACTGTGTACTTTATGGGGGTGAATTTTATGGTATGTGAATTATATTTCAATAGAGCTGTTAACTTCCCCCCTCAAAAATAAAAACACAAAAACTAAATCCCTCTTCTGCTCAAAATTCTCCCATGACTTCCACCTCACTCAGAGTAAAATCTAACAGCCAAAATCCTCACCATGGCCCATGAGGCCACCACAATGCGGTGGTCCCTACCATGTCCCAATCTCACCTCCTCACTCCCAACGTTCCAGCCACACTGGCCTCTTTTCTGTTTTGCCAACACATTAGGCGCAGGTCTGCCTCAGGGCCTTTGCACTGGCTGTACCCTGTCTGGGATGATCTTCCCTGAGAGACAGCCACAGACTCACCCTCCCACCTCCTGCATATCTCTGTTCAAATGTCACCAATGAGACAATTCCCAAGCACTCTACTTAAAATTGCAAACTCCCTTTCTCCCCATCTCACTCAATTCCCTCTTACCTCTGCTCAGTTTTTCCCGATAGTCCTTACCAAATTTAACAAATTATAGAATTTTTTTCTTATGTTAACAGCCTCCCCATCTTCCCTCCCTGTGACTAGTTACTTGTGTTATCCTTTTTAGAGACAATGTATACAGCAAACAAGCCATGTGGGGCAGTGGCTAAGGGCATGAACTCTGGAGAGAGGCTGCCTGGATTTAAATCCCAGTTTTTGCCACTTATGAGCTTCAGATAATTATTTAACCTCTCTGTGCCTCTATTTCTCCATCTGTAAAATGGGCATAATACTAGTATCTCAGGTGGTCATGAGGATTAAATATCAGTATACGTAGAGCAGTGAGAGTAAAGTCTGGCATGTAATAAGACCTCAGTAAATGTTCGCTATTATTTCTTGTAAGGAAGCTCTGAAATCTTAAAGGAAGGAAAGTCATCCATGTTTACATCAACGACTTTGACCGCTAAGTGGCCTGCATAGCCTTGGTCAAGTCCCTTCCCCTTTCTGGCTTCAGTTGTCCCTGGAAGGAATGGAGGTAGGTGGAGCAAATATTCCCAAGGGCCTGATAAGCAGTGGCTTTTCCTGGCAAACTTAAAAAAATCACTTTTATTCGTTGCTAAAAGAAACACAGATTTATCACCACCCACCCCTCGGGAGGCTTCACAGGGCAAGACTGTTTTGTTCCCTGCCGTGTCCCTAGTGCCTGGCTGGGTGCTGAAGATAGCCGTGAACGGGGGCAGGCCTGGTCCTTGTGCTTTCAGAGTTCAAAGGAACAGGGGTGAACATACCTGTGTAGACACAAGAGTCAAAGCAGCAGCAAATGCCCATTCTTCTGGCTGCGGAATCAGGTGGGGGTTGGGTCCTAGCTCTGGCTCCCCTGCTGCTGGGTGACCAGGACAAGTACCAGCTCCTCTCTCTTTTTTTTATTTTTGAGACAGAGTCTCACTTTGTTGCCCAGGCTAGAGTGAGTGCCCTGGCGTCAGCCTAGCTCACAGCAACCTCAAACTCCTGGGCTCAATTGACCCTGCTGCCTCAGCCTCCCAAGTAGCTGGGACCACAGGCATGCCCCACCATGCCCGGCTGATTTTTCCTATATATATTAGTTGGCCAATTAATTTCTTTCTATTTATAGTAGAGACGGGGGTCTCGCTCTTGCTCAGGCTGGTCTCGAACTCCTGACCTTGAGCAATCCACCCGCCTCGGCCTCCCAGAGTGCTAGGATTACAGGCGTGAGCCACCACACCAGGCCACCAGCCCCTCTCTAAACCTCCATTTACCCATCCATGAAATGAGTATCATTGTTGCCCAATAGAAAAATGGGCAAAGGAGGTGAAAGAGCAATAATGACCCTTATGTCATCATAATGACCAAGCAACTCTATTCGTTGGAATGGACCCCACAAAAATATATACATGTGCACAAAGCGGCACATAAAAGGATATAAATGTAGCAAGATTCATAATTGGAGAGCAGACAGTAGGGTTAGATTATGGGAGTCCCCGCAATGGAATCTTATATGCAGCTATGAACAATCCCATAGTGATAGGAAAATGTTATCTAAATTTAGATGAAAAGGGACAAATTCCTGGATGAAGATGGTTTAGCAAAGCTGACACAAGAAAAAACAGAAAAGCTAAATAGTACTGTAACTATCAAAAACATTCTGGGCCGGGCGTGGTGGCTCACGCCTGTAATCCTAGCACTCTGGGAGGCCGAGGCAGGCAGATTGCTCGAGGTCAGGAGTTCGAAACCAGCCTGAGCAAGAGTGAGACCCCGTCTCTACTATAAATAGAAAGAAATTAATTGGCCAAGTAATATATGTAGAAAAAATTAGCTGGGCATGGTGGTGCATGCCTGTAGTCCCAGCTACTCGGGAGGCTGAGGCAGGAGGATCGCTTGAGCCCAGGAGTTTGAGGTTGCTGTGAGCTAGGCTGATGCCACAGCCTGGGCAACAAAGCGAGACTCTGTCTCAAAAAAAAAAAAAAAAAATTCAATCCTTGATTTAAGCCTTCCCCATACAGAAATCTCCAGGGACAGGTGATTTCACATACACACAGAGTTATAAACACTGCGTACATATAGTCCAATATATGTAAATATAAGTTCACATATATATTATATATATGTACGAATACTACATGTATACCCATATGTTATATATGTATATAGTCATTGAGATTTGTGTATGTATGCAAACACATCAAGAAAAACATGGAAGGGTGCACATCAAACTGTTGATTATGATAACTTCTGAGAGAGGGAATTTAGGGGCTGTCCCTTTCCTATACTGTTTCTATTTTTATGAAACCGTATTTATGACCAAGCATAACCCAATCCAAGGACAGGTTCATTGAAGTAAAATAGCCAATGGTAGGAAGGTGACGTTGGGACCCAGGCTGGGACCTGCCATCTGGTTCCAGTCACTGCCATATCCAGCGCAAACAAGCTGCTCCGTAACTGCCAGTCCACAGGAAAAGGGGCGTTTCTCCCATTTCGCCATCGCCATCGAAGGAGAGGCCACCGCGTATGTAACATTGTGCATTTATTTACAAAGAGGTTAAAGAAACACACAGAATCTGGCCCCCTTTGCACTGGGGAGTCACCATCGTCATAATAAATACAGTAATTTTTAAAAAAGAAAAAAAAATTACTAGATAGGAACAGTTGAGGGTCATTGAGCTTTCCCCCATTTTGTCACAGTGGGGGGCACCAGATAGAAACCATCTTCCCACCCCTCTTCCACCTCCCAGTCCTCCATAATTGTCCGGGGACCGAGGTGAAAAGAGTCCTTCTTTCCAGGTATTATCAACTCCTACTTGACCCTCAAAACCCCAAAATCCGTGCTCCTTCCCTTCGCCAAGGCACTCTGCAGGAACCACCTAAGTCAGACAGAGTCTCTGACCAGGGTGCCAAGGGGTATCTTAAGGGCCAGGGACGTGGAGGGGGCACTTCGTGAGCGAGAGGGGCCGCATCTGGACAGGGACGGGAGCAACGAGAGGGCTCAGTGAGGAGTGAAGGGGGCGCAGACAGACTTAAGCTTCTAAACTAAAACGGGGCGAGGCTGAGCGAATCGCCCCTTTTGCATACATGGACACTTACTGAAAGATGAGATAAGTGCGCCCCAGAGAAGGGGAACTTTCTTGCCCAAGTGTCTGGAAGCCAGAGGCTGAGCCGGGTCAAACGGGGCTCCTTCCCACCCCTCCCTGCGGGGGCGGGAGCCTCTCCAACCAAGACTGCTCTGAATGGGGACAGTGAGGAAGGTCTTTGGACGCAGAGAAACGCGGTCTTTGGAAGGTAGGCGTGGGTGGGTCAGTGACTGGCGAGTGGAGGTGCAGAGGCCATGAAGGGGGAGCCCGGCAGATCCCGGGACTCACACTGTGGTCATGACCTTGAGAGAACCCGAACGGAAACGCAGTATCTTTTTCTTGAGAGCGTGGGAAGCCTTGATCTTGACAAAGACTTTAGCGGGGCCCGCGGGCGCCCCTCCGCCGGCACCAGCCCCCGGCCCGGAGGCCGCGGTGGCCGCCACCAGCTGCTGCGGCCACACGAGGCCACCACTGCCGTCTGAGTCGCTGGAGGCAGAGCTAAAGGCGGGTGACTCGCCCTCGCTGGCGCTCGATTCACTTTCTCCATACCCGCCGGCCACGCCGCCCGAGGGCCCCCGGCGTCCCAGGGGCCCCAGGCGCCCGGCCGAGCACTCCGAGTCGCTGCCGGCGCAGCCGTAGAGCAGGCGGCGCTGGGGAGCCGACGGGGACGGACCAGGCACGGGGCCTCGGGCCGCGGGGGCGCGGGGGCGACCGCGGCGCCCATCCGCAGCGTCGATCTCGGCCGTGGAGCGCCACCGGCGGCAGGCCCCCGCGGCCTGAGCCGCGAGCGTGGGCGCGGGACCGCGGCGGGGCCGTGGCGGCTGCGGCTCTTCCCGCTCGGCCGTGGGGTACTTCGGGGGCCCGGGAGGAGCCGCGGCAGCTCGGCCCAGCAGGCTGGTCTCCGACTGGGAGCGCGCGGCCTTGCGAGCCCGGGGCGAGCCCCGGCGGCCCGAGGCCTCGGTCACGCGTCCGCGGCGGCCGGCGGCCCGGGGACGCTCCCGCGGTGGCGACTGCTCCACGCTGCGGCCGCGCGTCAGTGGCGGCGGCTTGCGGCGCGCCGCGCGCCCAGGGAGCCCGCGCGTGGCGGCCTGCGCGCCCGGGATGTACTGCGCCTTCACCAGGCGGCCCTCGGCCGGGCTGTCGGGGGGCGAGGGCACCGCGGGCGGCGGGGCGGGCTCGGGCGCCGCCTCCGACTCCCACGGCGAGGCCCAGCCGCGGCTCAAGGCGGCGGGGCTGGCGGGCAGGCCCCCGACGCGCTCCACCGACGGCTCGGGCGCGGGCCGCGCGCCTCCGGGGGGCGGGGACGCGTCGGGCGGCCGCTGGCGCACGCTGTTCTGGCGCCGCGGGCCGCCGTCCGCGCCCCCGGGGCTGGTCCGGGGCTGGCCCGCCCCCCGGCGGCGGCGCCTGCGCAGGAGCGCCGAGATGTAGCCGTCCAGGGGCCGCCCCGCGCCCCCCGCGTCGGGCGAGCTGGTGGCAGGGCGGCTGCAGGGCCGCGGGCTGCGCAGCGCCACCGCGTGCAGCGGGCTGGGCGTCAGGAAGGGCCCGGCGCGGGCCCGCCGCTCCGCTGAGGAACAGGCCTCGGGGCCCGCAGAGCCCGCTGCCGTCGGGTAGGGCGCTGAGAAGGACCGCGGCACCGGCGCCCGAGCGCCCACCATCTCCGGAGCGCTGGGACTGGCGTCTCCTAGGGAAGGGAGGCAAAAAAAGGCGGGGTGGGGGGAGAGAGTCGAGGGGCTCTCAAAGTCCTTTCTCCTCCAGCCTGGAAGGGGCAGGTTGCCCCTCCCTCCCCGCCCCTGTCTGTCAAAACCCCTGCATCCTCGATTTCAGTCATGTAAGGTTCATAACAAATCTGCACAGGGGCCTGCGAGACCTGCCTGACTTGTCCCCGCCTCTTTGTCCCCAACTCTCATCTCTCACGCCCGTCCTCCGTATCCGCAGGTCTCCGCCCCTGGAAGCACAGGCCTGTCATGCTCTGGCCTGGGGACCTTTGTGTTTGCCGCTCCCACTTCCTGGAAACCCTCCTCCTCCCGGGACATGTGCGAGGCCCACTCCTTCACTTCAGGGCGCCACTCAAATGTCACGGTCTCAGTGAGGCCCTCCCCAAACTCTAAGGGACACTCCCTAGTACCTTTCCCTGGTTTACTTCTTGTCAGAGCACATGTGGATATCCAGTTCCCTAGATATTTTACTTATTTATCTTGTATATTATCTATTCCTCCAACTAGAGTGTCAATCGGATGAGTGCAGGGACTTGTCTGTTTTGTTCGTTGCTGTGTCCCTCATTCCTAGGATGGTCCTGGGGTAGCACATAGTAGGGGCCCCAAAACTTACTTGTGTAAGTGAATAACTGCAGTTCCTGGTTACTGAGTGACTACCATGGGCCAAGTCCAATGCCTTAGGGCAGAGACTCACTGAATACTCAAAACATCCCTAAGAAGCAGGCACTGTTATCAACCCATTTTAACAGATAGAGAAACAGAGGCCCAGAAAGAAGAGACATGCTCAAAATCACAGGAAAAGGGAATGTCACAGCCAGAATCGGAATCCAGGTCTGACTCGGGAGTTTATGCAGAAAACCATCCTCTCACTCTCCTTCCCTGGCCTTGGGGCCCCACCCCCACCCACCTTACCTAGGGACTTGGGCCTCTCGCTGGCATAGATGCCCCGGGGCTCAGAGGGACCCAGGCGTCCATAGGAGCCAGATCCGGAGAAGCCACTGTCCCCACAGAAGGTCGAGGGTGGTGAATCTGGACCGCCTGTGGAGCTGGGGTCTTCATAGAAGCCTGGATTCCGGGGAGAAGCAGAGAGACAATCAGGGGGTTTGGGCGGGAAAACCTGGGGTGGGGAAAGGAGGGGGTGGGGCAGGGAGAGACAGCCCGAGAGAGAGGGACAGTGTGAAAGAGCGAGATGTCCCAAGCAGACCCCACTCCTCTGCCCATGCTCACCCGAGCTGCGCCCGCTCTCCTGCTCCAGGCCCCCGGACTCCAGGCTCAGGTCTCCCAGCTGCTGGCCCAGGTCCCAGATAAGCCCGGGCAGGGCCTCCTAAGGGAATGGGGAGAGCAAGATGGTCAGAGGCCCCCAGTCTCCTGCTGACTGGTCCTCTAGTCCCTGAGCTCATGCACAGAGTTTTGCTTTGACAACGAGGCTCTGACTTCAAAAGGAGCAAAGCAGTACCTGAGTCCCAGGACACCCTCAAGATCTCTGTCTCTTCATCCCCATTAGAAAGTCCTTCTGGCTGTCTAACTCTGGTCCTGCATGCTGCAGTCTCATCTCTCTTATGTGTGTTGAGGCCACAGGCAGCCTCATCTCTTGCCCCTTCCCCATCCGCTGTTCCCTCCTCCGTGCTCACCTAACCCCTATTAAAATGTCCCACTTTGAGTCTAACTTCAGGTCTTCTTTCTGGAAGGATTATTCACTGCTAAAAGGTGGTGTCCAGGACCTAGCAGATCCCTGAGCCCGGAGCCTGCCTCCTCCCAGTCTTTCTTCTTTATCAGATCCCCCTGCCTTCTCACATTGCCCCTTATCACAACAGGAAGTCCTTTTGCAAGTGTTCCTTAAGTCCCCGCTGCACACTGATTCATTCCCTCTTATGGATAACACAGGCTGACCACAGGCATATTCCTCTTTGCTCTTCCCCTCGGAAAGATCCCTCAAGCCTCCTGGAAAGTCCCTCTGCGAGTCTAGCCTTAGTGGTACTGCAGCAGTCATCCCCAGGGACCACCTTCTCCTCCTTCTCTTGCTCCATTCCCACCAAAAAGCCCCTGTGTCTGTCCACAGCTCCTGATCCCCATAAGAGATTTCTGAGTCTACCCTGGATCCTTTTTGCTGCAGGAAAAGAGTGTTTCTTATCAGATGTCAATACATGAAGGTGAAAACCCTCTTAGGGGATGGACCGTGACAGTGGGTGGGGTAGGGGCGGAAACAACACACACACACACACACACACACACACACACACACACACACACACACACGGGGTCTCCAAGACACTAGGGCTTCACCCCGGTTTGGAAAACTGAGGCCCAGAGCCAGGGAAAAGTCTCCAATGGGTCTGAGTGGCAGAGGTGGCGGTTGACCCTCAGACAAAAGCGGCCTGTCTGGCCGGCAGGAGGAAGGGAAGGAGGGAGGAGGGGCCGGGAGGACAGGCACCCAGCCCTGCCTATTTAGGGCAGAAAGACTGGCCGGCTCCCCCCTCCTGCAGCCCAGCTCCAGTCCCCCGCCGCCACCCAGCTTCTGAATCCTGCCGCTGTCCACTCACTCCCCTTCCCTGAGAATAGAAGCCCCCATCTGGGCATGTTTATGGGACGAAGGTCAACAAATCAATCACTCCGGCTTTGGGCTCCTGCCCCGTGGACTTGGACACGCTCAGGGCGGACTCAGAACTCTACAAAGCGGCTGACATTGTGCAGCATCAGGGAGCGGCTAAAAAACTCACAAACTGCCCAGATGCCCCATGTCACGTCCCCCACAAATCTCTGGCTTGCTCACTCAGCTCTAGCCATGCTGGCCTTGTCACTGTCCCTCAAACGTGCCATGCATGGTCCTGCCTTAAGAGAATGCCTCCCTCTCATGTCCTACTGGCTCACTCCCTTGCTTCATTCAGGTTTTTGGTTAGGTGATCGCTTCCCTGACACCTTTCCAAAATAGCTCAGTTCTTACTGGTGTGTTCAAGGAAAAAAAAAATGAAAAGAAATTTATTATTAAATAATTTTTTAAAAAAGAAGAAAAAAGAAAACACAATAGCTCCCCTGTCATTCTACACTCCGTTGTCCTGATTTGGGTTTTTTAAAAAAATATATATCAGTAATAATCTCTTGATTTAAAATTATATATCAGGCTGGGTGGGGTGGCTCACCACCTATAATCCTAGCACTCTGGAAGGCTGAGGCGGGAGGATTGCTCGAGCTCAGGAGTTTGACAATGGTCTGAGCAAGAGCTTGAGACCCTGTTTCTACTAAAAATAGAAAAATTAGCCACACATGGTGGTGCAACCCCTGTAGTCCCAGCTACTCGGGAGGCTGAGGCAGGAGGATCGCTTGAGCCCAGGAGTTTGAGGTCGCAGTGAGCTACAATGATGCCACTGCATTCTAGCCTGGACAACAGAGAGAGACTCTTATCTCCACAAAAAAAAAAAAAAAAAAAAAAGGGAAACTGAACATTGAATAAACTCTCTTAAAAAATAAATATAATTATATACTGGTGCGACATGTCATTTGTTGACTCTTTCACTACAGTGTCAGCCCTAGGAGGGCAGAGATTTCTGTCTCTTCTGTTCGCAGCTGTACCCCCCACAGTACCTAGGATGTGCCAATGCCTGGCACAAAGTAGGTGCTCAAGAAATACTTGATGGGCCGGGCGCGGTGGCTCACGC
The DNA here is from genome assembly GCF_040939455.1 of Microcebus murinus. Classification (NCBI taxonomy): domain Eukaryota; kingdom Metazoa; phylum Chordata; class Mammalia; order Primates; family Cheirogaleidae; genus Microcebus; species Microcebus murinus. The sequence continues at coordinate 65,391,361 of NC_134119.1, forward strand.
CTGTAATCCTAGCACTCTGGGAGGCCGAGGCAGGCGGATTGCTCGAGGTCAGGAGTTCGAAACCAGCCTGAGCAAGAGAGAGACCCCGTCTCTACTATAAATAGAAAGAAATTAATTGGCCAACTAATATACATAGAAAAAATTAGCCGGGCATGGTGGCGCATGCCTGTAGTCCCAGCTACTCGGGAGGCTGAGGCAGGAGGATCGCTTGAGCCCAGGAGTCTGAGGTTGCTGTGAGCTAGGCTGATGCCACGGCACTCACTCTAGCCTGGGCAACAAAGTGAGACTCTATCTCAAAAAAAAAAAAGAAATACTTGATGAAGGAATGAATGTACACAATGGAATACTATATGGCTGTTAAAAATGGAACGAGGTAAATTTCTATATAGAACCATCACCAAGGTGTAGCACTGGGTCAAAAGAGAAAGAAATGTGGAATATATATGGCGTGAGCAAGAATGAGTCCAAATTACCTGGAGGGCTTGTTAAAAACCGAACTACTGAGTCCCACTTCCAGAGCTTTCGATTTCAGTCTGGAATCGAGCTCAAGAATTTGCACGTCTAACAAGTTCTATGTGACGTGCCGCTGCCGGTCCCGCGGCCACACTTTGAGAACCACTGGCATAGTCTCTGGGACTTCACCCAAGAACCCTGAATTTGTAAAAAGCACACCTCTTACAAAAACTCTACATTTTTTGGGTCTGTAAACTATTTCTGGGAGTAGATACATTGGAAAAGTTCTGGAAGGACTCACACCAAGGTGACAATAGTGACTTCAGAGGAGAGGCTGGATTTAGGGGGTCACGGGAGGATTGGACGGTAGAGTGAAGTATTTATAAAGGCATGACTTGGGACCACATTCCCAGGCATCAAACTCAGCCCTGCCACTTCCCAGCTGTGTGACCTTGGATGGGTGACGTCACCTCTCTGGGCCTCAGTTTCCTCATTTGTAACATGGGCATCATATGACCTCCATCTCTTATGGAATTGTTGCCAGGAGTAAATGAGCTAAAACAGCAGTTCCTTTTAACACTTAATAAATGCTAGCTTGTATTATCACATGAAAGCTATGCATTTCTTACAAGGCAAATAGAAAATCATGTTTTACTTGCGTAATTAAAAGTAAATGTAAAAGGGATGGGTGTGGTGGCTCGAGCTATAATCCCAGCACTCTGAGAGGGGGAGGCCGGAGGATCACTTGAGGCCAGGAGTTCGAGACCAGCCTCCTGGGCAATAGCAAGACCCCATCTTTACAAAAAATGAAAAAATTAGGTATGGTGGCATGTGCTCGTAGTCCCATTTATTCGGGAGGCTGAGGCAGCAAGATTGCTCGGGCCCAGGAATTTGAGGTTACAGCGAGCTATGATCATACCATTGCACACCATCCTGGGTGACAGAGCTAGACCCTGTCTCTAAAAAAAAAAAGTAATAAATAAATAAATATGAAAGGGTGGATTTTTTTGGTAAGTTCTGCAGGTCTATCTAATTTCAGTTCTTCCACTGAGAGGAGCAGCAGGAGTGAGGGGGACAGACAGGAGAGACCTCCTCCTCCCCAGTGCCCAGTGCCTCCCTAATATCCCTCCCACACCCCTCTATATGTGAGTCTGACCTCATTCCTTCCAGCTGCAAAAGGATGAATCTTTAAAAGATCAGAAGGTCCTTGGCCTGAATTGGGCTCCCTGCCTTCCTGCAATACCCCCTCTTTTTTTCTGCAATCCCTTCCACTAGTGGACCAGCCAGCTCAGCCAGGCTTAGCAAGGGTGCGGTTAGGACCCGTGGGGACCTCTTTGCCCAAACTTCTCCCACCTTATCTGTACCTCACATGCCCCTAGTGGGTGTCCGATGCCCTTTTATCTCTGTTAGGAAGTCCTTCTGCAAGTCTAACCTAAATCCTTCTTGCTGGGAGGAACCTTATCCCTTCTTGGGAGCAAGCAGGACGCAGGGAGCCCCTGTTCCCACCCAGGATTCTAGCCTCTGCTCTCTGAGACACCCCTAGTCTTTGCCTGGCAGCTCCATCGTCCCTATTAGAAAGTAATCAAGTCTAGCTTTAGTCTTTCTTGCTTCAAAGGGAGTGTATGCCCGAGTGGGGGGTGGAGGTGGGGGGTAAGTGTCATACGGGCTCAGGGATCAGAGGAGGCCCCCACCCCCTCTCTTCAGAAGGACCCAGGAACCCCCAACGCTAGAGGAGTTTATATTTAGCGCTTCTCCACTCCTCCCTCAGTGCCGAGTGCCGCTGTCTCCCTCCCCCCGCCTGCCACCGCCTCCTCCCTGGTGCTGGGACGAGCTTTGCCTAGAGACTGGGGGGTGGGGGGAGCCGCCCCACTACCACCTCGCGCCGGCGGGACCCAGGGCTGGCGGGAGGGGCACAGAGGGGCAGAGATGGGGAAGGGGAAGGGCAGGGAGCCGGGAGGCCGAGGGGCAGCTGGGAAGGACACAGCTAGCCTGTCCTCGTGCCTCCTTCTCCTCATCAGGAGGGGAGCCACCGTCACAGCCCAGGCAGCTTGGGGTGGGGGGAGCCGGTGAGGGCCCCCACAATCCGTCTCTAACTTTGGGAGCGGGTGGGGCCTCCCACAGCTGTTTCTGTTTCCAGAGAAGAATGTGCGGGGTCCCACTCCTGAGGGGGGAGGGGCTGGGCGTGCAGCCCCGGAGTCTGGCTCCAGTCCTCTCCCCCACTCCCCATCTGGGGAGGGGCAGTCGGGGTCAGCAGCCGCCAGAGCCCCCTCCGCCGCCACCCCGGCTCAGGTTTCCCCAAACGGGAAGCTCTGACCACACACAGGCTTGGGGATGGGAACTGCAAGTGGAGCTGGGGTCTGCGGGCTGGGGGGAGGGGACGAGACTGGGACGTGGGGGCAGGAATGCAAGAAAGGAAGACCAGGGAGACGGACCTAGAGGGACACAGAGAGACGGCGACAGAGAGACAGCATTAAGAAAGAGAAGCAGACACAGAAAGTCACCGAGATCTGGCAGTAGGGAGAGAGTGAGGGAAGCCCAGGACTGGTTGGGAGACTCAAGGAATGACATAGAAAGGGGGACAGGATAGTGTCGCTTTGAGTCGTCCTGAAGACCTCTGCTCATCTTCCACACTTAGCGCGAACCCAGAGTCCAGAAGTCAGACCCCAGTGCTGCCTCAACCTGCCTCCTCTTGGGTTATGGAGGGCTGGGACCAGGTAGGAAAGAAGGGAAATGTCACCGAAGAGTCAAGATCCCAGGGGGGGCTTAAGGGACTGTGAGCTTCCTCTCAGCAGTGGTCCCTCCCTCAGGAGGCCCTAAGATCCCCTTTCCCACCCCGCCCCCTCCGGAGATCTCCAAGCACACCAGGACTTAGGGAAGATGGAGCCCTGCTAGCGGGGCCCAGAGAAGGGCATGCTTGGATCCTGGCTGTGTGACCTTGGGTGAGTCACTTGTTCTCTCCGAGCCTCGATTTCTTTCTCTGTAAAATGGGGACTATCACCCCCTCCCTCCCAAGCTGCAAGACGGCAATGCATCCAAAGTACCCGGACCCGGGCTTGACGCATACTTGGCCCCCAGAAGGATTTTCTCTGGAAGGGGTATAGGGGGTGGGGTCTATCGTTTTCACGGGGCCCCAGCAGAAGCGATGCTGTCCCCCCACCCCCTGATTTGGGGGCGAGGAGGCCAGGTCCCGCCCGCCGCCCGAACTCCGGGGTCTCCAGCCCCACCCCCTGTCCTTTCCCACTCCCTGCCTACCCGCCCCACCCCCCACGGGTGTCTGAGCATCCAACCGAGACAGACAGACAGACACAGGCGGGGGGTGGAGGGAGGGACGGACGGACAGGCGGCCCCTTACCAGCTGCTCCTCCAGGGCCGCTGCGGCCCGGCGCGCCGCCGCCGCATCTTCATCCTCGTCGGCGTCCTCCTCGTCCTCGGCCTCGGCGCCCCCCATTCCGGGCTGGGCCAGCCGCAGCGCCTGCTGCACGCGGTACTCCTGCCTCTCCCGGAGCCAGTGCAACTCGCAGAGCCCGGCCAGGCTACCCTCCAGCCAGCCCCGCAGCCGGCCCCGCTCGGGGCTCACCGGGAACGAGAAGGCCCGGATCATGGCTGCGGCCCCCCGCCCCAGCCCGGCCGGGCCCCGCGGCCACCCCTCTCCCGGTCCCACCTCCCCGCCCCAGCAGCCAGCCTGCCTGCCTGCCTGCCCGCCCGCTGGCCGGGCTGTCACCGTCTCATCTGCATAGGCGCCCGCCCATTGGGCCGCCCACCCGCGCCTTATCTGCATGGCCACGCCCCCGGCGACAGAGCAACCGCCGCCTATTGGCGGGTGTCCTCCCTTACGACAATGTTGGGCCGTGCACTAGCACCGCCCAACACGACGCATGCTCGCAGCTGCCTACTCGCTCTGCTCGCCACGCTCCCCCCGCCCCCCAGTGCAAGAGCTTCTGGGCCCGGGCCACGCCCCCCACGCGTCACAATGAAACAAGTCCGCCCTTGCTTCAACGCCATTGGTCTGTGCCTCCCCGGTCCCGCAGCGGGTTCCGCCCTCTTGCGGGCGAGCTCTGGCTACCATTGGACTGTCCGGCGGGAGGGGACGGGGATCTATAAATAGAGAAGGGATCCACGTGACAGTTTAGCAGCTGCTCCTACTTCCCCTGGGCCCCCCCAGCCTTTAGCTTCTGAGGCTGCGCAGGGGGAGAAAAGGGTTAGAGGGGTCGACCCTGATTTAGCGTCCGCTTCAGGAAGCCTTCCCAGACGCCAAGCTGTGGACGCGACGGACATCCTCCGATAAATTGTGCTCCCAGGCCGGGCCGGCGTCACGGTGCTGGGACCCGCCGAGAAAGGCCCTCGTGCTTGCTTTAACGTTCCGCTACTGCTGTCCTGACATTCTTATTTTTTGAGCGAGGGACGCCGCATTTTCATTCTGCACTAGGCCGGTCAAATTGTGTAGCTGGTCTTGCTTGTGAGAGTGTAAGATCGGTTGTATCCCAAATTCTGGAACTCTGAAAGCCTGAGTGGAAGATTGTATGATTTGACCAGAACAGACTCGAAGCGGCTTTGTCTCCCAGGTGCTGTGAGGCTGTGTTCTCATCGTTCTCCCAGTGCAGGGGCCTTTGTTCGACGTTCTGAGAGGCTTTGTTCTCGGCCTTCTATGATGCTCTGTTCTCGACGTTCCGTGGTCCTGCGAGTCTGAGCCTGACGTTCGTTTCCGAGGCTTCCTCCTTTCGCCCCAGGCTCCGCGAGCAGGGCTGGCGCACCCCCCGGCGGCCAGCCTGTGTCACTACGTGGAGCGTGCCTCCCTACAGCCTGCAAGAGCTGGCTCTGGTATTCATTCATACCCATTTCTCAGACAGACCTTGACTGTCCCAAAGCCAGACCCCAGAAGATCCTGCGAGGACGTCCCTCTTTTATGATGCCCTGTGCATTAAGTGACCTTCTGGTGGTGACATGGAAAGGCAGTGGCAGTGGTAGAGAGCAAAGCCTCTGAAGCCAGACTTCTTAAGGGGTGAGTAACAACTCTGCCACTTTCCAGCTGCGTGACCTTGGGAAACTCACTTAACCTCTCTGTGCCACGGCTTCTCCGTCTGTATAATGGGGTCATAATACTGTCTACCTCATAGAGTTGTTCCGAGGATTAAGTGAAATTTGCCAAGCACTTGGAGCAGCGGTCTTCCGTGGATAAAAAGCCACAGAGGGGTTTGATAAATAAGAAAAAAAGTAACCTAGTGAGTCCCAGGGAGAAGAATGAGTTGGACTTTAGCAGAGACAAACCTTATGCAGTCTTCCTGTTGTTCACAGTCGGCCTAGACTGCATTCATTTTCCAGCAGCAGGGAGAGAATCAAGGATTGAGGATCGGGTCTGGATTGCTTACAGCAAGGCTTTCTAAGTAGTGTCTGGGGTGAAGTCAGGATTGGTTTTTCATCCCTGCTGTTTGTACAAGACCATTTGAGCCATTTGCTGAGTAGAATGTTGCATCTGCAATTGATTTAGAATTCTGGTCACCAGGCATTTGAAGATGGATATTCAGAGGAAGATAAATCAAAAGAATAAGGGAGTAAAACCAAGATTTGAGGCCACATGAGAGAATTTCAAGGAGGGGAAGGGACATCCTTGGTTGGTGGAGTCAGAAGAGCCTTGGCAATTCCGAAGATTTCTTTTTTGGCTTCTTGATGTTATTAATGATGACGATGATATTGAAAGAGTTCTTGAGAATGGACATGCAACAGTTGCCTCTATACCAGCTAATTTTTAGAACAAAACTTAGCAAAAGAAAAAGAAAAAAAATGAAAAGAGAAACAGTTGCTTCCAAATATGGCACATGGTTTCCTCTCCTGGAAGCTGCATGCCCAATGCCAGCTGATTGTAAAGATCCCTTGTTGTGTCCCCAAATTCCCTAGCCTATGTGAGGCAGTCGATTGTGTTGGTCACCTCTTGGGGAAGTGAAGCATAAAAGACGCAGATATTGCTGCAGATTCCTTGGGTAGCCCAGAGAGCAGTGCCCTGGATACAAATGTTACCCAGACATGGCCTGAGGCCATACTTAGCTCATCAGAGTTTACTCCCAGGCATGCTGCTTTGGATGCTAAGGAAAAAGGAAGAGCGCAGTCATCCTGGATCTTATATCTGTGCCATGGTTGTAGCCTACACAGGGTTTGGCAGATCTCTTACATCTGTGAGGAGGTGGGGTTTGAAAGGAGAAAGAGTGGGCTGGGCACGGTGGCTCACGCCTGTGATCCTAGCACTCTGCGAGGCCGAGGCAGGGATCACTTGAGGTCAGGAGTTCGAGACCAGCCTGAACAAGAACAAGACCCCATCTCTACTAAAAATAGAAAGAAATTAATTGGCCAGCTAATATATGTAGAAAAAAAACTAAAGCTAGGCATGGTGGCTCACGCCTGTAATCCTAGCACTCTGGAAGGCCAAGGCGGACGGATTGCTTAAGGTCAGGAGTTCAAAACCAGCCTGAGCAGGAGCGAGATCCCGTCTCTACTATAAAATAGAAATTAATTGGCCAACTAATATACATAGAAACAATTAGCCGGGCATGGTGGCGCATGCCTGTAGTCCCAGCTACTCGGGAGGCTGAGGCAGCAGGATTGCTCAAGCCCAGGAGTTTGAGGTTGCTGTGAGCTAGGCTGACGCCACGGCACTCACTCTAGCCTGGGCAACAAAGTGAGACTCTTTCTCAAAAAAGAGAAAAGAAAGAATTATCCAGGTGTGGTGGTGCATGCCTGTAGTCCCAGCTACTTGGGAGCCTGAGGCAGGAGGATCGCTTGAGCCCAGGAGTTTGAGGCTGCTGTGAGGACACCATGGAACCCAACCCCGGGCGACAGAGCAAGACTCTGTCTCAAAAGAAAGAAAGAAAGAGAGAGGGAGGGAGGGAGGGAGGGAAGGAGGGAGGGAGGGAGGAACGGGAAGAAAGGAAGGAAATGAAGAAAGGAAGGAAAGAGAAGAAGGAAAAGGAAGGGAAGAAAGGGAAGAAAGAAAGGGAAGGAAGGAAGGAAGGAAGGAAGGAAGGAAGGAAGGAAGGAAGGAAGGAAGGAAGGAAGGAAGGAAGGAAAGAAAAGAAGGAAAAGGAAGGGAAGAAAGGGAAGAAAGAAAGGGAAGGAAGGAAGGAAGGAAGGAAGGAAGGAAGGAAGGAAGGAAGGAAGGAAGGAGAGAGAGAAAGAGTGAAGTTTAGTATTGATAGAATGATGGGGAATTGGAAATCTGATCAGTGCCAGTGTGCCTGGGAAGGTGACAGGAGCCAGTCCGGATGGTAAGTAGGTACCAGTATACCAGATCTCCACAATTAAAGCATACAGTCTCTCGGGCAATCCATGACTCACGGGAAAAATTGTCTAGTTTTTCTGAGTGGTCAGAAAACAGATGTTCAGATGTTGTTCACACATGGAAAACCAAGAAGAAGATGTAGGAACAGGACTGTGACAATGAGAGGGGTCACAAGGGGAGCAACACCACTGATAACGAAAAAAATGGTCAGTGGCACCTGTTGGTCCGGGATTGGAAAGATTTTAGTAGCTGGAGAAACTGAGTTCAGAGAGGAGGAGATTCTCACCATTAGGGATTTTTTTTTTTTTTTTTAATACAGAGTCTCACTCTGTTGTCTGGGCTAGAGTGCCGTGGCGTCAACCTAGCTCACAGCAACCTCAAACTCCTGGGCTCCAGTGATCCTCCTGCCTCAGCCTCGCGAGTAGCTGGGACTACAGGCATGCGCCACCATGCCTGGCTAATTTTTTTCTATATATTTTTAGTTGGCCAATTAATTTCTTTCTATTTTTAGTAGAGATGGGGTCTTGCTCAGGCTGGTCTCGAACTCTTGACCTTGAGCGATCTACCCACCTCGGCCTCCCAGGGTGGTAGGATTACAGGCGTGAGCCACCTTGCCCTGCCTATTAGGGTTTGTTGTAGTGTCATTTGCTGCATAAAAGTTGTAATTACAGAGACTGAGTCCCTTGAAGGGGCTGTTATGAAGAAAAGAAAAGAAATCCTGATTTATTCATGATAGGGATGGGAAGAGGTTCCTGGGACAATCAAACGGTGAGTTGGGAGGGGTCTTGGAGGCGGGTGTGTGGGACAGCTACACACAGCGACTTTGGCGAGGTGCGTGGAAGGGATGGGGACTGAGGGAAGTGACTTGTGTCGGGAAGGGGGAAAGAAAGCAACAGTCATGATTGAAATCGTAAGACTCAGTGAGCATTTCTGCAAAAGTAAGCCAGAGGTTTCGTTTGCAGGCTAGAAGGTAGACTAGGGAGGGGAGATGTGTCGTTTGCAAAGAAACAGAGGTTAAAGCAGGAGAATCATAATATCAGGGCATATAATCAAAGGTCAGTTATGAAGAATGTGACAGAAAAGCATAAGTGTCATGACGAGAAGCGTGCACAGGACGGTCAGAGTGGATATTAAAAGGGGAAATCAGGCCGGGCGCTGTGGCTCACGCCTGTAATCCTAGCTCTTGGGAGGCTGAGGCGGGCGGATTGCTCAAGGTCAGGAGTTCAAAACCAGCCTGAGCAAGAGCGAGACCCCGTCTCTACTATAAATAGAAAGAAATTAATTGGCCAACTGATATATATATAAAAAAAAAAAAATTAGCCGGGCATGGTGGCGCATGCCTGTAGTCCCAGCTACCCGGGAGGCTGAGGCAGAAGGATCACTCGAGCCCAGGAGTTTGAGGTTGCTGTGAGCTAGGCTGACGCCACGGCACTCACTCTAGCCTGGGCAACAAAGCGAGACTCTGTCTCAAAAAAAAAAAATAAATAAATAAATAAAAAAAAAAAAAGGGGAAATCAGCCGGACGCGGTGGCGCGCACCTGTAGTCCCAGCTACTCGGGAGGCTGAGATGGGAGGATCGCTTGAGCCCAGGAGTTCTGGGCTGTAGTGCGCTATGCCGATCGGGTGTCCGCACTAAGTTCGGCATCAATATGGTGACCTCCCGGGAGCGGGGGACCACCAGGTTGCCTAAGGAGGGGTGAACCGGCCCAGGTCGGAAACGGAGCAGGTCAAAACTCCCGTGCTGATCAGTAGTGGGATCGCGCCTGTGAATAGCCACTGCACTCCAGCCTGGGCAACATAGCGAGACCCCGTCTCTAAAAAAAAAAAAGGGGAAATCAGGGCCAGGCAGCAGCTCACGCCTGTAATCGTAATCCTAGCACTCTGGGAGGCTGAGGCAGGCAGATTGCTCAAGGTCTGGAGTTCGAAACCAGCCTGAGCGAGACCCTGTCTCTACCAAAAATAGAAATTAATTGACCAACTAAAAAAAAAATATATATATATATATATATATATATATACAAAGAAAAAATTAGCCGGGCATGGTGGTGCATGCCTGTAGTCCCAGCTACTCGGGAGGCTGAGGCAGGAGGATTGCTGAGCCCAGGATATTGAGGTTGCTGTGAGCTAGGCTGATGCCACGGCACTCACTCTAGCCTGGGCAACAAAGTGAGACTCTGTCTCTAAAACAAAAAGGAAGAAAGAAATCAGGCTGGGCGTGGTGGCTCATGCCTGTAATCCTAGCACTCTGGGAGGCCGAGGTGGGAGGATTAGTTGAGTTTGAGACCAGCCTGAGCAAGATGGAGACCCTGTCTCTACCAAAAATAGAAAAAATTAGCCGGGCATGGTGGCGCATGCCTGTAGTCCCAGCTACTCGGGAGGCTGGGGCAGAAGGATCACTTGAGGCCAGGAGTTTGAGGTTGCTGTGAGCTAGGCTGATGCCATGGCACCCAGGGGGATGAGTGAGACTCTGTCCCTAAATCAATTAATTAATTAAAAGGGGAGTTCTTATTCCAGAAGGAAGCTGGCTACCTTGTGATGTCATACTTGCCCCAAGGCTCCTGGGATAGCTATTTGCTTTTTTGGCCTCGTCTGCTTCTAGGACCCTTGAAAGAGCCTTCATTTGAGGTCTCCAGTGGGAGTGGATTCCATTCAGCCAGCACAGGGCTTCTGTCTCCCCAGCTGTGATGAGAACTCAGGGCAGGACACCTGCAGTTTGCACCAGTGTTCGTGCAGAGAGGACACTGTAGGTAGGGTCCGTTCCATCTGGGTTCAAGGTTAGTCTTCCTGTAATGTCTTTTCTTTTCCTTTTTTTGAGACAAAGTCTCACTTTGTTGCCCAGGCTAGAGTGAGTGCCGTGGTGTCAGCCTAGCTCACAGCAACCTCAAACTCCCAGGCTCAAGCGATCCTCCTGCCTCAGCCTCCCGAGTAGCTGGGACTACAGGCATGCGCCACCATGGTCGGCTAATTTTTTCTATATATTTTAGTTAGCCAATTAATTTCTTTCTATTTTTAGTAGAGACGGGGTCTCGCTCAAGGTGGTTTCGAACTCCTGACCTCGAGCAATCCGCCCGCCTCAGCCTCTCGGAGTGCTAGGATTACAGGCGTGAGCCACCGCGCCTGGCCCCATTGCAGACTTCTGACCTCCAGAAATCTGAGATAATAAATTGGTATTGTTTTAAGCCACTGCATTTGTGATACTTTGTCACAGCAGTGTATTAGTTTGCTGGGGCAGCCAGAATATAATATCACAAACTGTACAGCTTAAACGACAGAAATTCATTTCCGCCCAGTTCTGGAAGCAAGAAGTCCGAGATGAAGGTGTCTGCAGGTTGGGTTTCCTCTGTGGTCTCCTTGGTGTGCTGATGGCCACCTCCTCGCTGTCTCCCCACATGGGTTCTGGTCGTGTGTGTGCATTTCCGGTGTCTTTGTTTGTCTTAACTGTCTCTTCTTCTAAGGCCACTAGTCAGATTGAGTTCAGATCCTCTCTAACGGCTTCATTTTAACTTAATTACCTCTGCCAAGCCTCTGTCTCCAAATATACTCACATTCTGAGAGACTGGGGGTTAGGTCTTCAACATATAAATTTGGGGGGTACAAAAAGCAGCCCCTCACAAGCAGCAATATAAATGTAATACCTGTGGTCATGCAGGAACCAAAAGAAGAATCTTGGGCCAAGGTAAGTCTGATTCTTCAGTTAGTTTGGCAAGTTTGAGTTCGAGGAGTCTGAATTGGCCTGTTCTGTTTTCCCTAATGATCACGGGAGACATGAACAAAGGGATTTCTGTGAAATAAATAGAGTGCCCGCCGGCTGTCCCCAGTTCCCCTGCCTGTGACATGAGAGCCTCTATCACTGGAGAGGGACAGAGAATGCCCCAAGTACGGAAGATTCTAGTAAAACATTGGCCATAACCCGTTTCCATGGGAAAACTTCTAATCATCTAGAAAATATGCATATTATTGTCAGGACGTAATCCTACCCATGGGATTTTGGAAGCTGAATGAAGTGATTTTTGCCAGTGTGGACAGGGGCATTCAAAGGCCTGTTCCTTCCCTCAGCCCGCTGTTACAGGATCGTGGTTTTGGTAGCTGGGACACCCAAGGACACTTGTTCAAGATAAGGGTTGAAGTTTCCCCGCTATGGTTCAGGAAGGAGGTCCTTGATTTTTCCTTTCTGCAACGTGTGACTCTGTTAAGGCCATAGGCCGAATTTCAGGTGAGGGACTCCAGGGAGACCGGGCAGCTGTTCCAAAGCCCATCTGAGTGGATAAAACGTCCAGCTTCCAAATGGCCTTTTCAGTGTCAGGGTCCTTAAATTGTGAGACTTGGAAATCTTCGAGCAGAGTGTCAGGTGGGAGATGGAGCGGATGAGGAAGTAAAGTGGGGTGAGATGATGGGAGGGGGCGCGTAGCACTTCCCGTGTGTCCCCCAGCTCAGGAACAATTTCTCGTAACTTCCGGAATCTGGCTACTGGTCTATACCTCAATCTTTTTTTTTTTTTTTTTTTTTGAGACAGAGTCTCACTCTGTTGTCCAGGCTAGAGTGAGTGCTGTGGCGTCAGCCTAGCTTACAGCAACCTCCAACTCCTGGGCTCAAGCGATCCTTCTGCCTCAGCCTCCCGAGTAGCTGGGACTATAGGCATGTGCCACCATGCCCGGCTAATTTTTTCTATATAATTAGTTGGCCAATTAATTTCTTTCTATTTATAGTAGAGATGGGGTCTCGCTCTTGCTCAGGCTGGTTTCGAACTCCTGACCTCGAGCAATCCTCCCGCCTCGGCCTCCCAGAGTGCTAGGATTACAGGCGTGAGCCACCACGCCCGGCCTGGACTTTTTGTCTTGAATGGCTTAGGTAAGACCCTAAGCTTGCCTTGGGTGGAGTTGATTTTATCTTTCATGCCATCCTCAAGATGTTGGACTACCTCCCAGAGTTCTGTAATCGACCCATTTCACCAGGAAGCCTTGGTTTTTTGTTTTTTTTTGAAGCCTTGGTTTTGAATCATGTCTCTGATCTCTGGTCTCAGGATGTTAGCAAAACTAGTGGCCAAGGCGGAAACAGATAGTCTCTTTCTACACGTTTTCTAGCCTGGGTCTGTCAGTGGCGGTGGATTCATTCTTCTGCTGTCTACGCTCCTGGATCTTAGACTAACTAAGGGACAGGCATTGGGGGTGGAGTCTAAGACACTTTCTCCAATAGTATCAGCTCTACGCCTCAGAGGTGTCCTGGCTCATTTGGAAATCCTCATTTCCTGAGGCATTCAGCTTTTTCAACTCCAAGAGCTGTAGCTCCAGAACCGACCAGCAGATGGACAAGCTGATAGAAATTGGAATGTCCCAGAGAGGAAGCTCCCAGTACTAGCATAAATTGGCTGCTAAATTCTTCCCTGTTTCTATGGGGGTCAGGCAAGCTTTGTGGATACCTGTTCCCTCCAGTCTGTTCCCCCTGCCTACAATCTCTCAAGGCCAAGATGAAGCTTAAGAGGTCAGCCCAGACCACCCGCCCTCCCTGACCCCCAAGCTGTCTCTAGGCTGCCCCTGCCTCCCGGGCTGCCCCATCTCAGCCACTTTGGGTCATCACTGTCCAGAAACAGGTGTTTCTCTCCACTGGATGGTAAACCCCCAGGCTTTCTTGGTCACCACTGTGTCCCCAGCATCACTCAGCACAGTGAGACGAATGAATGAGTGAATGAGCACACTCAGTGTGTAGAGAAGTGATCACATCAATATTAAAAATATATTGAATATTATGTATCAGTTTTCTGTGGACCAGGCTTGTGCCAAGTGCATTGTTACTAGTAGCTGTGATTACTAGTAACACTACCAAATAAGGAATTAATCATCACAAACCATGAGAGCACATGCTTTTCTCCAAGTCCTCCACCCTCCAGTCATGTTTCTTCCATCTCTCCCCTGTTTCCAACTCTTCTTCCATCACGCTTCCCTCTCCTCTCTAGGATACCTCCATACCTTTCCCCCTTCCTCAGTCTTCTCTCCTAGCAGTTCTCTTTTTTGAGACAGAGTCTCACTTTGTTGCCCAGGCTAGAGTGAATGCCGTGGCATCAGCCTAGCTCACAGCAACCTCAAACTCCTGGGCTCAAGTGATCCTACTAGTAGCCTCAGCCTCCTGAGTAGCTGGGACTACAGGCATGCGCCACCATGCCTGGCTAATTTTTTCTATATATATATTAGTTGGCCAATTAATTTCTTTGTATTTATAGTAGAGACGGGGTCTCACTCTTGCTCAGGCTGGTTTTGAACTCCTGTCCTCGAGCAATCTGCCCGCCTTGGCCTCCCAGAGTGCTAGGATTACAGGCGTGAGCCACCGCACCCGGCCTCTTTTATATTTTTTACCCCAGCTAGTCCTCCTTCCAAAATTCCTCTCCCTTGGGTCCCCTCGCCCCACCTCTTCCGTCCTCCCTCCGTTTCCCGCAGTCCTCCTCCAGATGGACCGCACCTTGGTGAACCACAGTTTAATGATTCAAGAGTGGAGTGCGGTCGGAGACCGAGGCCACGAGGCCAGAGATGAGTCTGTTTTAATTGTTGGTGAGACAGGGAGGGGCCTTTGGAAATAGCTCCCCCTTCCCTACCCCCTGTGTGTCCCATCCAGTTCGGGCAGGAAGCCGCTTCCCCTAGGACAGTTCGTTGCCAGGATGGTGTGAAGGGCCGCTGTCGAGGGTGGCAGCCGGACGAGGACACGGCCTCAGAGGACACTGATGCGCTCAGCCAGCCCCTGCATGTCGTGGTCCTGCGTGGGGAGCGCCCCGCCGATCTCCCTGTCTGCTGGCAGCGCGGGCCCGGGCAGCGGATGCTCTGCCACGAACTGGTCCCAGCGCGCGTCGTCACTCTCGTGCGTGATGTACCGCTCGCCCATCTTCCCTTCCAGCTCTCGGAGGTCCAGCCACGTTTGGTACTCCTGGGCCGGGAGAACCGGGGTTAGCTTTAGCAGAGAGCAGCGCTTGGATGCTCTCAGCCCTGCCAGTGGGAGCCGGGTACCCAAGAAAGTGAAGCCACACCTGCCCAGCCAATAGAAATTTAGCTCCACCCCCTCCTCTGCGGCCCAGCCAATAGGAGGCCCAGCCGCATTCCAGACCCAAGGGAAACGTGGGTACCTGCGTCCTTCACTATCTTCCTGGCCAATAAGCGATCTAGCTCCACCCTTTCCTCCAACCCAGCCAATGGGCCAGCCCCGCCCCCTGCATCACCTGTAACCAGGAGTGGCTGAGAGACTTGTCCACACTGTAGCGCTTGCGCATCTTCACCTGCAGCAGGTTGTTAATGAGGTCGATGGCTGCGCAGGAAGGAAGGAGACAGTTCGAGCCCTGGGGATGAGGGTTGCTCCTCCTCCAACAGCCCCCTCAGCCCCCCTGCCTGCCATCAAGGCCTGCCATCTTCACTAGCCCTGCTGGCTCGGAAGCCTCATCGGCGCCAATCTCTCACCCACCCATTTCCTCATCAGAGGGTGAAGGGAGACTTGTAATAGTCATCGCCTTTGGGAAGAACAGAGGGCCAAGGAATGAGAGACAATTGTCACTGTAGACCCTTCTGCATATTTAAAAATGTGAACCATGTGAGTATTTAGCCTATGTAGAAAAAAAGATAAAATCTCATTTATCAATTCATTTTTAAGGTGAAACACATGCATTTAAAATGGAAACTTAGGCCGGGCGCGGTGGCTCACGCCTGTAATCCTAGCACTCTGGGAGGCCGAGGCGGGCGGACTGCTCGAGGTCAGGAGTTTGAAACCAGCCTGAGCAAGAGCGAGACCCCGTCTCTACTATAAATAGAAAGAAATTAATTGGCCAACTAATATATGTATAGAAAAAATTAGCTGGGCATGGTGGCGCATGCCTGTAGTCCCAGCTACTTGGGAGGTTGAGGCAGGAGGATCGCTTGAGCCCAGGAGTTTGAGGTTACTGTGAGCTAGGCTGACTCCATGGCACTCACTCTAGCCTGGACAACAAAGCGAGACTCTGTCTCAAAAAAAAAAGAAAAAAAAAATGGAAACTTTACATCACTTTGGTCAATGGAAATCCTATGATCACTTGCAGTATCCACAAAAGTAAAATGAAAATACAGATGACCTCTGACTTAGGAGGGTTCGACTTAATGATTTTTCAACTTCTCGAGGGTGTAAAAGCAGCACACATTCAGTAAAGACCATATTTCAGGTACGCATACAACCATTCTGGTTTACACTTTCAGTACAGTATGCAATAAATTAAATTGGATATTCAAGACTTTATTATAAAATAAGGTTTGTGTTAGGTGATTTTTATCAATTGTAGACTAAAAAAAACTGTTCTGAGCATGTTTAAGGTAGGCTGGGCTAAACTAGGATGTTGGGCAGGTTAGGTGCATTAATGCATTTTCTGCCTACAATATTTTTAACTTAGGATGATTTATCAGGACCTAACCCCACTGTGAAGTCAAGGAGTGTCTGTAAAACAATGTTATCAGATGGCAGCAGCCACTGTTGCTGGCAAACCCTTCTTTGTGAAGATAGCAGGAGCGAGCGCCAAGCTTTAAGGCAAGCCAGCAGCCCCCTGTGGACAAGGGCAGGCCATGTGCACACAGGCACCCTGTCCCAGTCAACACTCACAGTGGGTCCCCAAAGGCAACCCTAAGGACCCGAGATATGACTGCAGGACTCAAGTCACCCCACAATCTCGCTACTTTGTGCTCCTCTTTCTCAGGCCCAGCACCAAGACCTTTTCCGGTGTCACCCTCCCTCCCTCCCCAACGCCAACTCGGTGAGGCCACACCCTTCGGAGAGCACCTTCCCCCGCTTCTGCTCTTCACAGACCACTCAGCGGGCTCTGCCCCACCGATCCCTGTCCCACTCATCATCGTGTTCCCACAGCCTAGCACGGTCAGTGCCAGGCACACGGCAGGCACCCAACACGCACGTGCTGAATAAGCGGTTATAAATCAGTGATTGCCTCCTGTTTTTTGTTTTTTTTTTTAGATAGAGTCTCACTCTGGTGCCTGGGCTAGAGTGCCATGGTGTCAGCCCAGCTCACAGCAACCTCAAACTCCTGGGCTCAAGCGATCCTCCTGCCTCAACCTCCCAAGTAGCTGGGATTACAGGCATGTGTCACCATGCCAAGCTAATTTTTTCTATATATTTTTAGTTGGCCAATTAATTTCTTTCTATTTTTAGTAGAGAAGGGGACTTACTCTTGCTCAGGCTAGTTTTGAACTCCTGACCTCCAGTGATCCTCCCGCCTCGGCCTCCCAGAGTGCTGGGATTACAGGCGTGAGCCACATCCCTCCTACACTCTGTCTTCCTGAGCTCGCTGGCTCCAGCACCTGCCTCTGGCCTTGCCCTCTAAACGTCCCCCTTCCCCCGGCCTCAAAGCTCCCGGCCTCGGGACTTAACTTTTCCCAAGCCAATCCTCAAGGCAGTAGGTTCGAGTCACCAGGCCCAGTGCCACTCCCCAGCCACCAGGCTGCAGCCCCTGGCTCCGGACATCCCAACGTCTGCCTCGGTCCTGACTCCTCTCTCCGAGCCCCCATCTGCTGTCAGTTTCCAGGCCTCAGGGGCTGGCCTTTTCCTGGACCTCTTCTGAAACCCTCCACGGCCATGTCCCTAGCCTGGTCCCCTTTGCCACTGGACCTGCCCCCAGGCTCCAGGCCCATCTCCACCTTAGTCATACCCAGCAGAGTAACCAAGCCCCTTGCTCCTCACCTCCACTTTTACAGGGACATAACCCCAAAAGCCCTAGATCCTAGCCAATGCCTCGGGAAAATGTGGCTCCTCTCCTGGCCACCCCAGCCTTTGACTTCCTCAGGTCCTGTCCCTCTCCGGGTCCTGCCCTAGACAAACTCAGCCCCATGCCTCGTTTCCAGCCCATGTAACCTAGTCTAGGCCTGAGTCTCCGAGCCCCTCGTTCTAGACAGGTCTCTGAATCCCAGTGCACTGTTTATAGGACCGCCCCTCCTGCAGCCCCGCCCAATCGCTGGACTCCGCCCCGGGTGCCCCACCCCCTCGCGGCCCCGCCCCCTGTCCCAGCCCCGCCCCTGGCCACCCAGCTATGCTGACCCCAACACGCACCTCCAGCCGAGATCTGGCTCCAGGGACTGGCAGGGTACATGAAGGCGGCGTTCTGGATCTGGTCGTTGATGTCCTCGTCCTCGTTGAAGGGGAACGTGCCGCTGAGGCTGACATACATGATCACGCCCACCGACCACATGTCCAGCGAGCGGTTGTAGCCCTGGTTGAGCAGCACCTCGGGCGCCAGGTAGGCCGGCGTGCCCACCACCGAGCGGCGGAACGACTTCTCGCCGATGATGCGCGCGAAGCCGAAGTCACACAGCTTCACCTGCAAGGGGGTGGGGGACAGTCTGAGCTCCCAGTGAAGCCGCCCCTCCCTGCCTTTCGCACCCCGCCTCCCCACTCCCCGCCCCTGGCACAAAATTGAACATTGCTTCAAATCCAGGCTCCTCCGCTCATTAGCTCAGTGACCCTGAGCAAGTGACTTCCCTTCTCTGTGCCTCAGTTTCCTCATCTATATGACGAGGAGGAGCATCATGGCACCTATCTCAAAGCAGTGAAGGAGCATCATCCAGCGCAGAATGGGCCTCGGTGGTCTCAGGCCAGGGACCTAACTTCTCCTGGCCTCGGTTTTATCGTCTATATTGGGACTGAGAGGATCAGCCTCCTCTCGGCCTTTCCTGGGCATTACCTGGGCCTGGGCATGAAGTGCTGCTCACAGCACCTGGCAGGCAATAACGTATGTGCCTCTCTCTCCCTCCGTGTTAATATTAATGTCTAAGGTCAGCCCAGTGTCGTGGCTCACACCTGTAATCCTAGCACTCTGGGAGGCCGAGGCAGGAGGATCGCTTGACCTCGGGAGTTCGAGACCAGCCTGAGCGCAAGAGCAAGACCCCGTCTCTACCAAAAATAGAAAAATTAGCCAGGTGTGGTGGCGCACACCTGTAGTCCCAGCTACTCGGGAGGCTGAGGCAGGAGGATCGCTTGAGCCCAGGAGTTTGAGGTTGCTGTGAGCTAAGCTGACGCCACGGCACTCTAACCCGGGCAAGAGAGTGAGACTCTGTCTCAAAAGAAAAAAACAAACATATAGGCTTAGCTTCTGACAGTCAAGATGACGATGGTTTAACTGCAAAAGCAGCTCAGTCGTGTTGGGGACCAAGTTTCCTGCTGTCCCTCTGGGGTGTTGCTGGGCCCCTATTTATCGAAACCATGGGACTTCCCAAAGTCGGAAGGGGACGTAACTGACCTGAGGAAACGGGTCGGCCGATGCCAGCAACACGTTTTCTGGTTTCAAGTCGCAGTGGACGATGTTCTTGAAGTGAAGGTGTCTCAAAGCCACCAGGATCTGAGGGAAGGAGAGGGGCCCGTGAGAAAGGCGGACAGGCATTGCCCAGACTCCACTCCAAACCCACCCAGGCCTTTCTCTGCACCCCTCAATGTGCCCCCTCAGGGTCAGGGGAGGTATTGGAGCACCAAGGAATGTCAGTACCCCAAATCCATTTACGCCTGAGAGACAGGAGCTGGACGAAGAATTCTAGAAAGGCTGAGCTAGACCAGAGGGACCAGGAAGACCCTAAGACCCCCTGCACATGGTGAATTCCTGAATGCTATTAATAGAGCAGGCGCTTTCCAGAAGGTTCTACCGTGTGATTCAATGAAAACAATTTTTTTTATCATCCTTTAAAAAGAAACTTGTTTCTGTGTGACCCAAAACAGCAAACACCCCAGAAGCAGAGGGTGATTGATGTCAGGTGCAATTGTAATCTGTGTCTCAGAATTTAAATTCCTGTTTTCACCAGGTGGGTGACTTCCTAGTGAGGAAATACTATGGAAAATTCACTGCTACAGTCCAATCTCTTTCTTCTATAGATGGGGAGACCGAGATACAAAGATGTATTTGTATATATCATCTCCAGATTTCCTGTTAATTGGTTTGTTTTGCTCCCAGTTCATGGGGTGAACAAAGGGCAGATTGGACGCTAGATCGATCCAGGTTCAAATCTTGGCCAGACAGCTACTCAGTTGTGCCACCTTGGGTGAAACACTGTACCTCCCTGACCCTCGGTTTCTTCATCTATACAGTGTGGGGGGGGTTATAATGATACTTACCTCAAAGGGTGGTGGTGAGGCCTAAATAAGTTCATGAGGGAAAGGGCTTAAAGGCACAGGACTTGGGGTGGGGCAGGCAAGAGCCCAGAAAGCAGAAATCTGCAGGGGGAGAGAAAGGGAGACAGAAAGAAGACAGAGCAGGTAAAAAGGAAGGAGGAGACAGAAGATCAGAAAGAGAAACTGCCTCACTTGCTGAAAGCAGTCAGTTCCCCCTCCCCATCTAAGGTCTGGAGGAGGCTGCCTCAGTGGGTTTCTGTCCCCTCCCCACAAGCCAGCCTGCCAAACACAGGCACACCGCTCAAGAGAGATGGCGCTGGCCCGGGATAAAGGAAAACACAGCACAGGGGACTGTGCAGCCAACAGCGATGCCCTCAAATCAGTCCTTTCTAGGAAGGATGTGAAACCCGGAAACCACAAAAGAGAACATTTCACACTGTAAAAGTTAAAACTCTGTGGCAAATGAAAGCCAAAAACAAAACGAAGAGGCAAACGAATACTGGGGTGAAAGAAATGAACAACATAATGGTGCAGGACCTTATGCCCTTCATATGCAAAGAGTTCTTACTATTCAATAAGAAAAAGACTGAATAACCCAACTGAAAAATTGGCAGAAGATGCAAAAAGCACAGGCCAGTAAACACGGAGATGTGTTCAACCTCATCCATAATTTTTAAACTACCAAATAAAGCCATAGGAAGCATCATTTTTCTACCTATAGGATGGGCAATTATTTTTGTCCAGTGTGGATAAGGAGAGAGAAAATAGGCACTCTTGTACTCCACTGCCAAGAGCAATGATTGAAAGGGGTTTTAGAAAATAACTGGACAGCATCTTTTTACAAATTTAAAGCATATTTCCTTGAACGTGGGTGTCTGCTATTTGAAACATGTTCTACTGAGATTCTCCCAGCAGGGCCTGAGTATGTTTACAGACAGGTGTTCACAGGATGGTGTTTATCATGGTGGAAAAGTTAAAACCCCCTACATGTTCAGTAACTGGGGAATTTGGTGATATGCATCACGTGACACAATTCAACTACCGTGACCGTGAAAACGTAAGGGGCAGAACATGCAGCATATATGTGATGTGAAACCAATTCAAATGCGCACACACACACACCAAAAATCTGACACACTATATCACAAATGATTAATCATTTGACATCACTAGTTAAAAGCACAGATTTTAGGTTGAAATCCCACCGCCTGTGTGACCCTGGATAAGTTACTTGACGTCTCTGAGCCTCAGTTTCTTTCACTATAAAAGGGAAGTGATGGCAGCGCCTATCGCAAAGGCTACTATGAAGTTTAAATGAGCTAAAAGAATGCCTCAATAAATGTTCACAACCACATTATTTATCATCATTATTGGCCTCCCCTGTCCCAGCCTGGGTGATCGCTGGCTAGGGCTGGGGGTACTTTGGTCACCACTGTGTCCCCAACACTGCCCAGCATGGGACTGAGCATGTGGCAGGGGCTCAGGGAGTGTTTGCTGAACAATTTTAACAAACGGATGAATGAATGAATGACAGAGAAAGAGAGAGGGGAAAAAAGCCACTTCCGTCTTTTTTCTGGATGAGTGAAATCTGACCCAGGGAGCATGACTCATCATTACTGTTTTTACTATTTTTCTACAACAATAATGGCTATCGTTATTACTACTACTCTATTATTTTTCTATTATCATTATGATCCTTTTTATCATTATGACTATCTTGTCATTTTTGTAATTATTGTCACTCTCTTGCTTTTTTCTATTCATATCACAGTTAGTATGACTTCTCTATCTTTTCTTTTTTTTCCTTCTTTTTTTTTGTTCTTGAGACAGAATCTCACTCTGTTGCCTGGGCTAGAGTGTCATGGCGTCAGCCTAGCTCACAGCAACCTCAAACTCCTGGGCTCAAGCAATCCTCCTGCCTCAGCCTCCCGAGTAGCTGGGACTACAGGCATGCGCCACCATGCCCGGCTAATTTTTTCTATATATTTTTAGTTGGCCAATTAATTTCTTTCTATTTTTAGTAGAGATGGAGTCTCGCACTTGCTCAGGCTGGTTTCGAACTCCTGACCTTGAGCGATCCTCCCGCCTCGGCCTCCCAGAGTGCTAGGATTACAGGCGTGAGCCACCGCGCCCGGCCTCTCTCTGTTTTCTGTCATCTGCTGCCGTGACTCCCACCAGCACGGGCCTGGCCTCCCGGGCACGCAGGGCCCCGTGCAGGTACCGGGGAGGGGCGGGGAGGGAGGGACGCGGCGCACCTGGGTGATGAGGAATTTGGTGAGGCGCTCGGGCAGCCGGCCCTTCTCGCTGGAGAGGATCATCTCCAACATGTCCCCGTGAAGCTTCTCCATCACCACGAACACCTTCTCAGGAGTCTCGAACATGCACTCCAGGTTCACGATCCCGGGGTGTTGCAGACTCTGGGGGGGGGGATGGGGAAAACGGATCAGGCCCAGAGCATCAGCCATGGGAGCAGGCGACGATGGCCCTGGGGGCTGGCACTGGGGGAGGGAAGGGAGATCCCCACAGGCCGAGACAGAACGACCGACAGCCCCACCCAACCCGCAGGGGCCCAGAAGAAATTCAGGTGAAGGCCCGGGGTTGGATGAGGGAGGGAAGGACGCTTGGAGAAATAGGAATAGCTCCACACCTGATCTCACCCCTGCCTTGCTCAAGAGCCTTCTAAGACTCTCCAGTTCCCCCAGGAGAAAGTACACAGAGTCTGGCTCCCTCCTCCCCTCCCACTGCCTCTTTCTAGAAGACCCCATGCCCCCTCTCTCATTTCCAGGTCTTCACACAGGCTGCTTCCTCTGCTCACTGGAAGCACAGCAAGCTCTGTCCTTATCCACACTGCACAAACATAATTGCCCATCTTATAGGTAGAAAAATGATACTTCCTGTGGCTTTATTTGGCAGTTTAAAAATTATGGATGACATTGAACACATTTCCATGTTTACTGGCCTGTGCTTTTTGCATCTTTTGCCAATTTTTCAGTTGGATTATTCAGTCTTTTTCTTATTGAATAGTAAGAACTCTTTGCATATGAAGGGCATAAGATCCTGCACCATTATGTTGTTCATTTCTTTCACCCCAGTATTCGTTTGCCTCTTCCTTTTTTTTTTTTGGCTTTTATTTGCCACAGAGTTTTAACTTTTACACCTTCTCCCCCTTTTACATCTCAACAAGCATGTGTCCTCCTCTAGGAAGCCTTCCCTGACCACCCCCAGACTGGGTCAGCTGCCCCCTAAAAGGAAGCAGCAGGAAGGGAAGGCCCTTCCTGGGCCATGGCAGAGCTGGGCCCCAGACTCTGGTGGTCACCTGCAGAATGGCCACTTCATTCCGGAGCTGGCTCTCCTGCTTGGTGGGAAAGCGCAGTTTGTCGATGACCTTCACTGCCACGTCTCGGCCTGTCTTCCGGTGCTTTCCTGGGCAGGGGGTTGGAGAGGTCAGCAGTGAGAGAGCAAGACCTCTCGTTCCTGGCAAGAGGAGCCCCACCTCTGCCACCCCACTTCTACCATGAGACACAGTCAGAATTGGACAAAGGTGATGGAAGGCCACCAAGGTGGCTCAGAGGGGTTCCCAGGAGATATATGAGAAGCGGTGGGGTGGGGTGAGAAGGAACACCGTGGTTTCAAACTAATAGATTTATAACCAATTAGAATCTAGGATCTAGTTCTGTGGCCAATCATAGTGCAGAATTTACCTTCCCTATCCAATTAGAATCTAGGATCTAGCCCTGTAGCCAATCAGAGTACAGAATTTACCCTCCCTATCCAATCAGAATCTAGGATCTAGCCCTGTAGCCAGAGTACAGAATTTACCCTCCCTAGCCAATTAGAATCTAGGATCTAGCCCTGTAACCAATCGGAGGGCAGAATTTACCCTCCTATCCAATCAGAATCTAGGATCTAGCCCTGTAGCCAATCAGAGTGCAGAATTTACCCACCCTATTCATAACAAGGGATGTCCATTGGTTTTTCCCAGTGAGAAAAGAAAAATCTGCAACCACCTGCACCCACGAGCTTGCTTTTCAAGCCAATAGAAACAGGAAGTAAGCATGTAGCCAATCAGAAAAGAAGGCTTGGAGCCAGAGGGGCTTCACCCAGCCCCAAGGTCCCCTCTGGCCTAGCTCTGACGCCTCCTTACCTCCATAGACTACTCCAAACTGCCCTGACCCCAGCACTTCGTCTGGGAAGATCTGGTAGACAGTGGCAATGTCCTGCAGGGTGGAGGGAGGGAGGGTCAGGAGTGCAAGCGGAGGTGGGGGGCCAAGGAAGACAAGAGGGCTGGGGCTGTTGTGGGGGGCAGCAGGTGTGGGGAGGAGGCTCACCACGTTCTCCTGGATCTGACTGTTGGACACAGAGATGCTCAGAGAAGCCTGTCCTGGGGAGAAGGGGGAGACAGAGGTGAGGGGTCCCCAGGCTCCAGATCACCTCTGCCCACACTTCCAAAGGTGGCCTCAGGCGCCAGGCCACCCAGGCTCGAACCCACTGATTGTCTGGTACAATGTGCAACTTCAGGCTAGCGATTTGTCCACCATGAACCCTGGTTTTCTTACCCAGAAAATGGGAATAAAAGGACTCCCTCACAGCGCCGCTGAGAGGAGAAAATGAGATGCACTGGGGGCTCAAGGAGTGATGTCACCAATGAATTTTGCTGAGTATTTTAACCCACGATCTCAGCGGCGAGGGAGGCAAAGCTGATCCAGTTTTAGAGAGAAGGAAATGGAGTCTTGGAGGGCAAGTTCAAACCGACTCCTGCGTCTTCCCCAATCTTGCCCCCCAACCACAGCCAGACATTTCTGAAGTCCTGATCCTTCTGCCATTTGAACGTCCCTCTGTCTTCCACCTCCCCCAGCCCCATCTAGGCCCCTGCGCGCCCCTCCCCTCTGGCTCCTCACTCCCCAGCCTCTTCCTGGTCTCCTTGCCGTAATCCTGCCCCTCCTATTCACCCTCCATAGGGAAGCCAGAGGAATCTTCCAGAAGCACAAACCTGACCCCGTCCCTCCCCTGCTCACAACCCTGCCATGGCTCCCCAGTTCCCTGAAGAAGAAGCCTAAGCCCCTTGAACAGCCTAAAAGGCACGATCTGGACCCTCATCTACCTCTGACCTCAACCCCTACCATGCTATTCCCGACACCGGCCTCCTTGCGGGGCCCCCAATACAGCAAACTGTCTCCTATCTCCCCGCCTTTGCACATGCTGTTCCCTCTGCCAGGAATACCCTTTCCCACATTCTAGTCTTTGCTAAATCCTCGTCCTACAGTCTCAGCTCAAATGTCACTCCTGGGACTATGTCATGTCACTGCAGCACATGTTGTTTGTGCAGGTTGACAGTTCTGTCACCAACCCTGGATTATGAGCTCCAGAGCATGGGGACCTGCTACTCCTTCCATCTGCTTGAGATGATTCCTCATTTGCTTTCCTCATCTTACCCCTCCCCAGCCTCCAGGTCTCAGTTCAGATGTCACCTCCTCCAGGAAGTCCTCCTGGACACCCAGATTGGGTCAGGTACTCTCCCTGAACTCCTCCAGCTCCCTGGCTCCCCTGTCCCAACCCTATCCACCCTGGGTTGTCACTGTCTAGGGACAGTGACAACTGTCACACTACACTGTGCCCCACCACACTGGGCTGTGTTGGTCACCACTATGTCCTTAGCACTGTCTAGCATAGGCCGGGCACAGACGCGCCACCTGGGACAAGGCTCAGAGAGATGTGACATGTCCAAGGCCACACTTAACAGAAATTTGAAGCCAGGTCTGCTGAGTTCAGAAGCCACATTCTCAACCCCACCACTGCCTACCGTCCTCCCTACTCTTCCCTTCCCCCAGATCCTGCCCAGGCCCTTCTAGAGCCATCCTCTCATGGACCAGTGGCGGGGGACTTACTGTGTGGCGCATGGCCTGGGGCGCTGGGCGCGTCCTGGAGGATGACGGGCATCAGGGCCTGGCGGATGGCCGTCTCCCAGCCCCGGGCGGCCTCAGCCCCCTGCCCACTCGGCCCACCTGGGGCCCCACCAGGTGTCTCTCCTACGAAGTAGGTGGCATTGGCAGTGACAATCTCGAAGCAGTGTGGGTTGGTGCCTGGTGGCACGAGGCTGAAGTTCTGGGCGGACTCCACAGTGAGGATTTCTGACAGCGGAATTTCCTGGCAGGACACGGAACCAGCGAGGGTCAGACGCCAGGCAACCCTGGGGCTCCCCGGCTTACTTAGAGGGGCACACCACACAGGATCCAGTGACAAGGGGGATGGGCCTGGTTTGCATGGAGTAGGCAGGAAAGGCAAAAGTGACATTGAAGCAGAGACAGAAAGGTCCGAAGAGGCTGGGAGTGCAGGGAACAGCATGCGCGAAGGTCTCTAGGAAAGGCTTGTCCTCTAACGACATGCCATATCCCTGTGACACAGGACAGTGCCTGGCACACAGTAGGTACCTCATAAATGTCTGATGAGTAAATGAAGGAAATGGGACCACACAGGGCCTTGAGAGCCACAGGGAGGAGCCCTGGGCTTTGTCCAACGGCCCTAGGGAGCCACTGAAGGGTTCTGAGCTGGGCAGGGCTGGGGGGAGCGTTCTCTGGCTGTGTACACTCCGTCTCTACTAAAAATAGAAAAATTAGCCGGGCATGGTGGTGCACACCTGTGGTCCCAGCTACTCGGGAGGCTGAGGCAGGAGGATCATTTGAGCCCAGGAGTTTGAGGTTGCTGTGAGCTAGGCTGATGCCACGGCACTGCAGCCCAGGCAACAGAGTGAGACTGTCTCAAAAAAAAAAAAAAAAAAAGACGGAAGGAGGAAAGAAAGACTGACTTAGGTAGCTACTAAAACCAGGTGATGAGACAGACACACAGGAGGTAGGGATGGCCTCTTAGCATGATCTGGGCAAGACAAAAAGCTGAGGACTCAGCCACAGGGAAAGTCCAAGGAAGACACTCCAGGACAGGTGACAGGAGGGAGTCTGGAGTTTACCCTGGGAGACATTGAAGGGTTTTGATGATTTTAATAAAGACTCCCTGGCTGCCCGTGGGGAAGAGACTGTGGTCGCAGGGGCAGAGGCAGGGACCCAGCAAGGAGATTGCTGCAACCATCTAGGTAGGGGACAGTGGCTGGAACACGGTGCCAGTATGCGGGCTGTGATGAATATACACACATAATTCAATAAATTAATTATAAAGGAATATCAACAACAGGCTTATCATTACTGGGAGCTTAACATGTGCCACACCCCAAGCTAACTGCTTTAGTGGATTAGCTTTGAATTCTCACAACAGCCCTAAGGTGAGCACTATTATCTGAGGCATTTTGCAGGTATGAGACGCAAGGCACAGAGAGGTGCAGGAACTGGCCCTGGGTCCCCCAGCTGGAAAGTGGTGGGGGTCAGAATCAAATGCGTGGCATTTATCGATGGGTTGGAAGCAGAGAAACTGGGGGCAGGGAGAGAGTGTGAGCCGCAGGATTTGATGGAGTAAGTGAGGGTAGGAGGAGTGGGTAAGGATGTGAGCAAAGAGAGAAGGCCCACCTTGTAGTATCTGTTGGTTGTGTTGTTCTGGAACAGTGTGATGCACTTGCAGTCCAGGCGCCAATAGTGCCGCTTCCTCTGGAGAGATGTTTGAGAGGGTGAGGCTGAGCCCCTGGCTGGCTGTCCTGGCGCTCAGTGGGGCGCCTGGTGCCTGGAGCCCTGTGTTCAGGGCTCCCGCGCTTCTCCCAGCCAAGCCCCGCCCCCAACCCAACTCTAGCACCGCCCACACATGGCCCCACCCCGCCCCTGACCTTGCCTTTAGTCCCGCCTCTTTTCTAAACCGGCCCCGCCCCCAGTCTAATTCTAGCACCGCCCCCACGTAGCCCCACCCCACCCCTGACCTTGCCTTTAGCCCCGCCTCTTTTCTAAACCGGCCCCACCCCCAGTCTAACTCTAGCACCGCCCCCACGTAGCCCCACCCCACCCCTGACCTTGCCTTTAGCCCCGCCTCTTCTCTAACACCTGCCCCGCCCCTCCTCCCACCCTTATAACCCAATACCTCTAATTGGACCTCTGCCTCCAACATGGCCCCGCCCCCCAACTCCGGCCCCGCCCCCCCGTCCCCACCTACTCAAAATATTGCCCCCTCTTCTAACTAGCTGCGGCTGCAGCTGCACCGGCCCCGCCTCGGCCAACTCACCAGCGTGTCCTTATTGCTGTAATGAACCACCCAACCCTCGCGCAGGGTAGTGCTGGATTTTCGTGTTGTGTGACGCACTGACTGCACCACCCTCATTAGGGGGATGTACCCCAGGGAGCTGTGGGGGCGGGGAGGAGGATAGAGGAAGGAGTAAGAAGTCACAAGCAGAAAATGACCATACTACCTGGGGCCGCAGGGGGCATCTCTGGGCAGCCAGGGAGTTGGGTTTTTTGTTTTGTTTAGTTTTGTTGCCACTTCTCCCCCCACCCCAGACTTCCCACAGTGAGGAAGGAGACAAGGGGATTCTTTTTTTTTTCTTGGAGACGGGGTCTCGCTCTGTCACCCAGGCTGGAGTGCAGTGGTGCGAACATAGCTCACTGTATAGGTGCATGCCACCATGCCTGGCTAATTTATTATCATTATTATTACTTGATAATTAGTGATAAAATATAACACATATTTAACACTTGTTGTGTACCCGGCTGTGTTTTAGGTACTGTATTAATTCATATAATCTTCACAACAACTCTATAAAGTAGGCACTACTTTATCCCCATTTTACTGATGCGGAAACTGAGTCCCAGAGAGGTTAGTCTCTTGAGTAAGGCAGCAGCCTGGTTCCAGAGTCCATGCTCTTACTCCTTATACTGACAGGCTGCAATAGACACTTTCTGGAAGGACCCATGAGACACTGATTCCAGTAGCTTCCTCCAGGGAGAGGAGTGGGGCAGCTGGGAAACAGGAAGGGTTTCATTTCACTATGTATCTTTTGAATGACTGTATTACCAGCCCCCAGAAATACAAGGTAAAATATACTTCTATGAAAACTTAAAAAAAAAAAATAGGAAAAAAAGGTTCAAGTTTTGGTGTTTTAAAAGGTTTGCCTTGGGAACTGGGAAAATTTACAAATATAAGGTGCTGTCAGCCCATTGTAGAGATGAGGAAGTTGAGGTTTGCTGTAGGGCAAGGGGTTTCCCCGGGGCCCCTGGGAGTATCCCGTGGGTACCTCTGGGCCTTGCCTCCCTCGCCTTCCTCCTCCTCGCTGGCGTGGAGGGCATTCTCCGAGTGGGAGCCCGGGATGACACCGGAGTCATCTGACTCATCCATGAGGGCACTCTTGTCAGCCTCGCTGAAATCGGTGGCCTCCTCCATCGGCACATCTGTGGGGACAGGGGCATGAGCGGGGCCTCTTCCCAGTCCTGCCCTGCCCCTTTCCTCTGAGGCCCGCTGCCTCTTACCTCCATTGATAAGAGCCTCCCCTAGGCAGTCGTTAGGGACTCGGGTGGCACAGCGCTTGTGACAGTTAAACTTGCAGTCTGGTAGGAAGACAGGGAACAGGGAATGAGGGGGAAGGGAGGTTACCTGTAAGGGTTGAACCTTGACCCCTAACCCTCAGACTCAAAAGAGTCTGCTTTTGCTGTCGGGGTCAGACAATTAGGCTGCCCCTTCCCTGGTCATTTTCCCCCTTTGAGGCACGGTTTCCTCAACTATGGGAACACTGGATTAAGTAGGAATACTTTGGGCTACACTCAAGATACCTATGGCTCTAAGGTTCTAACACTATAAGTTTCCATTAACCTAGAGTTTCTAGAATGTAATGGGTTCTAGCATTCTCTGATTCTAGACTCTAGGGCTGGGGTCCTCAACCTTTGGCACTAGTAACATTTTGGGCTGGATAATTCCTTGTTGTAGGCTGTTCTGTGCATTATAGGATGTTTAGTAGCATCCCTGACCTCCACCTACTAGATCCCAGTAGCACCCACCCAGTGTGACAAATAAAAATGTCTCCAATCATTGGCAAACATCCCATGGGGCAAAACTGCCCCTGGTTGAGAACCATTGTTCTATAGTTTGATGATTCCAAGGTTCTAGGACACTAGATAGCAAAGATTCTAGAGTTTGTTAAAAACCTTTTTTTTTCAAGGTTCCATGATTCTAGATTTCTAAGGCTCCAGAGTTGTTTTTTTTTTTTTGAGACAGAGTCTTGCTCTGTTGCCCAGGCTAGAGTGAGTGCCATGGTGTCAGCCTAGCTCACAGCAACCTCAAACTTCTGGGGTCAAGCAATCCTACTGCCTCAGCCTCCCGAGTAGCTGGGACTACAGGCATGCACCACCATGCCCGGCTAATTTTTTCTATATATATTAGTTGGCCAATTAATTTCTTTCTATTTATAGTAGAGACGGGGTCTCGATCTTGCTCAGGCTAGTTTCGAACTCCTGACCTTGAGCAATCCGCCCACTGCGGCCTCCCAGAGTGCTAGGATTACAGGCATGAGCCACCGCGCCCGGCCAGGCTCCAGAGTTTGATGTTCAAGTTTCTAGAACTCTATACATCAGGTCTATGATTCTACAGGTCTATGATTCTAGACTTCTAAGACTCCTGAATGTCCAAGGTTTCAGGATTTCATATATTTAAACTCAAAAAATTGACAATTCTACAATTCTAGACTTGTATGCCTCTGGAATCCGATGACCTTCCAAGGCTGTAGGATCCTATATATCTAAGATCATAGGATTTGATATCTCTATGGTTCTTTAGCTCTAGATTCTAAAATTCTAGAATTTGATTCTTCAAAGTTCTGGGAGTCTAGATTTACAAGATTCTAGGACTCGATGGTTCTAAGATTACATCATTCTAGACTTCTAAGACTCTCAAATGTGATGCTTTTAGGCTTCTGGTATTCTCAAATCCCATGGTTCCAAAATTCGAATGTTCTGAGAATCTATAACTCAGTAGTTCTAAGATTATGGCCTAAAGTTCTTTGGTTATTTTAACTGAATTCTATGATTCCAGAATTTCTTTTTTGTTCTTCTTCTTTTTTTTCCCCCTCCCTGGGCTGCTTCAGGTTAATAAGATTCCAGAATTCTTTTTTTTTTTCAAAAATTTTTCCCCACCCCGCCCCCACCTTTGATTCCAGAATTCTTGAATCTTGTTTCTATGGTTCTCTGATTCTAGAATTCTCAGACTCTACAGTTTTAGAATTCAATGGTAAGTGCCTTATGAATCTAGATTTCCAAGGTAGCAGGATTCCAAGGTTCTAAAGACTGAAGTTCTAAGATTTCAGAATTCCAAAGGTTCCAGAGTGCCTGGATTTAGGAAGCTCCCCTTCTGAGGCCCTGTGCTCCTAAGGATGACAAGGCCTGTGCTGAGATTCCTGCGACCCCCACAAGCCCGGATTAGGGGGAGGGGGAGGTTCTGACCGCGTCTGTCCTCCCTCCCAGGGCCCCACGAACCTTTGCACTGCAGGCCCTGCCGGAAGAGGCCCTTGAGGAGTTTCTTACAAGCCTGGCAAACGGTGGGCCGCGTGTAGCTGTGGATGAGGAAGGTGTGGGGCACCTTGACCTTGGAGAGCAGCATCTTGTCCAGCTCTATGGGGCGGCCCGTGTAGGATGAGACAGAAGAGGAGGAGGAGGACGACGGGGGGCGGCGAGGCAGGAGGTCGGTCGTGCTACGGCTCTGAAAGCCACCATGGGAGGGAAACATCAGCAGGTTGTCCCCATACCTGGGCCCCGTCACCCCCGCACCCCGCCACCAACCCGCCCCACGCGCCAGCCGCTCACCAGCTCGTCAGCTGTACAGGGCAGCGACTCGGAGGTGCCAAGGCGCACCGAATGGCCACTGGCCAGGGACGTGGACGACAGGCGCCGCTTCCGGGCCCCACTGCAGTTGTTGGGGATGCTGAAGGCGCAGCGCTTGTGGTAGTTCAGCCCGCAGCCTGCGGGGGGCACCAGAGAGTCAGAGGCAAAGCCTCGGGGCCCTACTAGGCCTGTCGCCCCTTCTTGAGAAGCTCTGATCTCTCCACCCAACCTCCCACCCGGCCCTGTCCCCTTAGTCCCCAACCCAATCCCCTCCAAAAGGCACTACTCCCCTTAAGAGCACCAACCCCAGGCTCCGCCCCCGCCTAGAGCTCCGCCCCTAGTCCCAGCTTGTAGCCCCACCTGCACCCCACCCCTTCCCACTCTGACAAAGGACACCTCAAAGACCGCCCCCAAGGTGCCACCCCAGCCCCACACCTCTAAGGTCACTAGCTGCCTAGAATCCTCTCCCAGACTACCCTCCGCTTCTAGCCCTGACCCTCCCTCTCCCCTCCTCCCCCCACAGCCCCACCTTCCAGAGAGAAGCCCCCTCTCCCCAGCAACCCTCCCTCCCAAATTCACCATCACCTCCTCCAGGGCTGCGCATCCCTCACCCGACCCCCCTTTCTCTTTTCTGTAGATCTGGAATCTAGGAGATCCCTTAGGGCGCCTCTTGCTAGTGTAATTAAAGTCAGTGGAAAACTGCAAAAACCCAGTTCAGGCAGAACTGCTAATGGCCCAAACCCTTTGGGAATGAAAGACTGGGTCACCCCACCAGTTGCAGAACTGAGGGCTGCACTAGTTGCATTTCTTTCTTACTTTGTTATGAATATGTGTGTATACAAAATATGTTTTTCTTCTCTCTTTTATCCTCTAATCATCTAACACAAGATATATTAATAATAGTTAACTTTATATAATGGTGATATTTAAGTTACAGGATATCAAAGGAGAGTGAACATCACTCATTCCTTTTATAAAAGGAAGGGACAGCAGAGATCACTGTCTCTCAGTGTGTCATGTGAGCACACACTGAGATGGTGGCCCTCTGCAAGCCAAGACAGGTCTCACCAGAAACCAAACCCAGCTGGAACCTTGATTTAAACTTTGGTTTAAGCCACCCAGCCTGTGCTATTTTGTTATGGCAACCCTGACAAACTAAGACAGGTGCTAGGTTGGTAAGGGGTGGACTCGGATGGTCAGCTTTAAGTGTCAGTTCGGTAGGCTAGCGTCCACAGTTATTCCAACATGAATCTACGTGTCGCTATGAGGTATTTTGTAGATGAGCTTAAAGGCCACAATCAATTGACTAAAAGTCAGAGAGATTATCCTGGTTTATCTGACTGGGCCTAGTTCAATCAGTTGAAAGGTTTAAAGAGCAGAACTGAAACTTTGCAGATGAAGACATTTCGCCTGTGGATAGCTGCTCCAGCTTGTCCCTGAGAGTCCCAGCCCTGCGGATTTTGGAGTTGTCTAGCCAAGCCCCACGATCCTGCTGGCCAATTCCTTGCAAGAAATCTCTTACTATATACCTCCTGCTGGTTTTGTTTTCTGTTTGATCCCTAACGGATACAGGCCCCATCCTCTTCTCCAGCGACATGTCCTATCCCCCAAGCTCTGTCCCTGAGCCCCTACTTTTCCCTCCCAGCCCACCACCTAGGCTCCGCCCCCAGGTCTCAGCCCCGCCCAGGCCCCACCGCTCCTCTCCCAATCTCCGCCTCTGGGCCCTTACCCCTCCCTCCCGGCATTACTTCCCAGGCTCCGCCCCCAGCTCTGAGCTCCGCCCCAGCCCCACTCCTCATTGGCCCCACTTCCAGCCCCGCCCCATCTCCCCGAGCTCTGTGGCTCCGCCCCAGAGCTGAGCTCCGCCCAGGCCCCGCCTCTCCTCTCCCAATCTCCGCCTCGGGGCCCTTACCCCTCCCTCCCGGCATTACTACCCAGGCTCCGCCCCCAGCTCTGAGCTCCGCCCCTGCCCCACTCCTCATTGGCCCCACTTCCAGCCCCGCCCCGTCTCCCCGAGCTCTGTGGCTCCGCCCCAGAGCTGAGCCCCGCCCAGGCCCCGCCGCTCCTCTCCCAATCTCCGCCTCGGGGCCCTTACCCCTCCCTCCCGGCATTACTTCCCAGGCTCCGCCCCCAGCTCTGAGCTCCGCCCCAGCCCCACTCCTCATTGGCCCCACTTCCAGCCCCGCCCCGTCTCCCCGAGCTCTGTGGCCCCGCCCCAGAGCGGAGCCCCGCCCAGGCCCCGCCTCCAGCCCAGCTGGCTCTCACCGTCGCATTTGAGGCCCTGGCGCACGAGGCCAAAGAGCATCTCCCCGCAGTGGTCGCAGAAAGCAGGCGCCCGGTAGGAGTGCACCGTGAGGGCGTGCGGGCGGATCTGGAAGTCCTCGAATGTGGCGGAGGCTGCAGGCAGCGGGGAAAAGCGGACGCTTGAGCAGGGGTGGTGGCCGAAGCTGCTCCAGCCCCCTATGTTCCCAGGTTTTTCACAGTCCTCCCAGCA
Organism: Microcebus murinus; assembly: GCF_040939455.1. Lineage (NCBI taxonomy): Eukaryota > Metazoa > Chordata > Mammalia > Primates > Cheirogaleidae > Microcebus > Microcebus murinus. The sequence continues at coordinate 65,425,400 of NC_134119.1, forward strand.
GCAAGGTTTGATCTTTCCTTTCTTCATTCATTCACTCACATACTACATTCTGCCTGGGTTCAAAACAGTTGTGGAGACTGGCTGCACAACAGCGTGGATGTCCTTAACACTCCTGAACGGTACCATTAGAAGTAACTTTTATGTTATGTATATTTTACCACAATTAAAAATGTTTAACTTAGGCCGGGTGCGGTGGCTCAGGCCTGTAATCCTAGCACTCTGGGAGGCCGAGGCGGGAGGATCCCTTGAGCTCAGGAGTTCAAGACCAACCTGAGCAACAGCGAGACTCCATATCTACTAAAAAAAAAAAAAAAAATTAGCTGGGCTTGGTGGCACCTGCCTGTAGCCTGTAGTCTCAGCTATGCAGGAGACTGAGGCAGGAGGATCACTTGAGCCCAGGAGTTTGAGGTTGCTGTGAGCTATAATGACAGGACTGCATTGCACTCTGCCCAGGGCAACAGAGCGAGACTCTGTCTCAAAAACAAACAAAAAAAAAATTAAATTAAAAATACCAACCAACCAAACGAAAAAACTAGGTGGATGACTGGGTCCCACCCTCTAAGTTTTTGATCTAATTGGTCTGGGCTAGGACCTGATCATCAAGAAGGGGAACACGGCCGGGCGCTGTGGCTCACGCCTGTAATCCTAGCTCTTGGGTAGGCCGAGGCGGGCGGATTGCTCAAGGTCAGGAGTTCAAAACCAGCCTGAGCAAGAGCGAGACCCCGTCTCTACTATAAATAGAAAGAAATTAATTGGCCAACTGATATATATATATATATAAAAATTAGCCGGGCATGGTGGCGCATGCCTGTAGTCCCAGCTACTCGGGAGGCTGAGGCAGAAGGATCACTCAAGCCCAGGAGTTTGAGGTTGCTGTGAGCTAGGCTGACGCCACGGCACTCACTCTAGCCTGGACAACAAAAGTGAGACTCTGTCTCAAAAAAAAAAAAAAAAAGAAGGGGAACAAACACTATGTGCCTTAGTTTTCTCACCTTTTTTTTTTTTTTTTTTTTGAGACAGAGTCTCACTTTGTTGTCCAGGCTAGAGTGAGTGCCGTGGCGTCAGCCTAGCTCACAGCAACCTCAAACTCCTGGGCTTGAGTGATCCTTCTGCCTCAGCCTCCCGAGTAGCTGGGACTACAGGCATGCGCCACCATGCCCGGCTAATTTTTTATATATATATCAGTTGGCCAATTAAATTCTTTCTATTTATAGTAGAGACGGGGTCTCGCTCTTGCTCAGGCTGGTTTTGAACTCCTGACCTTGAGCAATCCGCCCGCCTCGGCCTCCCAAGAGCTAGGATTACAGGCGTGAGCCACAGCGCCCGGCCTGTTTTCTCACCTTTTTTTTTTTTTTTTTTTTTTTTTTTTGAGACAGAGTCTCGCTTTGTTGTCCAGGCTAGAGTGAGTGCCATGGCGTCAGCCTAGCTCACAGCAACCTCAATCTCCTGGGCTCAAGTGATCCTTCTGCCTCAGCCTCCCGGGTAGCTGGGACTACAGGCATGCACCACCATGCCCGGCTAATTTTTTCTATATGTATCAGTTGACCAATTAATTTCTTTCTATTTATAGTAGAGACGGGGTCTCACTCTTGCTCAGGCTGGTTTTGAACTCCTGACCTTGAGCAATCCGCCCGCCTCGGCCTCCCAAGAGCTAGGATTACAGGCGTGAGCCACAGCGCCCGGCCTGTTTTCTCACCTTTAAAAAGGAAAACCACCAAAAACATATTGAGCACTGTTCTAGGAGCTAGGGACTCCACATAGAACAGGACAGATAAAATCCCTGCCTGGCCTGTGGTGACAGAGACAAACAAAATAAATAAAATAAATATTCTCATTTAACAATCACCCAATGTAGCAGTTACTCTGTGCCAGGCACTGCTCTAAGTACTTTACAATACTAAGCCCTCCCAAGAACCCTGTGAGGGGCCAGGCACAGTGGTTCATGCCTGTAATCCTAGCACTCTGGGAGGCGAGGCGGGAGGATCTCTCAAAGTCAGGAGTTCGAAACCAGCCTGACCCGTCCATACTAAAAATAGAAAGAAATTAATTGGCCAACTAAAAATATATAGAAAAAAATGAGCCGGGCATGGTGGCGCATGCCTGTAGTCCCAGCTACTTGGGAGGCTGAGGCAGAAAGATTGCTTGAGCCCAGGAGTTTGAGGTTGCTGTTAACTAGGCTGATGCCATGACACTCTAGCCCGGGGAAACAGAATGAGACTCTGTTTCAAAAAAAAAAAGGGCCCTGTGAGGTTGAGGTACCCTATCATTATGCCCATTTTCAAGATGAGCTGCAGCACAGATAGGTTAAGCAACTTGCCCAAAGTCACACAGCTAGCAAGTCTTAGAACTCAGATTCAAACTCAAGCCAGTCCTGCTCCAGAGTTCATACTCTTAGCATTGTACTTACCTGTCTCTCTAAAAATTGTACCTAATAAAATAGCGGTGCAATTTTAAACAGATAATCAGGGAAGGCCTCCTTGAGCATTTGACATTAAGGCAGAGGCCTGAAGGAGGCACGGGTATGGGCTCTGCAGGTGTCTAGGAAAGAGCATGCCAAGCTTCCTAACAGTCTCTTCTTATGGGCTCTTTTTGTTTGTTTTTGAGACAGGGTCTCACTATCACCCAGGCTGGAGTGCAATGGCACGATCATAGCTCACTGCAGCCTCAAACTCCTGGGCTCAAGCGATCCTCCTGCCTCAGCCTCCCGAGTAGCTGGGACTACAGGCATGCGCCACCACACCCAGGTAGTCTTAAAATTTTTTTGTAGAAATTGGGTCTCGCTGTGTTGCCCATAGGCTGGTCTCGAACTCCTGGCCTCAAGTGATCCTCCCACCTCAGCCTCCCAAAGTACTGGGATTACAGGTGTTGAGCCACCATGCCTGGCTCTTACAGATTCTCTTTTAAGGGTTAAATGAATGAATATATGGAAACCTCTGACAACAGTGCCTGGCACATAGAAAGTGCTCAATAAATATCAGCTGTTATTTTAAAATAGTTTCATGTTTGGACTAAGTCTCATTAATTTTTCCTCCCAAATTTTCAGTATACCATTAAGCTATATTTTTCTTAATATTATGCAACAGAAAGGGGACACTGTTCTACGTGCCAGGCACTATTTACTCACTCAGGATAAAGCTAAGAATAAGAAAGATTTACACTCTGATCTGAGGGAGCCGACATTCTTTTGGGGAGACAAGAAAGATAAACATGTCAATAAACAAGGAAAGTTCAGACAATGCTTAATACTCTGAAGACAATAAATAGGGGTGTGTGGGGGGAGGCGGGGGGGAGAGGTCAGATTTTCAGGCAGAGAGAACAGTAGTGCAAAGGCCCTGATGTGGGAAGGAGCTTGGTGTGTTCAAGGGCCAGAGGGCAGGCATGCAGGGGTGGAACTGAGAAAGGACAGTGCTGAGATAAATCCAGGGAACTAGCAGAGGCCAGGTCACAGATGGCCTTGAGGCCAGGCTGAGGAGTTTGTAGTTCATTCCGAGTGTACTGGGGAGCCATGGGAGGATTTTGAGCAGTGGTATGTCATGACCTGACTTACATGCTACTGCAATAGTCTAAGCAGGATATGGTGGGGGCTTGGAGCAGTGGAGGTGATAAGAAATAGATTCAAGACGTATGTTAAACATAGGGCCAGTTGGTTTGCTGATGGATCAAGTGAGTGAGCGAGAGAAAAAAGGGAGTTGAGGATGCCCTAAGGTTTGGCACGCAAGCCCCCAACCCTTCACCGACAGGAAGACTGCAGGAAGTGCAGGTTTACAAGCAGGAAATCAAAACTTCTGTTTTGGACAGGCCATATCTGAGATGCCTGTTAGATGTCAAATAAAACTGTCTGGGAGACAGTTACATAAACAAGACTCAGGTTTAGGGGAGAGACAACAATGCAGATAAAACTTCAAGAGGGGGTCGGGCACGGTGGCTCACGCCTGTAATCCTAGCACTCTGGGAGGCCGAGGCGGGCAGATTGCTTGAGGTCAGGAGTTCGAAACCAGCCTGAGCAAGAGCGAGACCCTATCTCTACTATAAATAGAAAGAAATTAATTGGCCAACTAATATATATATAGAAAAAATTAGCCGGGCATGGTGGCACATGCCTGTAGTCCCAGCTACTCAGGAGGCTGAGGCAGGAGAATCGCTTGAGCCCAGGAGTTTGAGGTTGCTGTGAGCTAGGCTGATGCCACAGCAATCTAGCCCAGGCAACAGAGTGAGACTCTGTCTCAAAAAAAAAAAAAAAAAATCAAGAGGGGCAGCTTATAAGAGCATATTTAAAGCCTGAATGAGCTCACCAAAGGTGTAAAACCAAGCTTCTAACTATCATCCATTCAACAAATTTTAATGAACATTGCAGCGAATGCAAGAGAGGCAGGGGCTATGGCCACGAGCACGGCAGATGCCCCACCCCCGTGAGGAACCCAGGTGCTCAGAGCTTGCCCAGTCTCTAAAATGGAAATGGCAGGTAGGTGGGCTAGACTCTGGCTGGACATTAGATAATCGCTTGTAAAAGTACCGATGCCCAGATCTCATCGCACCTTGCAGACATTCTGATTTTATTTGGCATTTCAGTGGGAGGAGGCACGAGCATCAGAACATTTTTTAACTTTAAAGTATAACATGTGTCCAGAAAAAGGCATACAAGTGCAAGGGCTCAGTGAATTTTCAAAGTGTCATGCTAATTGTCACTAGCATGAAAGTTAAACCAGTACCCCAAAAATGGCCCTGTGGCCTTACTCAGTCTCCATCTTCCCCAAAGGCACCCACTCTCCTGACTTCTAACACCTTAGGGTAACTGACCTATCTTTGTGCCTCATAAGCGGAAACAGACAGTATGTAGTCTGGTGTCTAGCTCCTCTCTCTCAGTGTTACGTCTGTGAGCTGCACGCATGTTGCTGCGTGTGGTTCATGCTCAGGGCTGCGTGAATTCCAGTGTGAAGGCAGCACAATACATTTATCCATTCGGGAGCAGTAGGTGGGAAAATCTCCCGATTCTAATTTGCAGCTCAGGACAAGAACCACTGGCCTTGAACTTTAAGAAAGGCAGTTCTGGCCAGGCATGGTGGCTCACGCCTATAATCCTAGCTTTGGGAGACCAGGTGGGAGGACTGCTTGAGGCCAGGAGTTGGAGAGCAACCTGGGCACTATAGTGAGACCCCATCTACAAAAAATTTAAGAAATTAGCCAGGTGTCTTGGTGCGTGCCTGTAATCACAGCTACTCAGGAGGCTGAGGCAGGAGGATCGCTCAAGCTCAGGAGTTGGAGGCTGTAGAGAGCTAATGATGACACCACTGTACTCCAGCCTGGGTGACAGACTGAGACCTTGTCTCAAAAACAAAAAACCAAAACAGACAGTTCTGAGCATTTCCCGCCCCCTCCCCACCCAGATGCCCAGCCCCCATCCGAGGCTCCGCCCCTAAGCCAGCCACCGCCTCTCACCCGACAGCACCACCTCCACCAGGTCGCCCTCCTGGATATCTCCGGCCGAGCGCACCAGCTGCAGGAGGTTGGCCGATGTGGGGTCATGTTTGAAGAGGAGGATCTTGTCATAAAGGCCGTAGAAGCCACACTCAGGGAACTAGGGGGTGGGAGAGAGGAAGGTGGCGACGGAAAAGCTCAGAGCTGCCTTCAGTGGCGGACTGGCACCCTCCCAGGGCAGGGCCGTCTGTTTCCCCCGACACTCAGAGACCCCGCAGCCCCTAGCTTTCCTGCCTGTCCCCTCCCAACCCCAGCCCGAGCTGGACAGGGTGCCAGGGCCCCAGGTGTGCGGGGAGGGAGCGCCAGCCGGAGTTTGGTGGCTGCACTGGCGAGCAGGGGGCGGGGAGTGGCTCCCGGAACGCGGACCCTTCTATATTTCCGGAGCCCGGGGGTGGGGGGATGCTGAGCGAACACCCCTCCCCTATCAGCCTCCGCCCGCTGCTGCCCCAGCTTCCTTCCTGGATCTATGGTCACAGTTACCTGGCAGGAGGCCCAGCTTTGGGGCGGGGCGAGCCGGAAGGAGGGGATTTGGGGACTCCAGGGAACGGGGATGGGGGGAGCTAGAGCAAGAGGGCTGGAAATAGGGAGGGTGCCCCCCACCCGAAGCTCAAAGAACCCAGGTGTCCAGGTCGCCAGCTTGGGGGTGGGGGGGCAGGAAATGAAACCTGGTAGAACAGAAAGTGAAACTGCCCAGGTGGGGCCTCGGAAGGAAGGAAAGGGGCCCTAACACACCTGGACCCGGAGGACAGAAAAATAAAACTCCGGTGAGGCCTGAGGGGGGCAGGCTGGGGATTTGACCACTGGACAAAAAATTTCTCGCACAGGACAACCTGCACCCCCCCCAGCTTCCCACGGAGCCGACTGAGTTGGGGGTAGGGGCTGGACCTGCTAGATTTGGGCGTTGATGGGCAAAGCCCTGTTTTTGCTGGTGACACAGGGTCCGCAGGCGACCACAACTGCCTTGGCCCTGACCACCTGGGACGTCTTTCTCTAAGCTTCAGTTTCCTTGTCTGTAAAATGGGGGAGTTGGCCCCATGTTTCTCTGAAGCCCAAAGGATTCATTTCCAGCAGTCTGAGAAGATCCCAGTATTTGGCTATTTTGCGATTCCAACATGCTCGCATTATAGAATTATACATTCCAGGTTCCCACATATCATTTTATGTTTTAGGATTTTGATCACCTAGATTAGCAATGCTCTAATATTTTAGTGTTCTAGGAGTCTGACAAAGTAGGATTTTAATATTTGAATTTCTTAGCATTAAAGGATTTCAACAACCTAGCATTCCAAAATTCAAACATTTTAACATTCTAGGATTCCAACAACCTAGGAATCTAATATTCCAACACTTTAACATTTTAGTATTTCAACAACCTAGGATTCTGATATTTGAACACTTTAATATCAGGGGAATTCAATGACCTGGGATGTATATTTCAACTATCTGTGATTCTGATATTCTAACAGTTTTACAGTCTGGTACTCCAACAGCATGGAAGCCCACTATTCTAGCTTTTAGCATTCTGGGATGCTGGCATCAAGCTCTACCTGTTTCCTCTTGTCATGACTCCCAGACTCCACCCTGGGGACCCTGGTGTCCAAAACTAAGGCTAGGGTGGGGGCACTGTGATTAGGAAAGGGAACAGAGTTCTCAGGGCCTCTGGGGGTGCAGAAAGGGTACCTGCCCACCCCTCCCCACACATCTCAGACCTGGGGGAGGGCAGGACTCTGAAACCTCACTTGCCCCTGGCACCTATATACCCACACGTGTCACCCGATCGCCATGGCCAGCCTGGGTTCAGTTTCTACTGTTTCCACCAAACGGGAGGCCCTGATGGGCATGAATGTGGAGATGTCCCCACATCTGCCCCCACCTGTCCCTTCCTCGCCACTCGACACCTGGCCCGCCCCTCCCTTCCTCCCTGCCAGCTGCAGAAAACAACATGCAGGGACAGGCAATTTGGGGAGGCCTCTGGGGCACCCCACCCCTGCCCAGTCCTTTCTAAATGGGTCGTGGGGTGAGGCAGCAATTGGGGGCTAATGCCCCCCATCTCTCAGTCACCTAATGCTCAGGTCCCCTCCGTCCCCTTCCCCCACGCCAGGCCTCCGCCAGCGGCCCCTCCTCAGACCGCTCCACGAGCTGGACGGGGCAGCCTCGCGCGCTCACCTTCTGGTCCACGATGGAACACGCCAGCTGCTTCACATGGGCCAGCTCCGAGGCGGCGGGCAACAGCACGAACTCGCGGGTCAGCCCGATCTGGATGTGGAAGGAGACCCCAGTGCCCGGGGCCGGGATCTGGGGCAGCAGCGGTGGTGGCGACTGCAGCTCCAAGCCGCCGGGGGGCGGAGGAGACCCCGGCCCGGGGGATCCCGGGAGCCCCGCGGGATAGGAGGGGGCGGCGGCCATGGGGGGAGGCCCCGGACCGGCCGCCCGGCGCCCACCCGGGATCCGGCTGGGGGAACCGGGTTCTAGATCGGAGGGATCTTGTGAGCTGGTGCTAAGAGCGCGGGGCCCAGAGACGGGAAAGCTGGCAGGTTGAGGGGACCTGCGGGTGGCAGGGTCCTGGGAAATGAGAGAAAAGGACGCCTGGAATCCAGGGATCACAGAAGACAAGAAAGGAACAAAGGAGCGGTTCGGGGGTCCCGGCGATCAAGAGACTCTAAGAACCAGAGAGGAAAATCTAGCAGGTCGGGGTAGATCGCAGGGGTCGGGGAGCCCGCGATGCGAAGGTCCCTCGCAGAGAGGGGCTGCGGGAGCGGGGGATGCAGGGTCCGTGCTCCAAGAGCAGGCTTCCACTGAGAAGGCGGCCCGAGGGAGTCGCGGACCTGGGCGGCGGGGACCAGGCTCTCGGAGTCGGGGTCGAGCGGCCCCCGGGACCCGACGGGCACGGGGATGGGCAGAGGGGGCCTGGGCGCTGGGTGGGAAGGAGGGAGTCTCACGGGCCGCGGAAGTTGGAGAAAAGTTCGGTCGGGAGCCGGGGAAGACGGCGTTACCGGCGGCGGGCTAGGGGACGGGGCAAGGGAGGGTCGCCGGGCGCGGGCGGCGCTTTTCCCCTCCAAAGTTTAAGTCCGCGGCGGCGGCGCAGGAGGAAGTGTCCGGAGCGACGGCGCCGTCGGCCAATCGGCGCGGGTCGCGGTGACGTCATGGGGGGCGGGGCCTGTCTGGGGCCGGGGGCGGAAGGGGAGGGCGGGCCCGGCGCCTCCAGTTGGGGGCCTGGGACGGGGCGGGAGTTGCGGGGCTGGCGGGCAAGACCGATTCCTCCCCTCAACACACGCGAGTCTGGAAAGTTAACTTTTCCCTGAGCTGAGCGGGGAGGGGCGAGCCACCCTCACCCGGCCACCCAGGTCGCGGGGACCCGACTAGGAGGCGACTGGCCCTTTAAGGAGAGGAGCCTTCTTGGCTGGCCCGCATCCGGCGCCCACCGCGGAGAAGGGATGGGAAATAGGGTGTCGGGTCGGGCCAGGGCCAGCTGTCTGAGCTCGGCCTCTGTCTTCTCAGCGCACACTCACCCCCGCACACTCACCCGCAGCTCACTGGACAGGTGGGAAGATCCGGCCTCCAAATGTCTCCAGAGACCTGGGGCAAGGGGCATGGGGTTGTCAGTGTCCCCGGCCCTCAGGATGCTGCCTGGGGGTGCCCGGGAGGGAGGACAACACGCCCCCACCACTTCACAAGCAGTGAACTGACAAGCTCCTGGGGACATGTCTTTCTGTATGACTTTAAGTGGGTGACTTCCCTTCTGTGAGCCTGTCTTTCCATCTGTTAGATGGGACTGTAATAGGACTGAGTCCAGAGGGGATTGTGGGATGGAGATGGTATACAGGTACCTGGGGCACAGCAAACGTTCAGTAAATGGTGGCTGTCACTAACAATGTGCAGAGGTAAAGGGGGGGACCTCAAGCACTCGGGCATTCATAAGTGGGTATGTCCATTAGTTAGTCACCCAGAAAATACCTGTTGAAACCCACTGCGTTGCCCCTTTGGGAGCAATCGGACTTGATTTCTCCTCCCCAGCTAATAATCCAGTGGTGGCTGCCCTTTAGTACACACTGGACGCTGAAGCCTCAGAGGAGCAAGAGACTTGTCCAAGATCACCAAGTGAAGTTGCCCCACCCACCTCCTTCACCGACAGGTCACAGCCAGGTTTGAGCCCCAAAGACATCCCAGAGCTGGGCCACCAGGACTGGCTGGGGATGGCAGCTGCCCACAGAGCCCCCCTTTCTGGTACAGGGCCAAGGAGGGTAGCTGAGGTCCATACAGTATCGCTCTGTCACCACATCCGGGGGCTGGGGCTGGGGAAGGAAGTCTGAGGCTGGAAGGAAAACCAAACCACCTAGGGAACTGTGCAGGGCCCAGGATGACAGGGGAACAAGGCCACGTGGAGCCCACAGTAGGCTCCTGTCAGTGTCACCTGAGGGCCTCTGTACCCGTTTTCCAGAGGGGCAGATGACTATCGCAGTGAAATGCTAACATGTCCCGAGTGTGCAGTTCACAGGCCTCAACCCAGGAGGTGGGCACGAGTGTCATGTTCTGGAGGCGCTGGGACTCGCCTGAGGACACCGGCTGCTAGGCGGTGAAGGCCTCAGAGCAAAGGGAGATGGCATTGGACACAAAACCTGACGACCTGCCAGAGACCGAGAGCAACCCCTGTCCTGTGTTGTGTACCATGTGGATGGTGACAGTCCCCCCACCAAGGCTGTGAGAGGGCTTGGCACAGCAAACATCGGCCACTGAGAAGGGAAAGGAGGGACCATTGGGGGGCCGCAGCTCTTTTCTAAGGAGCCCCCAGCATGGCAGAGCCTGCAGCTGGTGACACCATGGCCGGTCATTCTATGGTGGTGGGCCCCAGGCTTCCCCGCCTGCTGCAGGTGGCCCAGCACAGAGCAGGGAGGGGAGGGAGGTCTGACTCCGGGCGCCAGCCATTCCCCCTCACACCCTTCACACATCCAGGAGGGGGGTTCAGCTGAACTGTCACCTCACAGCCTCTGCTTGCCCGGCTTTGCCCCTGGGGAGGGAGTGCTTAGGAACAGAAAGAAGGGGCGCAAGGAGATCCGGTCCAGTGCCCCCGTTTCCGCCCTCCACCCACACCCCGCCCAAGCTCGGCCCCTCCCCAGCCCCCCTTGCCCTACCACAAAACCCCAACCATCACATGGCCTCGCTCCAAACTCCACCCAGCCTTGGCAGGGCCAGCCACACCTCCCCCAAGTCCCCAGGCCCCCCACAGATGGCACTGTCACCCATCTTACTCCAAAGGGTTTATTGAGACAAGTTTTCACATACAAGATAGGGGCAGAGGGGATGGGGCTTATAAACAGGAACCTGGGAGGGGGACCGAGGAGGTCACAGGGTGGAACCAAAGAGAGTGAAATAAATAGAGGGAGAAAGTGGAGGGCCAGGATGGAGATTGACCAAGACTATCACACAGTGATAACGAGGGTGGGGGCAGGGGCGGGGCCATTAAAATCCTGTTATTTATACAGATATACAGGGAGTTAAGGGGGCCCAGGGCACCCTACTCCACCCTCCACGCCCCGGAGGTGGGGCATGAGAAGGCCATCTCTCCCTATGGGCGACCCCGCGGGCGGGAGGGCCGCCCTGGGAGGAGTGGTGGGCAGTTCCTGGCCCGGAGGCCTTGGTTAGTGTCTGGAAAGCAGTGGAGGGGGCCGGGGAGGGGCCGGGCCCAGGGCTCAACTCTGCGGCTCCGGCCCACCCAGGAGGGGCATGTGTCCGGGATCCCTCCCAGCGCGGCCCCCACCAGGTCTGGGAGACGGAGAGGAAGGGGGCAGGAGCTCAAGGGGAGAACCTGGCACCTTCTGGCATCTTGGAAAAACTGATCCTCAAAAACACCCAGCCCTGGCTGCGCTGCCTGCAGAAGGCAGCTCTATACCAGCAGCGGGTGTCAGGGCCCAGGGAGAAACCCCCAGGGACCGTCCTTGAGGGGTGATTCCTGAAAGGGGCGCATCCCCAAGTCAGATGCTGGGGAGAGAGCGTGGGGGAGGGGATTCCTGGGGAAGGGCCGCTAGCACCACCGGGCTCCACAGCAGCCGCGAAGAGGCCAGGCCTCTGCGCCTCTGGAGTGAAGGTGAGTGTCACCTGCGGGAGACAGGGAGGGGACACTAGACCATGGCCTCTAGGGCACAGCTCCTTCAACACCCTGCCCTCCATACCCCGGGGCTGCCTCAGTGATTCTCACAGGGTGGCCCCAACTGGACTGTGGCACCTCAGCGGGTGTGAGGACCCCACAGGGCTGCGGACACAGGCGGTCTCCACCCTCCTGCCCAGAGAACGAAGGGGCCAGGCCCTCACCTCAGCCCCGCCCGCCCACCCCGCTCGGCAGCCCGCGTGCGGCCACGGCGGGGCCAGGCGGGCATCATACGAAGACCTTGGCCAGGGCATCGGCGCCGGCGCTGGCGATGAGCGCCTTGCTGGGGTGGCAGGCGACGGCGTGGATGGCCTCCTCGTGCTTCTTGCGGTGGGCTGTGATCTCCTGCACGCAGGTTTTGTTGTCCAGGCTCCACAGGCGCAGGGAGCAGTCGTGGCCTGCGCAGGGGTGGGGAGACAGGGCTGTCACCGAGCTCCTCACGCAAATACCTGGCCTCGGGGTCAGGTGCGACTCAACCCTCTTCCCTGCCCTCCCTGCCACCGGCCCAGAGGAGAATGCTTTTGTTCCATCCTGTCTCCCATCCATTGAGGCACCAAGTACTACTGAGCGCCTTCTGTGTACAGGCCCTGGGGGTACAGGGAGCACCAGCCGCTCTCCCTGCACTCCAGCACCAACCCTGCGGGGCGGGAGGTCACACGCAGGGGAACAGAAATCAGCCTGTGGCCAGCATGAGGACAGAATGGCCCGAGGAGGAAGGAGGGGAGGACATGAAGGCAGAGCCCAGCCGTGACCCCACTGGGGTCTCCCGGGGGTCTGACACCGACGGCCTCAAAACAGCCTTCATCCACCCACGGTCCAGCCCGGCCCCTCTGGGCACAGCCCCACAGCCACGGCCTCAGTGCCCTCATGCAGAGAGAGCAGCGTGGGACCCAGCGCTCAAAGTCCCCGTGCAGTTTCGTTAGATAGGCCTGGACTTCCATTCCCACAGCCCACTGGGCTGTGACCAAGTCACAGGACTTAGCTCTGAATGTCAGGTCCCACATCTGTAAAATGGGGACAAAGTGGCTAGCACACAGGGTTGCTTAGAAGATTTTTTTTTTTTTGAGACAAAGTCTCACTCGTTCTATTGCCTGGGCTAGAGTGCCGTGGCCTCAGCCTAGCTCACAGCAACCTCAAACTCCTGGGCTCAAGCGATCCTCCTGCCTCAGCCTCCCGAGTAGCTGGGACTACAGGCATGCGCCACCATGCCTGGCTAAGTTTTTCTATATATTTTTAGTTAACCAATTAATTCCTTTCTATTTTTAGTAGAGATGGGGTCTCGCTCTTGCTCAGGCTGATCTGGAACTCCTGACCTTGACCTCCCACCTCGGCCTCCCAGAGTGCTAGGATTATAGGTGTGAGCCACTGTGCCTGGCTAGCTTAGAAAATTAACTAATATGCCACAGGTACCAGCGCTGCCAGTGGGCTCTGACCCTGTGCTTCGCTGCCCTGTCCTATTATGTCACTATGACCACGGTCACTCCTGCCCAGACCAGCTTCCTCCCAGTCCCCAGCCCAGGAGTGCCCGTGCACTCGCCTGGGGCCAGTGCCCAGGTCTCTTCTCCCCACCCTCGGTGGGTCCAGCAAGCTGCACCCCTGCTGCGGAAAGGACAGATATGAGGGCCCCAACTTACTTCCTGACATCAGGAATACGCCGTTGGGGTCCACGGCTAGGCAGGTGACCGCGTCCAGGTGGGCAACCATGGAGTGCACGGATTTACCTGAGGGGAGACAGGTGGTGGCAGCGTCCTCTCTCACTCCGGGCCTCACCTGGGAAGGTGAGGGGGCTGGAGGAGATGCCCCGAGAGCCTCTGACGGGGACATGAGGACTTTTGCTGTCTGTGTCTGTCGGGAGTGGGGCCAGCCAGAGGCTGGGCCTCACCTGTCCGATTGTCCAGGAAGCGGATGCCCCTGTCGTCGTGGGCGGTGATGGTGAGGGGCCGGTTTGGATGACTCACTACTTGGTTGATCTGGGTCGGGCCTGGAAGGAAGACGGGGAGAGGAAAGGGCATCAAGGGGACAATCAGGGAGCCAGGACAGAGGCAAGAAAGGAGTCTTGCTGACCCCACAACCCACCCCAGTGTCAAGGTTGGGGACCCACAGGCCACTCCTTTCCCGGCCTCAGTGCTGCTTCTACAAAATGAGCCCTGGGCCCTATTTTGGGGCTTGGGGAGGAGTGACAAGGGACAAGAAAACGTGCATCTGCTCCACCAAGAGGTCCATGACGCACTCTCCCCTTGGCCCCCGAGAGCCCGAGCTGTGAGTGCGGCAGGGCTGCGCCCTCCACCGGACCTTATTTCCTTCCTGTCAGGGCCCCTGGGGCGCAGGGCAGTCATCTCGAGCTGACTGACAAGCAGGTCACCAAAGCCACAAGAGGAACTGGGGCCTTGAAGGCATGCAGACCCCAGTCCCAGCCTGGCCCAGCCAGGGCTCTGGGGGCCCCTTACCGCTGCTGCCGCGGGACTCCAGTGTGAGGAGGGCACTGCCAGCCTCCAGGTCGTACAGGACGGTGTCGCCAGAGCGGAAGGAGGCCACGATGTGGGCAGGCTCGGTGCTGGTGAAGGCCACTGAGGTGGGGATCCCGTGTTCTGGGGGCACAGGGGACAGAAGGCTGCCTGATGCCCAGTCCTGCCCTGGGGTCAGGCTGCAGGGCGGGAGGCCTGGGCCCTCCTCAGGAGCCCCCCTGGTGGCCTCCAGCGGGTCCCCCACTCACCACTGGTCGTGGGGAAGGTACAGAGGCAGGTCGGGCTGCTGCTGCTGGGGTCCCAGATGCGGACGGTGCCGTCAGCGGAGCAGGAGGCCAGGCGCTGGGAGGTGGGACTGAAGGCCAGGCCCCACACCGCGTCCCCGTGGCCCTCCAGGACGTGGCTCAGCACGCTTGGGTCTGGGAGGAGAGGGGCCACATCAGGCCTGCCAGCCGCACTCCAGACAGTCCGGAGCTCCGGCTCGGCCTCGCCCTGGGCAGCTGGGCTTGAGTCATCTGTTCATCCAGCCTCATGCCCAGAGCCCCGCTCCCTTGGAGCTGCCCACCACTGGGACAGACCAGCAGCTGCACAGTGACCGCTAGCTCTTTGGGGAAGATTCTAGGGCTCCCCCAGAGGGCAGGGATATCCCTCTGTTCATGGCTATCTCCCCAGGGTCCAGAAACCAGTGCTCAATACGTAATTTTTAGGACTCAGTTAAGGAAAGAAGGAGCAGGGGAGTTTCTGCGAGCCCCGAGGGTTGGCACACAGCCTCTGTCTACCGCACGGGGCCCACCCTTGGCCTGAGACTGCTTTGCCCAGTCTCTCTAAAGCTCTCTGTCGTTCAAAGCCCCACCATGGCCTCCCTGGTCACTGGGATCCACACAGGTGACTCTGGCCTGAGCCCTATTGACGTGGCTGGGGCTGGCCCTTGACCTCTCGTGGGTGGGACTGCTGTCTGAGCGTGTCTGTTCCTCAAGGAGGGACACAGCCCTCTGAACTTTGCCACGACGATATTAGCACAGAGCTATGTGAATGATCAAGAGGTGTCAGAGAGCAAGTGGAAAGACACTGAACAGAAGCGACAGTCTGGTCATGTCTCCACTTAACTCTTTTTTTTTTTTTGAGACAGAGTCTTGCTCTGTTGCCTGGGCTAGAGTGTCGTGATGTTAGCCTAGCTCACAGCAACCTCAAACTCCTGGGCTCAAGTGATCCTCCTGCCTCAGCCTCCCAAGTAGCTGGAACTACAGGCATGCACAACCATGCCTTGGCTAATTTTTTCTATATACTTTTAGTTGTCCAACTAATTTCTTTCTATTTTTAGTAGAGACGGGGTCTCACTCTTGTTCAGGCTGGTCTCGAACTCCTGACCTTGACAGATCCTCCCGCCTCGGCCGCAACCGGCCTCCACTTAACTCTTAAATGCCCCAGGATCAAGTTCCAGCTCCCTACACCCTGGCCGGGCTAACTCCACCTTCTCCACTCGCTCCCCACACACTCCCAGAACTCGGTCAAGCAGACATCCCAACAAGAGGCGGACGTTGAGCGTGTTCAGAAGGAACGACCAGGCCCCAGTGGGCGTTGGTGGAGGAAGGGAAGGCAGGGAGCTACCCTCACCGTAGCCATCATAGGGGTCCATGTTGAGGTCTGGAATCTTCCAGCTGTGGATGCAGGCATCCGCCCCGCCACTGTAACAGTACTCGCTGTTGCTGCCCATGGCGACTGCCAGCACAGGGCCCCTGGAGGGTACAAAGATGGGTGGAGGGAGATGAGACAAGAAGCTCAAAACCTTCCTTGGCCACAGGACCTCCAAGTTCCCTACTCGCATCTTTCAAGGATGGCCAAAAAGAATTCAGCTACTGTGGCTCTGGCCGTGCCACCCGGGCCAGTTGCGTGTGCCCTGCCTTCTGCCAGCCCCCGCCTCCGTGTCCTCCCGAGAACCGGCCACCAGGGCCACATGAAAGTTGGCACAGAGCCCCAGAGCCAGGGCGTGTATGGGCTGAGGGTTCCACTGTGCAGGACAGGAGAGGCGTCGGGACTCAGCTTTCCTGCTGCCTGCCTCCTGCCATCGTCCTGCTGCGGTGGCAGAGAGCAGGTCAGGGATCAGACAGCTAGGTTTCCAGCAGGCTCGGGCCACCTCCCTACCTGTGCGCCCGGAAGGCGTGAATAGGTTCCACATCTAGCGCAGCATTCCTGTGGGGAGACAGAGGAGCCCGATGTCACTGAGGCCCCTGTCATCCTATGCTCTGGGCCCGGGTGCCCCCACGCCCCCACTCTGGGGTTGCTGCCCTCACTTCTTGGCCGTGACCGCCTTCTGCAGGTTCCAGAGCTTGAGCGTGCCGTCCTCGGAGGCGGTGAGCAGCGCCGCCTGGCTGCGGTGGAAGGCCAGGGAGCGGATGCCGTCGTAGTGTGAGCGCAGGGTGAACTTGGGGTTCCAGGTCTTCTT
This sequence comes from Microcebus murinus, assembly GCF_040939455.1. NCBI lineage: Eukaryota > Metazoa > Chordata > Mammalia > Primates > Cheirogaleidae > Microcebus > Microcebus murinus. Next base: position 65,441,925 of record NC_134119.1, read on the forward strand.
GAAGGCATCTTTGCTGTCAGACAGCTGAGGGGGTGGGGAGCTGCCTCAGTGGCCCTCACCCGTCCCAGCAGTCACGCAGACACTGCCGCCTCTAACAGGACTGCGGGACCCCTCCATTCCCCACACGGATCCCCGGCAAGATGGGGGGCTGGGCCTTCTCTCCTGAGTCCCAGCGCCCTAGCAGCCCAGGGTGCTCGCCCCTTCCTCTTTGCTGGGCCGAGTCCCCTCGCTCACTAGGCAAGTTCTTGCAGTGTGACAGGTCTGGAGAGACAAGGCTGAGCCTGACCCCTTGGAGTCTCCCGGCTCAGAGGAACAGGGACCAGGGTGGACAATCAGACCATCCCACAAGTGCACAGAACTCCGAGCTACGTGCAGTGCAATGAATTAAAAACGCACAAGGCGGAGATAACAGATGGCCTGGCCGCCTCCATGGGGTCGGTAAGGCCTTCCTGAGGAAGAGGCAAGCGAGCAGGACTTGACCACACAAGGGAAGCAGGATGGGGAATGGCACGTGCAAAGGCCCTGAGGCAGGAGGCAGCAAGGGTGGGGCCAGGGCTGAGAGGCCAGCGCAACCCAGGATCAGACGATGAGGAGAGCAGCAGATGAGGGCAGGAGGGCGGCAGGAGCCAGAGTGGGGAGCACCATTAGAACCTGCACGTCATCCTTGGAAAAAAGCCGCAGATAACTGGGGATCCAGGGAAGGATTTAGAGCAAGGGAATGACATGGCTTTCTCTGGCCACCCCATGGGAGGCTCGGATGAGGGGCAGGTAAGAGTAGCTGCAGAGAGAGGTTAAGAGGTTACGAAGTCCCAGGGAGAGAGGAGGACATGTAGACTGGAAACTTGACCATGGAGGTGGAGCGGGGACACGCCGAGGGAGGCACCGGGAGCAGAATCAACAGGACTGTTAGGGGCGCTGCACATGCCCTGATGGAAAGTAGAGCCGCCGGCCATGCACCCCGAGTGACCCCCTCCCCCAGGCAGGGGACCCAGAAAGGCCGGGCTTGGAAAAGGAGATTGCCAGGTGAGCCTCGGGACCCTGACCCAAGATGGGATTCCCATCTGAAGAACCCTCTGCCTGGGCTCAGTCCATCCCCAAGGCCCCCGCCCTAGCTGTCACTTCTGCCGTTCTCTTTAGGGCCACAGCATCAGCTATCGTGTAGTTCCTCTGCCCCCTCCCCCAGCACGGGCGACATCCTGAGGAGCCCGAGGCACGCTCCAAGGCTCCCTTCCACGTCCCACAGCAGGGCGCCAGCCTCACTGGGATCAACACCTGAGGTCCCGCCCGGCCACAGGAAACGCGCACGCATATGCAGGCCAGAGGTTCCCAGATGGCCAGGGGCCCGTCTGGGTCTCAGGCTCAGAACACGTCATTCTACCCACTGGCCCGATTCACACCAGACTAGCCTTATTTTGGGGGGGCTTTGGCTCGAGGCCATCTTCCCACACCCCAAAATGCCAGGGGCGGGAGGGAGCACTGAGTGAAGGAACTTGGCACCGGGATCAAGACCCGGGCTCCAGAATCTTCCAGGCCCTGCTCCTCAGTGACCACCGGCACGTCCCTTCGCCTGCCTGCACCTGCAGCCCGCTGTGAAACAGCGAGCAGGAGAAGCCACCTCCCAGGGCTGTGGGTGACCTCACACGGAAGGTGCTGAGCACAGCAAAGGCTGGCCCTGGGTATGACAGCCACAGGGGGCTGGGCTGGGGCACCTGGAGAACTTACATCACAGCTGAGGTCGTTGTCGTTGGTGACGGTGAGATCTGCCAAGTCCCCCAGGCTCACCTCCCCGCCCCCGATAGTGTCCATGATGAAAACGTCTGAGGAGAAGCCAAAGGAACCTGGTAGGGGGAGGGGAGGGAGGGGCAGAGAGGGCCGGGGAGAGAGAGGACGAGAGAGAGGCGGAGAGAGATAAGGAACAGGAGAGACAGGGAGAGGACGAGACCAAGAATCACAGCTGAAAAGGAGGGGACAGAGAGAGACAGACAGACAGGGCAGGACAGACAAAAAGAGAGGGAGACAGAGACAGACAGACAAACTTTTGGGATAGGGAGGCTGCAGGCTGGAGGCTGGGCCTCGACCCTGAGGACACAGAAGCCCTTGGCTTAGCTCTGCAGCCTCCCTCTGCTGTGGGCCCACAGGACCAGGCTGGGGGCACAGTGGGTCTCTTACCTTCGTGTGGCCGGGGCTGGGGAGTGCCAGGAGGTGGGCCGGTCACTTTGGGGGGCAGCCCGTCCACATCCCGAAGGTCAGCCAGGATGCCCTGGAGCTTGACCCGCCGGCTTTCTGCAGGGGCGAGGCACAGAGAGGAGTTGCCCACAGTCCCCAACCCAGCCTCACGCGGGAGATGCCTTCCCCACCACCAGGGGCCTCCCTGTGACTGTGGGTGGGCGGCTATGAAGCTCTGGGCCCAGGTGGCAGACTGGCAGAGGACACAGAGGCTGAGCAGGACCCTCTGTGGGGCGGTGGGCAGGTCACTGCCTTTGCCTGGGCCTCAGTCCCCAGCCATGCACCCCGAGTGACCCCCTCCCCCAGGCCCTCCTAGCCAGGAGGCACAGGACAGGGAGGAAGACGCAGCCCTGCCCCACCGGCCTCTCCCCCACCGGGTCCTCATCCTGTTCCCTCCTTGAGGCCAGCCAGAATTGGATGTGGGCCGGCCCGTGTCTACAGGGGGATTTTCCAGGGAAGGGGTGAGGGGCCTGGCCGCTACAGCTCGGGCCTCCGGCTCGCCTTGGCCACTCTCCTCTCAGGAAGTGTATCCGTCCGGTGGCGACCCTGGGGCAGGAAGCAGCTGCAGGCGGCTGTGTGTGGAAGGGGCAGGACCCAGGGCCTGGCCCCACCACCACTGTCATGGCCAGAGAATGCCCGACTCACCCAGCTCGTGGGGGCTCCCATCTGCGGTGCAGCGCCGAGGGTCTGGAGACCCCTCCCCGTCCTCTCCTGAGCCCAGGAAATCAAACTCATTGATGGCGTCCTCGGAGTCATCTTCCTCATCCTCATCTTCCATTTCAGGCACCAGGGCCTTGGAGGGGAGCTGGGGCATGGAGAAGCAGGCAGGTCAGGGCGCTCCTGTCCAGAGACTAACCTCCCCCCCAGTGAGCAAGAAAAGATGAGCCTGGGTTCCCAGCCTTCTGCCTGTCCCTTCAGAAGGGACCGCCTCCGCGGCCAGCCGCTGCCTGTGCTGCCCGCCCACTACGTGCTCCCCCCACCGAGGCCTGCAGCCACTGCCTGTCCCGCCCCGCAGCCTGGCTGTGGAGCCCCTTCCCGGCCCCTCACGCTCACGCAGCCCCTCCTCCTGGCCTGTGCAGGGGTGGCCCTGTCCCACAGCAGTCAGGCTCGAGACAACGGGCTGGCCGGGAGAGCGGCGCGTACCCATGTCCGCGTGCGCATGAACGAGGGGCACGGTCACGGTGAGGACGAGTGGCCCCAGCGCTTTAACACGGGTCCAGCAGATGATAAGTAAACACCAAACACTGTCCCAGCTGCGGTGTGCACACAAGAACAAGTCACGTGCCCTGAACGGGCACCAAATAAGCTTCCCATAACACGTGGCTTCAACTAACCCCCAACCTTGTGAACTGTGATTGTTGTAATTATTATTCCCATATCACGGGCAAGGAAACTGAGGCTGAGCAGAGGGAAGCTGTTTGCCCCAGGTCGCCAAGCCTGACCTCTGCCCATGCCCTGGGCAGCCTCAGCCAACTGTGTACTCTGCCAGGGTGCGCTGACCCTCTACCGCGCTGAGTCGGGCAGGCATGAGGAGCCAGTCTCTGGCTCGCGTGGGGGATGCAGAGAGACAGGACGTGGTGACCTGGGGTGGAGGTGTGGACAGCAGGCCCAGAGAGGTAGCAGCTGGGGTCTGGACTCCATGGAAGCCTGGAACCGTCGCAAGCGCACTGAAGGGTGCACGAGAACAGGGCCCTGTCACCCACACTCTTCCAATGGTGCCCATGACCATGAGAGCTACACCGCTAATCACTCCCACCGGTGCCACCAGCCATCAACGACACCCACTGAGCACGCAGGGGGGCCGGCCGCCGTGGTGCAGCTGAGGGCTTTCTGTGCATTGGCCCATTTGAATTAAATCCTCAACAACCAGAGACCGGGACTCTCAGCCCCGTTTTATGAGTTCGGAAACTGAAGCTAAGACATAGAGAAGCACATGCCCAAGGTCACACAGCCAGGCCAGTGGCCAATCTGGGAGTCACAGCAGGGCTTCTGGGTCACAGCGAGGCTTCAAGCTGAGCCTCCCTGAAGCTCTGCTGTGTGGCCACAGAGAGCCCTGCACAACACGCCAGCCCAGAGGTGGAACAAGTGTGGTGACAGATGTGAAGGCCACAGGAGTATGAAAATTCAGGGATGATTTCTGATGGGAGAGGCAGAGAGGGGCCTCCACCCAGGCAGAACCCCGGACCCAGCCACACTCGTTCGATGCACAGATATTTACTGAGGGCCTGTGTTCTAAACCCTTTTCAGGGCCCAGGGACAGAGCAGCAAAAAGACCCACAAAAATCCCGGGCGCGGTGGCTCACGCCTGTAATCCTAGCTCTCTGGGAGGCCGAGGCGGGCGGATTGCTCGAGGTCAGGAGTTCAAAACCAGCCTGAGCAAGAGCAAGACCCCGTCTCTACTATAAATACAAAGAAATTAATTGGCCAACTAATATATATAGAAAAAATGAGCCGGGCATGGTGGCGCATGCCTGTAGTCCCAGCTACTCGGGAGGCTGAGGCAGGAGGATCGCTGAGCCCCGGAGATTGAGGTTGCTGTGAGCCAGGCTGACGCCACGGCACTCACTCTAGCCTGGGCAACAAAGTGAGACTCTGTCTCAAAAAAAAAAAAAAAAAAAAACGAAAAAAAAAAAAAAATCCCGGCCTGGTGGCGCTCACAATCTACTTAAGGACACAGAGCAAATGGTCACACCGAACACGCAGCATTGGAACTGGCGGGGCCGCCCAAGGGGGGGCGGTGTGAGCGGGGCTCAGGCAGGCCTCTAAGGGACATCTGGGATGAAGCCACAGAGGACAGAGAGTTACGGTGGTGTAAGTGGGAAATGGGGCAGCACAGGCAAAGGCCCTGACGGCAAACACGCAGGCACCTCTGCAGGGTACTGAGGCACAGCCCTGTCGCAAAAGGAGCTGGGACTTGGGGAAGGGCTGCAAACGGGCCGCACCCAGACCAGGACGCCGGGCGTGTGACGGGAGGCGCTCACCTTCACGCGCTGCTTCTTGTGCTGCACGCTGTCCAGCTCGTCGTCCTCGTCGCTGTCTTCGTCCTCGCAGTTCTGCAGGAAGGGGATCTGCTCCAGCACCGAGCCGCCCAGGCGCTCCTTGCCGTCTTTGCCCGCTGCGTTCCTGACAAGGGGGCAGAGGGGGTTTCAGTCCTGCTGGGTGTCAAAGCTCAGAAAGGAAGGCGCCTGCCCAGGCGTGGTGGCCAGAGCCTGGACCCAGCTAAGCCCTTTAGCCCCGAGTAGCCTTGACCCTAATAACACACAGGGCCCTGACCCCAGCCTCTGCCCCACGCATGCCCATGCCAACCGGAACCTCATTCCACCCAGACTGAGCCCCGACCCCCCAACCCTGACCAAACAGCTCCAGCATGTGCTGAGTCGGAGGGACGCTGGAGAGAGTGGCACTCACTCGGCAGCCCCCATTCCCGTGCCCGGTCAGATCACAAGGGCAGGTCAGGCAAGGCACAGACGCCCCCAGCAGGAAGGAGGAACCAGCCACTCTGCAAATGCTCCCACAGCTACAGCCAGCTAGGCTGTCAACAGCAGGGGCACCGGCGCCCCTGCTCCTGAGGAGCCTGAACCATCCCCAGCGACAGATGGCACTCCTACTTCACCTCCCAGCCTCCAACATGACGACAAGTTTTAGCAGGGGAGGAGGTGTTTACCAAACCTGACTCCGCCACCCGTAAAGGCAGGGGGGAATTCAAAGTTCAGATAAATGCAATCCTTTTTGCCATCAGGTTGACGCTTTAGAGAGTTCTTGCAGACTGCCCAGGTGTACAGTTACCACTCGGTAGAATCACTGCAGATTTCCCCTCACTTGCCTCCAGGCTGCCACACCCAGAATTCACTTGGGCCAGGACACCGCTCTCATTCTCACTCCCAGCCTTCCTCCACCGACTGGCTGCCAGCTCAGCCTCCTCCTGGCTTCCTCCCCTGCTCCAGCCTCTGAGCTCAGCGAGTCCCCAAGGCTCTGGCCTTGGATCTCTTCCCTGCACTGTCTACACTCAGTCCCTCAGTCCCCGAGCTGGCCCGTGTGCTGTGCCTCCCAGGACTGCAGCCTCCCACAGCCACAGACCTTCCTGCCTCAGGCGCTTTGCGTTTGCCCTTCCCTCTGCCCAGAACATTCTCCTCCCTGCCACTGTGTGCCTTACCCTCCGTTCCACGCAGTTTTCTGCCCAAATGTCACAGGACAGAGATACCCCAATGTCCAGAGGTGCTCCCTGCCCCCATCCAAAGTAGCAGGATCTCTCCTCTCGATCAGATTACCTTTCCTATTCTCCATAGCGCTTAGCAACACCTACATGACCTTATTTATTGTGATGAATTAATAATTAATCAGATTAGAGAATAAACAAATAAAAGCCCCCCAGGGCAGCAACCGCGTGTTTTCTCCCGCTGGAAGCCACCCAGGGCGCCTCAGTAGGTGCTGGGCGTTGCTAAGGAGTGCACAGGCACGAGACCCGCGAGAGGGGCAGCCTAGAGACGAGGCCGTGCAGAGTGTACAGGGGGACAGAATCCAGGGGGTCCCAGCAATGAAGGGGAAGGGGGTTCTGGAACAGACAATCCCATGATATGTTCCAGAAGGAGAAGGGGCCGCCAGCGCATGCAGGAACGCTGGCCGTCTTTCTGACACTGTCCCGCATGGGGTGGGGGACGGAGGGATACACTGCCAAGCCCAAGGGCTCACCTCTTTATCTGCTCCTCGATCTGCTTCACCAGCAGCGACTCACCGCCACTGAGCCCGCCAGGGGCCGGCGTGGCCCTGGGGCCCCCTTCGCTAGGCTCTGCAGCCCCGTTGAGCTCCAGCGAGCGACCCAACAGGGAACGGACGCGCTTGGAACGCATGTCGAGGATGGTGTCTGTGTAGCCTACCTCCTCCAGGTACCTGCAGGGGTACAGAGCCAGTTCGGGTCAGATGTCCCCTGGGCTTCTTCATATACTTCCGGGACCAACACAAACAGGGACACCCTGGTGCAGGGCAACTGAAGGGTATACGTAAGAGTATACACCAAAATTTGACATAAGCATACCCCCAGTGCAGCAGTTTCTCTTTTGAGACTCCTTCTAGAGGAAGCCCTTACACCCATGCACAATGTTATCGTACAAGGACGGTCCCTGCAATGTCGTATGGGGGAGTCCGAAGTGCAGGGACCAACCTCAACATCCACTGACAGGGACCGTGATAGGAATGCTAGGCCGAAAATAAACACAGTAGTGTCAAGGAAAGCTGGCCACGATGAACAGCGCAGTGAAAACAGTAAGTTACAAGTTCCTTACCAGGCCAGTGTTTGTGTAAAGAAAAAAAAGCATTAATATGTGTGTAAGTTTACATCACACGGAAACACACCTTTGTATCACTCTCCCACCCAAGAGGCCTAGAAAGATACACGTGAAACTTAATAGCAGTGACCTCTACAGAGTGGGATGAGCGACGTAAGAGGGACATTTGCAACTTACTTCTACAAATGAGCACGTATTACTTCTACAATTTAAAAAGAAAAAAAAAAGAACAAAAATCAATTACGGCTATCTGTGGCTTCAAAAGATAGGAGACAAAGTCCCTTGCTGGTCCTCAAGAGGCTTCTTGGCCAGGAAGCCTTTTTGTTCCCCTGTGTGTTTAGAGTCTTGACCCTGCCCCTCACATATGTCATCTCTTAAGTGCCCGTTGTCTCTGAGGCTCCCGTGTCCCCACCAGCAGAGGCAGGGAAGCGCGGCGGTTTAGCAGTTGGGCTCTGGGCACGGACTGCCTGAGACCCCATCCCAGCAACCACACGACCTTATGCAATCTGCACCTCAGCTCTGCCACCTGTGAAAATGAGAGGAATGCTAGCAGCTATGCCATACTGGGACTTATGTCAGGAATTGACGTGAGGAAAGTGTTTAGCCAAGTGCCATGCACAGAATAGGTACTCGGTTAAGGGTGGCCTGTTATTATTACTATTATCATTTTGGGGTTATTGTTTGTGCACACTTTAAGCCAGCAATTGCACATCCAGATATTTAGCTTGACGACATCAAGGATAGGCACAAATATCTTCCTGATGGTTGTCACATTATCTATAATACTAAAAAATTAAAAGCAACCTCAACAAAATACATAAGAAGGAACTGGCTATAGATACGACTGACGATTATACAGTTCTGTAATGCCAGCACTTTAGGATGCTGAGGCGGGAGGATTGCTCCAGGCCAGGAGTTCAAGACCAGCTTGGGCAACATAGTGAAACCCTGTCTCTACAAAAAATAAAAAATCAGCTGGGCATGGTGGTTCGCACCTGTAGTCCCAGCTACTCAGGAAGCTGAGGCAGGAGATTGCTTGAGCCCAGGAGTTAGAGGTTATGATCTGAGCTATGATCACGCCACTGTACTTCATGCTAGGTGACAGAGCAAGACACTATCTCAAAGGAGAAAGCAAGCAACATAACTAATTTATATGGACAGATGTTCATAGCTCTTAGCAAAAATAATACATAAGAAAACAATCAAATAGGAAATGGGAAATCCAAGCTTTTATAAAATACACACGCACACACACACACAAATACACCGCCATGGAAGAGACTGACAGTATATATGCTAAAATGTTTACAGGGTATGAAACTCCCTTGGGTGGCAGAATTATGAGTGATGTGTTTCTTTGTGCTCCGTTCTATTTTCTGAGTTTTCCAAAATGCACAGATCTCTTCAGTAATAAAAAAAATAATAATTTAACGTTACCCCTTTAAGAAATGCCATAGAGGCATTCGGGGTCACATTCCAAGAGTGAGGGTCCCCACACAGACCTCCTGTAGCAAGTCTTCCCTCCCTCTCCCCTGGCAAGGCCCCACCACAGGGTGACAGGCCGTTCCAACTGTGGCCGGCTGGGATCCCGATTATTTCAAGTGTCCTCACTGGGGACAGGAAGGACTGTGGAGTCCCTGGACTTATCTCTCAGGCCAAACGTGCCTTCGGTCCCCAGCCCCCCGCCCCTGCACACTCACTGTCGGAGAAGCTGCCGCCCCTCCTTCCACACCAGCGGGCTGTTCTCCAGCGTGACCGACTCCGCAGGGCCATTGGAGACTGGAGAGAAAGGAGGAGGCTGTCTTAGTCGGGCACTGCCTCCTACTCGTCACCTCCTCCATCTTCCTCACTCCTCAGACCCAAATCGGTCCCTGTCACGGGGCCTGCGGCGTCACTTCCTGAGTGTTTGAAACCCCTCTGGCTCCCAGAGATTCCTCCTCCTTGCAGAGCTCCTCAGCTCTCGCCTCCTGTTCCCCAGCCTAGTCCTCACACAAGATAAGGGTTTTAGCTTAAAACCCAGGGCACGCTGTCATCTTCCTACACGGAAAGCTGGCCTGGTCTAAGAGAACAGGCAGACTGGGTGCAAGTCCGCTCTGCTGCTTCCCAGCTGTGACCGTGAGCAGGTCAGTGTCATCTGGGCCTCAGTTTCCTCCACCGAGAAACGAGGCTGATAACAACAGCACCTACCTCTTGGGACTGTTAAGTTAGACAATTTGTTTAGTATTTTACTTGTCAAATATTCACTGGGCATCTACACGGTGCTTACCCCGAGGCCTGGGCTCCATCAGGAAACAAAGACCCTGCCCTCGTGGAACTCACGCTCTATTTGGAGGAGGCTGACGTCAGATAACGATGATCACTGTCAGCCTCGCAGGTTAGGTCTTTACAGTTCCCCTTGGCCAAGCTCCTGCTGTTACCTGGCCCACCCTGCCACGACCTCCCTCCCACACTGTTCACCCAGTCACACCAATTCCCAGTCCCCTAACGCACCCGCTGTCCAGTGTGCATCCCCGGGCATCTGTGCACTCTTCCCTCACTCCCCTCCCGGGGAACTGAGTCCTCTTTCAAGGAGCTTAGACTTTAAGGGACCATGTCTGCCTCACTCTCTGCTGCGTCCCTGATTTGTGACGCAAAGCCAGCACCCCATAAATAAGTTTTCTTTCTTTTCTTTTTTTTTGGCTGAGTGATTGAATGAGAACCCAGTTCAAACGCCACCTTGGGTGACGGCTTCACGGGCTTTCCTACACTTTCCCCAACTAGCGGCAACTGCTAGAAGGATCCCCGAGTGGTTGTGAGTCTGTCTGTATTTCACAGAGGGACGCGGGCAGGACTGGCCCCCAGGCCCAGCACAGTAGCTGGCACGGAGCAGCCCACCGGGGCCGGGCCCTGGGAGCCAGACTCCACCACTCCCGGCCCCGGGGCCAGCTCTGCTCTCTACGCAGCGTCTTCACGCCTCTCCGTCTCACCCAGCTGCAGGGGAGGGCCCACAACGGGGAGGTCCGAGGGTGGGTACCTTGTTCTGACACGTCTGGTTTCTTCTCCCCCTGGTTCAGGTCTGTCCCAAACTTCAGTTTATGATATTTGGCCCTAAAAGAGCAAATGATTAACGAGTAAGAGATGCAGGAGAGCAGACGGGGTCAGCAGTCACCTTGGGAACCTCCAATCCCAGGGTTCTCCTAATCCCCTCTCCTACCCCCGAAGGTGAACTGCTGCCCACCCCCAGAGCCTCACAGAGGTGGTGCCACAGATCGCACGGTGGCAAAGCAGCCCTTCCTCGGAGCCAGGCAGACTAGCTCACTAGCCCAGCCCTGGGAGCTCTTGATTTAGTCACTTACCCTCTTGAAACCTCAGTTCCTTACCAGAAATAGGGCTGATGATACCCATTAGGCTATTGAAAGGGATAAACAGGATGAGGAATACACAGTATTGGGCACACAGTGGGCCACCACCATCGTGAGTATTGTCACTGGCTCTATCTTGAATTTCACCTACAATGTCTTAGCCACCACCCCCCCGCCCCGCCCCAGAACCCTATGGTATTCGGATGGCGAGAAGAGAACGCGTGACCCCAGATCTCCCTTAGCTGGGTGTGAACACAGCCAATGGCCTCTGGACTGTGTGCTCCAGACTGAGTCTCAGACGCAGGACCAGGGAAGGGCAGGAGGGCTCACCTTTCCTGCTTCAGCGCATACTCTAACATCTTGATCCGCCGCACCAGGTCTGTCTTTAGGTTCTCTTGCCCTTTCCTCTCTCCCTGGAGGAAGGCCACCTGAGCCTGGGGTTGGGGGAGACGGAAAGCAAAGGAAGACCGCAGGGCTCAGGCCCACTGGTGGTGGGTCCCTCATGCACTCGCGTGCAGCCCCTGTCACTGCTCCCACAGTGACATGCAACAGACTCTGAGCCAGGGTTCCAGGGAACACAGAGAGGACCAAAGCTGCCATGTTGCCCGAAATGAAAGAGCTTGAGTCCTTAACCCCTGAAATTAAAACGGAGCCAGCTTGGGCCGCACTTGGTGGCTGCCTTTTGGGGAGAAGTGAGGTCAGGGATGAAAGTGGGGAGCAGGGGGAGGCATTAACAGCCTGGACTCCCCCTCACCCGCTGGCAGGTGCCGTCCCTGAGGATGCTGGTGGGGGTGGCGTCCCACTATTCTTACCAAAGCATCTGTCTCTGGGAGGCGTAGGAAGCTACTTCTGGAGCTTAGGGACAAGAGTGGGTGGCTCGGCTCGGCTCCCGCTCCAATGCAGAAGCTGTACTACCCGACCCCCGCTGTCCCACTGACTGCTGCCCCGGGTGAGAGAGATGCGACACAGACATGACCCAGGGCTCCTGCCAAGCTCTTCACACCGTCTGCTGGGTTGGGCTGCCCAGTCTGCTCCGGCCTGTCAACAGGTCGTTTGGAGACACTGAGCCAACGACCTTCGAGGCAGGATCCTGGCCCCTGCCCATGTTCCAGAAACCCTTTTGCCAAAGCCCGGAGACCAGGGCTCTTCCCTGGCCTCTCCCCAAGTGCCCCGCCGTTTGGCCCCAGACAGCCTGAGTGCCAGCCCAGCTCACACGTGTACTCGCTGCTTGGTCTGAGCCAGGTCGCCAACCTTGTCTAAGCCTCCACGTGGCCCTCTAGAAAGTGGGGCTCCTGAGAGTGCCCTCCCCTCATGTGTCACACTATTCTTAGTCCAAACCCTAGCACAGAATATGGACTAACTAATGCCGGCTTCTACCTCTCTTGGCATTTTTATTCTCCCTGTCCATTCTTCCACGGCTCCCAAACGGGCCCCGTTCTTCAGCGGAGCTCCGATCCCACTGAGACTGGAGACCAACCAGACAGGAATGAATGTCTGTGGCTTACGGGCCTCTTGCCCTCGCCGCCAGGCGCGCCTTCTTGGTGCCCAGCTCCCTGCACGTCCTGGGCCTGTGGAAGAGCTTCAGAGACTCCACCAGAAGGCTCCAGCCTGGCCCCAGACACCTCCTCTAGGCGGTTCTCAGTCTCAAAGCCTCACCCCAGGCTGTCTGCTCTGGGTGGCCTCCCAGATGCTGCCCCCCACTGCTCTCCCTCCTCTTGGGGCGCACTGGGCCCTGACCTGCTGCCCCATGCACTGTACCCTTAGGCCTGCTAGCACCTCCGTCCTGCCCCAGAGACCAAGTGCCACCCTCAGGTTAGCAGAGAACACACTAAGTAATACCTAGGACACACTAAGTAATACCTAGCGCTGGCCAGGGCCCAGGACAATGAGCACACTCACACGCATGCTCACAGACCGCTGGCGGCTCATGAACTGACGTACCCTTCCTGGAGGGCAATCTAGCAGTACCTATAAAAATGTTAAATGTACATTCCTCTTGGTTCCACTTCTAGGAATTTATCCTGCAGGCATATTTGCAATGGCAGGGTTCTTTTTGAATAAATAAAAAGGCACATACATGCATTAATGTATGACAAAAGATCATTCATTCATTTACTCCACAAATATTTACTAAGTCCTAACTATATTTATCAGGTGCTGCTATAAATACTAAAGATACAACATTGAACAGCATGGGGTTTATATTCTAATGGGGGAAATGTAGGACAATCAACAAATAATGTCTTGAAGTATGTAAAAGAAACCTCATCTGTCCTTAAGACAATGGGATCTTTTTCCCCTTAACACTTTTATCAACACAAATATCTGAGGCCAGGTGGGCAGACTACCCACATGTGATCAACATTGCTGAAATGTAAGCTTCTGTCCTTTGTATTTTTTCTTTTTGAAATAAGGTCTCACTCTGTCACCTGGGCTAGAGTACGGTGGCATCATCACAGCTCACAGCAACCTCAAACTTTGGGCTCAAGCGATCCTCCTGCCTCAGCCTCCCGAGTAGCTGGGACTACAGGCAGGTGCCACCACACTGGCTAATTTTTCCGTTTTTAGTAGGGACAGGGTCTCACTCTTGCTCAGGCTGGTCTCGAATTCCTGATCTCAAGCACTCCTCCTGCCTTGGCCTCCTTTATGTGTCTTCTCTGTCCCCCAAATCTACTCTATAAATCATTTCAGAAGGTGGGAACAGAGGTGGAGAAGAAAAAGTTGATTATCAAACACAAGCCCTGAGTTTCTTCATCACGGTCCTCCCTGCCCTTCTGGGCTTCCTCTATGGGTCCTTCTTCCCAGCGCCAGGACAGCCTGTTGAGAGGCTTCACTTGTCCAGACCCACCACTATATAGTGACTGCCCACCATGCATCAGGTGCCATGCAAGGCACTGGGGAGCATCAGGGAAGCCATGTGGGTCCTGCCAGGTGACAGCGACAGGCATGAGCAGCAACAACTCACATACAGCACAGGACTCGGCCCACAATGAGGGAGCAAAGCATGCTATGGGAGGAGGGACAAAGAAGTGACAGTTCAGCTAAGACATGAGGCTGACTAGAAGTGAGCCAGGGGAGAGAAGGGGCTGCTGGCAGAGGGCAGAGGCAAGAGTTGCATGGTGAGCTTAAAGAACTCCAAAGAGGCCGATGCAGCTGCTTGAGAATGTGTAAAGGCTTAGTGAGGAAAGTTCGAGAAGTACGGAGGCCCCATGAAAGACGGAAGACCACACTAACAACTATGAAATTTATCCCAAGAGCACAGGGAACATACTTTGCATGTTACAAAGTAATCCCAGCTAGAACTTGGAGAACTGATGGGAGGGGGGAGTAGGAGATGTCAAACAAGGGGGCAGTCACAGAAATCCAGTGAGAAATGACAGTGGCCTGGACTAGGACGCAGCAATGGACACGGTGACTGTGTCTGCTGGGGAAGAAGGTGGAGTCCAGCACCCCACCTGCCTCCCACCCGCTCAGCCACCCTTCACACCCCTGCCGCCTCCTCCAGCCCCGATCTCCCTTCCCCGTTACAGCGCCAGGACCTCAGACTTTGTTGTCCTCTTCCCAGCGCCTCTGGCAGAGGAGGAAGGAAAGAAGATTAGAAAGATGTGGTTGAAGTGTCTCAGGTTGGTGAATCCCACCAGAAAAGGGAAGTGTCAGTGGCCAGCAGCCTCTCCCCCACTGCAAAGGCCAGGACCCCACCCCCAACACGCCCCCGCCTGATCTGCAAGGGCCATGGTGGGTGGGTGGGCAGGCAGGTCTGGGATCTGGAAGTCCTCCTCGATCCACATCCACCCACTGCCACTCCCTCTGGCCAGACTAGCAGAACAGACGCCTGCCAAACCTTTCTGACACCTGGCTCATGCACTGCCTTCCTCCTCTCTGGCTGTTCCCTCTCTCCAGCAAGGGAACATTTAAAGGTTTCCCAAGGAGTCCTTGAATCTCAGTCTTCCCAGGAGCTGAGTCCTCTCTGAATTAGCAGCTTTATGTCCCAGCGCCCTAAAAGCAGTTTCTCATTCAGTGCCATCTAGCCATCTAGCTCTGCATCTTCTAAATGCCTCCTTCCCAAGCTTCAGCGGCTCCCGGAAACATGAGTCCCCAGTGGACCACTCAGAACACCCCAGGATACTGGAAGTGGGGAGGCGACAGCTCCATACCTTCTCCGCTAGCACTCCACTTATCACGGCTCCCTGTCGCTGCTACTACACGAACGTTAAGTTCAGATCCCTTCCTGAAAGGTTCCTCTTGTCCTCAAAGAGCTTCCCTTCTCAGAGGTGCCACAGAACATGTGCAGAGCCTGTGCAGTGAACGTGTATAGCTCTCTGCAGCTTCCTGCGCAAGCCAGCTTCCTCTGCTAGCCTGGAAGTTTCAGAAGGGCAGAAACCACATCACCTACTTCTGGGAAGCCCCCCACCTAGCAAATTCCTGCTCATTTAGGACTGCAGCTATGCCACCTCCCTGCTCCACACTTTGGGTGCCTCTTGGCAGGACCTTATAAAAGACAGCCTTCTGTGCCACGTACACACAGGTACCGAGCACGTTTTAATACCTGCAGCAGGTCTTCCGCTAGCAGCAGCTGTAGTCAGCTCTTTGGAGAAAAGTTATTCAGAGTTCATCAAAACAATCTGACTGGTCTGGATCTTAAAGGATCTCACAGGGGAAGTCACACTCGCTGTAAGCAGTAAGTGCTCAAGGAAAAGTATGTAAAAAGAAGTGCCCCCATGGGGTGTAAACTGGTGGAGCATCATGCTGGAGCCGATCACCATTTGATAAACACACCTACTCTGCTATCCCACCCACCTGTTCAGCCTTATCCTCACCTGGGCATAAAGGACATTCTCTGCAGCTGTGCTTGATGGGGAGACACTAGAAAGAGTCCAAAAGTCCATCAAGAGGGGCCAGACTAGGCCAGGCATGGTGGAGGATCGCTTGGGGCCAGGAGTTCGAGACCAGCCTGAGCAAGAGCAACCCCATCAAAAGAGAGAGAGAAAGAGAGAGAGCGCGCGCAAGAGAGCTAGAGCTCTGTGCTGAGTGCAAGGAACACGAAAACACATTATGTGAAAAAAAGTCACAAAATGATACGTATAGGCTGATCTCATATATTATACACACACAACCAAACTACTTTTATAACAATAACAGTTGGGGAGGAGTAGGAAAGGGACAAGGGGGGTGACTTTCCTTATTCAGTCACATATATGTGCACACACACATACACCCCTCTGAGATGTTTGAATTTTTACCAACGTAGAAGAACAAAAGACATAAGTGATGATGCTAAAGCCTAGATGAGAGAGAGATTAACTGGGAGTTCCCCATAAGTTCCTCTCAAACTCCAAGAAGGGTCATTAAGTTAGGGGATAAACACATCTTTCCTCTGGCATCTCAGAGATGAAAGGTGGTAGGTATGGTGGGTGCTCTAGGGTGCGTTGCGCGAAATCGCACAGGCCCACAGCTCTGCTATGATTGCTTGGGTGACCCTGGGGAGGCCACTTCGGTTCCCCGAACCAGTGCTGTCATCTGTACTGGGTGGCAGAGAGGTATAGAGCACGGGCTTTAAAGACCATAGACCAGCCCTGCCACTCATCTGCTGGGATCCTAGATAAATCATTCACCCTCTCAAAGCCTCCATTTCCTCTTCTGAATATTTTTTAAAAAGGGAGGAGGGGGAGAAAATATCATTCCCCCTCCCACAGTGTTGCAAGAATTAAATCATAGCATGGATGCATCTAAAGTGCTTAATACAGTGCCCCAGACACAGTATGTGCTCAATAAATAGCTGCTACAGTTATCGCTGAGTGAGCTAAGACATTGGCTCTGCCTATACAATGGAGCGTTGAGATCTCATGAGATGTATGCTGGGGAAGAGCTCGGAGATCAGGACACGAAAGTGAGAAGCATGTACATAAAGACCCCTCACCCACCTCAGCCCCAGCCTGAGCTACCGCAAGCTAAGATCCCCGTGGGGGCAGGAGAATGCCTGGAGGCTTTCTTTATTCCTCTTGCCAACAAAATTCTAATCAGTGATGGATATAGGTATCTACTTCAACTAGACAGGAAACAGCAAATCAGAAGCGGAAAGATGGGCTGGCTAGAGCAAGTACTGACAAATTCCACTAATGACACCCCAGGCCAGGAGCCCTCAGACTCCTGGTGGCCCATCCCTGGATCCTTTCAAATCCTCACATCTCTGATTCCCAGGCTCCTATGACACTCACTGCAAATGGACCCAACTCTCCTAGAAGTCACAAAGCCCAGCCCACTCCTCTTCTATACATCATTCCAGGCCATGGGGTCATTTCCCAGAAACTTTCACAAACACATCTTCCCCCCAGGGTCCCTCTGAAATGTCTCCTTGTGCTGCCTTCCAGCTCTACAAAATGCTCCCCCTGATACATCGCCGCAGGGTACCCCATCCCTCCTCATTGGCCCCATCCCAGGACTCTTCATATCCATATTGGATATGCTGGACCCACCCCGCCTCCAGTTCAGGGCTCTGTACCCGACATCCTGCACACACCCCCATCCCAGAGCCAACGCGGCCGATCCTCCGCACTCCCAAATTGGCGATTCCATGCTCAAGCTCTCCCAGCCAGACGTACCTAGGGTATGTCCTCTGCCCTGCCCACGCTTCCACCCCAAGGACCCCCTCGTTGCACTTTGTAGCCAGCCACACATGTCTGAGCTCCCCAAAGTTTCTCCCTCAGAGGGGAGGGCACACACTTTCATCCTGAGACCCTTCGAAACCCTCCTTCTCCCTCAGACTCCGTACACAGCCATCTTTCAGTGCCCCCCATTCAAACGCCCCGAAACACACCCCATTCCAGGCTCCCGACTTCCTCTCCCCACTCCCGGCTCCCCGCCAGGACCTGCGTCCTCCAAGACGCTCCCCTGTACCCCGCCGCCAACACGCACCCGGTCGGCGGGGCGGGGGCGGGAGACCGTCTGCACCCTGCGAGCTTAGCTCGTTCCCAAGCGAGACCACTCGGGCCCTTCCCGCACCCCTCCAGCTCCTCTCCACACCCTTCCCCGAGTTCTCCTAGGCTCCCCTCGGGTCCCGAGTCGCCCGTCTCCGGAGCCCCCCTGCCGGCGCGCTCGTCCCACTCCCACTCCCAGCGGTTCTGAGCCCTTCGAACCTTTCCCTCGGCCGGTCCCGGTCCGTCCCTCCCACTCCCGGGTCCCCACACTCCCGCCTCGAGCCGTCCGGGTCCCCTCGGGTCCCCTCCCGCCCCGGGTCCCCTCAGGAGCCCCCTCGGACGGCCCCTCACTCGCTCTCCGGGCCCGTCGCGGTCCCCTCCCGCCCCCCCGGCCGTCCCGACGGCCATTGCTCCAAGATGGCGGCGGCGGCGGCGGCGGGTGAGGCCGGGCCGGGCCGGGCCGGGTGAGGGGCGGGGGTCCCGGGGCGGCGCTCACCTGCAACTCGGCGCGCTCGGCCTCCCAGCGGGCCTTCTCGGCCTCAAAGCGCGCCCACTCGTGCTGGATAAAGTGCAGGATCCCGGGCAGGCTCAGGGGCTCGGGGCCGGCCGTGGGCCCGGGGCTGCCTCCGCCGCCGCCTCCCTTCCCCGCCGGGCCGGGCCCGGGGGCAGGGGCAGAGACCGGGGCAGCCCCAGTCGGGCCGGGGCCGGCGCCTGAGCCGAGCGGGCGGCAGGAGGAGGCGGCGGCGGCGACCGCGGCGGCCGCTCGCTCCTCCATCATGGAGGCCCCGGGGCCGGCCCGCGCGCCCACTGTGCCTCGCGCGCCTGCGCGGCCGCGCCAACGCCCCCCCCCTTCGCGCGCCCGGCTGAGGACAGGGAGGGGGTGGCGGCGGCGAGCACGAGGCCGGGCGCGAGCCTTGCCCACCTTGGTCGACCCCAAAGATGAGCGTGCCTGGGGGGTGGGGGGGTGGACAGAGGCAGGGCGGGGCGCACGCCCTGAAGTGGGCAAAGGAGACCCAGGCCCCGGTCGACGGTCACCCTGGCAAAAGCGAGACTTAGGAAGGGGCTGCTTTCTGCCCCCCTCCTCCCACTTCGTCCCGATGAAAGAATCTTACCCCTTCCAGACCCAAATAACACTCTCCTGGACACTTTCCCTCTTTGACAGAAGGGGCGATCACTAGAGGTAGTTTGAACGGTGGCCCCATCCTCTCTGATTTCTGGCCAGGTCGGTTGTCATGGTAACCCTTCTCAAGCCTGGAGCCCCCAGTTTCCCCACCCTTCCACCTTTGTGGTTATGAAGTTCCAAACCTCTCTGGAATCCACACCAGGAGAAGGTTGCTAAGGTAACCTAAGTCCCTGGTGGTCCTTCTGCTCCTGCCCTCATCAGTACTATGGCAACCCCTCCCCACCAAGCACTCAGGTAGAAAGGACCCCAGCCCCAAGGACACTGATCTCCAAGAGAACACCTCTTCCCCAACCCTTCCCTCGTAGCCACCCTGCTGATATTACCATGGTAACCATCTTCTATGGACCAAATCTACCAGGTGTTTTTATTTAGAGGAGGAGCTGCTCTGCTGAGGCTCAGTTGCTATGGTTACAGGGCCTGGACCATCCCCAGGGAAGTGAGAAACAGGCAAGGCCAAGCCCTGGTTACTATAGTAACAGGGCAGCCACCCCCTCCCCCTTTTCCAGTGACTCTAGGAACCAGGCCCACCAAAGTACAGGACGTTTTAAGATTCTGTCTCAGGGTGGAGCATATCTAGGGAGGGAGGGGTTGTCATAGTAACAGCTTCTGTCACTTCTAGCCCCACTTTTCTGAACATTCATGAGAGAGGGATGGTTGGTTATAGGTTGCTATGATAACTGACATCCCTACCACCCACCCTGCCCCACTCCTGAGCTGCCCCAGGTGGTGCTCAAGCTTATGAGACTTCAAAAGAAAGAATTCCCTGACCTTCTAGTAGCCATTTTTGTGGGTAAGATGAAATTGTGCTCTAGTACACAGAATTGGCTAATTCGGGGTCTTCTGGTTCTTTCCTCAGCAGTGCAACTGAGCTGGGCTGGAACTGCCCTCCTGGAACTCCCCAAGCCTGCAACCTAGGAGGTAAGAAGTCCCTTGGTGTCATCAACACTCACATGGAAACTGCCCTTTCCTTATTCCCAGAGGCTTTCCCACATACCTCCCATTTTTTTCTTACCGTCACATTCCCATTCTCCAGATGCAGGGGCTGAGGCTCAGGCTTGAAGGGAGTCTGGCCACTTAACATTGTTTTGTGGGGAACAAGAGACAATAAGGTCTCAGCTTAGCTGAGTCCCCTGTTTTCTCTCATGCCCCTGCTGCCTTCCTGCCATATCTGTAGGTTGTGTGTTTGGATTTTATCTTCTAGATGGCCAGCCCAATGACTGCCGTGTTCATCCTGTGAGAACACCCCATAAATATGTTTGTTGTGTTAATGGGTTGAATTAATTAATTAACGTGCTGTATTTAGCTTTGAAAGCACCTGCCAATTTCGGGCTGGGGAAGGCTCCCCAAAGATGGTCTGAGAGTTGGGCCTTCTGCGTGGACCCCAGAGAAACAGCAGAGTGTATTGGTTTAAAGCACAACTCTGGGGCCAGCTTCTTAGATCAAATCCTGGGTCCACCACTTCCCAGCCATGTGACCTTGAGCAAGCGGCTTCATTTCTCTGTGCCTCAGTTTCCTCATCTTTAATTGTGATCATAACATGAGGATTAAATGAGTGAATGTACACAAAGTACTTAGGACAAGACCTGGCCCATGGTGAGCCAATAGAATTGTTAGCATTATTTCTCTCGATTCAGAAAAGTATACAACATTCAGACCTTCAAAATCATTATTTCAGCCACCTTGCCCCAGTGAAGGGGTTTGCAGTCCTTATAGTTCCTACCTTACAGTTGGTGAAGCCAGGACTAACCTTGTCAGGGTACTAGATAATTCCTTTCTCCTTCTGAGTTTCCCTCACACCCCCATCAGCAGGTGGCTTCTCTTCATCCGGCCATCAGACCCACTAGAATCTAAGTGCCTGGTTTCTGTCCTTCCCTCGTAGGCACCTCCTGGCCCAGAGTCAGCCAGACAGAGTGGCGAGAGCCAGGGCCTTGGAAGTGGACACCTGGGTTCTGGTCCCTGTGTCCTTCCCATCTCTGAGCCCAGGTTCCCTATGTTAACAGTTCAAGTCATTGAACTGTTAACATTCATTCAACACCTATTTATTAAGCACCTGCTATATGCCAGGTGCTGGGCTGTGCTCTGGGGATACAGCAGGAAACAGAACAGACAAAACAGATCGCCACCTTCCATGGGGACTCTGACAGTAACCAGGACAAGTAAAACCCACATGATAACTTCTAGGGGAGAAAAAGAATGCAGGGATGGGGGACAGGAAGTATGGGGTGATAGGGAGATGCAGTTTTAAATAAGATGGCCAAAGGAAGGGTTCAGTTTCACTGGAAGGTGACATTTGAGCAAAGATCTGCAGGCCATGGGGGAGGAGCCACGTGGATACCTGGGGGAAGAGGAGCATCCTGCCCCTTTTTTTTTTTTGCCAAGTGTATTCTCAGCAGCGCTGGGGGTATAGCGCTGATCAAGAAAGCCCTGGGTCTGCCCTCCCAGGGCTCACAGCCTAGCAGGCAGAAACATCCATCCCCATCTGATGGACCAAAATGGGCAGGGCTGGGGGAGCCTAGAGGGATTCAGGAAGGGCTTCCTGGAGGGGGTGTCTGAGCTGAGGCCTCACGCATAAGTAGGTGTTCTCCAGGAGAAGAAGTATGGAAAGAAAGCATCCTTAAGAGGAGACTCTTTTAGACAGAAGGAATAGAATGTGCAGTCACTTAGAAATAAGTGACCTGTCTGAAAGAAAGGTCAGGGTGACTTAGGCATAGAGTTTGAGGAAGGCATAACAAAAGATGGGCTCGAACGGTGGGCAGGCAAGTGGAATGTTGTAAGAAACTTAAACTTTTCCCCAGGCACTGGGGAGCCATGGCAAGATCTGAGCAAGGAAGGGAGAGGTCATGTTTGTGCTTTAGACCCCTGTGGCTACCATGAAGAGGGTACTGGGGCAGGAGACGAGGGGGAGGTTGGGCAGGAACCTGGGTGGACCTGGGTTGAAGGGGGAACTACAGAAATGGGGAGGAGGGGTCAGAAGTATTTAGGAGGTAGGAAGATTAGCTGGATGTCCTCTCTCTGAGAAGGGCAGAAACCTATACAGATCCTTAATAGGGAAACTTTTGAGTACCTGCTGGGAACCACCTGTTCTGGAGACAAGCCAAGTCTTCAAAGCCTGTGATCGGGACAGGGAGACAGCGCCATCTGGGGCTTGCTAGGGAGGGTGGCCAATGAATGGACAGGGAGCGGCTGCCCTAAAGCTGGCAGGCAGTATCTAGAAGGTTGCATTCCAGTTAAAAAGTTTTTTTAATTGTAACAAAATACATATTACATAAAATGTATCATCTTAACTATTTTTAAGTACACAGTTCAGTAGTGTCAGGTGCATTAAAATTGTTGTGCAAATCTCCAGAACTTTTTCATCTTGCAAAACTGATCTTCAGGCCGGGCGCGGTGGCTCACGCCTGTAATCCTAGCACTCTGGGAGGCCGAGGCAGGCGGATTGCTCGAGGTCAGGAGTTCGAGACCAGCCTGAGCAAGAGCGAGACCCTGTCTCTACTATAAATAGAAAGAAATTAATTGGCCAACTAATATATATAGAAAAAACTAGCCGGGCATGGTGGCGCATGCCTGTAGTCCCAGCTACTTGGGAGCCTGAGGCAGGAGGATCGCTTGAGCCCAGGAGTTTGAGGTTGCTGTGAGTGAGGCTAACGCCATGGCACTCACTCTAGCCTGGGCAACAAAGCGAGACTCTGTCTCAAAAAAAAAAAAAAAACTGATCTTCAGTACCCATCAAACAGCTCCCCATTCCCCCTACCCACAGTCCCTGGCACCCAGCATTCTAACTGCTGTTCCTATGAGTTTGACCCACTCCATTTTAAAAAAATAAATTGAATTAGTGGCCAACATTTAAAACTTGGCCAGCCTGGGGAATAGCAAGACCCCATCTCTACAAAAAAATTTAAAAATTAGCCAGGCATGGTGGTGCATACCTGTAGTCCCAGCTACTCAGGAGGCTTAAGCCCAGGAGTTGGAGGCTGCAGTGAGCTATGATGACGCCACGCACTCCAGCCAGGGTCAGGGAGATGACCAGATGGCACAGGCTTGTGGGGTAATGCTTGGGGGCTGCAGCATCAGCCTCACCCTGGGCCAGGGTGAGGGAGCGAAGGGAAGAAGACAGGGAGAGTTCAGGGGGGCTTCCTGGAGGAGGGAACAGTAGAGAGGAAGTTGCAAGCTGGGTTGGGAATGGGGTTAGGGTATTTATAACTGAGCTGGCATCTGAATGGCAAGTAGACAGAGAAGGGTGGGACCACGTGGAAGGGAAGGTGATTCAACTGAAAAAAACTTATCGAGCACCTGATGCATGCCTGGCTCTGTGCTTCGTGGGCATTGAGGAGCCAGCAAGTGACCAAGACCCGCTCATGGGTCTCACACTCAGCGATGACTTAGAGTGGTCAGGCTGGAGTGGGGGGCTGAGGAAGCCCAGAGGGGGTGCATGGCCCAGCCTGGGAGGTCAGGGAAGGCTTCCTGGAGGAGAGGAAATCTGAGTTGACACCAAATAGGGAAAAGAAGGGGAACTGAGAAGGAACTGGGGACGCAGGGCAAGGCTGGGTGGGGCAAGGGAGGCGGTTCTGACAACCAGCTCCGGCTTTGCTCTCATCCCTCTTCCCCAGGATGCCTCGGAGGCCCAGCTAGGGCCTGACCCGGGCCCCATGCGGCTCACCCGCTGCCAGGCTGCCCTGGCAGCCGCCATCACACTCAACCTGCTGGTCCTCTTCTATGTCTCGTGGCTGCAGCACCAGCCCCGGCACGCCCGCGCCCGGGCCCCTCGCCATTCATCTGCCGCTGGGCCCCGTGTCACCATCCTAGTGCGGGAGTTCGAGGCTTTTGACAACGCTGTGCCCGAACTAGTGGACTCCTTCCTGCAGCAGGACCCAGCCCAGCCCGTGGTGGTGGTGGCCGACGCGCTCCCCTACCCGCCGCTGGCCCTGCCCCGCATCCCCAATGTTCGCCTGGCGCTGCTGCAGCCCGCCCTGGACCGGCCCGCTGCAGCCTCACGCCCGGAGACCTACGTGGCCACCGAGTTCGTGGCCCTGGTGCCTGATGGGGCGCGGGCCGAGGCACCGGGCCAGCTGGACCGCATGGTGGAGGCGCTGCGAGCGGGAAGCGCACGCCTGGTGGCCGCGCCGGTGGCCACAGCCAACCCCGCCAGGTGCCTGGCCCTGAACGTCAGCGTGCGAGAGTGGACCGCCCGCTATGGTCAGGTACCCACCGCGTCCCGCTGCGACGCCCTGGACGGGGACGCCGTGGTGCTCCTGCGCGCACGCGACCTCTTCAACCTCTCGGCGCCGCTGGCCCGGCCGGTGGGCGCCGGCCTGTTCCTGCAGACGGCCCTCCGCGGCTGGGCGGTGCAGCTGCTGGACCTGCCCTTCGCCGCGGCGCGCCAGCCCCCGCTCGCCACGGCGCACGCGCGCTGGAAGGCGGAGCGCGAGGGGCGCACTCGGCGCGCGGCGCTGCTCCACGCGCTGGGCATCCGCCTGGTGAGCTGGGAGGGCGGGCGGCTCGAGTGGTTCGGCTGCAGCAAGGAGACCACGCGCTGCTTCGGCACAGTGGTGGGCGACACCCCGGCCTACCTGTACGAAGGGCGTTGGACGCCGCCCTGCTGCCTGCGCGCGCTGCGCGAGACCGCCCGTTACGTGGTGGGGGTGCTGGAGGCGGCGGGGGTGCGCTACTGGCTGGAGGGCGGCTCGCTGCTGGGGGCGGCCCGCCACGGGGACATCATCCCGTGGGACTACGACGTGGACCTGGGCATCTACTTGGAGGACGTGGGCAACTGCGAGCAGCTGCGGGGAGCAGAGGCCGGCTCGGTGGTGGACGAGCGCGGCTTCGTGTGGGAGAAGGCCGTGGAGGGGGACTTCTTCCGCGTGCAGTACAGCGAGAGCAACCACCTGCATGTGGACCTGTGGCCCTTCTACCCCCGCAACGGGGTCATGACCAAGGACACGTGGCTAGACCACCGGCAAGACGTGGAGTTCCCGGAGCACTTCCTGCAGCCCCTGGTGCCTCTGCCCTTCGCCGGCTTCGTGGCGCAGGCGCCTAACAACTACCGTCGCTTCCTGGAGCTCAAGTTTGGCCCTGGGGTCATCGAGAACCCAGAGTACCCCAACCCGGCACTCCTGAGTTTGACGGGAAGCGGCTGAAGTCCTGCTGCCCTCGCCTGGGGCCCAGGGGACAGTCCTGTGTTTGGGGGAGTCTGGATGTGGAGCAGCTTGGTGTGGGCGATCGGGGCTGAGGGGGATGTGCTGCGGAGGGTTGGGAGAGTCAGCGAGAAAGGAAGAAATTAGAGGAGGCGCACGACGGAAGCTTGGCTTGGGCAGGAGGGAAGCTGGCCAAAGATGGTGGGAAGCGACACCCAGAGCATCTCCAGCCCCGCCCGCCGTGAGCGACGGATGTGTGCACGCGTCCTGGTAATTGAAGGAGCCAGCGATCCAGGCCGCCCTGCGAGGCCCAGCATAGTCCCAGGCCACACAGGACCCTGCCCAAGATTCCAAGTGCCCTGCGCTCTGGAGCTAGGGCAGAGTTTTGGAAAGCAAAGAGTGTAGGTTCCGGGGCCAGACTGGCGAGATTGAAACCCCAGCTCTACCCCTTACTAGTTAGGTGGGCCTGGGGTTGGTGTCCCAGTTCTCTGTGCTCACCTGGTGGCCTCCGGGCACCGAATGAGCCCCCGGGACCTTTGGCTGCTGGGATCCCTTGCGCCACTAGAGGGCGCGTCTGCGCCATCGCGTCTTTTGAGTCTTTGGACTTCAGTCCCCTGTGGGAGGCGGCACCGCGATGACTATCTCCTCTTCTTCCGGAAGGCGACCTCCTTCCCTCCTGGGAGAGCTCTGTGAGGTGCGTGCTGCTCTTAACTCACCTTGCGGAGAAAACCGGCTCAACTCTGAGGTGCGATCTGGTCACAAACGGGTGGTGGATCCGGGCTCCACCCCTTGTTATTACCTCATTCTTTCAGCTCTGCACCTGCTTCCCGGCTTGCCCGGCAGAGACGGCTGCTAGCATTCCCATTTTACAGATGAGAAAACTGAGGCCAGAATGGTAAAGTCACTCGCCCAAAGTCAGACGGCTTAGGAAGTGGCAGACTGGGGACTTGAACCCAGGCGGTCAGGCTCCAGAGACCACACTGGACTTACCCACTGTGCCCGTCCCTAGCGATGGCGCCCAGGACGGCGTCTGGGGAGGCCGTGCTACTTAGCAGGTGGAAGCATTGGCAGCCTGCCTTTTTTGATCATGCACCTGAGTAAATAGTATTAGGGTATGTGCTCCCAATATGTGTATATTTATTTATAAATTGTGTACGGGTATTGCTGTCCGTCTGTATATCAGTAATAACACTTAAATTATTCCATCTTAAATAGTAAATATGAATAGACGTTTTTATGTTTTCTCACCTCATCCCAGTGACTTTTTGCGCACACCCTTAGGTGTGTACATCTGGTTTTAGGGAGAACAGGTTAAAAAAAGTGCAGGCTCTGGGGTGAGAGAGGACGGCCTTCCAACCGCAGCACTGCCACTTCTCCCAGTCTGAACTTGGGCCTCCAGTAAGGCGTCTCTGCACCCCTGCTTTGCATCTGGGAGACCGGCAGTGAGATCGTTTATTCCACGGGAGTGGGTTTGCGGCAAAGGAGTCAAGAGTCGGGCTGGGATTGAATCTGGGCTTGGCCCTTTACTTTTTTTGCAGTCTCAGGCAAGTTGCTGCCTCTCTGAACCCCTGAACTGAGGGACTGGCAATATTGCAGAATTGTATATTTCTTGGAGGAGGAGGCTTCGTAGACCAGCAAGACAAACTAACTTGCTGAAGCTCAGACATCCAAAGACTGATTTCTTATAACTCAGCCTCTGCTTTTAACCACTGAACCCGCAAATGGGTCACAAAGAGACTGTCAGGTCCCCAGAGAACATTCTGGAAGTGTATGGGGACGGTTTGGGTTATCGCCATGAGAGGACAGTGCTCCTGGCTCTTGGAAGGCGTGGCCCAGGCATGTGGATGCCTAACGCACAGGCGCCTCCGCACAATAAAGTCAGTCCCTTGTCACATACCGTTTCCAAATGTCCTATTAGACGTTCATGGAGGAAAGAAGATATTCAAAATATTTTGCAACCTGTATGATAATATAAATTAATTATGTGTCAATATATGCATCAAATTTTAAAATATTCCTTTTCTCTAATCCAAGTGATCTTACCTTTATATACATATTTCTTCAGGTTGTTTACCAAGAATATAAGTTGAAACTCAACCCATCGTCAAATTGTTGTACTCAAATTGTTGTCTTTAGAAATTGTTTTGTTTTTTTAGACAAGGTTGGTTATCCCAACGAGAGTGCAGTAGTGGTGTGCTCATAGCTCACATAGCCTCAAACTCCTGGGCTCAATCGATCCTCCTGCCTCAGCCTCCTGAGTAGCTGGGACTACCAGGCACGGCCACCACGCCTGGCTAATTTTTTTTTATATTTTGTGGAAGCAGAGTCTCACTATGTTGCCCAGGCTGGTTTGGAGGCCCAGAGAGCCTCAAGGAATCTTCTTGCCTTGGCCTCCCAAAGTGCTGGGATTATATGTGTGAGCCACCGCGCCTGGCCATTGTTTACAAATTGTTGATGTGATTTCCTTCTTTTTTTTATGTAATTATTTCAAAATGTTAAGGGGTTACACATGATTTTGTTACCTGGATACACCCTACAATGCTGACGTCAGGGCTTTCAGCGTGCCCACCACCAGGCCAGTGTTTATGGTACCAGATAGGTAAATTTTCATTCCTCATCTCCCTCCCATGCTCTGGCTGATGTGAGTTCTTGATTGGTGGGCGCCATCTTTCGTAACGATGATCCTGCCTTCTCTGGATTTTGATACAGGGAATCATATCAGATGGTTCCAGCAACTTCCCACTAAATTGAGAATCAGGTGACTTGAAGTCTCAATAGATTAGGAAATTCTCCACTATGGCCATACCAGCCTGAACGCACCTGAGCTCGTGAAGCTAAGCAGGGTCGGGCCTGGTTAGTACTTGGATGGGTGGGATTCTCTTAGGATTAACCATAGAGTTTTGGGGTTTTCTCCTCTCCTCACTGTTCTGAGTTAACAGCAAATACATTAAAAACTTTTCTACCGGCCAGGCTTGGCGGCTCACACCTGTAAACCCAGCACTCTGGGAGGCCAAGGTGGGAGGATCACTTGAGCTCAGGAGTTTGAGACTAGTCTGAGCAAGAGACTTCGTCTCTACTAAAAATAGAAAAATTACCCGGGCATGGTGGTGTGCACCTCTAGTTCCAGCTACTTGGGAGGCTGAGGCAGGAGGATCGCTTGAGTCCAGGAGTTTTGAGGTTGCTGTGAGCTAGGCTGATGCCATGACACTCTAGCCTAGGCAACAAAGTGAGACTCTCTCAAAAAAGAAAAAAAACCCAACTTTTCTAGCCCCTGTAATACTATCTGATGGTTTTATATATTTGATATCTTTGTTATCAACTATGTTATATGACAAGAAACCTGTCACAATAATTAACTTGAAATAACAAGTTCATATTAGAATATGTCTTGAATTTCACTGCTTTCTCAATTACTCTTGTACTATTAACCATCCAGAATAGAAATATTTCAATATTTTAAATAGCATTTCCATGCTAGTTCAGACCAACTAAAATTTCGCCTTAGTTGGAGGTGAAATCCCTGGTAGTAATTATCTGAGCCCAGAGCCAACACTCTCTGGTAGACACAAAGTCCTTTTTATTTGTAAAATAGCCTCTGAATCTTCCAGGAAGTGCAACTACCATGCAAAAAATGAGGGAAGTTTGTATTGTGTTCTGTTAGAAACTTGGCCAGCCATCTTCCACCAGGTCACATTGCTCCCGGGCTGTTGGTAATTAGACACCAATGCCATGTGGTCCCCCGTGCATTGGGAAGTGTAAACAGTGAGGCTACCTCCTGGGGTTCTAGGAAGGTGTCCCCACACATTTGCACATTGAAATGCGAATCATGTGCAGGTTACATGCAAGTGCTTTTTGTGAATTAAATTAAAAAAGAAAAAAAAGAAAAAATGAAATCGTGTGCAGGTGAATTATATTCATATTATCTATAAACTTCAGGAGAGCAGAGAAAACCTTCCCAGAGCTGACATTGAAGCCAGCACATGGTCTGGGGTGGCCGTGCTAGTGGTTAAAAAACAAAAACATACCACGGATTATTTGCCTTTTGGTCAGTGGTCATTCCATGAGCCCCCGGACTTCCCTCTGACCCAGCAGCCAAAGGGTTAACATTGGCACAGTGGGAGGGACGGGAGATCCTAGTCCAGGGTGTTGTCTCATGGGCCACTGCCTTTGCCAAGCAGTACATATGTTGTGTCACCTCTGGGTGTTATGCAATATTTGCTCTGAAAAGCGAGTGGTGCGTTAAGACCTGTCCACAAATGCACCTTTGTGCACAGTCACGCCAAGCTGGACCCCGTCAACAAACTGCGGTACATCCAGACAATAGAACGCTCCTCAGTGGTTAAAGGAAAAAAAAAAAAGAGTAAACCACTGATATGTGCAAAACCATGAATAAATCCCCAAAGCATTATGTTACGTAAAAGCAGCCAGATGCAAAAAGCTACGTGGTCTGTGATTCCACCGATGTAATATTCTAGAAGGGAAAAGACTAATTCATGGTGACCAGAAGCAGATCAGTGGTTGCATAGGCCTGGGGGTAGAGGGAGGGGCAGACTGCAAAGAGGCACAGGGAAATTTGGGGGTGATGGGAATATCAGGTCTCTTGATTGTGGGGGTGTTTTTTCACGGTGTATGCATGTGTCGAAACTCATCCCATTGGCGACTTTAATGGTTGCAACTTATTGTGTGTAATAATGTCAATAGGCTGACCTCAAAAAGAGGAGATGGGGAGGGAGTCCAACAGGCCTGGAAACATTGGCCTGTCGCTGGAAAAGACAAACCCAAGCCTTCACCCTCTGCCTGTCCCCTGCCTCCCTGGTCCCAGTACTGCCACTCCAAGCCTAATGCAGGGCCAGCCAGGGCCCTCCCTCCCAAGCCAGGCTCCTAAGAAGAGGCAAGAGTGGTGGATGGGGAAATAGAGACAGGCAGAGGGGCCGGGCGCGGTGGCTCATGCCTGTAATCCTAGCACTCTGGGAGGCCGAGGCGGGCGGATTGCTTGAGGTCGGGAGTTCAAAACCAGCCTGAGCAAGAGCGAGACCCCATCTCTACTAAAAATAGAAAGAAATTAATTGGCCAACTAATATATATAGAAAAAATTAGCCGGGCATGGTGGCACATGCCTGTAGTCCCAGCTACTCAGGAGGCTGAGGCAGGAGGATTGCTTGAGCCCAGGAGTTTGAGGTTGCTGTGAGCTAGGCTGACGCCACGGCACTCACTCTAGCCTGGGCAATAAAGCGAGACTCTGTCTCAAAAAAAAAGAAAAAGAGACAGAGGGAGCTGGGAGCTGCTCCCCCCACAAGGAGTGGCCATCCAGGTGTGTTTCTTCTGCTCTTATGTCACCTTCACCAGCAGCCTCTGGGTGAGGCATGACAGAGCCATTGTCACTGGTGGGCGAGGCTCCGCAGTGCTCACCCAAGGTCACATAGGTGGCAGCTAGCAGAAGCAGGATGGAACCAGCCTGTCACAGCCAGGCACCTCTGTGGCTGGAGTGTGACCCGTTCATCCCGTGAGTATTCACTGAGCCCTACTATGCGTGTGTGTCAGGCCCCGTGCTGGGCTCGGAGCATACAGCAGTGACAAGACAGAGACAGCTCCCCCAGGGGTGCACTTCCTAGTGGGGACAGGCAGTAAACCACCAAACATAAAAAACAAGCGGCGTTAAGTGCGTATGTAAGTATGTTAGGTAGGCGATAATGGCTATTAAAGTAGAACAGGCTGGGCGCGGTGGCTCACGCCTGTCATCCCAGCACTTTGGGAGGCTGAGGCAGAAGGATCGCTTGAGCCCAGGAGTTTGAGGTTGCAGTGGGTTATGATTGTGCCACTGCACTCCAGCCTGGGTGACAGAGCAAGACCCTGTCTCTTTAAAAAAAAACCAAGTAGAACAGGGTAAGGGTTGGGTGAATGGGTGCGAGTGGGGAACAGGGAGAGGGGGTTGTAGGATTAAATAAATAAGGTGGTCAGAGAAAGTCTCACTCAGGGGACATTTGAACAAAGATGAGGAGGTATGGAAGGAGCCAGGTGGAGATCCGGGGGAAGCGTGTCCAGGCAGAGGAACAGCTAGTGCAAAGGCCCTGAGGCAGGAGCAGGCCTGGGATGTTCGAGGAATACCCAAGAGGCCAATGTTCTGCAGTGAGTGGGCGAGGGGGAGAGTGGGAAGAGGTGACGTCAGTGAGCGAGGGGGATCCTGCAGGGGCCTCGTGGGGCATGGCCAGCCCTTAAGCTTTTTCCCTGGGTGAGGCAGGAGCTTGGGAGTGGTCAGAGCAGAGGAGGGACGGAAGCTGCCTTAGATGGGAGTGCTGCCCTCTGGCGGCCATGCGCGGAACAGACGAAAGCGGCGAGGGCTGGGACAGGGAGCCGGTGGGAAGCTGGTCGTAAGTTGGGGGGGAGGGGAAGATGATGACAACCAGATGATGGTGGTGCCAGCGTGGGAGTGGCCAGATTTGGGGTTTCTTTTGAGGGCAGAGAAAACAGGATTGCTAATAGCTTGAAAGTGGGGCGTAAAGAGCAAAAGGAGGGAATAGCAGGGGAGGGAAATAAGTGGCCCCTTGTACCAGCCCCAGCTCCTGCACCCCTCGGCAGCCCCTGGGCCCCCAAACACCAGGCCCGAGCCAACCCTGGGGGAGCCAGACGTCCCCAAGCTCTCCAGACACCGTGGTTCTCCCCTCAGTGTGTGTCACCACAGGCCAGGCTGTCTGGCTTTGTCTGCCTGCAAAGTGCTGGGGGCCACATTGATGGGCTCCAGATTCTGACTCCCAGTATTTGGAGAAGGTGGCAGAGGGGGGCCACACCCCACCCCTTTCATTCCAAGCTGCCACTTCACCTTTCACCTGGCACTTGCACAGATCTCATTCCAAGACAGTTCACTGGTTTTAGAAAATGTCTGATGCAAACCCAGTCCTCTGTGTAGAAATAAAAAAATTAAAATTAAAAAAATTATTAGGCCAGGCAAGATGGCTCACGCCTGTATTCCTAGCACTCTGGGAGGCCGAGGCAGGAGTGTCGCTCAAGGGCAGGAGTTCGAAACCAGCCTGAGCAAGAGTGAGACCCCACTCTCTACTAAACAATAAAAAGAAATTAATTGGCCAACTAAAAATATATAGAAAAAATTAGCCGGGCATGGTGGCGCATGCCTGTAGTCCCAGCTACTCGGGAGGCTGAGGCAGGAGGATCTCTTAGGCCCAGGAGTTTGAGGTTGCTGTGAGCTAGGCTGATGCTACGGCACTCACTCTAGCCTGGGCAACAAAGTGAGACTCAGTCTCAAAAAATAAATAGGCTGGGCACGGTGGCTCACACCTGTAATCCTAGCACTCTGGGAGGCCGAGGCGGACGGATTGCTCGAGGTCAGGAGTTCGAAACCAGCCTCAGCAAGAGGGAGACCCCGTCTCTACTATAAATAGAAAGAAACTAATTGGCCAACTAATATATATAGAAAAAATTAACCGGGCATGGTGGTGCATGCCTGTAGTCCCAGCTACTCGGGAGGCTGAGGCAGGAGGATTGCCTGAGCCCAGGAGTTTGAGGTTGCTGTGAGCTAGGCTGACGCCACAGCACTCACTCTAGCCTGGGCAACAAAGCAAGACTCTGTCTCAAAAAAAAAAAAAAACCCAAAAAACAATAAAATAAAATAAATCCTAAAAAAAATAAAAATTAAAAATTAAAAAAATAATAAAATAAAAAACATTTCACATCATTATCTTAAATTGTCTTCTAGCCCTAACATTGGAATATTCTATAATAACTCCCAAGTCAAAGGTGCCATGAAGGACACGGGTGGGCCTGGTGGCAGGTAAGAACATGAGCTAGGCAGTCCTCGCACCGACTCTGCATCTCTGCTCTGTCCTGACCTTGGAAAAGCTTCTTAACTTCGGCAAACCTCAGTTTCCCAGACTGTAAAATGGGAAGAACAATTATGGTGCCCACTTCACAGGGTTGCTGTGACAATTCAGAGGGATCCTGCCTGGGAAGCTTCTAGCACAGACTCAGCCACATAGACACTGCTCTATAAAGGACAGGTGTTTTTCTTTATCATTATTTCTAGAGAAGCCGAGTAACGTGGTGTTTCAGCGCGTGCTGGAGGAATCTAAATCCCAGTTCTGCCACTTCCTGGCTGGGTGACCTTAGGGTAGGGACCTCCTTCTCTGTGCCTCCTTCCTCCTCTTTCAAATGGAGAACAAAATAACTGCAAGCGGCTCAGAGCTCTGTTTAGAAAAACATGTACGTGCAAAATCTTCATAACAGAATAATCATTCGGTAAATATTGACTGAATATTAACAGAGCTTAAGGAAAAGGTCTGGAGGCTACTTAAGCTTCTTTCCACACTGAGGAGGTTCTAGATGATTCTAGTTTTTCTACACGGCCTAAATCAGCATTTTAAGCAAAAATAGTGTCACATGCCTAGGAAATTTTAAAAATGGACTAGACAGCCAGGTGCAGTGGCTCATGTCTGTAATCCCAGCACTTTGGGAGGCCGAGGCGGGAGGATCTCTTAAACCCAGGAGTTTGAGAGCAGCCTGGGCAACATAGTGAGACCCTGTCTCTACAAAAAAAAATTTTAATTAGCTGGGCGTGGTGGCACATGCCTGTAGTCCCAGCTACTTGGGAGGCTGAGTCAAGAGGATTTCTTGAGCTCAGGAGTTTGAGGTTGCTGTGAGCTATGATCCAGTCACTGCACTCCAGCTTGGGGGCCAGAGTAGGACCCTGTCTCAAAAAAAACAAAAAAAGTGTGTATATGTATATATATATATATGCAAAATAAAAATGGAATAGAAAAAAGTACCATTTGGCAAAACTTGTTTCAGTTACCTATTTTTGTATGTAAACATATTGTACACGGATCATACATGCAATGTGTATAGGTATGTATCTCTATAAAGAGGCATCCCTCAGAATTTACACCTAATCCATTTTTGAAAAGTGTTAAATGGTAAAATGTTTTTTGATAAACCACTATTTTATTTTTTTTGAGACAGAGTCTCAATTTCTTGTCCAAACTAGAGTGAGTGCTGTGGCGTCAGCCTAGCTCACAGCAACCTCAATCTCCTGGGCTCAAGCAATCCTACTGCCTTGGCCTCCCGAGTAGCTGGGACTATAGGCGTGCGCCACCATGCCCGGTTAACTTTTTCTATATATATTGAAAAAATTGGCCAATTAATTTCTTTTTATTTAGAGTAGAGACGGGGTCTTGCTCTTGCTGAGGTTGGTTTTGAACCAGCTAGTTTTGAACTCCTGATCTCGAGTAATCCACCCACCTCAGCCTCCCAGAATGCTAGGATTATAGGCGTGAGCCACCACACCCAGCCGATAAACCACTATTTTAAATAGGGAAAATAATGCACTTCCAGCTCCATCCAAAAATCCCAACGAATTCCCCCAAATATCATTAAACACCTATATAAACAACCCACCAAGGATTATGGCATAATAGCACTTAAAACATCAATTACCTAATTACTCAACACTTAAACTAATTACGACCATGTTTGTGTGCAATCCACAACTATTCTGCACAGAATCAGATAGGAACTATATTTCCTTTTCACACTGCAAGGAGCCTTGGGGTGTAACTAAACCAAAAAAAGATACTGGCGATACTCCAGCTGCCATCTGCAACTGGACCCAGGCCAATAGTGCCTCCAGGCGCCTGATAGAAATTAACACAGAAATTAACACCAGGACCTCCTCAGAAGAAGATCATTTCAACAATGTCTAACACACTTCAGTAACACACAAGATCCTGTTAGAATAGCTGAGATATAATGGCAGTATAGTCCATATTCTATACTCAGACAGGACTTAAAACACTTGCACAGCAGGTTTTTTTATTCAAATAGCAAATTTGGGGTCTCAAAAAAAGAATAAGTCATTATTAGGACTATGTGGATGGTGAGGGTTCAGATATAAATGGACACTGGCAATCCTATGTAGGTGAATACAATGGAGAATGAATTTCCAGAATACCACGAGTGGTACAAAAATCTTAAGTGGACTATACATAGGGCAAAATTATACACAATTCTGCATTTACCCACATCTGCATAAAACATTTAAGTGCACAAGTTCATCCATCTTTCCAAATGTAGACATAATTTGCATACTTTCTAATGGAATCTGAAAGACACTGAAATGTAAGATAAAGGAAAATCTAAGTGTACAATCTTTATGGTTGACTTTTAACATTGTTGTGATGCATGAGGTAGGTGTTCAGAGGAATGTTCTTCTGTCTCATATTAGTAACAGAAACATTTTGAATTTTAGAATTGTTTTACCAATTGCACATTAAGATAAGACACAGTGAAGCCAGGTGCGGTGGCTCACGCCTGTAATCCTAGCATTCTGGGAGGCCAAGGTGGGAGGATCGTTTGAGCTTAGGAGTTCCACACCAGCCTGAGCAAGAGCGAGACCCTGTCTCTACTAAAAACAGAAAGAAATTAATTGGCCAACTAAAAATATATAGAAAAAATTAGCTGGGCCTGGTGGCGCATGCCTGTAGTCCCAGCTACTCAGGAGGCTGAGGCAGGAGGATCGCTTGAGCCCAGGAGTTTGAGGTTGCTGTGAGCTAGGCTGACACCATGGCACTCTAGCCCAGGCAACAGAGTGAGACTCTGTCTCCAAAAAAAAAGATAATAAGACACAGTGGATTTTGAAATGCTTTTTTAGACGATGTATGAACTTATTTTAATAAATTAAAAAAAAATTTAATGTCTGAAAAAAAAAGTTACACCTGTAATCCTAGCACTCTGGGAGGCCAAAACCAGAAGATCCCTTGAGCTCAGGAGTTTGAGACCAGCCTGAGCAAGAGTGAGACCCCATCTCTACAAAAATAGAAATATTAGCTGGGTGTGGTGGTGCACCTGTATTTCCAGCTACTCGGGAGGCTGAGGCAGGAGGATCACTTGAGTCCAGGAGTTTAAGGTTGCTGTGAGTTATGATCACACCACTGCACTCCAGCCCACACAGTAGTGCAAGACCATGTCTCAAAAAAAATTCCAAATGGGGCCATGCTCGGTGGCTCACGCCTGTAATCCTAGCACTCTGGGAGGCTAAGGTGGGCAAATCGCTCAAGGTCAGGAGTTTGGAGTTCGAAACTAGCCTGAGCAAGAGCAAGACCCCGTCTCTACTAAAAAAATAGAAAGAAATTAATTGGCCAACTAAAAATATATAGAAAAAAAAATTAGCTGGGCATGGTGGCGCATGCCTGTAGTCGCAGCTACTCGGGAGGCTGAGGCAGGAGGATCGCTTGAGCCCAGGAGTTTGAGGTTGCTGTGAGCTAGGCTGACGCCACAGCACTCTAGTCTGAGCAACAGAGTGAGACTCTGTCTCAAAAAAAAAAAAAAAAAAAATCCAAATGTAATCATCCCCCACTCCAAGATATTTGCTTTATCATAGAAGGAAGACTGCTTATACCCAGTCAATATACATTGTCATGTCACCATTGTTCTGATTTCTCTCATCACAGGCCAGTTAGAATGTTCTAGATCTTCCTACAAATGCACCTATGAGCATGTACTGTTTCTCGTTTCTTTCATCCATGTTGTAGGATAAATCAGTACTGTTTCTATTTATTGCTGAATCATCTTCCATAGTATGAAGGTACCACTTTATCCCATTGATTTGTTTCTAAAGTTTGGCAACAATGAATACAGCAGGTATAAACACGTGTATGCAGGTTTTTACGCGAACAAAAGTTTTCATTTCTCTTGAGTAAATTCCAGGAATGTGACTCCCAAAGGGAACAGTAAGTATATGTTTTAACTTTATAAGAAACTGTCCAGTTATTTTCTGAAGCAACGGGAACTTTCTGCATTCCCACCTGCAATGTTCGAGAGTCCAATTGTTCCTCATCCTCACCGGCACTTGGCATTGTTTCTGTTTGCTTTTAGTCATTTAGGATGGTGGCGTGCCAGAGTGTAGTTTCCAGTGGTGGTTCTTGATGAACAGACACTATCATTGTCGTGGTTAGTGCTTTTAGCCAAATTCTTAAAAACACCTGATGAAAAATACTGGACACTCAATTTTATTGCTAGAAAATGGTCCTCTGGAGTGACTGCAGTATTGTCCTCGGCCTCCTCGGAGAGTTCTTGGAGTGCTGGTTACTGTGAAGTGAAGACAGGGCCTGGGGACAGGGTGGGCTGTACCTTAGAGAGACCAGGTGGTCACAGAACACACACACACACAGACATCGCAGCTACAGCCACCAAAATACCCAGCATCCCGTTGGAACATCCACCTGCTCCGCAGGGGTAGAAGTGCCCATGGTGGCCTGTGGGCTGTCCCCAGAGGCGGGAAGACCAGTCAGGTCCTGGGGTTGGGGGGTGGTGGATGTTATTTCTTCATCTTGCTGTTTCCTAGCCTTGGGTCAGGGACACAAGTGGAGAACTGGGGAGTT
The DNA here is from genome assembly GCF_040939455.1 of Microcebus murinus. Lineage (NCBI taxonomy): Eukaryota > Metazoa > Chordata > Mammalia > Primates > Cheirogaleidae > Microcebus > Microcebus murinus. Next base: position 65,479,385 of record NC_134119.1, read on the forward strand.
TTGGGGAGACACACTCATACACATCTAAACACACGCACCCCAGCATCGAGGCTGGCAGGGGACCGCTCTGGTTCCCCAGAGTGTGTAGCAGCCCCCAATGCCCTAGTTTGTCCATTTAGCCATTCCTCGTGATGTCGCTCCATCAGGGCAGGAAGGTCCCTCCCAGGGTTCACATGACTGATTCCTTTTCGGAGGTGGTGGCATCTCCAATGGGCCCCCGATAGTGTATGAGGAGGGGGTTCCCTTCCTCAGTGGGGGCCGGCGTGGGACTCAGGGGCAGCTCACTCTTCACCGGGACCAACTCGGGCACCTGGCTCCTAGACTCCGTGCGGTCCACATAACTTTGGAGGAGTCCTGCCCCCAAAGCATCACCTTCCACATTGAGGACAGTGCACGACCGGTCCCTAAAGGAGCAGAAATGACAGGGAAGTGAGTAGGAGGGGAGAGGAGGAAAGGGCCAAGGTTTAACCCCCTGCTTGTCCCCTCTGCAATTTTAAAGCTCCCTCCTGCCATCCTCCTTCATGGGACACTATCCTACTGCTCCTAGACCCAAAAGCTCATCCCTTGCTCTTCCCAGGATCCCAAAATATCCCTTTCTAGAACCTCACTGGCCTCTTATCTACAACCGCAGAAGGTCCCACCCTCCCCTTTCCCCAGGAATCCCGTGTCCCTTCACTTTTTTTTTTTTTGAGACAGAGTCTCACTCTCTTGCCCAGGCTACAGTGCTGTGGCATTAGCCTAGCTCACAGCAACCTCAAAGTCCTGGGCTCAAGCGATCCTCCTGCCTCATCCTCCCAAGTAGCTGGGACTACAGGCGTATGCCACCACACCCAGCTAATTGTTTAAAATTTTTTGTAGAGACAGAGTCTGCCAGACCAGGTTGGTCTCAAACTCCTGGCCTCAAGAGATCCTCCTATCTTGGCCTCCCAAAGTGCTGGGTACAGGCATAAACTACCACATCCGGCCATAACCCTTAAATAGAGACTATTCTCCCACTTTACAGGTGAAGAAACTGAGATGCAGGGAGATTAAATACTTCCCAAGTTCACAACAGCTAACAAGCGGTGGTGCTGGGATTTGAACCCCAGCCGATTGGCCTAAGAGTTGGCTCTATTAACCACTCAGATCCACTATGTTCCTGGGGTTCTTCTTAGAACCCCACAGATGCCATCCCTTGACCTATGGAACACCCAAGGGCCCAGCTCCTGTCCCCTAGAACTCCTTCCTTCCTCTCCTGCCCAGAGGTCTCCATGGCTCCCAACTATCCCTTTGCCCAGGGGACAGTTGAAGCCCCAAGCGCACACTCACACTAGCCAGTCCACTGCCAAGATCAGGGAGATATCCACGACGGGGAGGCTGACGGCTTCCAGGATGATGGCCAGAGTGAGGACCCCTCCGGCGGGGATGCCTGCTGCCCCCACGCTGGACGCCGTGGCAGTGACGCTGGAGGAGGAGGAGGAGAGGTCAGACAGACAACGCTGCAGAGAGGAGACATGGGACGCGGCTGGGCCCGGGCGTCCCACCCACAGCCACCTGGCACTCACAGGATCGTGATAATCTTCACGAAGTCCAGCGGCTGCCGGTTGAGCTGGGCAATGAACACCGCGGCCACACACTGGAACAGCGCCGCGCCGTCCATGTTGACGGTGGCGCCGATGGGCAGGATGAAGCGGCTGATGTGCTTGGCCACGCCGTTGTTCTCCTCCACGCACTTCATCATCAGCGGCAGCGTGGCGGAGCTGCAAGGACCCGGATCTGAGCCAGGGCGCCCCGCACGTCCGGGCCTGGGCCACGCCCACTTCCCTAGGCCCCGCCCATCTCCCGGGGCATCCTGGTCTAGCTCCGCCCCCATCCCAGACCCCGCCCCTCCCTCCCTCGGGGTCCAGGCCCCATCCACAGCTGTGGCCCCTCTCTGCCCTTTTTCTCTTCCTGCAGCAAGGCAGCGCCAAGGATCTCGCAAAATGCCAGGATTCCAAAATCTGTGAATCCTAGAACCCCTGCAGAGGACAGACTGCTACCTTTCAAAATACCCTCAAAAATTCACACCTAAACTCTACAGTGTCTGAGTGCTCACTGAGCCCCACACCCCTTCGCCACCTCCACCAATGATTAGCTATGCATCACTGTGCTCCTAGCGGGTCTGGTTGTGGGGGGCAGGGCCGGTGATAAGGGATGAAACACCAAGAGAGAAGGTGGAAGGGGCTCTGAGGTTGGATCCCCGCAGGGCCAGGCCTTGGCAGGGAGGAGGTGATGGAGGGGGTAGAGGGAGAGCATCTAGGGGATGAAGAAATCTCTAATGCAGTGGTTTCTTCATTTTTTTTTTTTTTTTTAGGCGGGTTGGAATCCAGGACCTTTTGGGACACTCATGAAAGTATGGCCCCTGTACCCAGATCTAATGTCCCCAAACACAAAATGTCAGGGGTCTTCAGACACCTGATGCCCACTCCACGCTCCTTAGCTTAAAAATCCTGCTCTGGTCTGCCCCAAGGCCGCACCTGGAAGAGGTCCCAAAGGCGGTGGCCAGTGGTGTCACGATGCCCCACAGGAAGCGGTAGGGGTTTTTGCGGGTGAAGATGAAGTAGATGAAGGGCAGCACCAGGAGCCCGTGGATGGCGTGGCCCAGCAGGCAGCACAGGATGTACTTGCCCAGGCTGGCGAAGAGCAAGCCCACGTCGTCCATCTCCACGATCTTGCTGGCCACCAGGAACAGGATGCCCACGGGTGCATACCTAACCACACAGAAGACAGTTTGCTGCCTCTCCTGCACGGTGTCCCGCACCCTGACCACATCTGCCAGCCTCCCTGCGGTCAGAAGGAGCCCCAGCAACGAGTGCTTCAGGGTGGGCACCTCTCCCAGACCCCAGCCTGCGAAGCCCCTGAGCTGGCCCCAGGCTCTTTCCCCTTGAAAGCAGGAGATAAAGGGACCCTCAGTACTTCCACCAGGACGTGGAGGACAGTCAGAGATTGGGACTTAACACATGGGTGAAAAAGAAGCATCCATCCCACATGAGTCATTTACATTTTGGGGGTTGGTTTGTTACAGCAGCTAATTCAATGGAAACTAACACTCTCAGCACATCATGAAAAGTGAAAAGGCCTTGGCTTGGTTCTAAACAGCAACTCGCAGGTGGGAAGCATTTTCCACGTGCTAAGCCCTTGATCATGACCTAATCCTCCCAGCAACCCCACGAGGGAGCTCCTGAGTCATTCAGATTAAACATCATCTACTAAGTCTGTAAAGCAGGGACAATAACGCTACTAACCTCATAGGACTGTTTGGAGGGTGAGATGACATACCAGCTAAAATCAGCTGAAAGCTTTGTGTACACAATGAGTGATCTATAAACTCCAGGTGGATTATCACCCTCTCTCCTGCAGGGACCAGCCCAGGGGCGCCCATGCCTCCCAGTCAGGAAGCCTCCTTGACTGCCTGATTGCTATTGTCTCCCAACCCCTTTTCATTATTGGTCACAAAAGGAAGGCACCATGTCTCAGCCACCTGTGCTGCCAGGTGTGGCCAGATGCCCAAGTTCAGGCAACCAGGATGTGCCCAGTGCCCAGAAGTTACACAAGCAAAGTGCTCAACAAATATTAGCTACTATTATTTGCTACTATAGACATGCCATAGGCCAGGCACCGTCCTAAGACCTTTACACATATTAACTCATTTTTGCCTAACTAGCACTCTTCGAGGTTGGTGCTGTTAACGCCATTTTCCAGGTGGGGGAAACTGAGGCACAAGGGGGCCTCTCCTGCAAAGTGCTTTCACTCTGTGAGCACTCGCCAGATAGAGCAGCTTCCTAGATGTCAGCTGCGCTAGAACCTGGGCGGGTTTGTTAAACAACAGCAACCCCGGCCCCTCTCCTGACTTCTGAGCCTCTAGATCAGGGGTCCTCAAACTTTTTAAACAAGGGACCAGTTCACTGTCCCTCAGACTGTTGGAGGCCGTTGGAGAGTGCGGCGCACATTCCACACATGCGCACTGTGGGCCCGGGAGAGTCAGCTGCTAAGCAGGACAGGCAGCCGCGACAAAAACACCCCGCAGGCGGGACAAATGTCCTCGGCGGGCGGCATGTGGCCTGCGGGCCGTAGTTTGAGGACCCCTGCTCTAGATCCAAGGCAAGTCCTGAGAGTCAGGGTGAGACCATGGAGATGTGGCTGGGGGAGGGGAAGCCAGAGGCCTCTGCACATTTTTTTCTCATTAACTGGAGTCATTTAACAAAACTCACCATGCTAATAATCACAGTTACCATGAAGTGAATGCCCACTAGGCGCCAGGCACTTAAAGCACTTTTTAAGTGCTTCAACTGCCCCTTAGTCGCTCACTTAATCTTTGTCATAACCCTACGAAGCAGGCACTGTTTTAGGTCCGTTAAAGGTGAACAATTCGGTTCCATTTAAATCTCGGGAATTGAAGCCCGTTAGCCAGGCAGTGGCCACAGCTTAATTGTCTTGTCACCTTCCAGTAAGATCAAGAAGGTGCCCGTGGCCAGGCATGGTGGCTCGCGCCAGTAATCCTAGCACTCTGGGAGGCCGAGGCGGGTGGATCGCTCAAGGTCAGGAGTTCGAAACCAGCCTGAGCAAGAGTGAGACCCCGTCTCTACTATAAATAGAAAGAAATTAATTGGCCAACTAATATATATAGAAAAAAAAGTTAGCCAGGCATGGTGGCACATGCCTGTAGTCCCAGCTACTCGGGAGGCTGAGGCAGGAGGATTGCTTGAGCCCAGGAGTTTGAGGTTGCTGTGAGCTAGGCTGACACCACGGGACTCTAGCCTGGGCACCAAAGCCAGACTCTGTCTCAAAAAAAAAAAAAAGGTGCCTGCATCAGTCTTAGCACTCATGGAATACAGCAGCGTCCCCATTTTATAGACGAGGAAACTGAGGCACGGAGATGGTAAGTCACTTGCCCAGAGTGACACAGCCAGGGAATGGTTGATGCTGGATTGAAACGCAGGCCATCTGGCTCTAGAGAATGAACGGAGGGTTCCCGCCACCCACACAGACACACCCAGGCTGGCCGTGTGTCTGGCCGACCCTCCGACCGCCGCTCCCAGCCCTGTCCCCCCACCTACCACATGATCCAGGAGACCAGCACCATGGTGGCGTCATTGAAGGAGTTGAAGAAGCGGATGAGCAGCTCCCCGTCAGGCCCCAGCTTCCGCAGGGCCACGCCAAAGATGATGGCGAACACCACCAAGCCCAGGATGTTCATGCCCTCCACCTCGTGCCCTATGGGCACCTTTGGGCAAGAGACAGATGGGGGTGGGAGGGACACTCAGTCAACCTGCACACTCGCTGGGACCCAGCAGAGACAAAACAGCCCTTAGGGCCCGTGGAAATACACCTATCCTCAGGGATGACCCAGAGCAGGCAGGGCCAGATTGGGGGAGCCCAGGAGTGTGGGCACCAAGAGGAGGTGCCAGCTTGGGGAGGTGGGGAGTCAGGGAGGGCTTCCTGGAGGAAGGGGCATCTGAGCTGGGACTGGGAGGACAGGAGAGGCGAACCAGGCAATGAGGGGGAGCAGGAGGTTTGAGAGAGAGGAAGCAGAATGCGCTACAGCCTAGAAGCAAGTGAAACTTGGGCATTCAAGAAGCAGAAGGAAGTCACTGTGGCTGGAGTCGAATGAGCTGGGCAGAGAAAAGTCCCAAGATGAGGCTGGGCAGATGGGCAAGAGTCTGACCCCAGAGAGACCCCTTAGTCATGGGTGGGGGCAAGGAGCCCGGGCTTCCTCCGGAGGGCACTGGGGAACACAGCAGGGCTCTAGGCAGTGCAGAGGTAGGGTCAGATCTCTGTGCTTTGGAAAGAGCCGTTTGGCAGCCAGGTTGAGGGTGGGCAAGAGGGGGCAGGTGGGCGGGGCTAGAGAGGGGGAGGGAGGAGCCTGGAGCAGGGTGGGGCTGTGGGTAGGAACAGAGAGGGGACAAAGTGAAGACGTATCTAGAAGGCAGTAGAGACAGAAACTGGGGGAGCCCTGCAGATTAAATAAAAAATCACACCAAATAAAGATGGGGGCAGGAACAAAACTGGGAAAAGACAGCAATGGGCCAAGGGGTGCAGCCCTGCCCTTTCCCTGCTCTCACCTTCACCGTGGTTCCATTCATCTGTGAGGTTTCATACTGGGTAGCATACTGTAGGGAGGGGTAGGGAAGAGTCAGTGTCAAGTGTCATCAAGCACCCCCCTCCCCATCCTGGAGCTAAAGCTGCTCAAAGCCTGCCCTACGCATCCCTTAAACCTGATCTCATTTCACCTGCTGGTATCCCCACTGGGGCAGAACAATTAATATCCCCATTTTCCAGAGGTGAAAACTGAGGCTCAGAGAGGTAAATGCACTTGCCCAGGGTCACACAGCTAGAGTTAAAACCCACAGGAGGCTCGGAACCCGTATTCTCACTTCTTAAAGGAGAGGGCAAGGATGGGTTTAGAGGCTACCCAAGAATCCTCCAATAATGCCTGGAACACGTGGGCACGTGCATTTTTCCAGGCACTACCCAAAACCAGGTGACAAGGGCATTGATTGGCTGTCTCTCTCCCTGTGCACCCTCCACCCCTCGGGACACCCCTGAGGACTCACTGAGCGGAAGGCTGCAGACACCAGGTTGGAAGGGAAGATATTTCTGCAGAGATAGACAGACAGCGGGTTATTAGGCACGGTAGAGGGAGGGCAAGGTTGTCTGGGGGGCTGGGTTGGCCTCTTTAGGGGGGATAGGAGGAAGCTTCAAGGCTCCATTTGTACCCAGATGCAGCCCCACCCATGCCTCGGCCAGCTTGCATGCCTTGTAGGGGTGTGGGGAGTCTGAGCGGGGCTCCTCCAGCCCCAGGAGGCTGCTGTGCTAGACCCAGGGCACTGTGGCTTGAGTGAGGAATGCTGGTCTCCCAAGGCAGGCCGCCCCGGCCTCGGCTCCACCCCGCCAGCAAACCTAATACCCTGCACAGCTTGCATCAGCTACTTCCTCCTGAAGTGCAGGGAAAAGGGCTGGTCCCTGGGGTGGGGAGGCTGGCCAGCGGGTCAGAGGGTGTGTGGGGAGGTGGTGGTAAGAGGCCCGAGAGAGGGGTGACAAGGGGTGGCTGTGTCTCCTGAAACGCATCTGTGCTTATATAGCCACTCTTGTGTGACAGTGTCCACCCAGCTAACCCAACGACAAGCACCTACTGTGTGAGTGCTTTGCACAAATCAACTCATTCAATCCTCACAACAACCCTGGGGAGAAGCACTATTACCCATTTTACAGAAAAGGAAACTGAGGCCCAGAAGGGTGAAGAAATTCACCCAGCTAGGAAGTGGCAGAGCTGGGATTTGAACCCAAGCAGCTGGCTGCGTAGTCCCAACCGCTCTACATCCTTCCTCTCAGGACGATGTGGGTGAACAGCTGTTGCTGCCGGTCTGGGTACAGTTTGTCAAAGGTTGGTGTCCCATGGGGGGGGGGGTTAGTATTCACTGGGACAGCACACTTCATGGGAGAGTATAATTATGTGTGAACAAAAAAGAAAAGAAATAAGAAAAAAAAGTATGTGTGTGTTGCTATGGCTGGTGGCATCGCTGGAGGGACTGTACTGAGGGGGGGGTGTATGGCAGGGGGGTAGGGCCACGTGTTTGTGTGCAATGTCACAGCTGTGGCCGAAGTGTCCGTGTCCAGCTGTGTGTCCCTTGATCACAAGGCTACGTGGCCCGCCAAGTGTGAGTCGCAGCTGTTTTGGCACATAAACAGGCTCCTCGTGGGTGTGCCTGCTGGGGCAGGCCAGGACCCAGCTAATCTTTCCCAGCCAGGAGGTGCCCACCCACCGCAGTCTGACACCAAGCCACCCCCAGTCTTCCATCTCAGCCGGGACAGACGCCTATAAGGCTGGGGAAGTCCTGTTCCCTGACGCATCGTCCCCCCCCACTTCCAGGAAGTCCCCAACCTGGAGACTCTGAATCAGCAGGCCCTAAAGGCAAGGCCACGTGGACCCAGCGGTCTGCCCTCCTCAACGGGGCCTTAGCCTGGGGCTGGGGGCAAGGAGCAGAGGCCAGAAGAAAAAGAATGTGCTCCCCTAACTTTCTGGGCTGCCTACTGGGGGATGGGGGGGACATGGAAAGGCGGGGATGGCAGGGCTGACCTGGAAGATAGAAGGGGAAGTGGCCAGGCCTCAGCTGAACTGGGCGGGGAAAGGAGGCCAAGAAAGGAACCTGGCTATGTCCAGGTGACACGTGGTGTGGGGACCGCAGGGGCAGGAAGAGGGCCTGGTAGGGGTTACTCAGATCTCCTCAGGTCCCCCCAGGGCTCCTCACCCTGGGGTCCCAAACCCTCTGACCCTAGCCCCAAAGCCATATCCAGAAGCCTCATCTTGGGACCCTGGGCCACCCAAAGATTCCCTCCTAAAAAGTTCCCCTTGGGGTCCCCTCCCCTCACAGGGTCCTTCTCCCTCCGGAAGACGCCCCCCCCATGTATCCCCAAACCCCCAAGCATTACATTTCCCTCTCTCTCTAAAAGACCTCTTTGTCTATTGCCCGTGGGTCACGCTTGGGTACCCAGGCCCCCAAATTTAGAAGCCCCCCCTCCCCAGCCTCCCCAGGAGTCTGTCCTCATATTCCCGAGAGACTGGAGTTCCCACTCTCCCGCTACGTCCTCCCAAGCCTCTAGGGGTGACGTCTGGGCTCGAGGGGACCCAAAGCCCCGTCCTGTCCACGTGGCCACTGCCGCCATCCCTAACGCGCACCCTTTCCCCCCCCAGGCCGGGCGGGCACTGACCTCACAAGATCCAAGAAGGAATCCAGCACTTCCTTGCTCGGGTGCTGCTCGGCGGCGCCCGCGGCCCCGACCGAGGCGTTGACGGCGGCGAAGGCGGCGCCGGGCTTCAGCACCAGCGCCAAGGCCACTCCGAGCGCCGACGCCAGCAGAGTGGTGACCAGGAAGAAGAGCAGCGCCCAGGCGCCCAGGCGGCCGAGCGCGCTGGGGTCCAGGCTGGCGGCGCCGCCGACGAGGCTGCACACCACGAGCGGCAGGATGATCATCTTCAGCAGGCGCAGCAGCAGCTCGCCCGGGAAGGCGAAGGCGTTCAGGCGCTCCCGGCCCAGGGCTTGCGCGCCGCCGGCGCCCGACACCGCCAGCCCCAGCGCCACGCCGGCCACCACGGCCACCACCGTCAGCAGCACCAGCAGGTTGGCTCGAAGACAGCCGCGCACCTTGTCCCGAGAACAGCAGCGTGCTGCCGCGCCGTGGCTCCCCATGAGGATCAGCGCCCGGCCGTCGTTCGCGACGGGCTCCGCCGCGGCGAACGCCTTGGAGTCCCGGGGAGAAGGGTCGGCCACCATGCTGGGACGCACTGGGGTTCGTCGGCCCCTGGACGCCGGGAGCGCTTGGGCTCCTCGGGCCCGCGCTCCTTAGCACCGGGAGGCGAGCAACAGCACCCGGAGGCTGGACCTCGAAGGCCCCCTGGAGTTCTGAGTGCACAGCGCGAGGGTCCTTGGCTCGGGACGCTCGAGTGTCTAACTCCCCAGGGGGAGCGCGGGGCCCCTCTGCTCTCCCGGTTATGCCAGATGCCCGAAAGCTAGGAGCTGGGGGCCCCAGGAGCCGGAGTACAGGTGTGTCTCAGCCGGGACGCGAGGCGGGGCCCGGGGGGGGGGGCGCGCCCACGTGGCGGAGGTTCGCTGGAGGTCCCGGTGGTGCAGGTCTAGGACGCCCGGATCCGGGAGGCGGGGACCCGGCGTGTCCGGGCCCTGGGAATGGAGGGCTGGGAGGAGGATCCAGTGCCCTGGGTACGGAGGCGGCGGCGCGGGAGGCCGAGAGGTAGCAGTTCCAGCTGAAACAGGACCTCTCCGGAGCGCGCCGCGCGACTCTGGGCGGGCTTGGTCGGAGCCGCCACGGTTAAAGGCGGAGGGCGGAGCTTGAGAAGGCGGGGACCGATCCGCGGACCCGATTGGCTGCGGCGCGTTGGGAGTCCTACGAGCGAGGGCGGGGCTGAGGCCGGGAGGGGCGGGGCCACCCGGAGAAAGCCGAAACGCAATGCCTGCGCTCGGGGGCGGGGCCCCACGGAATGGGGCGGGGCCGAGGGCGGGGCGTTGAGAGTATTTTTTTCCCCTGCCAAAGGAATTGGGCTTTAGTTTGGATCCCTTAAAGCCACAGCGGTTCCCTGGCGTGAGGGTCCCTAGAAAGCGCAGGTGATCCTCAGGTGGTTCATTTGCAAATCAGCTTCAGCTTGGCACTGCTCACTGACCCGAATTCTGCCTTTTGTCGCCTCTTGGAACTTCAGTTTCTCCAATGTAAAATGTAGATGATAAAAGGTCATCCCTCAAATGAGATGGAGTTATTTATTTAATGATGTTTATGGCCCGGCGTGGTGGCTCACACCTGTAATCCTAGCACTCTGGGAGGCCGAGGTGGGCGGATTGCTCGAGGTCAGGAGTTGGAAACCAGCCTGAGCAAGAGCGAGACCCCATCTCTACTATAAATAGAAAGAAATTAATTGGCCAACTAATATATATATATACAAAAAAAAAAAAAAATTAGCCGGGCATGGTGGCGCATGCCTGTAGTCCCAGCTACTCGGGAGGCTGAGGCAGAAGGATTGCTTGAGCCCAGGAGATTGAGGTTGCTGTGAGCTAGGCTGACGCCATGGCACTCACTCTAGCCAGGGCAACAAAGCGAGACTCTGTCTCCAAAAAAAAAAAAAAATGCAAAAAAAAAAAAAATGATGTTTATAATTTCCAAAATAAATGTTTCCAGGTCAGAGCCTGACATTTTTCAGTTAACACGCAGTTATTGTATTAGGATTGTAGAATTCATTTCCTCCTAGGTGCTTTCAAAAGACAAAATTACAACACATTTTTAAGATCTTAATTTGCTTTATTTGCAATTCTAGAATCGGGCCACACTTAATTCCATAAAATAGAATAAGTGTTCCAATGAATTAAGCAGAGGGAGTTGGTTTTATATAGGGACAGAAGGGGCTGAAGAAAGAAGAAACAAAGTTACTTTCCTTATAAGGCAGGGACAGGAATTGGAACTAACATCAGGCTACTTCAGGTCAACTCTTTGCCTAAAGATTAAAGCAGAAGGAACTTCAATATCCTGTGGATTGAAAATTGAAACTGGCCTGTTGGGGAGATGGGCTGTTACACTCTCCTCTCTCTCAGGTAGAACTTTAGCATTGGTGACTACATTTTGATTTTTAGTCTGGTCTGTTGGGGCCTAGTACAGGGGCTTAGTCCAAAACAATGTCCTGTTATGATTTTTATCTAACAGTACACAATTTGCAATTCATCCATTAAAAATTATAGTTAAATTTACTGACTGTGCTAATGCTTTTATGAATAGTTTCACCAAATATTTTCCCCATATTTTATTATGAAAAATTTCAAACACACAGAAAAGTTGAAAGGGTTTTACAGTGAATGCCCATATATACCTACTACGTAGCACCTATAATTATTTTACCATACTTCTACATCATCTTTCTTTCTTTCTTTCTTTCTTTCTTTCTTTCTTTCTTTCTTTCTTTCTTTCTTTCTTTCTTTCTTTCTTTCTTTCTTTCTTTCTTTTCTTTCTTTCGACAGAGCCACCACGCCCAGCCTACGTCATGTTGCTATCCATTTATCTATCTCTCTATCCATCCATTCACCTTTTTCTGATGATGCCAAAGTAAATTACAGACATCAGTGCATTTTTCGTTCTAAATACTTTAGCATGGGAGGCCAAGGCGGGCGGATTGCTTGAGGTCAGGAGTTCGAAACCAGCCTGAATGAGACCCCGTCTCTACTAAAAATAGAAAGAAATTAATTGACCAACTAAAAATATATATACAAAAAATTAGCCAGGCATGGTAGCACATGCCTGTAGTCCCAGCACCCTGGGAGGCTGAGGCAGGAGGATCGCTTGAGCCCAGGAGATTGAGGTTGCTGTGAGCTAGGCTGACACCATGGCACTCACTCTAGCCTGGGCAACAAAGTGAGACTCTGTCTCAAAAAATAAATAAATAAATAAATAGTTCAGCATGTACATTATTAATCAGAATTCAGTATTTGTGTGCTTTTTTTTTTTTTTTTTTCGAGACAGGGTCTCACTCTGTTGCTGGGCCCCAACCCATCCTCTGGCCTCTTCTTTTTTCTTTTCAGGTAAAATTTATATACAATGAAATGCTCAGATCTTAAGTGCCAGTAGCTGATTTTTGACAAATGCATATGCCCGATGTCACTGGAATTGTCATAAATGCTCAGTGAGATGGTCCCACTATTAAGCCTGTTCTCCAGATGGGTAAAATTGAGGATTATGGCCAGAGGAAGTCTCTTGCCTTGAGGCCACACCTGGAGAAGCTGGGACTTGTATGCCTGCCTCCCAAGCACTAACCACACCCACTCTGCTGCCTCCCCAAATTCCCTATTGGGCAACAGACATTGGGGGGTGGAGTGATTAACAGTGAATGACCATGATTCCTCATTCCACCTGGCAATGTTGAAATCCTATTTCCTTCCTCAGCTATCCTGTTCTCTGATAACAGTTCAGGTTTTCACACTTGCTCAAAGGCTATAGTGTTAACTTCAGAATCTTCCCCCGACCAGGTATGGTGGCTCATGCCTGTAATCCTAGCACTCTGGGAGGCCGAGGCAGGTGGATGGCTCGAGGTCAGGAGTTGGTAACCAGCCTGAGCAAGAGCGAGACCCCGTCTCTACTATAAATAGAAAGAAATTAATTGGCCAACTAACATATATGGAAAAAAAATTAGCCGGGCATGGTGGCGCATGCCTGTAGTCCCAGCTACTCGGGAGGCTGAGGCAGGAGGATTGCTTGAACCCAGGAGTTTGAGGTTGCTGTGAGCTAGGCTGACGCCATGGCACTCTAGCCTGGGCACAAAGTGAAACTCTGTCTCAAAAAAAAAAAAAACAAAAAAAAACTTCCTCCTACAGCAGCTATGGGGGCCTTAGGTAAGTGGCAACCTCTATAAGGCTCAGTCAGCACATCTGTAAAATGGGAAGAATAATAATAGATCATACCTTCTTGGGTGTTGCAAGGATCAGATGAGATAACATGTGCAAAGCATTTAGGGTACACATTAGCCCTTAATAAAAGTTAAACGCTACCAGTACTGTTATTGTTGTTGTTATTATTGTTGAAGAGCATGGTTTGGTCCCTGGCAGCCCGTACATTGCTGGGCCCTAGTGGTGGGCTCTGCCTCCTGGTCACTGGCAGGCCTATGCCTGCTTAGGAAGGAGTTTGGAGAGTCTATGGTTAAATCTTGCAGGATCTGAAGCCCTGGGACCAGGCTGAGCTGAGCATAAGCCCAGGCTCTGATGGCCCCACCCCTGGGCTCGTGTGACCTCCTGGACCTGCTTCTTGTTACTCGGGACCTGCTTCTTTCCCAAATCCTCATACCCTCCACACCACCTGCTTGAGAAAGCCTCCACCCCTCCCCCACCTTCCTGGTTTGAAGATACATTCATTCAACAAACTCCTCGGCTGCACTTGGTTCTAGTGTGGGCACCAAAGTCATGCAGACATGGGTTCAAATCCTTACCCCACCACTTACGAGTGAGTGTCAGTTTCCTCATGTGTCCCAGTGTCCATGGCAGCCTAAACGTGATCGCGCACACAGGTGACAGTCCCCGAGCATGCCACTCGTTCAAGAAATCATTTGAGAATCTGTAGGGCCAAGGGCTGTTCAAGACGCTGGGGATTTAGCAGGAAGAGAGACAAACAAATAAACAAACAAATAAACCAGACAAAACTCCCTGCCTGTTGGAGCTGGCATGCTAGTGATAGAAGATAAAGAAATAAACTTGGGCCATCAGATGGGGATGTGTTGGGAGAAAGCAAACAGGGCTGTGTGACCATGAAGGGATGGTAGGACGGCCACTGGAAGGAGGTGACATCTGTCTGCACTGACATCAATAAGAAGGCGCTCACCTGCATAATCTGGGAACATTCTAGGGACAGGAAAAGGCAGACACAAAGCCCTGAGGCAGCAGGAGGAGAGACTTTATGCTCTGGCTGAAGTGTAGTCAGACTTTATTTTATCTGCAGATAAGGGTAATGAGGTTTGTTTGGGCCCGAACACAGCCGAGGAGGGGATTCGAACTCAGATGTTTCCGATCCCGGTCTGCATCCCCTATGGAAAACCATAGGGGAACCCTGCACTCAGCTCCTCCCCAAGCAGAGAATTCTGCAACGGACATTTATTCTGAGCACCACCTGAGATGGGCGTTCATAGGGACCCAGCTAGCAGTGATGAAGGCAGTCCTGGCTCTGTGGACAGACCTGGCTCTGTTCTCCTGGGACTCAAAGTCCAGTCAAGGAGACAGACCCATGCCCAGACAGCGATGACAGAGCGGGCAGGGCTGCCGTGGGGGAGCCCAGAAGGGATGCTTGACCAGGCTTGGGAGGCAGGGAGGGCTTCCTGGAGGAGGAGGCATTGGAACTGGCATATAAAGGAGTTGGACTAAGACCAGGGAAGAGAATATTCCAGACAAACAGTATTCCATGCAAAGCCCCAGAGATGAGAAGACTCTGGAACATCCCAAAGCACGGATCTAACCTAGTCACCCCCACCCTCTGAGAGGCCCCAGTGGCTACCCCAAACTCTTCAGCCGTGCATCTGTCCGTTCAGTAATGCGTTCCTTCAGTCATTCAACAAACCATACCCACAGAAACAGAGAGAATCCAATAGAAGGAGACAGATACCCACACACTGACCCGGAGCTGTCTGCCAGGATTCATCCAGACAGTATTTACCAAGCACCGAGAATGGCTGGTGACATAGCCATGAGCAAAACAGATGAAAATCTCTCCTCTGCTGGCTCCCATAATCTAGCAGCCGGAGACTGTCAAAAAACACTAACTGTAAATAAACAAGTAGGTCAAGTGGGTTATCTCGTTTGCAACTTACTGCTACAAAGCAGTGAGTGCCAAGGGGGAAATATGTATGTGTGTATGGACATAAGTATGCATGAGGGTGAGTGAGGAGTTAGGTGGAGGGCAGGCTTCAATAATAAATCAGGTGGTCAGGAATATTGTGAGGGGGAAACAGCAAGGTGCAGTGCAGGAGAATGTGTACGAGATGGGGCACCATAGCAACTGCAGGGAAAAACAAACGTATATACAACGGCGTCGGTTTTAAATGCATTGCCTGTGCAAGAATTCACAGAAACTGCTCAAAGTGATTGCTTTCAGGAAGGAAAGCTGTGGCTTTGTGGTTCAGCACAGAGCCGGAGAAATCTGTCTTCTCAGCTCTGAATCTCCCTGCATAGCAGCTGAATGACCTTGGGTAAACTACGCAACTCTCCGGCCTCAGTTTGCTGGGCTGTGAAATGGGGTTGCTTGTAGCTTCTGCCTCTGAGGTCATGGAGAAGGGAGGTGAGTTCATATATGAGTGTATAAAGTGCTTTGGTTGGTGCCTGGTAAACCACAGCCTCATAATATTTTAAGCTATGATGACCTTTTGCAGATACAGATTATATATAGGGAAAAAGGAGAAAAGAACTCTTCCATTGCGTTCCCTGGGGCCCGGACTCATAAGATGGGTGCTTTCCCCCAGGACGGTAGAGGATCCAGGGAGCACTGGGTGAAGGGAGGCCTGAGAGGCCCCAGATGGGAGCCAGTAGCTGGATTTCAGGCACTGCAGCAGCAGGTGGCTGGGCTGGGGGTGGGGAATCTTCTGGCAGCCCTCCAGGTAATCTGAGCCGCAGGGGTTGGAGAAGGGGCCCAAGCCAGTTGCGCAACATGAGCATAGGCCAGGCTCAGCCTGGTCACTGCCCACCCACTCCAAGGGTAGAGGTGCCAGACAGGGAGGCAGGTCGGAGGGAAGAGGGTTTGGTCCAGGATTGGCTGAGAGGGTCCCGCCCCTGCCCTTCTCCTGCTTGGACAGTGAAATTCACCAGCCGGCTGGTCTCAGCCAGCTTTCTTCCCCAGCAGCCCAGCCTCCTACCCAGATTCCAATTTCATCATCCGGAAGAAAGGCCTGGGACTCCAGGAAGGGGAATGTGGGGGCCCAGGAGGAGGCTGGACTGGTCTTGGTTTGCCACCTGGGAAATGGGTATTATTCGGAATGGTGTCCCCCCCCACCCCGAGAAGCCTGGTGTCTGTCAGCAAGGGAGATTGAGTAACTCCAGAGATTCAGCCTCCTCCATCAGACCCGTGCTCAGGAGTCCCCAGAGAGGCCTCTGTCCCCTCTCAGGTCCGCATTTGAGTCTCCCCGATGAGCTTGCAAGGAAATAGCTCAGCACTCCTTGAATGAGTATCTCACATCCCAGAGTGCGAATCTAGTGTTTAAAGATACATATTGTTTTTTCATAACTTTGCCCCTAAACACAAGTTAACTGCTTCAACTGGTGCTTGACCAAAGATAAAGAAACATGTGCCCACCCTTTTGGGAAAACTGGTCCTGTTTGACTTAACAAGAGAAATCATGCTTATTTTCCCATGGGAGCATTTTGATTCTGGTGTAAGTTTCTCCTTCTTTGCTGCTACAGTCAGTACAGGCTTGGTTCTGCCACAAGGACAAACAGTCCCCACCTGCCAGCGGCTTGCAGTAACAAATGTTTGTTTCTTGCCCGTGCTACAGTTCCAACTGGGGTTAATAAGGACTTTATGAAACTGACAGAGCAACCTCCGTTTGCAGCTGATAATGTGATGAATTTTACGCCGGCTTTCAAAGGCGTCCAGCCAAAAGTAACACATCGCTTCTCTGATGTTTTATTGGCCAAAGCAAGTTGCCTGGTGAAGCCTAACTTCAAAAGGGAGGGAAGGGCTGGGCGGGATGGCTCATGCCTATAATCTTAGCATTCTGGGAGGCGGAGGTAGGAGGATCACTCGAGGTCAAGAGTTCTAGACCAGTCCAGGCAATAGCAAGACACCCTCTCTACAAAGAATGAAAAAACTAGCCAGGTGTGGTGGCACATGCCTGTAGTCCCAGCTACTCGGAAGGCTGAGGCAGGAGGATCGCTTGAGCCCAGGAGTTTGAGGTTGCTGTGAGCTAGGCTGACGCCACGGCACTGTACCCAGGATGACAGAGTGAGACTCTGTCTCAAAACAAAAACAAAAAGGCAGGGAAGTAAACTCCTGCCATGTGTTCAGAAGGAGAGGAAAATGAGAATATCCAGGAACAGCTCTAAAGACTATCACACTTGCTGATTCTAGAGTTCTCTTTTCATTGAACTTCAGGGGTTCTTAGTATGGTCTATACAATATTTTCAAAACTCTTTTGGGATCTTGCTCCTTTTCTGAAAAAGAGAACAACAACAACAAAATAAACACATTAGGTATCAACCTATTAATTAGGCGTGAAATAAATTAATGAATCTCAACCAAACAGTTAAATTTGTTAAAATATTAAATATCAGGCTGAGGACAGCGGCTCACGCTTACAATCCCAGCAGTCTGGGAGGCCAAGTTAGGAGGATCGCTTGAGGCTAGGAGTTAGAGACCAGCCTGGGTGACATATCGAGACCTTGTCTCTATATATAAAAAAAAAAAAGAAAATAGAAATAGCACGGTGGCATGAGCCTCTAGTCCCAGCTACTTGGGAGGCTAGGGCGGGAGGATCACTTGAGCCCAGGAGTTCAAGGCTGCAGTGAGCTAGGACTTGGCCTGGGCCACAGAGCAAGACCCCATCTCAAAAACAAAAACAAACAAAACTAAATATCTGAGTGTATTGTAAAAGTAATCGTTGTTTCATGAAGGGTTGTTTAATTTGTATGTGCATGCTGTATCGCAAATGGAGCGCACAGCCTGCTCTGTGTCGTGTTTTTAATTCAAAAGCATTTGAGAAACACTGGTCTACCAAGTCCTTCACGTCCACCTGGCCTTCCCGGCCTCACCTCATCAGCCCCTCTTCTCCCCTTGTTCTTCACTGGGCTAGCACCTTCAGATGGCCACCCAGGGTCCCCTGTATCTTTCACACCCCCAGGCTGGGGCAGGTGCCCCTCTGGTTCCCTCCAGCCCCCTGGCCTCCCCATCCCAGCCTCTCCCTCCCCGGGTGGCCAGTGTCTGGGGCTGGGGCTGTCCCCTCCATTGGACTGAGGGTGGGGGCCGTCTCCACCTCCACTGTGTCCCCTGCATGGCCCTGCACGGGGCCGGGCACACGGCAGAGACTCCGGGAATAGAGGCTAGTCTTACAGAAACAGGAAGAAAAGGGGGGGACAGAAGCCTTGGCACATCTGAGCTTAGAGTCTGGGAGCTTCACACATTCCCACCTGGGGCACTGGAGGCCGGCCCTGTCCTGCCCTCCCTGCCTTCCTGATTCTTTATTTAAGAGCCCCAGCCCCACCCCACGCCCAGCTGCAGGCTGTCTGGCCCAGGTGGCTTGTGGTGCAACAGTAACCCCGGTCTCTGAGCCTTGAGGCCCAGAACTGGGGTGCCAGGTGCCACCCTCCCGTGTCCCCTCAGGACCAGTCCAGGCCAGGGGCTGTTTTCTGGGTGGCTGCCTTGCTGCCATGCTAGGCCCCAGGCATCCCAGGGCTCGGGTGACCTGGATAGAAAGACATTCGATGCTTCCAAGGAGGCAGGATGGGATGACAGTTGAGGGTGTACCCCAGAGGAAGCAGGAGGACGAAATAAACCATGTGCAAAAGCCCTCAGCATAGGCCTTGCGCAGTGCCATAGGAGATCCACATGGTGGAAGGGCTTTTATTACTGCGATTATGAACTTTTCCCTTTAGACAGCCCTGGTTAGAAGTGAGTCAGGGCCGGGGCCATGGCTCACACCTGTAATGCCAGCACTTTGGGAGGCCAAGATGGGAGGATCGCTTGAGGACAGGAGTTCGAAATCAGCTCTGAGCAAGAGCAAGACCCCGTCTCTACTAAAAATAGAAAGAGGCTGGGCGCGGTGGCTCATGCCTCTAATCCTAGCACTCTGGGAGGCCGAAGCGGGAGGATCGCTGAAGATCGAAGTTCTAAACCAGCCTGAGCAAGAGCGAGACCCCGTCTCTACTAAACATAGAAAGAAATTAATTGGCCAACTAAATATCTGTATAGAAAAAATTAGCCGGGCATGGTGGCGCATGCCTATAGTCCCGGCTACTCGGGAGGCTGAGGCAGGAGGATTGCCTGAGCCCAGGAGTTTGAGGTTGCTGTGAGCTAGGCTGATGCCACTGCACTCTAGCCCCAGTAGCAGAGAAAAACCCTGTCTCACAAAAAAAAAAAAAAAAAAAAGAAGAAGCACATCAGGCCATACTCCGGGCCCTCCTGGGGCATACACGGTGTCAGGGGTTAAGGAGAAATAGCCCTCCCCTGGGAGTCTGGGGGGACATGGCCCGTCAGAAGCCAATTCTGGGAGTAGCAAATCCCACTGCCCGTTCGTGACTATGTGGCTGTCGTCGCTGAGGATGGCTGGCCTGAAGGACCAGGAAGTTTGAGTCGGGAGACACTGCTGTGTCAGACCGCTTGGGGCCACAGAAGCCCCTGAGTGAGTTCACCTCCCGGCTCGAGGCTGGCTGGACTCCAGGCAAAAGGTCCAAAGACTCATTCCCTGCTTTCCTCTTGGAGAGAAGTGAGAGGCCAGAAGCCTGGATTTGAGAGGTGTCAGAATTTGCTAGAATTTGCTCTTAGGCCCAGGGAGCAGCGTCAGTACTGATTAACTGGCCCCACGCAAAGTCCTCCCAGAGCTGGGGAAAGAGTTCCAGGCTTTTGGGGTGGGAAGGGTCGGGCGAAAGGGGGTTCTCGCCCTAGGTTCGAGCAAGGCCTGGGCCTATGAAATTTGAGAGCAGATTACAAACCAGTGGATCCAATCCCAGAAACCGAGTCCCCATGTCCCACAGCAAAAGGATGGAAGAGCCAGGGGAGAAGCCATGAGCTCCGAAGGCTTCATGCTTCCAACCGCCAAAGCCCTGACGGTGGCCGTTGGGGACATCCGGAGGAAGGGCACAGACCACGCAGAACGACGGAGAGGCCACGAGCCTCACACAGCCTGAAAAGGACATTGACACACATTCCACCCAAGTTTTTGCCAAAGTGCCAATTGAAAAATAAAATTTCTTTTTGAGAGTGAAACTCTCATACAATAAAATTCATCATTGTAAGCTATATAATTCAGTGGCCTTGAGTGCATTCACGATGCTGTACAGCCATCACTTCTATCTAGGTTCCAAATCATTTTCATCACCCCAAAAAGAAACCCCAAACCCACTAAGTACTCACCCCCTCCTCCTAGCCCCTGGCAACCACCCATCTACTTCCTGTCTCTGTAGATTTGCCTGTTCCGGACATTTCATATATTGGAATCATACAACAGGTGGCCTTTTGTGTCTGGTTTCTTTCATTCAAGCATTCCACTCAATGTTTGTTTTTGTTTTATTTTTCAGACAGAGTCTCACTCTATTGCCCAAGCTAGAGTGAGTGCCGTGGCGTCAGCCTAGCTCACAGCAACCTCAACCTCCTGGGCTCAAGCAATCCTCCTGCCTCAGCCTCCCAAGTAGCTGGAACTACAGGCATGCGCCACCATGCCCGGCTAATTTTTTTCTCTCTATATATATATTAGTTGGCCAATTAATATCTTTCTATTTTTATAGTAGAGATGGGGTCTCGCTCTTGCTCAGGCTGGTTTCGAACTCCTGACCTTGAGCAATCCGCCCAGTTTGGTCTCCAAGAGTGCTAGGATTACAGGCGTGAGCCACTGCGCCCCCGGCCGTTATTATTTTTTATCGCGGTAACATATATATAACGCGACCAAGGCAGGCACTGCTGAGGGTGCAGGTGGGGAGGAGAAGAGGTCGACACTGGGTCTCACGGTGTCGTTCGAGCCCCTGAAGCCAGCCGGCTTAGTGAGTTTTCGCTAAGGTGTGCCAATCAGTCCCTGATTTTGCTGACGACGGTTACAGTTGGGTTTTCAGCCAGTGGCAATAAAAAGAGGGCAAACCAGGCCGGGCGCGGTGGCTCACGCCTGTAATCCTAGCACTCTGGGAGGCCGAGGCGGGCGGATTGCTCAAGGTCAGGAGTTCAAAACCAGCCTGAGCAAGAGCGAGACCCCGTCTCTACTATAAATAGAAAGAAATTAATTGGCCAACTGATATGTATATAAAAAATTAGCCGGGCATGGTGGCGCATGCCTGTAGTCCCAGCTACTTGGGAGGCTGAGGCAGAAGGATCGCTGGAGCCCAGGAGTTTGAGGTTGCTGTGAGCTAGGCTGACGCCATGGCACTCACTCTAGCCTGGACAACAAAGCGAGACTCTGTCTCAAAAAAAAAAAAAAAAAAAAAAAAGAGGGCAAACCGGCACAGGGGACGGACGAGTGGATTTGGCCGGGCAAGGGGGCAATGGACCGTGAGCTCCCGGACAGGGGGAAAGGCATGAGCAGACAAGAGTGGGTGGGAACACGCCCATGTCGGGGACAGACAGCAGATCACCAAGGCGGCTGTAATGTAAAATGTACAGGGGGGTCATGGGAGGTCATGGTGCCACCTTCCAGTGGCAAGAGAAAGGGACGAGCCCTGACAAAGGCTTCACCCCAGCATGGAACAGCACAGCGACACAAGCCACTTCATGTCCTTAGAAGAAGCCGCTGCACTCTGACACATTTGCTGGTGGGCGTGGAACTTGGTACAACCTTCTTGGAAGGCCATTGGGCAACAGACATTAGCGTTAGAACCTTCCATGCACACCCTTTGACACAGCGATTTTTCTTTGAGGGATTGATTCCAGGGCTATATAGCCTCGCACACGGGAAAGTACTGCAGCCCTGTTTGCAAACAGCGAAAACTGGAAACAAGCAAAGCACGCATCGAGAAGGGACCAGCAAATACTCTGAGGCCCGAGGGTGCAATGGAACAGCTCACAGCTTTGCAAAAGAATGAGCCACACCTACATGCGCCCTTGTGGCTGTCCGTAGATGCTCCGCCGTCACCCTCCAGGGAGGAAACAGCCCTGATCTGTAGCGTCTGCCAATTTCTATGGTGTAAACACTCCCACCGTGGCTTATTTGAAGTTGCCAACATGATGTCATCGGACGTAGAGTTTGGAAGAGACAAATAATAGCCTAGCATTAGGTCACATTGCCACCATGCAGTCACCGTAGACATAAATAGCCTCAAGAGCACAGATAATAGTAAAATGTAGTGAAATAATAGAAAGCAATACATTTTGTTATTTATTTATTTAAAAACAAATTTTTTTTTTAGAGACAGGGGTCTGGCTCTTACTCAGGCTGGTCTCGAACACCTGACTTCAAGCAATCCTCCAGCTTCCCGGAGTGCTAGGATTACAGGCGTGAACCACCGTGGCTGGCCCCAAAGCAACACATTTTGACTGTTCATTATCTTTTTTTATTATTATTTTTACTTTTTATTTTTATTTATTTATTTATTTTTGAGGAAGGCCATTGGAAAATATTAATATTTTTAGAGGCAGGGTCTCACTCTGTCAGCCAGGCTGGAGGGCAGCGGCACAATCACAGCTCACTGTAACCTCAATCTCCTGGGCTCAAGCAATCCTCCTGCCTCAGCCTCCCGAGTAGCTGGGACTACAGGCATGCGCCACCACCACACCCAGCCAGTTTTTTAAAAATGTTTTTGTAGAGACAGAGTTTTGTGATGTCACCCAGGCTTGTCTTGAACTCTTGACCTCAAGTGCTGGACTCCTGCCTCAGCCTCCCAAAGTCCAGGGATTACAGGCGTGAGCCACTGTGGCCGGTCTTATCTTTGTTTTTAATATAATTTATTGACCTGTAAGTTTGTATAATTTAGTTTTTAAGAAGAGCTATGTTTAACAACTGGCTTGCGAAATTCTCAAAGGTTTAGCAATCTGCCCTTGACAACCGGCCCCAGCACACTGAGACACAGATGGGTCTCCAAGAGGAGAAAGCAAAAATCAAATTTTGGAAAATAGCCCTAGAAGGTTCCACATCACTCAGTCTCTTCCTCACTCACTCCTCTGCAGCCCCGTTGCTCTCCTGGCTGGTCCTGGAACACATCAGAGTCACTCCTACCCCAGGGCCTTTGCACTTGCTTTCCCTCCTGCTGTGCCCCCCACTTACCCCAGATAACCACAGGGCTGCGGCTCCCTTATCTCCTTTGGGCCTTTGCTCAAATGTCACTTTTGATGGAGGCCTTATCTGACCACCCTGTAAAAGCCAGAATGAAACCTGCCTACCTGACACTCCAATGTCTTTTCCTGCTTCTGTTTTATGAGTCACAGTTATCGTGCCACGTGACCCGCTATGTGTTCTTAAAATGCACTTGTCATTTTATTTAGATACAGTGCCATCTGTCTACCCTACTAGAATGCCACCTCCATGAGGAACCTGGTCTGCTCTGGTATTTTTGTGCTTTGTTCCCAGTGCCTAGAACAGTGCCTGGCACATAACAGACGCTCAGTAAACACATGCCGAATAGAAGAATGCACTTTGAAGAAAAATGAGGTGCAGAAACACATGGCTGATCTGAATAGTATTTTTGCATCTGTGCTTACATATGCTAGACTATCTCCGGGAGAAAACACGAGAAACAGGGCTGCTTTGATGGTTCCACGCCCGGCCCAGCTCCACTCTGTTCCCCACCCCTGCACGCTCGGGCCTGGGACCCTGTGTCTCCTCTGAGCCTCCCCCACGGTGCCACCCACGTGGCGTTTATGTGACCACTTCAGAGCCCTTCCTTGGGCCTGCAGCCCGGCAGAGGTGGCATGCTCGGGACATCCTTCCCAGATGGGCCTTTGCGGATGGGACGATGGGACGATGGGACGGAAGAGGCTGCACTGGAGGTCTCAGGGCCTCCCAGGGGAGGGAGAGGGGACAGGCTTTTCCCTGCATCCTCCCCTGTGACTGTGGAAATGCACCATGTGACTTCAGTCACCTATTAACATTTTTTTCAAGTGTTCTATAAAAAGTCCCCGCCGCAGGCTGCCCAGGGGAGCAGGGGCGGAGGGGGGAGAGCCTGGGCCTCCGGGAGACCGGAGGAGGCCGGCGCAGTGACCCGGGAACGGGGACGGCCAGGGCTGCCAAGACGTCATGGCCTGTTCCAGAAGGCCCCGCCATGGAATGTTCTGCACGAAGCCCTTAGAAGGCTCTGGGAGGCCAGGCCTGCCCCTCAGGCTCAGCCTCTCCAAGCCAGCTTGAGGGTGTCCCAGAAAGTCACCTGCAGCCGCCTCTGTCCCTACCTGAAAAGATCCCAGAAGTAATCCATGGCCTGCAACCCTTGGATAAAAGCAACATGCGCGCCAGTCCTTCCTCTGGCCTGGGAGGGAAGGCGCGGACTCCGCCCGGCCCTCCCCTCCCCTCCTCCCCCTCTCTCCTCCCCCTGCCAGCCTGACCCTGACGCAACCTCCTCAGGGACCCCCAAACACCTGCTCTGTCTGTCCCCGCACCTCTGCCCGGGCCATCCCTCCTGCCACACCCCTTCTTCCCACCCACCACCACACCCCTTCTTCCCACCCTCCTGCCACACCCCTTCTTCTCACCCCCCACCACACCCCTTCTTCTCACCCCCTACCACACCCCTTCTTCTCACCCCCCCACCACACCCCTTCCTCCCACCCACCCACCACACCCCTTCTTCCCACCCACCACCACACCCCTTCTTCCCACCCTCCCACCACACCCCTTCTTCCCACCCTCCCACCACACCCCTTCTTCTCACCCCCTACCACACCCCTTCTTCTCACCCCCCACCACACCCCTTCTTCCCACCCTCCCACCACACCCCTTCTTCCCACCCTCCCACCACACCCCTTCTTCTCACCCCCTACCACACCCCTTCTTCTCACCCCCCACCACACCCCTTCCTCCCACCCTCCCACCACACCCCTTCTTCCCACCCACCACCACACCCCTTCTTCCCATCCTCCACCACACCCCTTCTTCTCACCCCCCACTACACCCCTTCTTCTCACCCCCCACCACACCCCTTCTTCTCACCCCCCACCACACCCCTTCCTCCCACCCTCCCGTCACACCCCTTCTTCCCACCCTCCTACCACACCCCTTCTTCTCACCCCCCACCACACCCCTTCTTCCCACCCACCACCACACCCCTTCTTCCCACCCACCACCACACCCCTTCTTCTCACCCCCCACCACACCCCTTCTTCTCACCCCCTACCACACCCCTTCTTCTCACCCCCCCACCACATCCCTTCCTCCCACCCACCCACCACACCCCTTCTTCCCACCCTCCCACCACACCCCTTCTTCCCACCCACCACCACACCCCTTCTTCCCATCCCCCACCACACCCCTTCTTCCTTCATTTCACAAATATTTGCGACATCAACTCTCCGCTCAGGCCCCGTGCCAGGGACCAGAGAGCAGAGGGTGAGAAGAGGCTGCGTCCTAGTGGGAAAGGCAGGAAATAAAGGAGTCAACAGAAACTGGAAACAAGAGCATTTTTTATTCTTTCTTTTTTGGATACAAAGTCTCACTCTGTTGCCCGGGCTTGAGTGCGGAGGCGTCGGCCTAGCTCACAGCAGCCTCAAACTCCTGGGCTCAAGCGATCCTCCTGCCTCAGCTTCCCGAGTAGCTGGGACTACAGGCATGCGCCACCATGCCCGGCTAATTTTTTCTATATATATTTTTAGCTGGTCAATTAATTTATTTCTATTTTTGGTAGAGACGGGGTCTCGCTCTTGCTCAGGCTGGTTTCAACTCCTGACCTTGAGCAATCCGCCCGCCTCGGCCTCCCAAAGTGCTAGGATTACAGGCGTGAGCCACCACGCCTGGCTATTTTTTCACTTTTTGAGACAGAGCCTCACTCTGTTGCCCGGGCTAGAGTGAGTGCCGTGGTGTCAGTCTAGCTCACAGCAACCTCAAACTCCTGGGCTCAAGCGATCCTCCTGCCTCAGCCTCCCAAGTAGCTGGGACTACAGGCATGCGCCACCATGCCCGGCTAATTTTATATATATATATATATAGTTTGTTTGTTTGTTTTTTAGTTGTCCAGCTCATTTCTTTCTATTTTTAGTAGAGACAGGGTCTCGCTCTTGCTCAGGCTGGTCTCGAACTCCGGAGCTCAAATGATCCTCCCGCCTCAGCCTCCCAGAGTGCTAGGATTACAGACGTGAGCCACCGCACCCGGCCTACAGCTCACATTTTTAAACAAAATATATCTTTCTCTTGTTTCTCTGCTCCAAAAAAAAAAAAAACAAAAAAAACAAGATATATCTACTGCCCACCCAGTCCCCCTTCCTGGAGGCAACTGTCATTACCAGTTTCACTGAAAGAATTTGTCCAAAAACATTTCCTGAGGGGCCGGGAGTGGTGACCCAGGCCTGTAATCTGAGCACTCTGGGAGGCCAAGACAGGAGGATCGCTTGAGGTCAGGAGTTCGAGACCAGCCTGAACAAGAGCAAGACCCTATTTCTACTAAAACTAGAAAACTTAGCTGGTGTGATGACACATGCCTGTAGTCTCAGCTACTCGGGAGGCTGAAGCAGGAGGATCACTTGAGCCCAGGAGTTTCAGGTTGCTGCGAGCTATGATGGCACCACTGTACCCCAGCCCGGGCGACAGGACAAGATCCTGTCTCAAAAAAAATTTTGTTTTACTGAGCACCTACTACATGCCAGGTACTGTTCTAAGGGCTGGGGATATAATGGTAAACAAAATAGGCAAACGCTCTGCTGTGAGGAGGATATGGAGTGTGTCAAACAGTGACAAGTTCTGTGGGAGAAAAATCAGGTATGGGAGAGAGGGGCTGGGGAGTCAGTTCTTTTGATAGAAAGTTCACACAAAATCAAACAGCAGGTTTGTGTGCTGATGGGAATGATATGGACTTGGAGATTCTAGAAGAGAACCGGAGGAGAAAGAGGAGACAGTGGCTGGAATGTGGCTATAGATAAGAGGGGAAGGTCCCTAGGCTCGAGGGGAGGGTTTTAAGAAAGAGTGTAGTGCATTGTTGGTAGGAAATCTTCCAGAGATAGCCACCACAATCTCTCCCATCCCACATAGTCTTCTTATAGCGTGACCTTGACATTCTTCCCACTGAGTGGGGGGCAGTTTTCGGGGGGAGTTATGTTTCCTCCCCTTGAACCTGGGCAGAGATTTATGATTGCCTTGATCAATGAAGTATGGTGGAGGTGAGGCTTCCAAGGCTGCACCATCACTTGCTTTCTTGAGACACTCACTCTTGGAGCTCACCCGCCATGTTGTGAGGAAGCTCAACTAGCCCACACAGGGAAATCCCATAAAGGTGCTCCAGCTATCAGCTCAGCTGAGGTTCCAGCCAGCAACTTCCAGATTTGAGTGAAGACTCCTTGAGCTAATTCCAGCTCCTAGCCCTCGAGTCACCCCCAGTCTGCAAGTCTTGCCAGCTGAGGCCTCAGACATTGGGGAACAGAAACCAACTGTCCTTGCTGTACCCTGTTCCTGACAACAAGGGTTGTTTTACACCACTAAGTTTTGGGGTTGTTTGTTATGCAGCAGCAGCTGACTGGAACACCAAGCAATAAGAGGAAAGGGCTGGTAGGAATCTGGGGAATTTTTCTTTCTATGGGCTCTTTTCTCCGTGAAGTAGAAAGCAAAGTTCCCACTGAGAGTGAGCAGAAAGGGAAGAGGTGTAGGAGTTCGAGGACAGAGGAGAAGATATTTCAAAATGTAGGAAACAACTAAGTATACATCACCAAATGAATGGATACACAAAATGTAGTACAGCCACCACATCCATACAATGGAATATGGTTCAGCCATTGAGAGCAGTTGTCATATTTCTGTGCCCCATGAATGTCCTGGTCAACATTCTTGAAAGCAACAACAACATTGAAAAGAGAAACAAATGCCAAGTTCTCATTAGGCTGTGCTCCAAAGCCATTGTCTGGTTTCTAATTGTGCTGATGAAGCTTAATGGCATTGGTGAATTTGAAATCGCTGAGGATCACAGAGCTGGGGAATTGTCAACTTCACAGGCAAGTTAGACAAAGGTGAAGCCACCAGCCCCAGATTTGACGTGCAACTCAAAGACCTAGAACGACGGAACAATCTGCTCCTGTCCCTTTAGCTTGGTTTTGTTTATACTGACAACCACAACTGTATTACGGACCAAGAGGAAGCAAGACAGAAACACACACAGGAGGGAAGAATCCTGGGACTCTGTTTTTCTGGGAATGTCATATGTACATACAAAGAAGTGGCCCAATGACAAAAAACGGAATGAAATTCTGACACATGTTGTAACATGGGTGAACCTTGGAAACATGCACGTGAAATAAACCGGACACAAAGGAATGTTGTATGATTCCACTTAGATAAGATATCTAGATTTGGCAAATTCTTACAGACAAAATGTAGACTAGAGGTTACCAGGCCTGGAGGCGGAGGGGAGTGGGGAGTTATTGTTTAATGGGTACAGAGTTTCTGTTTGGGATAATGAAAGAGTTCTGGAGATGACTGGTGGTAATGGTTGTGTAACATTGAGAACGTGCTTCTTAATGCCACTGAATAGCATTTTTTCTTTTTTTTTTTTCAGACAGAGTCTCACTCTGTTGCCCGGGCTAGAGTGCCTGTGGCATCAGCCTAGCTCACAGCAACCTCCAACTCCTGGGCTCGAGCGATCCTCTTGCCTCAGCCTCCCAAGTAGCTGGACTACAGGCATGCGCCACCATGCACAGCTATTAACATATTTTTCTCTTATTAGTAAAGATGAGGGGGTGGGTCTCATTCTTGCTGAGGCTAAACTCAAACTCCTGAGCTCAAGCGATCCTCCTGCCTTGGCCTCCCAGAGTGCTAGGATTACAGGCGTGAGCCACCATGCCCGGCCTGAACAGTACATTTTAAAATGGTTAGAAATGGCAAAATGGTATGTTTTAAAAAAATTTTTTAACAATTTTTTTAAGTGCAAGAGTTATTGCAAGAAACCTCAATTGCAAGGCAATGTTGAGCGCCCCCTAGAGGTCATGGTCCTGAAGTTAAGGTGAGACCTGTCAACCGGTTTGTGGATTTTTCTCCAGTCCCTCGGCAGCGCAGGTGCATGCAGCCTGCAGTGGGCGGATAGTTGGGGGGCTTCCCTGTGTGCCCAACGACCTGAGAGTGGGCACGGGAGTTGAGGGTGGGTGCAAGGAAAGGACTGCGACATCCAGAGGCTCTAAGAGGACGGGAGGGTAGACAGTGGACAGGTGGTTGGATTAATGAATGGCGGTCCTGGTGGGATGGAAGGAGTCTGGAGCCCGGACACCAGGTAGAGTGAGCTGGGGCCCTTCCAGAGTGCTGCTGGCGTGGGGTGCTCGGAGTTGAGATCATGGAGGGAGTGAGCGTGGGGGTCACAAGGAGCAGGTGGCAGATTGTGTTATGAGAGCCTCAAAGCTGAGGGTTTAGCTCTGCCCTGCATTGCTATTTTTATCTCACATCACTCTAATTCCACCCAAAGGGCATCTGGCTGGTACAGACCTCACCGCCCGGAGGATGTAGGGTCGTCATGGCAACCATATCTTCATCACTTTGGACCGGGGGTGGAGCCTGGCATTCAACTCCATGCAAACAGCCAGGCCCCCATCTTGGAGGGAGAGAGCATCGTTTGGAAGACCGTTCCTGGGCTGGGATTCCGTCTCTTAGCAGCCGTGCGCCTTCCTCTAGGAAGCCTTCCAGATTGTTCCAAATGCTTCCTCCCTCATTCAATCTGGCTTCTACCCTCAATCCCTGGTCCTGGGAGAGGAGGAAGCCACGGGGGTTGGGTGGGAATAGGGGGTATCTGAGAGTTCATGCCAAAGACAGGTCATCAGGAAATACATCCATAATATTTATTCAAAAAATATTATTGAAGGCCTACTATGTGCCAGGAACTGTGCTAGTGCCAGGGATCTAGGAGGCAATAAAACAAAGTCCCATTGCCTGTAATCCTAGCACTCTGGGAGGCCAAGGCAGGCAGAGTGCTTGAGGTCAGGAGTTCGAAACCAGCCTAAGCAAGAGCGAGACCCTGACTCTACTATAAATAGAAAGAAATTAATTATTCAACTAATATATATATATATGAAAAATTAGCCAGGCATGGTGATGCATGCCTGTAGTCCCAGCTACTTGGGAGGCTGAGGCAGGAGGATTGCTTGAGCCCAGGAGTTTGAGGTTGCTGTGAGCTAGGCTGACGCCACGGCACTCACTCTAGCCTGGGCAACAGAGTGAGACTGTCTCAAAAAAAAGAAAAAAAAGAACTGTGAGATAATAAATCTGTCTTCTAAGGGGACACCAAATTTGTAACAATTTGTTAGAGCAGCAAGAGGAAACAAATATACCCACATATCCAAACGATTTTCATTATAACATGTAATCAACATAAAAATTACTGAGATATTTTACATTCCTTTTTCCCCCCATATTAAGTCTTCAAAGTCCTATGTGTATTTTTTTTTTCTGGGACCCCAGTAGATCTTGGAACAATAAGTATGTTGTACTTACGGCACATCTGAACTTGGACCCCCCACGTTTCGAGTGCTCGGGGTGTCACATGTGGCTGGTGGCTATTGATCTTGGAAGCACAGATCTGGAATGTCAGGTGGTAATAAATGCGGGGGAGGAGGTTAGGAAGCGCTGGTGGAAGCAGAAAGGGGGAATTGTTTGGATTTTAAACAGGATGTTTAAAGAAGTCGCCCATGAGAAGATGACACGTGAATGTGAACGGCAGAGGGAACAGCGGGGGCAAAGTCCTAAAGCAAGGACCTGCTGCAACCAGCCAGTGGGTGGAGCAAAGTTAGTAAGGACAAGAGTGGCGGCTGCACATGGTGGCGCATGCCTGTAGTCCCAGTGACTTGGGAGGCTGAGACAGGAGGATCGCTTGAGCCCAGGAGTTTGAGGCTGCAGTGAGCTATGATGACACCTGGTTTTGACATCTGAGTTTGGTTTTTTGTTTTGTTTTGTTTTTGAGACAGGGTCTCGCTCTGTTACCCCGGCTAGAGTGCCACGTCGTCATCATAGCTCACTGCAGCCTCCAACCCCTGGGCTCAAGTGATCTTTCTGCCCTCGGCGTCCCATGTAGCTGGGACTACAGACACGCGCCACCACGCCTGGCTAATTTT
This sequence comes from Microcebus murinus, assembly GCF_040939455.1. Taxonomy (NCBI): domain Eukaryota; kingdom Metazoa; phylum Chordata; class Mammalia; order Primates; family Cheirogaleidae; genus Microcebus; species Microcebus murinus. Next base: position 65,510,267 of record NC_134119.1, read on the forward strand.
TTTCTATTTTTGGTAGAGAAGTGGTCTCGCTCTTGCTCAGGCTGGTCTCGAACCCCTGAGCTCAAGGATCCTCCTGCCTCGGCCTCCCAGAGTGCTAGGATTACAGGCGTGAGCCACCGCGCCCGGCCCAGGATGCTCAATCTTTCAACTCAGGCTTTCACACTGAGACCGTCTAGCAACTGACAGTGAGGATGGCCCTGCCTGTGGACAGACCCCTTTGGTCCTGGCTCTGGCACTCGGGGCTGTGTGGTCCCAGCCACGTGACTTCGCCTCTGTGAGCCTTAGGCCGCTGGCCTGCCCAGTGCCGGGGACGATCCCAACCTCATTTAAGAGGCTGCACGTCCAGGGCTGGGTACAAGGGCTGGACTGCAGCAACAACTCGATGGATGAGAGCTGCGGGGCGGGGCTTGGGAGGGTGACTTCACTTGTCTGTGCCTCAGTCTCCTCATCTATTAAATGGGATCATCATAGTACCTACCTTCTAGGGGTCTCGAGAGAATTCATTTGTTTAAGGTTTATGGAACATCCACTAATCATCAGGCATTCCTCTAGGCGTGGAGGAAATGCACTGAATGAGTAAGGTGTCCTTGCCTGCTGGGGTGACACCCTAGTGATAGGCCATATATAGGTATATACGCACGCAATTACATATAATTTTATATTTTATATGGAGTATGGAGAAAAGGACAAGTATTTTATATCACAAGGGCAGGAAGGCCTGACTGAAGAGGAGGCATTTGAGCACTTGGGGGAGGAGAGGGAGTGAGCCATGCAGATATCTAGGGGAAGAGTGGTCCCGGCAGCAGGTGCAAAGGCCCTGTGGCAGGACTGTGCTTCAGAAGGTTGAGGAGCACTAAAGAAGCCAGTGTGCATGGAACAGAGCGAGCGAGGCGGAGAGGGTAGGAGATGATGTCAGAGAGGGGACTGGGACCTTGCGAGTCGTAGTGAGGACTTTGGCTTTTATTCTGAGTGAGGCAGGAGCCACAGGAGGGATTTGAGGGGAAGAGTGACATTATCTCCCTTTTGTAACAGGATTCTGCTGCCACGTGGGGACCTTTCTGTTGGGGGCAAGGGCAGAAGCAGCAAGGAGGTGACTGCCATAGTCCAGGTGGGAGGTGACCGCAGCAGGGCTGGTTGCGGGGGTTGGACCTTGGATACATTTTGAAGTTCAAGGTCAACAGGATTTCCTGTGGGGTGGAATGTGGGGTGTGAGAAGCTTCCGGCCTGTGTGCCTAGAAGATGGTGCTTTCTCTGCAAGTCGAGGAATCCGCCACGCAAAGCCCTTAGCGCGTCCCGGGCAGGAAGGGTCCTACCTGTGCTGTGGCTTGGATGTCCTCGGCCAAGTCCCAGATTGCATCACCGGGAAGGAAAGGCGGGGCCGAGCCCGGTTACCCTTGGCAGGACCAGGTAGGCATCGGGCATGAGGCCAGCTCACATCCTCCCTCCAGCTACCTGTGCCTCCCCTTCCCCCGGCCAGAGAATAGATAGTCTGTCCCATCTGCTCCTCCAATTCGCCCTCACCCAGGTTTTTTTTTTGTTGTTGTTTCTTTTTTATCTCAGAGCAATACGGAGGTATAATTTTCTTTTTTTTTTGAGACAGAGTCTCACTTTGTTGCCCAGGCTACAGTGAGTGCCGTGGCGTCAGCCTAGCTCACAGCAACCTCCAACTCCTGGGCTCAGGCGACCCTCCTGCCTCAGCCTCCTGAGTAGCTGGGACTACAGGCATGCGCCACCATGCCCGGCTAATTTTTTCTATATATATTAGTTGGCCAATTGATTTCTTTCTATTTATAGTAGAGACGGGGTCTCGCTCTTGCTCAGGCTGGTTTTGAACTCCTGACCTCGAGCAATCCGCCCACCTCGGCCTCCCAGAGTGCTAGGATTACAGGCGTGATATAAATGTTTGGGTTACATAAATTGCTTTTGTACACTTTGAGTCAAAGGTATAAGTGTGCCCATCACCCAGATAGTGTGCACTGTACCTGTTAGGTGTGAATTTACTCGTCCCCTCCCCCACCGGACCTACTTGATTTCCGATGAGTTTTATTTCCATGTGTGCACAGGAGTGTTTTTTTTTTTTTCTTTTTTACCCTTTTTTGATTTTTTTTTTATTTTAGCGTATTATGGGGCTACAAGTGTTAAGGTTACATATATTGCCCATGCCCCTCTCCCCCCATCCATATGTGCACATGAGTGTTGATCGATTAGTTCCAACGTAATGGCAACTACACGTGGTGTTTGTTTTTCCATTCTTGTGATGCTTCACTTAGAAGAATGGGCTCCAGCTCCATCCGGGTTAATACAAGAGGAATTAGTTCACCATTTTTTATTATGACTGAGAGTACATATATAAATATACATATACCACATTATTTTTTTTTTTTGAGACAGAGTCTCACTTTGTTGCACAGGCTAGAGTGAGTGCCGTGGCGTCAGCCTAGCTCACAGCAACCTCAGACTCCTGGGCTCAAGCAATCCTCCTGCCTCAGCCTCCCCAGTAGCTGGGACTACAGGCATTCGCCACCATGCCCGGCTAATTTTTTCTATATATATTAGTTGGCCAATTAATTTCTTTCTATTTATAGTAGAGACAGAGTCTCGCTCTTGCTCAGGCTGGTTTTGAACTCCTGACCTCGAGCGATCCACCTGTCTCAGCCTCCCAGAGTGCTAGGATTACAGGCGTGAGCCACCGCGCCCGGCCTACCACATTTTGTTAATCCACTCATTATTGATGGGCACTTGGGTCGTTTCCACATCTTTGCAACTGTGAATTGTGCCGCTATAAACATTCCAGTGCAGGTGTCTTTTTTTTTTTTTTAATAAAATATCCTTTTTTCCCTTTGGTTAAATACCCAATAGTGGGATTGCTGGATCAAATGGTAGGTCTACTTTTAGTTCTTTGAGGTTTCTCCATACTACTATCCATAGAAGGTGTACTAGTTTGCAGTCCCGCCAACAGTGTATGAGTATTCCTTTCTCTCTGCATCCATGCCAGCATTTGTTGTTTTGAGATTTTTTTTTTTTTAATAAAAGCCATTCTCACTGGAGTTAGGTGGTATTTCTTTGTGGTTTTGATTTGCATTTCCCTAATGATTAGCTATGTTGAACATCTTTTCATATATTTGCTGGCCATTAGTCTCTCTTCCCTTGAAAAGCTTCTGTTCATGTCTTTTGCCCACTTTTTAATGGGGTTGTTTGATTTTTTTTCTTGCTGATTTGCCTGAGTTCTTTGTAGGTTCTGGTTACCAACCACGGATGTATAGCATGCAAATATTTTCTCCCATTCTGTAGGCTGTCTATCTGCTCTAATGATTGTTTCCTTGGCTGTGCAGAAGCTTTTTAATTTGATCAGGTTCCATTTATTTATTTTTTGTTATTGCTGTGATTGCTTTTGGGGTCTTCATCATAAATTCTTTGCTATGGCCAATGTCTATAAGAGTTTCCCCAACATTTTCTTCTAGAATTCTTATAGCTTAGGTTTAAGTCTGATATCCACCATGAATGAATTTTTGCGAGTGGTGAGACATGTGGATCCTGTTTAAGTCTTCTAAATATGGCTATCCAATTTTCCCCGCACCATTTATTGAATAGGAATTCTTTTCCCCAGTGTATGTTTTTGTCTGCTCTGTCAAAGATCAGATGGCAATATCAGGATGGCTTTATATCTGGGTTCTTTGTTCTGATCCATTGGTCTATGTCTCTATTCTTGTGCCAGTGCCATGCTGTTTTGGTTACCATAGCTTTGTAGTATAGCTTGAAGTCTGGTAAAATGAGGCCTCTTGATACATTCTTTTTGCGTAAGGGTACGTTGGCTATTCAGGATCTTTTCTGGTAGAAATTCAAAGCGTAGACTTCTTTTTTCTAGATTACGAAAAATGACATTGGTATTTTAATGGGGATTGCATTGAATCTGTAAATCATTTTGAGTGGTAGAGACATTTTAACAATGTTGAGTCTGCTGATCCATGAGCATGGTATGTTTTTCCATTTTTTTTCATCCTCTGTGATCTCCTTCCTCAGTGTTTCATAGTTCTCAATGTAGAGGTCTTTCACCTCCTTGGTTAAACATATTCCTAGGTATTTCGTTTACTTTGTTGCTATTGTGAAAGGTATTGAGTCTTTGATTTCAGTCTCAACTTGACTTTTTGGCATAGAGGAATGCTACTGATTTGTGTACATTGATTTTTGTAACCTGACACTTTGCTGAATTTATTTATCAATTCCAGGAGTCTCTTGGCAAAATCTTTGGGGTTTTCTAGATATAAGATCATATCATTAGCAAAGAGCTCACACATCTGTCTCTCTTTTAAAAATTTTTTAATTTGTCATTATTTTATAATTTTTTAAAGTGAGAAGTGGGTTCAGTTTCCTTTTTTTTGAGACAGGGTCTTACTCTGTCACCCTTAGTAGACTGCAGTGGCATCATCATGGTTCACTGCAATCTCAAACTCTTGGGCTCAAGTGATCCTCCTGCCTCAGCCTCCCCAGCAGCTGGGACTACTGGCAGGCACCACCACACCCAATATTTTCTTTCTATTTTTATATATATATATATTTTTTTTTGAGACAGAGTCTCGCTTTGTTGCCCAGGCTAGAGTGAGTGCCGTGGCGTCAGCCTAGCTCACAGCAACCTCAAACTCCTGGCTCAAGCAATCCTCCTGCCTCAGCCTCCCAAGTAGCTGGGACTACAGGCATTCGCCACCATGCCCGGCTAATTTTTTGTATATATTAGTTGGCCAATTAATTTCTTTCTATTTATAGTAGAGACGAGGTCTCGCTCTTGCTCAGGCTGGTTTCGAACTCCTGACCTTGAGCAATCTGCCCGCCTCGGCCTCCCAGAGAGCTAGGATTACAGGCGTGAGCCACCGCGCCAGGCCTTCTTTCTATTTTTAGTAGAGATGGGGTCTCACACTTGCCAGGCTGGTCTTGAACTGCTGAGCTCAAGCAATCCTCCCGCCTCAGCCTCCCAGAGTGCCAGGATTACAGGAGCCACCTTGCCCGGCCCATCTGTCCCCCTTAAAGTGAATGGAAATACCCATAGTCCAGCATTCTAGAAATCTGGATGGCAGTCTCATCTGCTCATTGTGTGTGCTTAGGCAAACGATCTCCCTTATCTGCAAAGGGGAAAATAATACTCAAAATGGCAGTGATAATGCCAGGAGCCACTTCACAGCTCCGTGATGGAGATTAAATGGGCTTTTGCCTTTTAAGGCCTTAGATCCTGGTAGGCCGAGAGCAGAAGCTCCACTAACAGTTCAGAAGCTTCCTTGCCGGGCAGCTTTCTCTGGTTCTTCTTTGCTCACCTTTCCCCTAAACAATGGAGTCCCTTAAAAACCCAGAACTGAGAGGCCTGTAATCCAGGCACTCTGGGAGGCCGAGGTGGGAGGCTCGCTTGAGTTCAGGAGTTCGAGACCAGCCTGAGCAAGAGTGAGACCCCCATCTCTACTAAAAATAGAAAGAAATTAGCTGGACAACTAAAAAATATATATATATATGAAAATTAGCCGGGCATGGTGGCGCATGCCTGTAGTCCCAGCTACTCGGGAGGCTGAGGCAGGAGGATTGCTTGAGCCCAGGAGTTTGAGGTTGCTGTGAGCTAGGCTGACGTCACGGCACTCACTCTAGCCTGGGCAACAGAGTGAGACTCTGTCTCAAATAAACTAACTAACAGAAAGCACAAAACAACCTAGAACTGACTCCAGCCTATGCTTTAGTTGGACTAAAGCCAGCGCGCTGCAATGACAGGCCACCAGTTTCCTGGGCTTCCAGCGAGCACGCGGCTCCCGGGACTCCGAGTGGCAGCAGTGGTGTGAGCCAGTGCCTCACAGGAACCTCTTTCCATACATCTGTATACCCTGCTGGCTCCGTTAATACAATTACCAAAGCCACTATAGCCAAGCCCACCGGCCCCATGTCTCCCACCACCATGGCCGCTACCAAAGCCACCATGATCACTAAGTTCCTTCCACAACCAGTGCTGTCATCTTCCCCGCCCCAAATCACCTGCACAACCGCTGCGCGCGTTTCCGGGACCACTTCAACCTCTTTGGCAGGGGGAAGCCAGGTCTCCCTGTGACAGGCCTGTCCTGACGTCACCGTTGTCGACATTCACAGACGGTGTTGCCCAACGACAAGTCTCATCCGCGGAGTCATGACCAGCAGAGGTTACAAAAGCAAAGCCCCTCTTCTTGCCACCTCCTTGGGGCCAGTTATGATTTCAATCACTTCCATTTTCCTGCGCTGTTCAACATACTCTTTTAGGTGTTGTTCTTCAGTGTCTTTCTTTCTTTCTTTTTTTTTTTTTTTGAGACAGAGTCTCGCTTTGTTGCCCAGGCTAGAGTGAGTGCCGTGGCGTCAGCCTAGCTCACAGCAACCTCAAACTCCTGGGCTCAAGCGATCCTCCTGCCTCAGCCTCCCGAGTAGCTGGGACTACAGGCATGTGCCACCATGCCCGGCTAATTTTTTCTATATGTATTAGTTGGCCAATTAATTTATTTCTATTTATAGTAGAGACAGGGTCTCGCTCTTGCTCAGGCTGGTTTTGAACTCCTGACCTCGAGCAATCCTCCTGCCTCGGCCTCCCAGAGTGCTAGGATTACAGACGTGAGCCACCACGCCCGGCCATTCAGTGTCTCTCTACTGGCGTCAAGAAGGATCTTTTTCACAGTCAAGGGGGCACCTGGTCTTGGAGAATCTTCTCTCTAGCACCCCCCCTTGGGTTCCACAACACTTTTCCATCCACCGTGTGTGGCCTGGCACTCATGGCTGCATCCCCCTGCTCCACGGTGGCATCTGCGGCCGACCCAAAGCCCTGGGGTCCCTGGGTTTGTATCTCTGCTTATCACACAGTCCCTGAGTGTCCCCATCGCTCACAGTAGCTCCTCATGGGTTGTTTCAAAGCTCAATCCTCTGCCAGGCGCGGTGGCTCACGCCTGTAATCCTAGCACTCTGGGAGGCCGAGGCGGGAGGATCGCTCGAGGTCAGGAGTTCAAAACTAGCCTGAGCAAGAGCAAGGCCCTGTCTCTACTAAAAATAGAAAGAAATTAATTGACCAACTAAAAATATATAGAAAAAATTAGCCGGGCATGGTGGCACATGCCTGTAGTCCCAGTTACTTGGGGGGGGCGAGGCAGGAGGATCGCTTGAGCCCAGGAGTTTGAGGTTGCTGTGAGCTAGGCTGACGCCACAGCACTCTAGTCCGGGCAACAGAGTGGGATTCTGTCTCAAAAAAAACAAAAAGTCAGGTTATTGAAGCATTATAATTTGCATGCACTAAAATTCACCCTTTTTATTTGACAAATGCATATGGTCAGGTAACCACCATGGCAATGAAGATATGGAAGAAGCCGGGTACAGTGGCTCACGCCTGTAGTCCCAGAACTTTGGGAACCTGAGGTGGGAGGATCACTTGAGCCCAGGAGTTCAAGACCAGCCTGGGCGACATAGCAAGACCTGTCTCTACAAGAATTAAAAATATTAGCCGTGGCTGGGCCCAGTGGCTCACGCCTGTAATCCTAGCACTCTGGGAGGCCGAGACAGGTGGATCGCTCGAGGTCAGGAGTTCGAAACCAGCCTGAGCAAGAGCGAGACCCCGTCTCTACTATAAATAGAAAGAAATTAATTGGCCAAGTAATATATATAGAAAAAAATTAGCCGGGCATGGTGGTGCATGCCTGTAGTCCCAGCTACTTGGGAGGCTGAGGCAGGAGGATCGCTTGAGCCCAGGAGTTTGCGGTTGCTGTGAGCTAGGCTGACGCCATGGCACTCACTCTATCCTGGCAACACAGTGAGACTCTGTCTCAAAAAATAAATTAGCCGGGTGTGGTGGCGTCTGCTTGCAGTTGTAGCTACTGGGAAGGCTAAGATAGGAAGATCCCTTAAGCCCAGGAGTTGGAGGCTGCAGTGAGCTAGGATCATGCCACTGCACTCTAGCCTGAGCAACAGAACAAGATCTTGTCTCTAAAAAAAAAAAAGAACAAAAAAATATGAAAGAATCCCATCATCTCTCAATCTGTCAAAATTCCCTTCTGCTCCTCTGTGGCTGACCCCTACCTCACCCCCAGCTCCTGGCAACCAGTCACCCTGTTCAAAGTGGTTATGGTTTTGCTTTTGCAACTATGCGGTCTCTGTGGACTTTTTATTTATTCATGCATTTTAGCAAGGCCCCTGGCTTCCATGTCATTCCTTTCCAGTGCTGAGGAGTAATTGGTTGTCTGGCTGGGCCACAGTTTCTTTATCCATTCCTCTGTTCAGGGCATTTGAGTTGTTTCCAGGTTTTTGGTAATTAGGAATAAAGCCACTATATTTGTGTGCATCTTGTGTATTTTGTGTTTGCTAGAGACAGGGGTCTCACTATGTTGCTCAGGCTGACCTTGAGCTCCTGGGCTCAAGTGATCCTCCCAGCTCAGCCTCCCTTGATCTCCTGGGCTCAAGTGATCCTCCCAGCTCAGCCTCCCTTGATCTCCTGGGCTCAAGTGATCCTCCCAGCTCAGCCTCCCCAGTAACGGGGACTACAGGGTTTTCAAGCTTCATCCACATTGTGGCATTGGTCGGTTGTCCCTTGTATTTCTGGCTAATATCCCTCTGTATGCAGGTGGCGCATCTTACTTACTGATTCATCAGTGGATGGACAGCTGGGGTGCCCCTGCCTTTAGGCTATTGTGAATATGCTGCTATGCACACACACAGGTACAAGTTGCGTGCAAACCTAAGTTTTGATTTCTCTTGGGTAAACAAGTAACAGTAGGATTGCTGAGTCACAAGGGAAGTGTATGTTTAACTTTGCAAGAAACTGCCAGACTGTTTTCCAGCGCGGCTGCCCCATTTTGCATTCCCACCAGCAGTGCGTGAGAGTTCGGATTGCCCTGCACGCTGGCTGGCACTAAGTACTTTTTTTTTTTTTTTTTTTTTTGAGACAGAGTCTCGCTTTGTTGCCCAAGCTAGAGTGAGTGCCGTGGCGTCAGCCTAGCTCACAGCAACCTCAAACTCCTGGGCTCAAGCGATCCTCCTGCCTCAGCCTCCCGAGTAGCTGGGACTACAGGCATGCACCACCATGCCCGGCTAATTTTTTCTCTATATATTAGTTGGCCAATTAATTTCTTTCTATTTATAGTGGAGACAGGGTCTCGCTCTTGCTCAGGCTGGTTCCGAACTCCTGACCTCGAGCAATCCTCCCACCTCGGCCTCCCAGAGTGCTAGGATTACAGGCGTGAGCCACCTCGCCCGGCTGTAGGTACTCTTTTATTTTTTATTTTATTATTATTATTATTATTTTAATTTTGGCATATTATGGGGGTACAGATTTTAAGGTTTCAATAAATGCCCATTTACCCCCTCCCCCCAAAAGTCTGAGTCTCCATCATGACCATCCCCCAGATGGTGCACATCTCACTCATTATGTATGTATATACCTGCCCTACTCTTTTATTTTTTAAATTAGCCATTCTGATATGTCTGTAGTGATCTCAACAGCATTTAGCACGGGAATACTCTTCTGTTTTTTGTTTTTTGGTTTTTTTTTATTTTTTTTATTTAGGCAGAGACTCTTTCTGTTGCCCAGGCTAGAGTGCTGTAGCATCAGCCTAGCTCACAGCAACCTCCAACTCCTGGGCTCAAGCAATCCTCCTGCCTCAGCCTCCCTAGGAGCTGGGACTACAGGCATGTGCCACCATGCCCGGCTACTTTTTTCTATATTTTTAGTTGGCCAATTAATTTATTTCTATTTTTTTAGTAGAGACGGGGTCTTGCTCTTGCTCAGGCTAGTCTGGAACTCCTGACCTCGAGCAATCCTCCTCACTCGGCCTCCCAGAGTGCTAGGATTACAGGTGTGAGCCACCATTACTGGCCGGTAATACTCTCCTCTTGACCACACTGGATTTTTTCACTTGATTCAAGGAGTCACGGCTGGACCTTCTCTTTCATTTCCTGGTTTCTGCTTTGTTCCCTGATGGCTGAAGAGCCACCAGCCTCAGTCTTCAGATCCCTTCTCCTCTCTCTTCCCCCTGCTCCCTCAGTGATCTAAGCTGGTCTCACGATGGTCAATACCACCGTTCTGGTGACTTCCAAGTGCCTGGGCCAGCCTGGCCGCTCTCCTGAGCTCTAGACCCACGTGGCCATGGCTGCCTTGGCATCTCCCCTTTGGGGTCCCAGGAACTCAAACTGGACAGATTCTTCCAACTGGATTCTCCCTTCTATGAAGGGAGGTTCTGATCTTTGAGATACTCAGGCCATAAAATTGAGAGTGATCCCTGACTTCTCCCCACTGTACATCAAATTGTCCAAGTATGTGGCTGATGGCATTTTTGAAATGTGCCCAGATCTGATCCCTTTTATACTTCCATCGCCACCCCATCCTGGCCCCAGCGGCACCTCCTCGTTGGCTCTGTTCCCACTCCTGGCTGCCCTGCCTCGGACTTGGCACAAAACCTTCCCATGACCCCAACACTGAATGACCCCTTTTATATGAAATGTCCAGGCAAACCCATAGAGACCGAAAGTGGCTTCATGGTTGCCAGGAATTGAAGGGCATGAGGTTTCTTTTTTTCAAAATTTATTTTTAATTAATTTTTTGTTGAGTTTCTTTCTCAGAAAGCATGAGGTTTCTTTTGAGGGTGATAAAAATGTTCTAAAATGGATTGTGGGCCGGGCGCGCCTGTAATCCTAGCACTCTGGGAGGCCGAAGAGGGCGGATAGCTCGAGGTCAGGAGTTTGAAACCAGCCTGAGCAAGAGCGAGACCCCGTCTCTACCAAAAATAGAAAGAAATTAATTGGCTAACTAATATATATAGAAAAAATTAGCCGGGCATGATGGTGCATGCCTGTGGTCCCAGCTACTCGGGAGGCTGAGGCAGGAGGATCACTTGAGCCCAGGAGTTTGAGGTTGCTGTGAGCTAGGCTGACGCCACAGCACTCACTCTAGCCTGGGCAACAAAGCGAGACTGTTTCAAAAAAAAAAAAAAAAAAAAAAATGGATTGTGATGTCAGTGCCCAAGTCTGTGAATATACTAAAGCCACTGAATTTGTACCCTAGATGACGTGTATGCTATGTGAGTTATATCTCAATAAAACTGCCACCACACTCCCCCAGATCCCCCAAAAGAAAGAATCCCGCTACCCATGGCTCTCGTCTGGCACAGAGTAGACCCAGCGTCCTCACTATAGCCAGTGAGGCCCTGTGACCTGTCTTCTGCCTCCGATCCCCAATGCCATCATCTCTCCAAACACGTCACCAGGACTGTCCCTTTGGCTCACTCTGTTCTAGCCTCACTGGCCTCCTTGCATGTTCTGCCTCAGGGCCTTTGCACTTACTGTTCCCTTGGCTTGGAATCCTCTTTTCTGGTTTTGACTTGGCCAGAGGAGGGTTTGGGTACCAACAAAATCAACTCTATGTAGATAGCACGTGTTTGTCTGTTGCAGGCAGAATAACGGTCCCCTAAAAATGTCTACATCCTAATCATTGAACCTGTGAATATGCTACTTTCCATGCCAAAAGGGACTTTGCAAACTGATTACACGAAGGATCTTGAGACAGGGAGACTATGGGTTGGGGGGAGAGACTGGAAGATGACTTTGAAGATGGAGGATGAAGTTGCATGCCAAGGACAGCAGGCAGCTTCTAGAAGCCAGAAAATGCAAGGAAACGGATTCTCCCTAGACCTTCCTCGCAGCTCTGTTGACACCTTGATTTTTAACCCAATGAAACCCATTTCAGACTTCTTACTTTCAAAATTACAATAAATTTGTGTTGTTTTAAGCACAAAGTCTGTGATAATTTGTTACCAGCACAATCTTGAACTTTCCTGTAGATGAACTCATTTAATCCTCAAACGCACCAGCGAGAGAAAAACTATTGTCAACCCATTTTCCAGATGAAGAAACAGAGGCAAGAGAGGTTAAATGACTTACTCGGAGGTTACACAGCTGCTAAGTGGCCAGGCCAGGATACACCCACCTCCTGCAGTTGGGAGACGGAAGCCAGGTCGTATGATGTTAATCTGAGCCCACATGGGCCCAGGCTGTTTTCGGCTTGCCAAGGGGGCCAGCAGCTGTCACACTCTGCTCTCATTGGGCACGGGGAGGGGCGCTCAACTCCAACTCCCGGATACACGCGGGGGTTGTTCCTGTAGTCACAATGGCCAGGGGGCCACTTTTTCGGCATTTGGTGGGTGGAGTGGAAGCCAAATCTCCAGCCATGCTGGGGACAGTCTCACAATGAGGAATTGTCCCAGCCCAAATGCCAGCAGTGCCGTTGCTGAGACGCACAGACGCTAAGCGTGGAGCCTACACTTCCACTGACTGCTGCGTCTAGTGGCTAAAAACAAGGATTCCGGATCTGCCCGCCTGGGCTCAAAACTGGCCCCAAACACACCTGGCTTGGCCACGGACTAGCTACGTGACCCTGGGCAAATCTTTTAAGCTTCCTATGCTTGATGATGTCACCTGAAAAATGGGGATAATAATAACCCTTTCCTCATAATCATGTGAGCACTAAGGTAATACTCGCTAATTGCTTAGAACAATGATGGGAGACACTCAGGGCTATTAAGCATTAGCTTTGAGGGTTATTATGTTAGTAGCAAGTGCTTGGTATCTAAACCTATCATCCCTTCTAGTCTTGGTGGCCCTTTGTGCAGGTCTGAAGGGCGTCAGGGTTACTTGCCTTGCTCAGCACAATGAAGGGTGTTTGTTGATCGACTGACTGATGGACTGATAACAAGGCATCAGCATCCTGAGTGTCTTCGGTCACCAGGGGAGGTAAACAAATGCTCAGAGACAGCAAGGCCAGGCAGGACCACGGGTTTATTGGGGGCTCCACGCACACGCACTCACGGCATCACACAACGGCACAGGTAACTAGGGACACGCACGGTGGCCTCCACCCGCAGCTGGGGCCCAGAGGCAGTGGGATGCAGTCTCCTCCCTGGAGGCCCAGGCCCAGCTGGGTCCCTGCCTCCTGGGCGGCTGAGGGAGGGGGCTGCTGGGGCGGGCCACAGGCCTGGACAGGGGAAGCGAGCAGGTGAGGCCGGGAGGGCCGGGCCCGAGGGGCTCCCTGCCCTCACTCCAGGGACTGCAGCATCAGCAGCTGCTTCAGCACCTTCGTCTGGCTGGTCTCGCGGATCTCGCCGGCTAGGAACATCTCGTCCACGACCGTGTAAACCTGTGCCAACAGAGACCGGGGGCCTGGCGGGACAGAAGGGCTTGCAGGACGCCAGCCCACACCCTGCTGCCCCAAGAGCCAGGACACAGACCCCAGCAGGGGCACTGGGTGGCCACGGGGCCATAGGCCACCCTTCGTCCCCCCTCCTTTGGCTCCTTGAGCCTCCTCTTCACCAGGAGCCTACCTTATAGAAGTTGAACACCAGGTCCAGCTCACAGACGTTGTGGAAATACTCATTTAAGACCTGGGAGAGGAAGACAGAGAGTTGGAGACGGGCAGGGAGAGTGACATGCACACACAGAGACAGGAAGGAGGTCATGAGAAAGAGACCAAGGGGAGACAGGGGGAAGAGAGACAGAGAGAGACACAGGAGCAAGGATCACCATAAAGAGATGGCAAAAAAGAGAGAAACAGGAAGGTTGGGAGAGAAAGACAGACAGACAGACAGATCCAGGAAGAGGAGTAGGAGAAAGGGACAGATACAGACACGGGGAAGGCAGAGAGAGAGAGAAGCAAGCACAGGGATCACGTAATGACAAAAAGAGACAGTAAAAGACTAGGGCACAGAGGGAAAGACACAAGCAGAGCGACAGCTGGATGGGCAGAGACAGGAAGAGACGGGCAGAGACGGGAAGAGACAGACAGTGACGGACACAGACAAAAAAGAACCAGGTGGGTACAGAGAGAGTCCCATCCACTGTGGTGGGGGGTGGGGACCAGGAGGGGACCAGGGAGGGCTCTCGATGCTCGAGGGCCACACGGGGGCTGCCTGCCCACCCCCACCCCCCTGCGCACCTCCACGAAGTTGTGGATGGCCTCCAGGTAGGCCAGGTTGTTGTCGTTGACGTCGACGCAGATGCAGAAGTAGAGGCCGGCGTAGCGTCGGTAAATGATCTTAAAGTTCCGGAACTGTGGGGCAGAGAGGCTGTGAGCGACAGGGCAGGGCCCGGCCCAGTGTGCCGGGCAGAGTGGGGCCAGCACAGCCTTCCACTGCACACGTGGTCCCTGGGTCCCAGCTCCGTGTCTGGCCCTGCGCTGGAGGCACAGTGGTAGCTGAGACAGGCTGGGACACGCTCTCTCGGGGCTCACGGTCCGGTGGAGGAAGACTTATCCCCAAGAGGGGGGCAGGCATCTCCAGAGTAGGCAGAACTGGGTTGTGGGAGCCCAGAAGAGGTGCCTAACGCCCTCTGAGCCTGGGATTGGGGCATGGGAGGGCTTCCTGGAGGAGGCAGCGCGGGAGCCGAGACCTGGGGGAGGGGCAGGGGCTGCCATTCCAGACGGAGGGAACTGCCTGTGCAAAGGCCCAGGGCCAAGACGGAGCGTGGCTGCGTGGCGTGTTCAGCAGCAGCCATCGACCTCGCCACTCCCTTCTGACTCCCTGCTACCTCTGGAGACAAATTCCTTAGCCTGGAATTCATTCATTCAATCATTCTACAAACATTTCCTGAGCACCTACTATGTGCCAGGCCTGTGTTGAGCAGCCCAGGTGGTCACCACTGTGACCAAAATGACCCCAGGCCCTGCCCTCACTGAACTGTAATATACATAAATATTAGAATAGCAATGCAGGGCCAGGTGCGGTGGCTCATGCCTGTAATTGTAGCCCTCTGGGAGGCCGAGTCAGGACGATCGCTCAAAGTCAGGAGTTTGAGACCAGCCTGAGCAAGAGTGAGACCCCATCTCTACTAAAAATAGAAAGAAATTAGCAGGACAACTAAAAATATATAGAAAAAAAATTAACCAGGTGTGGTGGCGCATGCCTGTAGTCCCAGCTACTCGGGAGGCTGAGGCAGGAGGATCACTTGAGCCCAGGAGTTTGACGTTGATGTGAGCTAGGCTGACGCCACGGCACTCACTCTAGCCTGGGCAACAAAGTGAGACTCTGTCTCAAAAAAAAAAAAAAGAATAGCAATGCAGGGACGCAGACTTAATTTTATGGGCGTGTGTGTAAAAGTAGATAAAGAGATAGATATCAACATGCACATCCGGTTGTAAAGTACCCATCTGGCCAAACTGAAAAAAAAAACCAAAAAAACCCAATCCCAGCTCTAGGTCTGGGACGTGTGTGTGGCACCCCCTGGTGGCAACCTCGAGTGCCAACAATAACCTTTGGATTTTTTACTCATCTTTTTCTGCTCATCCTTTTGTTAATTTCTTTTTTCTTTCTAGCAACAGGGTCCTGCTATGTCGCCCAGGCTGGAGTGCAGTGGCGGGATCATAGCTCACCGTAACATCCAACTCCTGAGCTCAAGCGATCCTCCTGCCTCAGCCTCCCAAGAGGCTGGCATCACAGGCCGGCGCCACCACACCTAGCATTTCGTCTTATTATTACAGTAATGCCTGCGTGATCTGTGGATAAATGATCAGCACACACCCCCCTTTTCTTGACATTCTGCCTTTCCTGCTCTCACACTCCCAGCTCTCCTACCCCTCTGGCTGCTGCTCTGTCTTTGCAGCCTCCTAGTCCTCTATTTTTAAGGTCAAGGCCTCTAGGGAGCTGCCCCAGGCCTTCGACTTGTCTCCTGCCACACACTCCCAAAGTGATCTCCTCCTGCAGGCGGCAGCAGACTCCTCCCCTGTGCCCCCCCAGCCACTGCCCTGCTCCACCCTGACCGCTCTAGGTCGTCGCTGTCTGGCAAGGGTCTGTCATCCCACCGGACTGTGAGCCCGTGAGGGAGGCCGGGGCCGTCACCCTGTGTCCCCGGCACCACCCTGCATAAGGCTGCCACTGACGAACACTGCTCAAAGATGTCCACCTCCTAATCCCTGGACCCTGTGAATATGGCACCTTACATGGCAAAAAGGGACCTGGCAGATGGGATGAAGTTAGGAGCCTGAAGTGGGACAGGAGCCTGGATTATTCCGGTGGGACCGACACGATCACAGGGGTCCTTAGGAGGGAAAGAGGCAGACAGGACACAGCGGGCAGAGCGGCTGGGAGACGCCACGCTGCTGGCTCTGAGGATGAGCAAGGGACGCTGAGCCGAGGAAAGCAGGTGGCCTCTGGGAGCTAGAAAAGGCAAGGACTAGCTGTGCGTGCCCTCTCTGTGCAGGGCCTTCCACGTTTCCATGTCCTGCCCAGCCCTCTCCCTGAACTCCAGCTTGTCACTCCCTCCTGGACATCCCTGCCTCCACGGGGATGTGAATGACCCTCGGACGTGACCTTCCCAACACCTCCCTCCTGCTCTCAACCTGCTGCCCCTCTCAGACAGTGCCAGCTCCGTCCCACTGGAGGCTCGAGCAGGAAATCCAGGCAGCATCCCTGGCTCTGCTTTCCGGCACATTCCATTCCAGCCTTTGGTTTTCTGCTCCTCACCCTCCCCAGGGCTTCCACGCGGGTCCAGTCTCCAGCATCCCTCACCCTGAACGCCGCGGTCGCCCCGCTTCTGCTCTTGCGCCCTGTACAGGATCCCTAAAGCCCAAGTCGGCCCATGGCCCTTCTCTGGTCAAGACCCTTCTGCGGCTCCCATCTCACTCCCAGTAAGAGCCCAAGTCCTCCCTGTGACCCCCAAGGCCCTGCACCATCAGCCCCTGTTATCTTTTCCCCCCTCATGAGCCCTCAATTGCCTTCCTCCCTGGCTTATTCCACCTTAGACCCACCAGCCTTGCTATTCCTGGAATGTCGTAGGTGTGTGCCTGCCTCAGGGCCTTTGCACTTGCTGTTCTCTTGGCTTAGAATGATCCTCTCTCAGATAACATCTCTTTTACTCCGCCAACTCCTTCAGATCTGGCTCAGATCTTTTCAGCGATATCTTCCTGACCAAACCATTTAAACCTGTACTCCACTCCCCAGAGTGGACACCCCAGTACCCTTACCTCCCCCAATACTTGCTTATTTTTCTCCCCGGCATTTGCCACCACCCGATACACTACATCTTCTACTGTCTGTCTCCCACTGACCAGAACATCACCCTCAACTCTCCGAGGACAGGGATCTGCGACTGTTACGATCACTGCTGGATCCCTAATGCCCAGAACAGTGCCTGGCACACACGGTAGGCCCTTGATAAATATTTGTTGAATTCTACAGGACAATCGGTCCGGTCTCTTGAATAGGTTAATTTCATGGTAATAAGAGGTGGAAACTTCTAGATTAAAAGAGACCAAAGAGACATAGCAACCAAAAGCAACATGAGCCTTCACTGGCTTTGAACAAATCAGCTTTTTTTTTTTTTTTTTTTTTTGAGACAGAGTCTCGCTTGTTGCCCAGGCTAGAGTGAGTGCCGTGGCGTCAGCCTAGCTCACAGCAACCTCAAACTCCTGGGCTCAAGCAATCCTTCTGCCTCAGCCTCCCGAGTAGCTGGGACTACAGGCATGCGCCACCATGCCTGGCTAATTTTACATATATATATTAGTTGGCCAATTAATTTCTTTCTATTTATAGTAGAGACGGGGTCTTGCTCTTGCTCAGGCTGGTTTCGAACTCCTGACCTCGAGCAATCCGCCCGCCTCGGCCTCCCAGAGTGCTAGGATTACAGGCTTGAGCCACCGCGCCCGGCCAACAAATCAGCTTTGAAGATGTGGAGGGAATGGGGAAATGTAAGTTCTGATTGGGTACTAAAGTAATATTAATGAAGTATTACTAATTTTCTCAGGTTTGAGAATAGTATCCTGGGGACAGAGGAACATGTCTTTATTTTCAAAGCTGTATCCTGAAATATTTAGGGATGGAATGTCATGATATCTGTGATTTGATTTAAAACACTGCAGCAAGCTATCTTTGCGATACTATTCGCTCTACTTCTGTGTGTTTTAACATTTCTATAAGAAGTTTTAAAAAGGCACCAAAGGGCCAGGTGCAGTGGTTCATGCCTGCAATCCCAACACTTTCAGAGGCCAAGGCAGGGGGATCACTGAGGCCAGGAGTATGAGACCAGCCTGGGCAACACAGTGAGACCCCATCTCTACAAAGAAATTTTTTTAAAGTTAGGTGGGCCTGGAGGTATGTGCCTGTAGTCCTAGCTACTTGGGAGGATCTCTTGAGCCCAGGAATTCAAGGCTGCAGTGAGCTATGATTGCACCACTGCACTCTGGCCTGGGTGGCAGAGTGAGACCCTGTCTCAAAAAAATAAATAAAATTTTAACATAAAAATAAAGGAAGGAAGCAAGCTAGAAAGCATGTTGAATGAGAATGAATGAGTGTGGGAAGCAGGTGGGGTCTGAAGGATTCTTGTAATCAGAGGTGAGGCAGGAGGTGAGGCAGGAGAGGCCACAAGGAAGCAGGGGGTGTAGAAGGCATGGGGGGTGTCACCTCCACGAAGTTGGTATGTTTAGCATCTCGGACGGTGACCACGGCGTGCACCTCCTCGATCAGCTTCTGTTTCTCATCATCATCAAACTGCATGTACCACTTGGCCAGGCGCGTCTTGCCAGCCCGGTTCTGGATGAGGATGAAGCGGATCTGGGGGCAGCAGGAGGAAGAGGAGGAGGAGGGGGAGTGAGAAAGGCAAGGAAGGCACTGCCTGACAGCCCCACCCAGCCCCGAAGGGCAGACAGGGCCTCCAGGCTGTGTGCCTTCCGGGAGCCTGGCCGCCACATGCTCTGTGCCAGGTCCCTCCAATACCCCAGCAGAGTGACTATCCTTCCACCAAGTGGCTGACTCTGGAGTCAGCGCCAGGGTCCCCAGGCTCCACTGCCTCTCTGAGCCTGTTTCTCACCCGCAAAACAAGTTTCCCAAGAAGATTCATCGTGCCAGGGTGTTTTCAAGTTTTTAACTTTCAGTAAGTTTATGAACCTAGTTCAGTAACTGGTATGCAGCAGGCACTCAATACATGTTTGAGTTTCAGACTTCTTTGGTCTTAATCCTGATTCTGTCGCTTCTTTTTTTTCCTCTTTGCTTACTAATGTTTTAAAATACTGAAACAGGCTGGGCGCGGTGGCTCATGCCAGTAATCCTAGCACTCTGGGAGGCTGAGGCGGGAGGATCACTCAAGGTCAGGAGTTTGAGATCAGCCTGAGCAAGAGTGAGACCCCGTCTCTACTAAAAATACAAAGAAATTAATTGGTCAACTAAAAATATATAGAAAAAATTAGCCGGGCCTGGTGGCACATGCCTGTAGTCCCAGCTACTGGGGAGGCTGAGGCAGGAGGATTGCTTGAGCCCAGGAGTTTGAGGTTACTGTGAGCTAGGCTGACGCCACGGCACTCTAGCCTGGGCAACAGACTGAGACTCTGTCTCAAAAAAAAAAAAAAGAAAGAAAGAAAGAAAAAATTCACATACCATTAAATTTACTCACTTAAAATATAGACAATTCAACGGTTTCTAGTATATTCCCAGTTGTACGAAAAGCACCACTAATTCTAGAACAAGAAAACTAAAAACAAAAAAAAGCATCACTAATTCCCCCTGATCCCCCCTTCCCCTAGCTCCTGGGAACCACTAATCTACTTTCTGTCAATATTAACATTTTTTCAAGGTTCATCTACCTTAAAATGAAGAAAGTATCAGTGCTTTGTTTCTTTATTCCCCCCCCCCCCGCCATTTTCTGTAGTTTAATACTTGGCTTGGCCAGGCCGGGCTGCACGTGGTGGCTCACACCTATAATCCCACCACTTTAGGAGGCTGAGGCAGGATGACTGCTTGAAGTCAGGTGTCTGAGACTAGCCTGAGCAAAAGTGAGACCCTGTCTCTACTAAAAACAGAAAAATTAGCCAGGTGTGGTGGTGCACGCCTGTAGTCCCAGCTACTTGGGAGGCTGAGGCAGGAGAATGGCTTAAGCCCAGGAGTTTGAGGCTGCAGTGAGCTATGATGATGCCACTGCACTCTAGCCAGGGTGACAGAGCAAGACCCTGTCCAAAAACAAAAACAAAGTTGGCTGAACATCCCTGTTATTACATTCATTCATCCAACAAATGTTTATTCAGTTACTTCATTTTTTTATGAATGAATAATATTCTCCTATATGGATATACAGCCTGAGTATCCCTAATCCGAGAATCTGAAATGCTCCAAAATCTGAAACTTTTTGAGTGTCGATAGGGCACCACAAGCAAAAAAATTCCACACCTGACCTCGTGTGACAATCACAGTTAAAGCGCACTCAAAATTTCATTTTGTGCACAAAATTATTAAAAATATTATATAAAATTACCTTCAGTCTATGTATATAAAGTGTACATGAAACATAAATGAATTCTGTATTTACATTTGAGTTCCATCCCCAATGTATCTTATTCTACATACGCAAATATTCCAAAATCCGAGATTATCCGAAATCCAAAACACTTCAGGTTCGAAGCATTTCAGATAAAGGACATTCAACCTGTAACACACTTTATGTATTTATCAGTTGATGGACATTTGGGTTTTTTCCACTTTTTGGCTGTTTTGAATAATGCTGCTATGAACATTCACGTACGAGTTTTTGTATTGACGTATGTTTCATTTCTCTGGTATATACCTAGAATTGCTGGATCCTAGGGTAACTCTAAGTTTAACTTTCTCAGGAATTGCTAAACTCTTTTCTTTCTTTCCTTTGTTTTCTTTTTAACCGGCGAGACAGCAGCCTTCAATATCAAATGAAGGTGCATTCCTAGGAATTGTTAACCTGTTTTGCAAAGCATATGACACTTCTTCTGCAAGTATGCACTACCATGCCCAGCTAATTTTTTCTATTTTTTTGGTAGAGACAGGGTCTGTCTGTCACTCAGGCTGGTCTCCAACTCGTGAGTTCAAACGATCCTCCTGCCTCCGTCTCCCAGAGTGCCAGGATTACAGGCGTGAGCCACCATGCCCGGCCATTCATCATTATTTATTTAGCTTTGAGAAAACCATGGTCCAAGCTCACCTTGCTAGAAGTTTTGGGCCCAGCTCTGCCTGAGACAGGCATGCCTATGCCCATTTTATAGATAAGCAAACCAAGGTTCAGGGAAAGGAAGTCTCACAGGAATAAAGCAGAGAGCTGGGAGTCCAAAGGCTTTGCTCTGAACCCCCACATGCCAGTTTGTGGGAGTTTCTACCTCTTTCCTAGGAGTCCACTCTCTTTCCTAAGCCTCATCCTCCACACACTCTATCCTCCCTCCCCCACCAGCCGAGCTCCACAGGAACAGGATATTACACTCTCCTCCCAAGAACTCCTTCTGCTGAGCCAGGGAAAAGCACTGCCTAGCAGGGCAGGGGTTCTGGGCAGGAAGGGAAGTGAGGGGACCCACAGCGGGAAGCCACAGGCTAGGGGCAGAGCCAGAGACATCTGGGGCGTGTAGGGAGGAGAACTAGAAGCAAGCATACCGAGTTGAGAGAAAGCTCTGCCTCTTACTCCCAAATTCCCTCATACATCTCTCCCTGTTTCTCTTTCCAAGTAGAATCTCTGTACCTCAGGGAATCCACCCTGGGAAGTCCCCTCCCTCTGGCGTCCTCACCCTTCTGCTGTCCCCTGTGGATGCCCCCCCAACCTTCCCTGCTTCCAATACCTCTCCCCTAGAGTGGTTCCCTTCCCACACCCACTTTCTTGGTTTTAGATCCCTCCCTCAGGCCTTAGTGGGCCTTTTATTGGGGACATCCCTTCTCCAACTGCTAGGCCTCCTCCCTTGTTCCAAAGGTCACATATTGCCTCCAAGGACCCTGTTCCCTGGGGAGACTCCTCCCTGGTCTGATACCCTCTCCCATTCATCTTCTTTCCTGCCCAAAGAACCCTTTTTTTTAGTTCCAAAGCCCCAACCTGGGGTACAAGGGCATCCCAAATCCAACGCTCAGTCTAAGCCTCAAGAGCTTCTTCCCAAAATCTCACGCTTCCAAACCTATTCCCTATTCTCTTCTCTTGAAGAGACCTACTTAATTGCTCGCCATTCATTTCTGGTATCCACTGCCTACCCCTATGCTGTCTCTCCTTTTGCAGCAAGCTTTCTCAGACCCTAAGGCCGTATTCCTTACAGTTGCCTACTTCTGTTCTCCCGTGCCCAGTCTCTTTCCCTTGACATTACCTCTTTCATCAGCAGTACCCTGCCCCTGTTTCGACAACTCCTCTCGGCCTGCAAGGCCAGCTCCTTGCCTCCGAGACCCTCTCCCACCAGGATGACCTCCCTCCCCTGTTCCAATGTCTCCGGCTCTTCTCCAAGGATCCTGCCACACTCCCAAAGAGCCCTCCTTTGGGAACGTCCCCTCCCCACCTCCAATACCTTTTCCCTACGCCCCACGAGTTGCCTCCCCAGTTTCAGAAGCCGCCAACCATCTCCAATGTCTCCCACCTAAACACCCCTTTTTCCTTGGCACCCTGTCCCCAATGACCCCTCTCCTCCAGACCCCCTGCGCACCCCAACGCGCAGAATCACGGCCTTGTTACCCGCCTTCCCGGCCCTCCATCGGCCCCAATCCCGAGAGCCCGCGCCCGGCCCAGACCCTCCGCGGCGCGGGGGGGTGCTTGTCAGCGCCCAATCGAGCCAGTTATTTGCACGTGGACCCCCCTCCGCCCGTCCCCAGCGTGGGCGCGCCCCCGTTACCATGGCGACCCCCGTCCGGACCCCAGCTGCCCGGGTCCCGCGGCAACTGGGCAGCTCCGGCACTGACTGCAGTTAGGGGGCCCAGGGCTAGAGCGCACTTCCGGCAGAGGGACCCGCCCGCCCTCTCGCGCAAAGCCCGCAGGGAGTAGTAGTTTCACGAATGGGTCGGCTTATTTGGGCCACATGCTAAGGAGAAGGGCCGGGCCACTTCCCAGCATGCTGCGCGACCATCCTTTTCCTATCAAAAGAATGAGGCCCCGAAATGCATGCTGGGAGTCGTGGGAGAATGTCTCTTCAGGGGACTACAATTCCCGACATGCTTTCACAGCCACCAAGGCGGGCGTTGCATTCCGGGAAATGTAGTTTTCTTAACATCCTACACCCATCTCCCACTGCCCCTTACATGCAATCTGAGCATGCTGGGAATACTAGTTTTAAAAAAATAACTGCGTTGTGGAGCTAGAACTGTAACTCTCTTTCCATTCAGTGCTTTGTTTAAAATATGTTGAGTGTTTCCCTATGGGAGACAATGGTTTATGAGCACGAATTTGGGAGTCAGAGTGTGTGGAAATCTTGCCCTTGTACATCTTGTCTGTCTGACTTTGGGCCAGTGACTTCACCTCTTTTTTCTTTTTTCTTTTTCTTTTCTTTTTTTTTTTTTTGAGACAGAGTATCACTTTGTTGCCCGGGCTAGAGTGCCGTGGCATCAGCCTAGCTCACAGCAACCTCAAACTCCTGGGCTCAAGCAATCCTGCTGCCTCAGCCTCCCGAGTAGCTGGGACTACAGGCATGCACCATCATGCCTGGCTAATTTTTTCTATATATTTTTAGTTGGTCAATTAATTTCTTTGTATTTTTAGTAGAGACGGGGTCTCGCTCATGCTCAGTCTGGTCTCGAACTCATGAGCTCAAGCAGTCCTCCTGCCTCAGCCTCCCAGAGTGCTAGGATTACAGGCGTGAGCCACCTTGCCCAGCCAACTTCACCTCTTAATTCAATGTATTCATTGGAAAAATAGGAGGCCTCAAGGGGTCACCTCTGTAGGGTTGTTTTAAAGCTTTGAAAAATTTCCAAATAGAACAATTCACAATTGCAAAGATGTGGAAACAACCCAAGTGCCCATCAATACATGCATGAGTGGATTAATAAAATGTTGTTGATATATACCAAGGAGTACTACTCAGCCATAAAAAAATGGTGAACTAATACCTCTTGTATTAACCTGGATGGAGCTGGAGCCCATTCTTCTAAGTGAAGTATCGCAAGAATGGAAAAACAAACACCACATGTACTCACCATTAAATTGGAACTAATTGATCAACATCTATGTGCACATATGGAAATAACATTCATCGGAAATCAAGCAGATGAGAGCGGGGGAAGAGGGGATGGGTAAATTCACAGCTAACAGGTACAGTGCACACTATTTGGGGGATGAGCACAGTACAAAAGCAATTTATGTAACCAAAACGTTTGGATCCCTGTAATATTCTGAAATAAAAGAGAGAGAGAGAAACAGAGAGAGAGAGAGACAGAGAGAGAGAAAAGAAAAATTTCCAAAGTACATAGGACAGTGCCTGACACATAGTAAATGCTCAATAAATATTAGTTCTTGAGACTGCCTGAGAATTCTGGGTGCTGTAAGCTATTTCAAATTAAAACAAATAAAATAAAGTAGTTCACATTATGAATGTTCATTGATAATATATGTCAGGTCATAGGGGGCATCTCACTCACTTCCTATCCAAGGGTACAGTTATCTTCTTTGAGTTGCTCAAATATGCCAAGTGCTTTTCCATCCAGGACCTTTCCTTGGCCCTTTCTCTTCCCTGGAAGGCCTGTCCTCCATTCATTCCATGGCTGGCCTCTTTTCTTCCTTTAGCTTAAGCACCACTGCCAGGGATGTACATGGAGGACCCTGCCTAGGAAGGTCACCCTTCCCTACTGGCATAATTCTCTAGGTCACAGGTTAGTTTGGTTTTTAAATGGCTTTTATTGCAACTTGTAATAATTTTATTTGCCGTGTGTGTGTCCCTAGATCTACCATTAGATGGTAAGCTGTTGAGGGCAGGGACTCTGCCTGGTAACAGTGTCTTCATCATGTAGAACATGGTGGCACATAGTATGCACTCAATAAAGGTATTACTCCCTTTCTGCCCGGCAGTTAGTGCTGAGAGTATGAAATGAGTGCTCCAGGCTCGGAACACACATTTATTATTAAAAAATCCAGGCCAGGCGTGGTGGCTCACCTGTAATCCTAGCACTCTGGGATGCTGAGGTGGTCGAATTGCTTGAGATCAGGAGTTCGAGACCAGTCTGAGCAAGAGCCATACCCCGTCTCTACTAAAAATAGAAAGAAATTAGCCAAACAGCTAAAAATAGAAAAAATTAGCCAGGCATGATGGCACATGCCTGTAGTCTCAGCTACTCGGGAGGCTGAGGCAGGAGGATCGCTTGAGCCCAGGAGTTGCAGGTTGCTGTGAGCTAGGCTGATGCCACGACACTCTAGCCCCGGCAAGAGAGTGAGACTCTGTCTCAAAAAAAAAAAAAAAAAAAAAAAAATCTTGGCCAGGCGCAGTGGCTCACGCCTGTCATCCTAGCACTCTGGGAGGCCGAGGCGGGTGGATTGCTCAAGGTCAGGAGTTTGAAACCAGCCTGAGCAAAAGCGAGACCCCTGTCTCTACTATAAATAGAAATTAATTGGCCAACTAATATATATTTATATAAAATTAGCTAGGCATGGTGGCACATGCCTGTAGTCCCAGCTACTCCGGAGACTGAGGCAGAAGGATTGCTTGAGCCCAGGAGATTGAGGTTGCTGTGAGCTAGGCTGACGCCACGGCACTCACTCTAGCCTGGGCAACAAAGCAACACTCTGCCTCAAAAAAAAAAAAAATCTTTAAAAAAACAAAGAAATAAATAAAAGTATTACTGTTGGCACTGAGGTGAGACACTAATAAAAACAAAGCATGGCCGGGCGCGGTGGCTCACGCCTATAATCCTAGCTCTCTGGGAGGCCGAGGCGGGCGGATTGCTCCAGGTCAGGAGTTCAAAACCAGCCTGAGCAAGAGCGAGACCCCGTCTCTACTATAAATAGAAATAAATTAATTGGCCAACTAATATATATAGAAAAATGAGCCAGGCATGGTGGCACATGCCTGTAGTCCCAGCTACTCGGGAGGCTGAGGCAGCAGGATTGCTTAAGCCCAGGAGTTTGAGGTTGCTGTGAGCTAGGCTAACGCCACGGCACTCACTCTAGCCTAGGCAACAAAGCGAGACTCTGTCTCAAAAAAAAAAAAAAACAAAAAACAAAAAAACCAAAGCATATTAGAGAATCATGTAAATTAAAAATGTGGCACTAGCAGAAAAGCCAACATATAACTATTGAATGTTGCAAGGACATAAAGAGGCCAGAGATCATTTCTGTCATGTACACTTGTTTATCTCTTACAGGGTTGGGACTAAGGTCAGGTAAGCAACGTGCCAGGGTGCACGATTTGGAAAGGCCCTCACTCAAAGATGCCAATTCAGCTCTTAGACAAGCCTAAAAGTGAGTACCTCCTTAAATTGTGTGCTTGGGCACACAATTGTGTGCCTCAACTTGGTCCCAGGCCTGATGGCCAGTGCCACTGGCAGAAAGATAACAGACTCTGTCTCTATCCTGACAGCATTCACACTATAGCAGGGAAAATGGACATGTATGACATTACACAAATACTTTTTTTTTCTTCTATTTTTAGTAGAGACAGGGTCTCACTTTTGCTCAGGCTGGTCTCGCTTTTGCTCAGGCTGGTCTCGAACTCCTGACCTCAAGCAATCCATCCACCTCGGCCTCCCAGAGTGTTAGGGATATTACACAAATAAATTAAGAATTACTGGCTGGGCAAGGTGGCTCACACCTGTAATCCCAGCACCTTGGGAGGCTGAGGCAGTAGAATCGCTTGAGGCCAGGAGATCGAGACCAGCCTGGTGGCCGGGTATGGTGACTCATGTCTGTAATCCCAGCACTCTGGGAGGCT
The DNA here is from genome assembly GCF_040939455.1 of Microcebus murinus. Lineage (NCBI taxonomy): Eukaryota > Metazoa > Chordata > Mammalia > Primates > Cheirogaleidae > Microcebus > Microcebus murinus. The sequence continues at coordinate 65,536,875 of NC_134119.1, forward strand.
GTGGTGGGAGGATCGCTCAAGGTCAGGAGTTCGAGACCAGCCTGAGCAAGAGCAAGACCCCATCTCTACTATAAATAGAAATTAATTGGCCAACTAAAAATATATATAGAAAAAATTAGCCGGGCATGGTGGCACATGCCTGTAGTCCCAGCTACTCGGGAGGCTGAGGCAGGAGGATCACTTGAGCCCAGGAGTTTGAGGTTGCTGTAAGCTAGGCTGATGCCATGGCACTCTAGCCTGGGCAACAGAGTGAGACTCTATCTCAAAAAAAAAAAAATAAAATAAAATAAATAAATAAATAAAAAGAAAGACCAGCCTGGGCAATGTAGCAAGGCCTTGTCTTTACAAAAAAATTAAAAATTAATCAGGCATGATGATGTAAGCCTATAGTTATTGGGAGACTGAGGCTGGAGGGTCACTTGAGCCCAGGAGTTCAAGGTTTCAGTAAGCTATAGTCATGCCACTGCACTCTAGCCTCGGTGACAGAGCAAGACCCTGTCTAAAAAAAAAAAAAATTACTGTAGTAAGTCCTGTGATAAAAAAAAAAAGTGCAGGATGCTTTGAATGTTGCACTGGTTATCTGTTGCTAGGTAACAAATCACAGCAATGCTTAGCAGATTAAAACTACAACACTTATTATCTCACACAGTTTCTGTGGGTCAGTGGTTTGGAAGTGACTTAGGAGGAGGGTCTGGCTTGGGGTCTCTCAAGGGTCTGTCGTCAAGATGTTGGCCAGGGCTGCGGTCATCTGAAGGCTTGATTAGGGGTGAAGGGTCTGTGCCCCAGGCAGCTCACTCTTGTGGTTGGCGGATTAACGCTGGCTGTAGGTTGGAGGCCTCAGTTCCTCACCATGTGGACGTTTCACAAGGACATGTGAGTGTCCTCAATGTGACAGGTGTTTTCCCCCAGACTGAGTGATCCAACAAAGGTCAAGGAGGAAGCTGCAACATCTCTAATGACCTTGCCCCAGATCTTTTCTGATCTTGTCATTCTCACAACATCCTACTGGTACACAGGTCAGCTCTGTGCAATGTATGGGGGGATGTGAGTACCACGTGACAATCACTGGGGACCATCTTGGAGTCTGGTCACTGCTTATAGCAGGGGCACCCGGCCTAGTTGAAAAGTTAGGGACAGCTTCCCAGAGGGAAAGACATTAAAGCCTAGATCAGAAGGATGAGTGCAAATTAACCTCAAACTCTTGGGCTTAAGCCATCCTCCCACCTCGGCCTCCCAGAGTGCTAGGATTACAGGCAGGAGCCACGGAGCCTGGCCCCTTGAGATAGTCTTTATCTCAGACATGCAAACATGAACCTGCTCCAGTTTGTTTGGGTCTGACAAAATAGTATTTCATCCTGGTGTCTGCAACTTTCACACTGTTGTAACAGAATAGCTGAGACTGGATAATTTATAAAGAACAGAAATTTATTTTTCATAGTTCTGGAGCTGGGATCAAGATCAAGGCACCAAAAGGTTTAGGTGTCTGGTAAGAGTTGGTCTCCACTTCCAAGATGGTGCCTTGAGCTGCATCCTGCGTTGGGGAGGAATAGTGTGTCTTCACATGGCAGAAGAGTAAAAGAGAATGAACCCACTCTCAAAAGCCCTTTTACAGCTGCTTTAAGCCATTCACGAGAGGGCAGCCCTGGCAACTTAAACACCTCCCATTAGGCCCCACCTCCCAAGACTGTTGGACTGTGAGGATTAAATTTCAACATGAGTTCTGGAGGAGATAAAAACAGTCAAACCCTCTGGAAGTCCGAGGCAGGAAGATGACTTGAGGTCAGGAGTTCGGGACCAGGCTGAGCAAGAGCGAGACCCTGCCTCTACTAAAAACAGAAAAAATTAGCTGGGCATGGTGGTGCTTGCTTGTAGTCCCAGCCACTCAGGAGGCGGAGGCAGGAGGATCCCTTGAGCCCAGGAGTTGGAGGTTGCTGTGAGCTAGGCTGACGCCACCACACTCTACCCAGGGTGACAGAGTGAGACTCTGTCTCAAAAAAAAAAAAAAAAAAAAAAAAAAAAATTCAAAGCATAGCAGGGGAACAGAGTTTCAGAGTTTCTAGGGTAATGAAAAAGTTCTGAGTTCTCAAAATGGATACTGCTGATGGTTGCACAACATTATGAATATACTCAATGGCACAGAATTGTACACTAAAAAGTGGTTAAAATCGTAAATCTTATGTTATTTGTATTTTACGACAATGAAAAAGTTATGCGATTCATGTTTTAAAATAACCTTCATGATTCAGTAGTAGCTATCATCAATATAGTGCTTACTATGTTCCAGGTATTTTTCCATGTACTTTGCTGACTGAAACCTCAAAACAACCCTGTAAGGTGGGTACTAATGTTATCAACCCCATTTTACAGATGAGGAAATTGAGGTACAGAAAAGTGTAGTAACTTGCCCAAGGTCAAACACCTTATAAGTGGTGGAGCTGAGATTCAAGCTCACTCATTCTGGCTCCAAAGTCCATGCCTCTAGCTATTACACTAAGCTATACTGGAGGTGTGCAAGGATATGAGAAGTCTGGAAGAAAAACACATATCTGGAGAGGCAAGTGGGATGGGGTTGTGTTGTCCAAGGAGACTGCATCTTATCTAGAGTATTTAAAATTTTTGCAAGGCTAAGAACTTCATGTAATTTTTGTGTAATTAAACATAAAAACAGGCCAGGCATGGTGGTGCATGCCTGTGGCCCCGGCTTTTCTGGAGACTGAGATGGGACGATCACTTGAGAAGTTTGAGTTCAGCCTGGGAAGTACAGCAAGACCTCTCCACCTCTAAAATAATAATATTAAAAGAAAAGAAGGCCGGGCGCTGTGGCTCACGCCTGTAATCCTAGCTCTTGGGAGGCCAAGGCGGGCGGATTGCTCAAGGTCAGGAGTTCAAAACCAGCCTGAGCAAGAGTGAGACCCCGTCTCTACTATAAATAGAAAGAAATTAATTGGTCAACTGATATATATATAAAAAATTAGCCGGGCATGGTGGCGCATGCCTGTAGTCCCAGCTACCCGGGAGGCTGAGGCAGAAGGATCACTCGAGCCCAGGAGTTTGAGGTTGCTGTGAGCTAGGCTGACGCCACGGCACTCACTCTAGCCTGGGCAACAAAGCGAGACACTGTCTCAAAAAAAAAAAAAAATATAATACAATAGAAAAAAGGGCAAAAGATATGAGCAAGTAGTTTACAAAAATGCTACTCAAATGGCTAATATACATATATATGTATGAAAAGCTGCTCAACCTCAATCATTTGGGAAAGGCAAATTAAAAAGGCAATGGGGGCCGGGCGCGGTGGCTCACGCCTGTAATCCTAGCACTCTGGGAGGCAGAGGCGGGCGGATTGCTCGAGGTCAGGAGTTCGAAACCAGCCTGAGCAAGAGCGAGACCCCGTCTCTACTATAAATAGAAAGAAATTAATTGGCCAACTAATATATATATATATAAAATTAGCCGGGCATGGTGGCGCATGCCTGTAGTCCCAGCTACTCGGGAGGCTGAGGCAGAAGGATTGCTTGAGCCCAGGAGTTTGAGGTTGCTGTGAGCTAGGCTGACGCCACGGCACTCACTCTAGCCTGTGCAACAAAGTGAGACTCTGTCTCAAAAAAAAAAAAAAAAAAAAAAAAAAAAGGCAATGGGATACCAGCACATCACCATTGGAATAGCCAAAATTAGATGATGGACAATACCAAGTGTTTGGGAAAATGTGGAGTAGCTGAAATTCTCATACATGTCTCGTGGGACTGTAAATGGGTACATTCACTTAGGAGAACTACTTGGGGAAGGTGAACACAAGCACAAGCTGTCACCGTCGATTTCACCCTTAGGTACACACTTAGCAGAAATATATCTGTATGTTTACCAAAAGACATGTTCTAGACTTCATAGTGGCACTATTCTTAATAGTTAAAATGTAGAAACTACCTAGATACTCACCAGTGGTAGAATAAATACATCGTCGTTCATCCATACACAGCAACAGTGAGAATGAAGGATCTACACCTACATCGGTAATGTAGATGAATCTCACAACGTTGGTCAAAAGAGCCTAAGCGGCAAAGAGTACTTATAGCATGATGCCATTTGTATAAAGTATGAAAATAGGCAAAACTAATCTATGGTCACAGAAGGTAGGATAAAGGCTCCCCTTGTGGGGGGAGAGGAGTGACTGGAAGGGGACACCGGGTGGCTTCTGAAAGACTGGTCAGGCACTGTTTCTTTACCTTGGTGCCAGTTACAAGGGTGTGTTCTCTTTGTGGATATTCATTGAACTGATTTGTGCACTTTTCGGTATGTATATTATATTTCAATTTTATAAAAATTTACAAAAATAAACAGCTTTCTCACATACTGTGTTTCCCCAAAAAGAAGACCTACCCATAAAATAAGCCCTAGCAGGATTTCTAAAGCATTTGTGCAATATAAGTCCTACCCCCAAAATAAGACCTAGTGATGGGGGTGGATACGCAGCATTTGCACAACCCATGCATTTCGTCGCAGAGCGGTAAAGAAGACGAGCAGCCCTTCTCATCTGCCTCATGGTGACAGCTGCTATCCCAGAGGTGACCGGAAAGGTGCGGGCTCCCCCTGTCAGGTCCTGGCCGTCCTGTGCGTGCTGCAAGCTGAGGCTCTGAGGGGAAAATAACACATCCCCTGAAAATAAGCCCTAGGGTGTCTTCTTGAGGAAAAATAAATTTAAGACCCTATCTTCTTTTCGGGGAAACACGGTATTCTTCCATCAAATATTTGGCACGTGCACCCTAGCACCTGGCCAGGCTCCGGGATTCTGCCGGGAGAATCCGAGCATCCCGCCTCCCGTTCCTTGCCGGTGATTGGCTGCCCCTTCGGCCAATGGCTGGAGAGTCCACCGCGCTTTGACAGCCCGGCGGCATCTGCGAGCTGCAGCGTGCTTAGCTCGGTTTGCAGGCGGCGCTGTGGGCTCACCGACTCCCTGGCCAGCGCCGACCTGGTCCCCACCCTCTCTCTCATTCTTTCAGACTTTCAGGAATGGAGGAAGTACACCCCAGCACCCCGACACTCTTTGCAAAATTCTTTTGTGGATTTTTCTGCCTGTGCTTCTCTTCAATGTGGATCCAGAACCCCATACCCCACCTCGTACCAACCCCAGCTCTCCGGTTGGTGTGACCTCCAGGCATTCGGACCCCGAGGGCGATGCTAGGGGTGGGGGGAGGATCTTGACAGTTGCCCAAGCTGGCAGTAGGCACTTCTCTCTGTCGGCTAATTGTCTACTCAGTTGTTTATTTATCCTGGAGGGGAGGCTAACCGGGCGCGCGGGGGTGGCTGCCCCCAGGGAAGCCTGCTTCCTGTGGTTGGCTTGCTCAGCTACCATCCGCCCTCTTGCGCACTGGAAAAAATTGCAGAGCTAGGAATGTCCTCCTTGACGGTTCCGTTCATGCAACAAAACACTGCCTGAGCCTCCGCCTTGCGCCTGGATCTACAAAACACTGCCTGGATCTACAAAACACCTGGGTCTGTACGAGGGACATTGTCCGTGACTGAGACAGGGCCCTGCAGCCACTGGACTCTCAGTCCGATAGAAAAGACCTATCGCCAGACAGGGGTGACCCAGGGTGGTCAGGGCTTGAAGGGGAAACCCAAAGGAGCTGTGGGAGCCTACAGGAAGCACCTGCCCCAGGCTGTGGAGTCAGGGAGGATCTCCTGAGAGAGAGGACAGCTGAGCTAGGCTCTGAATGAAGGAGTTAGTCAGTGGACAAGGACTTTATCTTTCTGGCTACCATGTCCTCAGTGCCTACCATTATCTTTCTTTAGTATTGAATTCATTTATTTATTCATTAACAAGTGTTTATTGTGGGCTATTTGCCAGAATTTGGAACCAGCCAGAGTCCCTGCTTCAAAGAACTCAGGCATAAAATAGTGACATCAAATGCAGACTTCAAACCCTGATGAAGTGCTATGAACAAATGGTAGGTGTATAGTCACCTAACCCTAACCATCTGGGTTTAAATCTCAAATCTTCTATGTATTATATTGTGTTACCTCTCTGTACCTTATAATCCACTCATAAGGTTGTTGTCAGGATTAAGTGAGTTAATATGTCTAAAGTGCTTTAGAATGGTGCCTGGCACAAAGTGTTCATTTTTATTAAAGAACTAGGGGTCAAGCCAAATCTAGGAGGCTACTCTGAGAAAGTGACTTCAAGCTCATACTTGCAGGATAAGGCACAGTTGATGGGCTCCAAAAGGGGGGGACCTGAGTCCAGAGTGAGCCCCATCTTCTCTCTTCTTCAGTTGCTGCCAGTTCACAAATTTCCCAAGATTGGAAGGGCCTGGAACACTGCATAGTTGTTATAAAGAGATTAATTTAAAGCAGGGATATCCAGCATTCCCTCCTCACTTCCTGGTGTTCCCTCAAGTGATCTCAAAAATCACTTACACACCAGAGTTTGCAATGACAGCCCATGCACTCAATTTGGTAGTCCACAGTGCTTAAAGAAAGGTTTTAAAAAATAGTCACTAACATCTAAAAATGAGATTTCATGCATTGGAAGCGCTAAATTAAGAAGAAAGCCAATGGAAATGACCTTTAATTAGAAAAGCTTTATTTAATGGGATAAATATTAACACTCGAGCCCATATAATTTTGTCAAGGATTATAGCGCGCTTAATATGTGCAAGGCATGATTTTCAGCGCTTTACAAGTGTAACCTAATTCTCATAGCCTATGAGAGTATGATTATCATCACCCCACTTTATAGATAAAGAGACTGAGGAAAGAAATGCAAAATGCAATAGAAAGCATAGCTTTTATTCATGCATTCCACAAATACTGGCTTGGCGCCCGGAAAGCGCATCTTCTACGATCCGTACTTCCGGAAGAGTCCCAGAGGAACCCTTCCTCAGTTCAAGGGTTACAGCGGTGCCCTCTCCCATCACTCTTTGCCCTCCAGGTGCCCAAAGTGACACTTGATTTGCAGCCCTTCGCACAATGCTGACTTGGAAGCCAGGGTTGCACGCAGGACCAGGCGATCTTTCCCCGGCGACCGCGGAACCAAGAACGCAAAAACCAACGTGAGCAGCGCCTGCAGATTTTCCCCAATGCCTGGGGAAAGGGCACGCGCTTTTCAGCCCCGCCCCTTCTTCCGGGGCGACTAATTGCGAGGCTGGCATTGGGCTGAGGCGCGCCACGCCTCCTCGTGTCCCCGAATCAGCGCCCTCGGTGGGTGAGCTCCCTCATCCTTGGCCCCGCCCCACCGCCCCACGTTACGTAGCTCCTTCACGCCTCCTCCGTTATCCTGGGGGCTGCGGCTCGCACGGCAAACCCACCTCCCCTTGCCTCCCATTGGCTGGGCAGGTCCCGCGTGAGCGGGATCGCGCCCTTCGCCCCCGCCCCAAAGCCGGGCCATGCCTCTCCCCTCTTGCTTTCTCCGAGGGCCGGCGCGAGGCGGCAGACGGGCTGCTAGTGGCGCGCACAAGGACGCGCGCGCCTGCCGCGGGCCACTCCCTCCGCCTTGAGCCAGCCGGCGGCTGGCAGGCCCTCCCGCGCACGCGCACTTGCCCACGCCGCTCCCTCTGCCCGTTCACCGGTCACCTCGCGCTCGGTCTCGCGCCGCGGCAGCCGCAGTAGCGGCACTTTTGGGGCGCACGCGCACTGCACCCTCCCCGCCCGTCCCCAGCCCCAGGCCTCGGCGGTGGCAGCGAGCCCCTTGGGAGCGCACGCGCTGTCTGTTCTCTCCACTGACCGGCGCTGGTCATCCTTTGGCAGAGCGCGCTCAGGGGCCGTTATCCCCTGCAACGGTCCCCGAGCCACGCACGCGCAGTAGCAAGGGGGCGCGCGCGGGAGCGGCCGTCGCAGGAAGGAGGTGCCGCTGCCGCCATTGCGAGGGAGGGAGGGAGGGAGCGAGCGAGGCTGGTCCGCCCTCCCCCTGGTTCCCGCCCCTCCCCCCTTCCCCTCCCCGCCCCCCGCCCCGAGGGAGAGCCGCGGCGCGGCGGGAGGAGGTGGAGGAGGTGGAGGAGGCGGAGGAGGGAGCCCGCGAGGGAGGGTCCGCCTGGCCCCCCGCCGCCGGAGCCGCCGCCGCCGCCTCAGCAGCCGCTGGACTAGGAGCAGGGGAACATGGCGCCGGGGCCACCGTCGCTGCTGCTGGGATCCCGGAGGCCGGGGCCACGCTGAGGGCGCCCAGCTGGTGAGTGCGCGAGCTCGTGAGCCCCGGGCGGCGAGGCCGGGCGCCGCCCCGCTGCAGGGTCCAGGGGGAGGCGGGGACGGCGGGGCCCGGAGCCCGCGAACAATGGAGGAGTTGGAGGGGGAGGGGAGGGAGCGGCCCCCCAGCCCCCCGGGCCCCGCCGTCCACATCGCTTCGCGCTTCGGCCCGGCCCGCGGGGCCCGCCTGCCCTTCGAACCTACCCCTGCCCGCCCCAGCCCTGCTGTCCCCGCGTCTGTCCCCACCCCGGACCCTTTGGGATCTCGGTGTCTGCCTCGGTCTCCCCCACTTAAGCCACCGTGCTCCCAGTTCTGCGCCCCCCCTACCCTCTTCCGCCCCTCTGCAGTGCCCTTTGCTCCTCCTGGACTCTGCATTGCTCATGAGACCCACCTTCTCCTCAGTGACCCTTCTGCATCCCTTAATTGTGGCTCTCACTTTTGAGATTCGTGACCCTTCTGCTTCCTCTCCCATTCTGCTTTCACCACCGTTTGGATCTGACCCTGGCCCTTCTTTGACCTATCTACCGTGCTATTATTCCTGTCTCAGAATCTATTGCACCCCCAGGAGCTGTCCCTTTAGGACCTGCGGTTCCACCTCTTTGGAGACCCATCTGAGACCCCCTTTCCTAGGCACTGCTGCCCCCATATCTTCCCCTTGGACTTAATTCCTCCTCCCTCCTGGGCCCCAGTGCCCACATTTCTGTCCCTGCCCTCTTACAGAACCTGCTGCGCCCCCGGGATGCCCCTTGGCTGGGTCTCTGCCCCATCCATGCCCCAGTTCAGTCCTCTGCCTGCACACTCCCAGACTTGGATGCAATGTGCTTGCCGTCTCTTCTCCCCTTCTCAGCTCTTGCTCCCGTTTGTCATCTAGACCCTTTCCTCTCTTCCAGACCTTTTTGCCTCCCTGCTTTGCCCCTTGCCCAATCTCAGATCTTGCTGTGCTCCCCTAACCTGTTTGCTTTCTGACTCTGCCTTCCCGGGAAGCAATCTCCTCCCCCTTCTCTGACCCTGCAGGTCTCTCATTTCTGCCGTTCACTTACCTAATCTCTCCATAATTCAGTCTCCCCTCTGCCTTAGCTTTGCCTCAGTGTTCTCTTGGAGGTTTCCTCTCCTCCCTACGTCCTTTTTGGCACTCCTCAGCTACTCCATTGGTTTCCTTTCTTAGGCCTTCATTTCTCTGCCTAAAATCCTCTCCTCCCCATTTTGGCCCTTCTTAGACTCGCCCTTTACCTTGCTCTACCTCTGTTAACTCTCTGACCCATCACCCACCCTCTTCCCATTCTGCATCTCATAGGCCTGCTCCCAGATGCTTTTTGCACCTGCTCTTTCCCTTATTGGTGGATTCTGCCTCCATCCTCTTTATTTAGTGTTTTCCTCCCCTGCTCTGCCCCTTTTGGAGCTGTCTACTTGCCTGCACATTTTTGGACCCATTTTAAAATTTCCTTTGGCTGTCCATTCTTGGAGCGGTCCTCTTTAGCACTGGCGTTCTTATAACTGTGTCCCATTTCTGTTCCTTCCCAATCCTAAGTTTTCCACATGACATTCTCTTCCCCCACCATTTTGATTCCACTCTCACCTTTCACTCTCCTTTCTTATATTTGTCCTCCCTCCATTGCCCTGTTGCTTGTCCGTTGTTTGAGTTCTCATTCCCCCCAATTCTGACACTAAGATGTCTTCTTCATCATTCCTTCCTATATATTCCCCCTATTCCTTTTGGAGCTGTCTCAGATCTTTGATAGTTTCTCACCCCTTTTTGGTATCCTTTTCCCAATTCTTTTCTTCCTTGACTTGCTTTCTTCCTCACCTCTTTTCTTTCTCCCTGTATTGTGCCAGGCTCTTTCTTTTCCAATTTAGTTCGAATCAGACCTGTTTCTCCCAGCTCCCCACCCGTGGTCCACCTGTTCCTCACTGAATGCTTCTTTCCCTTTTCAGGTGTATCTGCCTTTATTTTCCAGCCCTTAGCTTCGGGAGTGCAGGGACTGGATTGGACCTTACATTCTCTATGCTCTGAGACCACACATTCATGCTCTCACAGCCCTGACCCTGAGGGTTTTATCCCCAGAGATGCTATGAGATCTGGGTATATAGCCAGGGGTGGGTTGGTTGGTTACTGATCTCTGGAGTCTGGGAGTGTCTCCCCCACTTGTCTCACTTCTACCAAGGTTAGAGGTGAGAGTTCGATCTCTTTCCATTGCCCCATTTCCTTTCCTGTGCTCTATTTGCTTTCCCTCTTTCAGATCTCTGGGCTTTGCAGCTATGTGTCCTTCTGAAAAGGGGGATGCAGCTGTTCACAGATCTTTATTCTCTTTCTCACTTTCCCTCCCTCCTGAGCTGTTGCACGGAGAGTTATACTCTCCCCCCTTCCACCACCGAGCCATCACCCTTTGGGAGAACTTAGGAGTGTGCTTTTTTTGTTTTTTCCAGCTGACAAGTCATATTTTTGTTTTAACCCTAGCTGGGGAAATGCCAGTTCTCAAGTTCTCCCTGATCCCACCGGGGGTTATGGCCACACTTGGTGTTTACTGCTCTGGGCCTGCAGAAAGTCTTGCCTTCCCTGATGGCCTCTGGTTTGTAGTGTGACCTTGGGGGAGGAGCTCTGGGAGGATGGGCTTATTTCTTTTTCACCTCTGACCCCGGGAAGGCTCCAGCTTCCTAGTCTTCAAAATGGTGAGGGCCTGGGTTTGGAAGGCGCTTTGCGGTTGTTTGTTGAAAGAGAGAGTGCCAAGTGTCACTCAGATTTCTGCCCTCTGGTATTGCAAGCACTCCCCGCCACAGGAGCAGAGTGTCTCTGGGCAGATCCACGCTGGATTCTGGGGTCTCATTGGTGTACACCATGTGTGGGTGGGCCCTGACATTCTCCAAGTTTTTTGAGTGACCTGCTTTGGTAGAGTTAGAAAGGGGTGCCAGGAACTGGCTAATGTGATTGGATTTTCAGTCTTATTATCTGAGAAATTGGCCTTAGCTACCTTTCCCTGAGCTATTTTTTTCAATGATTTTTGTGGTTGGGGTGGGGTTTAGGAAATTTATTCGGATGTACAGGTGAGTTTTGCAGAAAAGCCATCCAGCCATTTTCCTTCCTTAGCTTGGGAGAGGGAAGCTTTCGCGTGTTCTAGGTTTATTTATTTTATTTCTTAAGTAAATCAAAAGCCTGATTTTTTTCCCTCCCATAGCCTAGGGCAATTGCATATTAAAGCAGCCATCCAGCGTGAAGGAGCTTTTACTGGAAGGACTTTCTTAACTGAGCTATGATCAATCTTTGTTTATTTCAGCACTTATTTAGAAATAGTTCTGTGTGAACACATTTGAAATAAAAAAACATTCACTGTCATTCTACGGAGTTGGACCATTGACTCATCAAATGTTAGGGCATTTGTACATGATACAATGAACAGGGCTGGATAGTAGATTCCTATGGCTCTTTTTACTCTTAAATTTTATTAGGTCTTTAAATTTTATTACAAGAAAAGTCTGGTAATTTTAATGATGGCATGGGTTTTTACTTACCATTATTGACTTAAAAAATTTTGGTTCATTTCCATTGGTGAATCTTTGGCCTGCTTTATCACGATTGACTCTGAATTTATTTTAGAGTTTGTGTTTCTATGTTGGTATAAATAGTTGTTTTGTTTTTTATTCTTAATGCGAAAGTGACAGCTAATTAAAGATGAAAACAACTGTGTATGCAGTACTGTTAAATTTGTGTTTCAGAGTTTTAATATCACTGGCAGTATAAAAAGTTTCTGCATACCTAAGGCCTGAGTTTACATAGTAGGAAGAGGAGACAGAAGAATAAAGAGCTGATTTTTTTCCTTCCTAAACTGATAACTGATGTTCCAAAGACTGTCACATTTCTCTGATGGTAGCATCATTGTCCATCCCAGCATTGACATTTGCTTTGATGACAAAATTGGCTGCTATAGAAATGTGAGGTGGTAGCCTTGGCCTTCTGGAACAATTAATGTGCCAGTTGGCGTGGGGCATGGAGCAGGAGATGGTGATAGACGGTGGTTTTCAACCTAGTGAAATATCTTCGGGGGCTCTTACCCTGCCTGGGAAATCTTTGTGAAGACTTTTAGAAATTGGACTGATCAAAGTTCCTCTCTTCCTTTCTGCTCATTCCTTTTTTTTTTAACCCTTTGCACTTGGATGTTGACTGTGACTCGACACGGTTAGCAAAAATTATAGAGATTAAAATTACTCTTTGAATGTATCAATAATTTGAAATGTAAAAAAATCCAAATAAATAAGTGTGTATGAAAAGAAACTCCAGTTTCTACTGCCGCGCTTTGTAAAATCTGGGGTATTAAAAAAATTAAATCCCGAGTAGAATCAAGGAATCGAGAAAAAAGCAAGTGCCAAGGGTTAAAAAACTAACTTTTCTTTTTGACTGTGTCCCCCGTGTCCCTTACCTGCTCCCTGATTTTCTTGGCATGATGAAAGCTGAAGCATTTAGGACAGTAACAAATCAGAAAATAATCCTTCTTGTTGATACCAGACAGATGGAAGAAGTTCACATGCAGTTCCATGGGCCTGCTGGTGACTTTTGGCAAAGGATAGTCTGGGAGGGGTAAAAACTGTACAGGTGACAGTAAACTACAGCCTCATAGGTGTCTTTTTGGTCAGTTTGTACAGTGTGACAAAGTAATGCATCAGGTCAGTCAGTACAGGTGGAGATTGAAAAGGTAGGAACAGTTGTCCATTTCCATCTAGCCTGGTCTGCTTTCCCGTCTTTGGTCTGCTGTGGTCTTCTGAGAGGCGTTAGGCTACTTGCAGGGTCTTGCTGCGATCTGCTTTGACTATTGCCATTCAATACCCGGCAGTCTAAACAGTGTCTTAATTTATTCCGTGTGACTTTTGATTGATCATCTAGTCTAGTTGATTTTTTTTTTTTTTTTTTTTTGAGACAGAGTCTCACTTTGTTGCCCAGGCTAGAGTGAGTGCCCTGGCGTCAGCCTGGCTCACAGCAACCCCAATCTCTGGGGCTCAGCGATCCTACTGCCTCAGCCTCCCGAGTAGCTGTGACTACAGGCATGCGCCACCATGCCCGGCTGATTTTTTGTATATATATTTTTAGTTGGTCAATTAATTTATTTCTATTTTTGGTAGAGACGAGGTCTCGCTCAGGCTGGTTTCGAACTCCTGACCTTGAGCAATCCGCCCGCCTTGGCCTCCCAAAGTGCTAGGATTACAGGCGTGAGCCACCATGCCTAGCCTTAATCTAGTTGTTTTAAGATTTCTTTCTCACAATATGTAAACCAGGTGAAATTGAGATTCTTTGCATGAAGAGGGAAGGTGACTAGCAGAAATACCTCCTTTGACACCTTCGGTTTGGTGGAACTCAGTTTGAAAATGAGTGCCTGGTCTACAAAATGTGTGCCTGTAATCCTCGTTTACAGATGGGAAAATGGAAGGCTTGCATGGGACATTGGGGCAGTCTTCCTGCCATAGTAGAAGAGTACTGGACATAAGGACAGGGGACCTTCCTTCAATCTAGGCCTTATGCTAATTAGTTGGGACCTTGAACAAATTGTGTCACCTTTCTGGGCTTCACTTTCCTAGTCTGAAGTCTGGTGTGCTGTCAGGTCTGGTTGTAGATTCTTCTTATCCTGGGTCACTTACCATGTTAGGGCTCGGGCTGAGACTGGGTTCCTGGTGCCCCTCCTAGGTTTCCTTCTTTACTCCCCAACCCCTGAACTGCCTCTCATCAAGTCCTGTAACCCAGAATCAGGGTAGGGGCTCTTTCCCCAGGAGATGCAATGAAATGAACTAGATTACTACCTTTGTTGTATACTGTTTCAAATATAAAATAAACAGTTTTTCAGCCATTCATATGAAAAGTAGTTTATAATTTGGGAGGAATGGGGCTATCCAGATTATATTATGTATATAACTAAAACCATGGACCTCTTTTAAAAACAATATGGAATTTTTCAAGCTGAGTCATTGTTGACCTAGGCTCTTAAATAGCAATGGTCTGAATAGCACTTGAATTGCTGGTATTAAGAAATGCAAACAAATCATTCATGTTCATCTTCCCGAAAGTTTATTTCTATTTAACTTTTGTTACAATGCTTTATCAGGCCTCACCTGTGAAGAATTCTTGAAAATAACTTTTGGCATCTGTCAGTCAAATTCATTTATTTGCTTCTCTGATATTGAGAAACACCATTAAATTGATATATTACCAGAGAACCAGGTACTTTCAACACTAAAGCATCATCACAGGAAAGTAATAATTATTTTAGTTGAAAAATAGCCAGACTTGCTTATCTCCTTCATCTTCCTTTATTGAAACTAGCATTTTCATCTTATGAAATTTGCAGTGGTTGTGACTGTTGCATTGTATATCTGTAGGTGTTTCATACTTCTTTTGTTCTAGTATCTCTGCATTCTTATTTGGAAGATGTCCTCTTCCTGATTGCTGTAGTAAATTGGTAATTGAATTTGAACAATTGAGAGGCAGCTTCCTATGGTGTTAAAGAATGTAGAAGAAACCTGGGTCCTCACCCTGACTCTGCCATTTATTCGCTTATGTGAGTGGCTAAATCATTTTCACTTCTGTGGACTGCAGTTTCTTCATTTTAAAAATGAAGAGATTGTACTACTTGGTTTCTGTGCTGCCTTATTTTATAGCTAATAATACTTGATTACCTTCTCTCTCGAAATAATAAACTCTTGGAGGATGAGGACCCTTTCCTATCATCTCTTATTTCCCACTAAATGTAGCAAAATACCTTGTACTAGGAAGGTCCCTACTACGTCCATGTTGATTGACGATAAACAGGTGCCAAAGTGTTGGGGTTTTTTGAGCTGTGTGTACCAACTGTAATGGCCATCCTTAGGCTTTAAACTCTCAGAGAGCATCTTCTCCTTGTCAGCATTGAATCTGCATACTTTCAGCCTTGTAAATTTCTTGACCAAGATAACACAGTTCATAAATGATAGGGTAATGTTGTGAACCCAGATCTGTCTGATTTCAGAATTTGTGTTTATTTTATTAGGCTGCCTTTCCTTTCTGGGATAAAAGAATAAACTATACTTTGTCCCCTTAAGGCAGGGGTCCTCAAATTTTTTAAACAGGTGGCCAGTTCACTGTCCCTCAGACTGTTGGAGAGTACGTACTGTGGGCCCAGGACGAGTCGGCTGCTAAACAGGACAGGCAACGGAGGCAAAAACACCTGGAGGGCCAGATAAATGTGCTAGGCAGCCCGCATGTGGCCCGCAGCCCGCATGTGGCCCGCAGCCTGCCTGTAGTTTGAAGACGCCTGCCTTAAGGAATTTATAGTGAGTTGTAAAGAATTAACTCTATAATTTAGGGTGGAAGGAAGTAAATGTTGAATATTCTGATTAATATTTGGTTCCTTGGGAGGCAGTCCCATATTAATAGTCTTAAATAAAGGTTTTCATATTCAGGGACTAAATATACAGTAGGTTACATATCATAGTATTTTGAAAAGAATCTGCAGTAGCAAATATCAGCTTGTCTTTCTAGCCATCATGTTAGAAAAGTTGAGCATTTTATTTCTGACCTGGATTCTAACTCAGGTATAACTTAAGACTATGTATAAGTCAACTAGTCTAACAGAAGATAGAAATGTTCGGTCATGTAACGACTCCTTAAATCTATATTTTCTTGGGCAAATAAGTATTTGGGTAGCTCCTAATTGATAGATTTTCTTCTGAAAAAACTCTTTAGGCAACTAGAAATTATACCTTGAATTGGTACAGCTATAATTTGTCAATTTACAATTAAAAAATGAAAATTAAAGAAAAAATGAGACTGGGCATGGTGGCTAGTGCCTGTAATCCTAGCACTCTGGGATGATGAGGCAGGAGGATTGCTTGAGGCCAGGAGTTTGAGGTTGCTGTGAACTATGACGATGATGCCACTGTACTCTATCCTAGGCGACAGAACAAGACTCTGACTCTGTCTTCAAAAGAAAAAAAGTATAGATAGAAATATACTTTGCTCCTTGAGTTGTGTGGAGCTCATTGTAACACTTTAGTTACTTTTCGAATTGCAGTTTTTAAAAAAATGTTAGGGTGAAATTATGTTGTCCAGTTAAAGCTAATAGCCTCCTTGAGTGTAAAAAATTAAAAGAAATAGGGGCCGGGCGCGGTGGCTCACGCCTGTAATCCTAGCTCTCTGGGAGGCCGAGGCGGGCGGATCGTTTGAGTTCAGGAGTTCGAAACCAGCCTGAGCAAGAGCGAGACCCCGTCTCTACTATAAATAGAAAGAAATTAATTGGCCATCTAATATATATACAAAAAAATTAGCTGGGCATGGTGGCACATGCCTGTAGTCCCAGCTACTCAGGAGGCTGAGGCAGAAGGATCGCTTGAGCCCAGGAGTTTGAGGTTGCTGTGAGCTAGGCTGATGCCACGGCACTCACTGTAGCCTGGGCAACAAAGTGAGACTCTGTCTCAAAAAAAAAAAAAAAAAAAAAAAAATTAAATATATAGTTGCATTGTACTTTTTCCCTATCTCCATTTAAAAGAAAGGTCAAAATTATGGCGTTCTCTCTTGCAGTCTGCACTATTTAGGAATAAGACAAAGGAAAATGATTACCATTAATTGCCATGGGCAATTAAAAAGGGTTCTTTGTTCAGTAACAAATTGATTGTGTACAAATGAAAGTCAGCACTGCATTAATACAAGATTATTAGATTCTTGAAATCTGTCTCTTGTGCTAGAGTGGCTTTCACTTCAAGAGAATTATTTCACTGGGAATAGTGTACCTAAATGCTTAGTGATAAAAAGTATCACTAAGTCTTTACTTTTCAAAAAGTGCCTATTAAGTTTGTAGGTGGAAGCTGGTGGATGCTACTTTTGTGATAACTTTTTTAATGGCCTGAAATCACTGTATACTTTTTTTTTTTTTGAGACAGAGTCTCACTCTGTTGCCTTGGCTAGAGTGCTGTGGCATCAGCCCAGCTCACAGGAACCTCAAACTCCTGGGCTCAAGCAATCCTCTGCCTCACCCTCCTGAGTAGCTGGGACTACAGGCAGGTGCCACCATGCCCGGCTAATTTTTTCTATATATTTTTAGGTAGCCAATCAATTTCTTTCTATTTTTAGTAGAGACAGTGTCTTGCTCTTGCTCAGGCTGGTCTCGAACTCCTGACCTCGAGCAATCCACCCGCCTTGGCCTCCCAGAGTGCTAGGATTACAGGCATGAGCCACAGCGCCCGGCCACTGTATACTTTTTTAATACTGCTGACACATATAAGAAATTTCCTCCTCCAGTTGGTCAGTCAGTTAAGGAATGCAGATAAACCCTTTGATAAATGAAGAAAGAGAGGGAAAAGGCTGACTGCTTCTGGAGTGGGTCTTGGCTGTTGCCATGTGCCAGTACTAGTTAGTCAAGAGACACAAAGGCTTAAAAATGACAGTGTTAGCTAAAGTAGTTATGATGTGATATTACGTGTGTATACAAAAGGAACATATTTTCTTGTGTACAAATCCTCTTAAGTTTTTTCTTTTATTTAATTTTTCTCTCTGAGAGGCCAAGGCAGGCAGATCGCTAAAGGTCAGAAGCTCAAAACCAGCCTGAGTGAGACCCCGTCTCTACTAAAAAATAGAAATTAATTGGCCAACTAAAAATATATATACAAAAAAATTAGCCGGGCATGGTGGCGCATGCCTGTAGTCCCAGCTACTCGGGAGGCTGAGGCAGGAGGATCGCTGAGCCCCGGAGATTGAGGTTGCTGTGAGCTAGGCTGACACCACGGCACTCACTCTAGTCTGGACAACAAAGTGAGACTCTTGTCTCAAAAAAAAAAAAAAAAAATTTTTTTTTTTCTCATGAAGGTACAATCCACTTGTAGAAAAAATACATAGATCATAAGTGTATTTTGAATTTTTTAAAATATTTCTGAATTTTTTGCATGTTGTGCAGACTCCTTTTTCATTTGATGGAGCATAAATTCCTCTTCTACATCATTTTATTAAATTGGAAATTATTTGTGAGTCTCTCTATATAAGGCACTTCAGTTATGACTTTATATTTAATGTACAAATGTGAAGATGTAGGAGATTTCTAACTTTTCCAGGCCTGGGAAGGTCGCATATCTGATAAAGAATGCGATAACAGTAAATGGCATGTCAATTACCACAGGTGTGAAAGCATCTTAACTACAGATCTTTCCTACTTGTGTTGTAATTCCAGATTTTTCTGGTCTCTGTTTGCTGGGAATTAAAGGAAATAGTGGTCACTGCTGGTGAGAGTGCAGTGGGACTGGTATTCAAACTGCTGTCAGGCACACAAACTGGTGTGAACTTTTTGGAAAGCAATTTAGCAGTGTTTTCAGAGACATAAAATTGTTGGTCTAATTATAGGAATCTATATGGACCGAGAAATAGGGATGCAAATGAAGATTGTATACAAAGATGTTAACTATAGTAATGTTTACAAATTACAAAAAGGAAGAAAACCTAAATGTTTTAACCTTGGGGAATGGTTGCTTTATGGAAAAGTATGGAGTCATTAAAAAAGTCTGTTTTCAAGAATACTTGACATGGGAAAGTGCACACAAAATAAAATTAAGTATGGGAAAAAGCAGGATATAGAACTATAAACAATATGAGTCCAGTTATTTAAAAATATATATGGGAAAAAGTGGAAGAAGTATGCTGAAGTGCTATTAGTAGTTATCTCTATGTAGTAGGATGATGGGTGATTAAAAACTGTTTTTGAATTTTCCCAAGTTTTGTACATTGATTTTACTATTTTTATAGATTCAGAAAAAAAGGTTAGGTTTTTTTGGTTTATTTTGAACAGTGTGGTTGTATTGTGTTTGGTTTTTCTTTTAAACATATGAAGGAAAAATTGAGCTGAAAAGCAAGAAATTAGTTATAAAGAAATCTGTTGGACTTTAGTACCTTTGAAGATAAGGCACCTTTTCTTAGAGAATAATTGAATTATTAGTAATATTATTGATTAATAACAGTAATCTGCTTATTGCTTATTAGAAGACTACTGATGTTACCTCATACTCTTACAGTAACCCTCTGAGGTAGGTGGTATTTTCATCTTCTACATGGGAGCTGAGGCACCAGAGAGAGGACTTGCCCAAGGCCACATGGCTAATAGATCCCCAAGGCAGTCTTGCCCAGAGTCTCTGCCCTCTGCTGCCTTCTCCAGTATGCTTTACACTTTCCAGAATGCTTTCGCACAGTGTCTTCTCACCCCAGAGATGAGGAGAACTGGAGTGCACTGCATGGTTGGTAGCTGGAGCTGAACCCTCAGTTCTTTTTTCAGCAGAGTTCTCTTCAACCCCCACAAGTGTGCTTGTTTTAAGAGAAAGGAGGCCGGCGCAGTGGCTCACACCTGTAATCCTAGCACACTGGGAGGCTGAGGCGGGAGGATCACTCGAGGTCAGGAATTTGAAACCAGCCTGAGCAAGAGTGAGACCCCTTCTCTACTAAAAGTAGAAAGAAATTAATTGGCCAATTAAAAACATATATAAAAAATTAGCCGGGCATGATGGTGCATGCCTGTAGTCCCAGCTACTTGGGAGGCTGAGGCAGGAGGATTGCTTGAGCCCAGGAGTTTGAGGTTGCTGTGAGCTAGGCTGACGCCATGGCACTCTAGCCCAGGCAACAGAGTGAGACTCTGTCTCAAAAAAAAAAAGAGAGAAAGGAGCCATATGGTCAAAGTCAGGAATGGCCATGAAGTTAGTTGTGTGTTCCCTATTATGGGCCATAGCCCTTTTAATAAGATTTAAATAATTTTATTTATTTAATATTTAATCTATTTAATTTTATTTAAATAATTTAAGTAACAAAGGTCCATTAAGCACAAGAGGAAACAAACTAGTTCTTTGTAGATCCAGAGGATAGAGGGAAACAAATTTTATTTCTCTTCCTCCCCGTTCAACCAATGGGTGTCTACACTGTTCAAAGCACCAATTATACAAAACATGCCTCTTCATCTCTAAGAGAGTTTTTACAGCATTTATGAAACAAAAGCAATTCTTCCCTTACAGGTAATACAAAGGAACACCCTGTTTCTTTAGCAGAAAGTAAAAATTTTAGAAGGCTAGTGGCCTGATTTTTTTTTTTCTCCCTGATCTTATCTTTAAGAATTAAGTATGACTAAACATTTCAATGCAAGAATGCATTGACTAGATAGACAGATTTCATCTTACTATGAGAAAGAACTTTTTAAGAAAGTGGTCCAAGCTCATGTTTTGTCTTGAATAAGGAATAATTTGGAGATTTTAAAGTTTTTTCTTTTATTGTTGTTATTTAACAAGATACTTACATGCATCTCTATCTGCTTATTCATCATTCATTCTCTCCTGGGGGAGAGTACCAGAAGACCTGCAGTGCAAGAGGGGTTATATTCAGGCATCAGGAAGCAATCACAAAGTAAAGAGTTTTGGAAGCTCTTTGAGATTTTTGTCTTTTTTTTGTTTATCCATTTGTTATGTGACGACGATACCTAGAACAGGCTTGACAGGTCAGTAGGAGCCCAGTATTTGTTGAATAAAGGTATGAGTTTTTGAATGAGAGAAACCTGGAAAAGATGAAATCTCTGGAGTCTTTCAGTCTTTATAGTCTCGGGATTCCTCAAGTGATGTGGAGGAAAGAAACTTTTTACTGTTACTTTTCATTTGTTTCCTATCTTCTTTGTGACCTAGGACAACTTATTTATTCTTATTTTGAGTTCTCCTGTCTATAAAATGGAATTAAATACCTACTCTGCCTGCTATGAAGTCTTTTTATTTTTTGAGAACTGAGGTTGAAGTTGGAACGCTTTTAAGTTTGTTGGGAGAATGAGAACAATTTGGTTAATTAGAATGTTCAGGTAAGCGAGCATGTTAGAGTGCTACAAGGCAGCATGATGAAATTTTGGATAAGTAGAGCAACACATGCTATTGATTTGTTATCTCTCGGTCTCTGTACAGCTTGTCATTTGCCCCAGGTAGCAGTCAGTCAGTTTGAGGGTTTTATCAGTGAGTGTCTTACACATCTAAATGTTAACTGCAGGTCATCGGCCAAATAGCAGTTGTTGAGGTTTGTTTGGTATTCCCAATGTTAGAGGACTGAGGCCTCAGTTACTCTTTCTCTCATTTTGACACTGGCCTGGGTCTGAGTCCCAGTACCACCTCTTATCAGCAGCACCCTCAAGACACGGCACTTAAACTTTTGGTGCCATAGGCAGTTCATCTATAAAATGGGGAATACGGTAGTGTTAACTCATAGGGTCACTGTGCAAATTAAAATAGTGTATTTAAGAAGCTGCAAATAATGCCTGGGTCATGATAAGTGCTTAATAAATGTCATTATCAGTGTTGTGGTACCTGGATTTGTCTTTTGTAGACCAGCTAAGGACTGCGGTGGTGGGAAAACAAGGCATACCTTGGAGATAGCATGGGAGATAGCATCCAGACCAGGGTAATAAAGCGAATATTGCAGTAAAGTGAGTCGCATGCATTTTTTTGTTTCCCAGTGCATATAAAAGTTATGTTTACAGTATAGTGTAGTTCTTTAAATGTGCAGTAACATGGTGTCTAAAAAATGCACATACCTTAATTTAAAAATATTTTATTGCTTATAAAAAAGCTAACAATCATTGAGCCTTCAGAGTGTTGTAATCTTTTTGTTGATGGAGGGTCTTGCCTTGATGTTGCTGGCTGCTGACTGATCCGGGTGGTGGCTGCTGAAGGTTTGGGTGGCTGTGGCAGTTTCTTAAAATAAGACAACAGTGCTGCATCCATTGACTCTTCCTTTCATGAAAGATTTCTCTGTAGCATGTGATGCTATTTGATAGCATTTGACCCACAGTAGGACTTTAAAACTGGAGTCAGTCCTCTCAAACCCTGCCACTGTTTTATCAACTAAGTCGATGTAATATTCTAAATCCTTTGTTGTCATTTCAACAGTGTTCAAAGCATCTTCACCAGGAGTAGATTCCATCTTAAGAAATCACTTTTATTTATCCATAAAAAGCAGCTTCCTTATCTGTTCAAATTTTGTCATGAGATAGTAGCAATTCAGTCACATATTCAGGCTCCTTTTCTAATTCTGTTTCTCATGCTTTTCTATCTACCACATTTGCAGTTACTTCCTCCACTGAAGTCTTGAACCCCTCAAAGTCATCCAATGAAGGTTGGAATCAACTTCTTCCAAATTCCTGTTCATTTTATTTTTTTGAGACAGTCTCTGTCACCTAGGCTAGAGTGCAGTGGTGTCATGAAAGCTCACCACAACCTCCAACTCCTGGGCTTGAGCAATCCTCCTGCCTCAGCCTCCCAGGTGGCTGGCACTACAGACATGTGCCACCATGCCCGGCTAATTTTTCTGTTTTTAATAGAGGACGGGGTCTTGTTCCTGCTCAGGCTGATCTCAAACTCCTGAGCTGAAGCAATCCTCCCACCTTAGCCTCCCAGAGTGCTAGGATTACCGGCCTATAATTACTATTCTACATCTTCCCTCTTTTGCTTAGTATCTTAGGACATCATTCCGTGTTGGCACAGAGGGAGCTTTTTGTTCTTTTTTACAGCCTCATGGTATTCCATTAGACACACCATAGTTGATTTAGCCAGTCTCCTATTGATGGACATTTGTTTCCAGTTCTTTGCTTTTGCAATCAGTGCTGTAGAGAAAACTTGAACAATATCATTTTGTCTGTGTAAGATTAAATCTATAGGAGAAATTTCTAGAGGTATAATAGTTGTCTCCTTGAAGCTGGAGATTTGTTCTTTTTTGTTTTCCAAATTGCCTGATAAAGTGCCTGGCTTGTCATGGATGCTTAACTAATGTCTAAATGAGGGATAGATGCACCACAGAATGCGCTGACAAAAAAGAAAAAAAATGAGGGATAGAATAGTCTATCTGGGGAGATAAGACAGATCTTTGAAAAAAATTGAACCCTGATATCCTAAGGCAGTGTATCTGGGCTCTACAGCTAAATCCTGAAGCTTGCAGAAGTTCCTGCAGCTGTCCCCATGGCTTTGAACATTGTGAATACATAGGTTATTCATATGATTGGAAGGTGTCTTGGCTTGGGATGGATTGGACTTTTCAAAATGCTCCTGCTAGTATAATATTCAACACAACATCCTACTCAATTGTGAGCTCACCCTTTTGCTTTGGGGCAAGTGAAACTAGATCCTCAGAGAGAGTTAGCAATTCTGGCAATAATAATAGCCAGTACTTCCATAGTCTTTTCTATATGGCAGGCACTGTTTTATGTACTTTATATGTATTAACTCAAGGAATCCACATGAAGTTTGTACTATTTCTATACCCATTACTCAGATAAGAAAGCCAAGGCAGCACATGCCAGGTGATGTAGGCAGAGGATTCAGGGGAAGGAGAATATCCCCCACCGCCACTATTTTAGAAAGTACCAGACTGGTTTTGTATGTGTTCTTTTTTTCTCTCTCTCCTTCTCTGGCCCTACTTGCTTTTATTTATGTGGGGAGAATCGCCCGTGACTTTACATAATGACCTTGATTATTGGGAAATGTTTCTCCTACTGGAAGGTGTTTGGATGGGTATAGTGTATTCTTTGTTTTGTCTCCGTGATCCCTAGTTTAGTTTACTTGTTCAAGATTTCCAGAATGATCCAGCAGTTAATTCCAGTTCCATTTTCCCCTCTGCCTTTTTGGTGAGGTCTTAATTGGATTTTTTTTTTTTTTTTTTAAGAGACAGGGTCTTGCTGTTACCCAGGCTGGACTTGAACTCCTGGGGTCAAGCTATCCTCCTCCCTCAGCCTCCTGACTAGCTGAGACTATAGGTGTGTGCCACCACACCTGGCTGTAATTGGATTTTATAATGTAGCTTTTTTCATTTTAAGGTATTTTTATCTAAGTGTATCTTAACGAAGTACAATCAAAGCCTATTATCCATTCATTTCTCTAGTGCCTCGGAGTATTTTGCTTTTCAGTTTGGGGAAGAGCATTGGAAATTTGATATTGCATGAGGCTCCAGGAAGGCCAGTGCTCTGTGTTGTCAGTCATCCAGGAGTGCTCACTTTAATGCTTTTTTCAAATGCCCCCCTTTTTTCCTGAGGTCTTTTTTACATCAGTCCTGCCTAATAGAACTTTCTGCACTGTTCGTTATAGTAGCCACTAGCCACATATTGTTACTGGAAATGTAGTGAGTGGGACTAAGAAACTAAATTTTTAATTATATTTAAATTTGATTAATTTAACTTTAAAGCAGTGATGAGTATAGTACAGATCTAGACTCTGTGTTCCACAAGAGAGAGATTTTTCTTTCTTTTTTTCTATCTTTCCTAACTCTGACATAGGGCTATGCTCCTTATGTGTATTTGATGAATGGTTGATAAGTAGCTTTCAGTAGCTGAAATATAAGGAAAGTTAAAGTATTATTTAAATTCTACTTCCCAAGGATGATCATTGTTAATAGTTGTGTTTTAATTGTAGAAAAAATTACCAGTTTGCATCAGTATTACAGTGATTTCTTTACTGGATTCACCCTTGATTCTAGAAATTAGGCATTACTCAAGGTTGTTGTAGATTTGGGAGTTAGTTTTAGGAAATGAAGGCTTAGAATGGAAATCATAAATGTAGCAGAAAGAAATGTAATACTTCTAAAGTGTCTTTATAAAGATTGTTGTGATATGATGGAATTCTGTCCTATGGAGTCCTTAGTGAAAGTGTAGAAAAGAGAGGATGACTCATCCTTTTCTTCTATCGTGACTCCCAGATGATTTTGCTATCATTTTGCTTTGAGGGTGGGTTGGGTGTGCAGGTAATTTTGTTTTGACTCCTTGGGATGGTTGGGATTTTTTTTTTCTTTCCATCTTACTGGTTGGGATATTTGAAGAGAGAGAAATTAAAGAGGATTTACTACTTTCCAGCAAAACTGAATGAAGCAGAAACAAGTTGGTTTGAATTTTGAATTTCCTTTCTTTTCCGTAGTAGAAGCAGCATCTTAGACCAGGTTCATTTTGTAGGTGGTATGGGTGTGTGTATACATGTGTACATCTTTCCAGTGTAAAGGTGTCACTGATTTCTGTTTTTGTTAAATTTTCTCGAATCCCTAATAGTTTTCTCTGCTCCACATCATCTGTTCTGGTAACTTCTGTTCTGTACTGAAAGGCTGTGCTTGCCTTATGAGTGGGCTGGTGAAATTGGGAGTTGGGGAGACATAGATGGAGAGTGATGATAAATGATAATACTGTGGCGCTCAGAAGTAAAGGAAGGACTTTTAAGAAGTATTTGAATTGAGTGGAATGTGGGAACTTGGATTGGATCCTGGAACAGTAAAGGTAATAAAAGGAAAAACTGGTAAAATCTGAAGGAATTCTTTAGGTTTTTGTACTAAAGTTAATTTCTTAGTTTTAACAAATGTACCATGGTTATGTTAACATTAGAGGAAGCTGGGTGAAGGGTACCTAAGAACTCTGTAATATCTGCAACTTTTATGTAAATCTAAAATTATTCCAAAATAAGAAGGTAAAAAAATTGTAATTAGCAAGAGCATCCAAGGGCTGTGACTTCCCCCGGTGGGCATGTACATAAATAAGTCTCATAAGGGCCCTTGAGTAGCTGTGCCTGTCTGTCCATTTCCCTCCTTAAACACAGTGCTCCAGCCATGTCGATTGACTGGGGCTCTCCCAGATACCCTTGCTTCTGGGCCTTTCTGTATGCCTTTTATTTGGGATATTGTCCTGGTACCCCCTTGCCTCTGACCACACCAAAAAACAAAAACAACAAAGATCATCTACATACCAAAAAACATAGTTTGACTAATTTCATTTAATTCTTTAGGTCTGGCTTGGATTTTATTTTTTTTTTTTCAGGAAGCCTTCCCTGACCCACAGTAGTCAGCCTCCTGTCTGAGTGTGCCCCTGTTGTAGAACTTACTGCTTTGTGTTCTGTGGCCTGTTTTCTTGTTTCTTTCTGCAGCTATAGCTTGAGCTGCATGAAGATACAAGTTATATCTTGCATCTTTAGACATACAACCCAGGAATCCAGGCATTGTTGATTTTCAGGAAATGTTTATTGAATAAATATCTTCCACAACAAGAAGCAGGACTCCTGCTCACACCTTCTCAGGCAGTCTCCCTCATGCCCTCGGGGGTAATGGTGCTGGTCGTTTGCTGTATACCAACGTGTATGCCAGAGAAGCCCAGCACTGTAGAGATGAGAAAGCACATTTTGTACAGGCTCATTCTTGTATTTCAAGATCCCAGGGGTCCAATTTAGAAAAACGTTTTGTTTTTAAAAATCTGCTTAGTTATGTAGCATTATCTTTTCCTGTACTATGTGAATTTACAGCTCATTTTACTGTAAAATATAATGTGTAGATTATTTAAAACCTGATCTTTAGTAAACCAGTCAACAATTACTAATTATCTAAAATATGTACACTCCTAGGTAGAATATATAATACTACCAGATATGGCTTCTGCTTTTGGATTTCTTACTTTATAGTTCTTCATAGTTGGAGAAGATAAAACATCCTTATCCCACAGTTTAGTTTGTTAATGTAGCTTAATCACATGAGTCAGGTAACAAGAGGACCAGGGGCCATTGTGGTAGGGGGTGAGACATTACAAGTAGTAAAGCCTTCACTTCAATTTCCCTTAACATTGGTGTGGTGCCTGAAAACGAAACAGTTTGTGAATTTAGGTTGCCTCTAGTTAGACATGGCTAGAAATGCAGATTTTAAGCAAAGGTTATGAACTTGAAGCTCTGTAGACCCTTAAGGAATTAAGGCAGGACGTGTCTATGATGTTCTCAAAGTATATGCTGATTTTTGGTTCTGTTTATTTTCTGTGGAGAGAGGATCTGTCGTTTTCATCAAATTCTCAAAGGAATCTGTGACCTAAAAAAGATTAGAACCACTGGTTTAGAGTAACACTGAGCCTCATGGCCTAATTTTGTCTCTCTTTTACTTTACTGTTTTAGACTGAGTACTGTGTTTTGTTTTTCTCTAATACTTACTTGGAGGGGTCTTTGGTGCAAAGAACTCTACTATTAAACATCTAAGGGGGGAGTGTGTAAGCTGTTTTTTTAGGAGGTTTGGAGTTTTGGCTTGTAAACCTTCCTCTCTTTCATTGTTTAGTAAATGTCTTTTTTTTTTTTTTTTTAAGACAGTCTCACTCTCTTGCCCAGGCCAGAGTGCAGTGGTGTCATCATAGCTCACTGCAGCCTCAAACTCCTGGGCTCAAGTGATTCTCCTGCCTCAGCCTCCCGAGTAGCTGGGACTATAGGCGTGTGCCACTGCACCCTGCTAATTTTTATTTTTTGTAGAGACGAGTCTCACCATGTTGTTCAAGCTGGTCTCATACTCCTGGCCTCAGTCTGTCCTCCTGCCTCAGCCTCCCAAAGTGCTAGGATTATAGGTGTAAGCCACCACACCTGGCCTGTCCTTCTATTTGAAATAATGATTACTGCTTTCTGAGGTCCAAGTATTCATTCACTTGTTATATATTTATATGGTAGGGCTATGCTGAGCAATGGTCATATACAGATGGAATGGTGGGGTCCTGGCCCTTAGAGGCTTTCAGTTATATACAATGTAAGTGCTCATAAACGGTAGTTGTTAGTCTCATGGGAACAAGTATCGTATAGTGTTATGACAAGTCATGGAGGATGTACAGGGTAAAATAGGAACATGGGGAATCTTACCCAGACTTACTCTTATGTTTTGTTGATATTTCACTGTCGATGTATCTTATTATTACCACATTCATATGTTGCAAACCTTTGCATGCAAGGGTGTAACAGATTAGGTGCTTGGGGCCATTGCCACGCTGGAGAGGTCTAGTTGTAAACATGGTAGTGACTAAGGCCCCAGCTGTGACACATGTAGTCATATGGAACTCAGTTAAAAACTGTTTCTGTGTCTCTGGTTGTCAGTTATAAAATAAAAACAAAATTTTTTTTAACCATTATTGACTCAATTTCCCTACTTTTCTGTGGACAATATATAAGAGTCTCTTTGCCCTTAGTCATTCAGCAAGTATTTATTGGACAACCAAAGGGTGTGTAGTACTGGACTGGACCCTTGGACTGGACTGTTTACCTACTGCAAGAGCAGATGGAGATGATTGGGTTGTGGCTCTTGGGCAGTATCCTTTGCTCTCTCCCAGTAATCGATCTGGTGATAAGATTCCGTCTGGTGGGAGGTAGTGTAGATTGGTTTTGGGAGTCAAAATACCAGAGTTCCAAGCCCAGCTCTGCCACTTTGCAGCTGGGTAGCCTTGGTCGGGTTAGTTGACACTTCTGAGCCTCAGTTTCCTAGGACTTTTGCATTATATGATATACTGCATGTAACTTATTTGCAGAGGGCCGACTGCATACTAGGGCTCAATAAATGGAAGCTGTATTGTTACTAGCAGGTGAGGATTCCCTCATTTTATTTATTCATTAAGGATAACTACTGTGTCACTCGGAGTATTCTACTTATGTGATTGGAGGAATTGGGTATTCCTAGTTAGAAACAGTGGCTACGTCTGTCTTTATTGGCCTTTTTTCTTAGGCCTTTGCTAGGACAAAGGTTCATAATTCAGGCTTCCTGAAATTTTTGTGTAAGTGCATTTGTTTTTTTCTGGGAGAAAGGGTCCAAATTTTTATCATATTGTCAGAGGGATCCTCAACTGCCAAAAGATTGACAATTTGCTAATTGACCTATTGGGTGTGAAGTTATCTCTTATAATGAGATACTACTGCCTGGTGTGGTGGCTCATTCCTGTGATCACAGCACTTCGGGAGGCTGAGGCAGAAGACCGCTTGGACCCAGGAGTTTGAGGCTGCCATGAGCTATGATCATGCCATTGCTCTACAGCCTCGATGAGACTCTGTCTCTAAAAAAAATGTAATTAATAATAATAATAAAATGTTACTGAGAAAACTTTTCCAAATTAAAAAGAACATAATGAAGATGCAGAGTGAATATTCAAAAGTTTTTATGTGCTCTTTTTTTTTCTTCTTTTTTTTTGCCAAGAGGAGTTGGGACAAGTAGAAAGGAAAGCAGTATCAGGAGGAAGTAAGAAATCACTTAAAGAAATAACTGCCAGCTTCTTGCTCTCATGGTTCTATCAACAGTTTGATTCTGGCCGGGTGCCGTGGCCCACGCCTGTAATCCTAGCACTCTGGGAGGCCAAGGTGGGCAGATCACTCAAGGTCAGGAGTTCGAAACCAGCTTGAGCAAGAGCGAGACCCCCGTCTCTACTATAAATAGAAAGAAATTAATTGGCCAACTAAAATATATAGAAAAAATTAGCCGGGCATGGAGGTGCATGCCTGTACAGTCCCAGCTACTCGGGAGGCTGAGGCAGCAGGATTGCTTGAGCCCAGGAGTCTGAGGTTGCTGTGAGCTAGGCTGATGCCACGGCACTCTAGCCTAGCCCGGGCAACAGAGTGAGACTGTCTCCCCCCCCCCCCCCAAAAAAAAAAACAAAAAAAACCCAGTGTGATTTCAAGCTATTGTTCAGCCTCCTCTTCCAGTTGGGGCTTCTGTGTATCATACCTTCCAATCAGGCTGGAACACTTGCTTTTTCCTTAACATGCATTCAGGGTTTGTCACTTCATGAGGGTCCCTCTGGCCTAGAATGTCCCTTCTCCCACCATTTGTGTCTGTCTGTCAAAGCAGTTTCCCAGTGCCATCTTATCTAATTCTCATCCTCTCATCTTCTTATCTTCCACAGTCATGGTCCTTTGTGTACAGTAGGTGCTAAATAAAGGGTTGTGGAACTAAAGAGTAATGTATATGAA
Source organism: Microcebus murinus (assembly GCF_040939455.1). NCBI lineage: Eukaryota > Metazoa > Chordata > Mammalia > Primates > Cheirogaleidae > Microcebus > Microcebus murinus. The sequence goes on from NC_134119.1 coordinate 65,566,752, forward strand.
GAACAAAATACCTGCTTAAGGGAAGAGAAGGATATAAGTTAAAATGATTGGAAATATAAAAAATTATCATATGCCAGTGTCAATTCTCAGAGCTTGGGAAGCCCTTAGAATCTTTTTTTTTTTTTTTTTGAGACAGAGTCTCACTTTGTTGCCCAGGCTAGAGTGAGTGCCATGGCGTCAGCCTAGCTCACAGCAACCTCAAACTCCTGGGCTCGAGTGATCCTTCTGCCTCAGCCTCCCGGGTAGCTGGGACTACAGGCATGCGCCACCATGCCCGGCTAATTTTTTTTTATATATATATCAGTTGGCCAATTAATTTCTTTCTATTTATAGTAGAGACGGGGTCTCGCTCTTGCTCAGGCTGGTTTTGAACTCCTGACCTTGAGCAATCCGCCCGCCTCGGCCTCCCAAGAGCTAGGATTACAGGCGTGAGCCACAGCGCCCGGCCGCCCTTAGAATCTTAGTGATAGCCTGGCCAGGGGAAGAACCTGACCTGAATTAGGAAACAGGAGTGTGGGGAACAGAAGGCCAGTGTACGGCCTTGGCCAGGTCGTATCATTTCTGGACCGGAGTTATCTCCTTGCAAAAATGTTTGGATTGGACTTTTTGTTTTTTCGAGACAGAGTCTCACTCTGTTGCCCCGGCTAGAATGCCGTAGCGTCAGCCTAGCTCACAGCAACCTCAAACTCCTGGATTCCAGCGATCCTCCTGCCTCAGCCTCCTGAGTAGCTGGGACTACAGGCATGCACCACCATGCTCGGCTAATTTTTTCTATATATATATTACTTGGCCAATTAATTTCTTTCTATTTATAGTAGAGACGGGGTCTCGCTCTTGCTCAGGCTGGTTTCGAACTCCTGACCTTGAGCAATCCTCCTGCCTCGGTCTCCCAGAATGCTAGGATTACAGGTGTGAGCCACCGCGCCTGGCCCAGGATTGGACTTTTTGAACATATAGTAGAGCATCTACTACTCTAGAGATGTTGATGAGCATCTGCCATGTACCAGGTACTGTTCTAGGTCCTGGGAATACAATAGGTAGTCACCAGACAAGAGCCCCTACTTCTGTGCTAGTGGAAGCATTGGGTCAGTCCTTTCCAGCCTTCAAATTCTGTGATTCCATGATCTGGAGAATGGGCACCGATATTTGCTTGGGATCGTTGTGAGGCTCGAATGAGAAAGCACTTTAAAATGTGCTTCTTCTCTTATTTATTGTGAATACTTCTCTCCCTGCTTGTTTTTGATCTAAAACTTAGATTAACAATGTTTAAAATTGGGCTGGTCTGAAGATGGTAAGTTATCTCAATTGATTGTTTATAGTCAGTTACAGTTTGAACTCCTTCTTCTACTTTCCCCCCTTCTCAATATTGCCCTTGACTAGTCTTAGTAAATAAATAAATAATATTAAATGAAAATGTTTAAAATTGGATAGAAACTTTTTGTACGATAATAGTATGAGCTAATGATCCCAGGGTTTAGGTTGATTCGGAGACTTAAATGTTTCAGTAATTGAATCCCTGAACTAGATTGCAGTGTAGATTTATAATACCATCTTCACCAGTGAAAAATGTATTTGAGGGGGGTACCTTCATTATACTTACAGGTATTTTGGAAGGGTTTCTATATTGGGTTTTTTTCTGCCTTTCCATGAGTTCTTCCCCTTACTCCCCTCACCCCATTGTCTCTGCCATTATTCTTAAATACAATTTCAGATTGATGAAGGCTGCGTGTCAGGGAAAAACCCAACTTCTCTACTGATTTGAGACTTTTTTTAAACCATAAATTCAGGATGCAGTTGTTCTTGAAGTGCTTCCATTTTGTGATTAGGCTAATTCTTTATTTCTTTTTTTTTCTTTTTTTTAATCACCAATTCGTTCTGAGAGCTGAGTATTTTTAAGCACAATTCCCATGTCCTTAGAATTGTCTTCAATATCCTCAAAACAAAGCAAATGATGCAATTAGGATGCAATCCATTGCCTGTGGATTTCAAGGAAAATTATTTTCCACATAACTTGAAAGCTCATGGACAAAGTCAAACTTTCTTTAGATCTGGTGAATTTATCAAAAATGACTTGATAAATGAGATGATTCTTAATTTGAAGTTAGTGTTTGAGTGTGGGAGCAATGATGTGAAATTTCTAAGATAGCTTTGATTTATGAATAAAATGTTATTAATACTTTATGATTCATACTCTGAGCAGTTTTTATATTTTCCTTTGAAACTTTAGATAGAATTGACTTTGTTTACACTCTATCCTGGTAGTTTTTACTTTTAGTGAAAGGAAAGTCATGGGTCTCTTCCTTTTGTCTCCTGTGTCATGTTCTTTTCTGCTGTGTTGTAACAGTCTTGAGATTGAGACAATAGAGACAGATTTTTCACCTACCCGTTCATTTCAGCTACATGTATTTTAATGCCTTTAAATTTGAGACTGATTTTTCACTATAGTATTTAATTTTGTTGTTGTTCTTATGGGGTGCCGAACCCCTCAGGATTTGTATGTATACCGATGTCCAGCTGGTAAGAAAGGTCCCTTTTCTGGAGCCTTGAAAGAGTATTTCCAGAATAGTGAAGTTCCTAACTACCTTTTTTTGGTGATTGATTGATTGATTTTTTGAGATGGGATCTTACTCTGTTGCCCAGGCTGGAGTGCAGTATAGCTCACTGTAGCCTCAAACTCTTGGCCTCAAGCCATCCCCCCACCTTGGCCTCCCAAAGCACTGGGATTACAGGCATGAGCCACTGCACCTAGCCAGGTGATTTTTTTTTTTTTTAAGGTATACTTTCTATGTGAGTAGAAATGAATTTTCACAGTGGGTTAAGGGAGACAAAAAAGGTTCAATTTAAGGGCAAAAGCTTATAGCATCTTACCTCTTCCATGGTTGGGAAGTGAAGAAAAGTGCAAGACAGTGTTTCCTCACAATTTAATGCTCAGACAATTGAAATGGCATTAATTCTTAATTGCAAGTTACTGAAAAAAAAATTTTTTTTTAAAGAGGCAGGGCCTTGCTCTGTCGATCAGGCTGCCGTGCAATGGCATGATCATAGCTTACTGCAGCCTTGAACTCCTGGTCTCAAGTGATCCTCCCGCCTCATCAGCCTCCTGTGTCATTGTGATAAGTTACTGAAGTTTAAAGACAACCCTTTCCCATCAGTTCTGACTTTGGAAATAGTCTTTTTGGTTAACCGTGGCAGAAATTCTGTTTTCTTCAGTGAGGCTTGGATGACATCAGTATTCCCATTGAGGAGACAGTTTATTGAATCCTCTGACCTTGGGCAGATCATTTAATCTCTAGGTCCCAGTGTCCTTACCTGTGGAATAAAGAGAATACCTTCCCTCTCAGGTGGTAAGCAGTAAGGCGAGGTATATACTAGTACCTTAAAAAACATATAAGGCATATACACAAAATATTGTGGGGAATATATTATTAAAGCCTTAGATTTTGGTAGATAAAGAGACTGTCCCCCTTACAATGGAGAGTTTGGTAAAAGAGCAAGTGGATTATGGCAATAGTAGCTTCTGTTTTCTCCAGAAAGCTCAAGCTGCGCAGCTGTTTTTGTCCATTCTGTCTTTGCAACTGTGTAGTGTCGGGGTTAAGCCACATGTGTGGGCTTCAGAGGCGCGGCACCTGGTGCCACCCTAAGCTGGGTGATCTTGGATGAGGCGCACTTGACCTCTGAGGCTGTTTCCTCATCTGTAAAATGGGGATTGTAATAGTACCTGCTTCGTTGAGTTACTGTGAAGAATTACATGAAATCGCATATGCATATTATTTATTTATTACTGTGCCTGGCTCATAAAGAAATATTTTCTATCATTACTAATATAAAAGGGAGGTGACCAAGTGGGAAAACAACAGTAATGAGAGAGAGAGAGAGAGAGAGAGACAGAGAGAGAGAGAGAGAGAGAGAGAGAGAGAGAGAGAGAGAGAGAGAGAGATATTGAGATTGTGTGTATTTAAAGCTGCTTCCAGGGTATATTCTGTTCCTTCACTTAGCCCACTTAACTGCACAATGAGAAGCCTCACATTGGCATGGGGCTCCTACTCTAATCGTCCTTTTATTTGTCACCAGGCCCCAAGAAGTCGCTCAGTAAATGTTAAAGAAGTGGTGAACCCGAAGCCCCTCATTGTGAAATGTGGCTTACTTGTTAGAGAAAGATTAGTCTATGGTAATTGCTAGATATATTTTTGTGGATTTGAGTTTGTTGAGTGTTGATTCTTAATGAAGCATTCAATAAGCTCCATTTCACTGGAGCATTACATTCTCTGAAAGGGATTTACTATACCTAATACCTGGCAAGTGCTCATATTGGGTTATAGGGCATGGTTTCCTATGGTAAGGTGTTTTGTTTTTTTAAAGAGACACGGTCTAGCTCACTGTAACTTCACCCAAGTAGCTAGAACTATAGGTGTGTACCACCATACTCAGTTAAGTTTTTTATTTTTACAGAGACAGGATTGTTATATTGTTCAGGCTGGTCTCAAACTCCTGGCCTCAAGTGATCATGTGGCCTTGGCCATTCAGAGTGCTGGGATTACAGCTGTGAGCCACCATGCCCTGCCTCTTATGGAAGTGTTTTTATTTATTTATTTATTTGAGAGAGAGTCTCACTCTGTTGCCTGGGCTAGAGTGCTGTGGCATCAGCCTAGCTCACAGCAACCTCAGACTCCTGGACTCAAGCGATCCTTCTGCCTCAGCCTCCAGAGTAACTGGAACTACAGGCATGTGCCACCATGCCCGGCTTATTTTTTCTATATTTTTAGTTGGCCAATTAATTTCTATTTATAGTAGAGATGGGGTCTTGCTCTTGCTCAGGCTGGTTTCAAACTCCTGACCTTGAGCGATCCTCCCACCTCGGCCTCCCAGAGTGCTAGGATTACAGGCATGAGCCACTGCGCCCAGCCTGGAAACGTTTTTAGAACTAACAATGGACCAGCAAAAAATGGTCAAGTATTTATCTGTTAGGCATATATTGTCAAAGGAAGTACGAAAATGACAACACCTGATGACCCATTTTCATCATCCTGGAAATAAGCAAGAGTCAACTGCTGTGTGCACTCTTTGGGGTTTACGTTTTCTCTGAGGTGTCTGTTTCATGAAGCATTTTTTTTATGGAAAATTGGGTTAGCAAATAAAATGATGAAGGGCTATAGGTGTGGTTTTAGTAATTGTTAACCCCTGAAGTTAACGGTTTTATTTAGCCTTTTTGTTTGTTTTTTATAACCTCCAACATGCTTTATCCTTATCTTGGTTTAATATACTACCCGCAAATGAATTTGTGTTAAGACTTAGAAATGTCTAAGAGATCTCTGGGCAGGTAAAAACACAGACTTTTAGGAGCTAGGGGATTAGAATCTGCTCCAGATTGACTCAGTTCTTCATCTTTCCAGTAAAGGTAAACTCTGTTCTGAGCAGGTTTTTGTATTGGGGTTTTCAGGTTAGATCTTTAACCAGAAAACAGAGGCCCTTAGAAATGTAGAGACAGCCTTTACAGGTTCAAGGATGGCTTCAGCAAGGAGTTAAATAAGTGGTGAACAAAAATCCCTGCCCCATATGCCAATTCAACTCCTTTGCCTTCTCTCACTAGTGGCTGCATTTCAGGACTGAAATAGCTTTGGAATCCTTTGCTGAGTGCCTTGGATGAGCTTTGTTTTCAAGTTGCCTTTTAGAATTAGAGTGATTATTTGCTTGGCTTTTTCATTCCAGTCTCTGTGAATTCCAGAGCGCAATAAACAGTCATCAGGCAGATACCAGATCCCTAAGAAGTACCTACTGTGTGTAATGTTGAGGGGAAATGGACAAGAAAACACATAGAAGCATTCTCCTGATTCTGCAGAAACTTGATTTAGTCAAATAAATATACTTACTTTCTTTTAAATATAAAGTTAAACTAGCATCTTAATTTTTAGAATCAAAATTATGTTGGAATATACCTAGGGAGAAATTTTCTGGGATTTTATTTTCTGGGATTTTTTTTTTTTTAAACTGAGTCCTTGTCCTTTTACCATTTTATTTTTTTTCCTGGGAGTGTAGAATCTTTTGTCATTTTATATTTCATTTTCCATCTTAGTTAATATTGCTGTTTTTATTTCCTCATTCTGTGCTGTTGTATCAGTTATTGTCCAATCAGGAAAGTTAGAAACCACTCTGAATAGTTAAAGTAGAAAGGGATTTAAATGCAAGAGATTTGTTACAGAGGTGTTAGAAGGGCTAGAGGAGCAAAAGGGAGAAGAGTGTTTACTTAAAGGTCGTAAAACTGCCTGTGGAGGAGCCCAGGAGCCAGCATTCACCCACAGTTGCTGACTTGCTGCTGCCACTACTGTAAGGGCCACATGTTGTACAGTTCAGCAGGAACCCGGAAGCCAGCTTGCCACTGATGCTGCTGGAGCCTGTGGTGTGTGCGGTCGCCTGCATTCCTCCATGGTTGCTCACCGCTTTTCTGCTGCTAGTGCTGGAGACAGACCAGAAGCAGCAAAAAAGTGGTGTGTCCCTCCTATCATCCATTCTCCAGTCATTGAGAACCTAACTGGAAGCCAGCTGGCAAAGGAGTTTGGGAAATGTAGTTTCTAGTCTTTCAGTTCTGAAAATATAGAAAGGCAAGTGTGGCTAAATGAATGCTGTGGTGGCTTGGGGGTGATGAATTTGTCATAGTGGGGATGGGCAGAGGAGGCATTATTTTATACTGGTAATATTCAGAGAGCTGGGAAAGAGGTACAGTGGCATTCCAGATGAGAGGTATAGTGGGTGTGGAAGCAGGAGTGCACAAGGCATGTTCAGGGAACAGCTTAGCTAGGTCATGATATTCTCATTGAAGGATAATTGGAAATAGGTTGAAAAGGGAAGTTGGTGTCAAATTGGAGTAGGATTGTTATAATAAAAACTATTTTAAGATTAACCCAGAGCACTATACACAATGATTTGACCTGGGACAGACCAGTGAGAAAACTCTCATGAGAGTTCAAGCTTTGGGAGCAGAATTAAGGCTACAGTAGTAGAGTTGGAAAGGAACAAATCCATTCAAGGAAGCTTTTAACTTGTGTTGTAGGTACTTGTGTAGGTCAGTGGGTTGGGGGAAATAATTGGAATTAATGACTTCTGATTTTCTATGTAAGTTGAATTTATTTATTACTTAATGTTCTTAGCAAGTTCTCTATATTTTATGCTTTTATGTTCCTCTGGGAAAATGCCTTGGTGAGTAAGACTCATCATAATATTTTTAGGATGTCTCTTGAAGTGGCATTAAATTCACTTTGCTCCTAAACTTTATTAGTCAATTTGAAACCTGTGTAACCTCTGCAAGGGCCTTGACAGCTTGAGGTCACACTTTTAGTTCTTGGGGATAGCATTTTGGTTTTTTCTTTTGATACTGATTCACATATTCCACTTAGCAGGTATTTGTTGAGTCAGGTACTATGTGCAGTGCTGAGCTCAGATGGGGAGCAGAATAGATAAGACATGAGGTCCCCGTCTTCTGGGAGTTAACAATTTAACAAGAAGCAGACATTAAAACAAAAAAACATTACTAAGCCTTAGGGCCTTGCAATTGCCGGTCACTCTCCTGGAACACTCCCCCCCACCCCCGTGCCCCAGATTCCTACATTATTAACTCCCTCGCCTTCTACCTGACTTTACTGTCATGACCCCTTCTCAGTGGGACCTCCCTGATCATCTTTTGTGACATTGCACACACCCCCTCTGCCACCCTTGGAAGCTCTAACCTTGCTCTACCTTTTCCCCATACTATTTATCTTCTGACCTGAGTTTATTTGTTTTGTAATTGTCTGTTTCCCTCTGCTAGAAGGAAGTAAGTTCCATGAGGCAGACATCTTTTTCTCTTTTGTTCATTGCTGTATCCCCAGTGCTTAGTACAGTGCCTGGCACAATAGTAGGTGCTGCTCAGTAATTTTTTTCTTGAATGATTGAATGGATGAATGAGAATAAATAAATGAGGGCATCCAGGGAGCCAAAGGAAGGCCACAGTGGCTAGAGCCTAGTGAGAAAAAAAACAGAATGGTGGAGATGAGATTACATAGGAACTTATAGGCCATGTTAAGAATTTGGGGGCTGGACGTGGTAGCTCATGCCTGTAATCCTAGCACTCTGGGAGGCTGAGGCCAGAGGATTGAGTTTGAGACCAGCCTGAGCAAGAGTGAGACCCTGCGTCTACTTAAAAACAATAGAAAAATTAGCCAGGTGCAGTGGTGCATGCCTGTAGTCCCAGCTACTCTGGAGGTTGAGGCTGGAGGATCACTTGAGCCCAGGAGTTTGAGGTTGCAGTGAGCTATGATGATGCCACTGCATTTTACCCAGGGCAACAGAGCAAGACTGTCTCAAAAAAAAAAAAAGAGAGAGAGAATTTGGGGTTTTAATATAAGAGCAGTGGAAGCAGGGGATTGAGAAGATCAGATCTCTTCTTTAAAAAGATAACTTGCTGCTCTACAGAGTATGGATTGCAGAGAGCAAAAAATATACATGGGAAGAAACACGTGATGCTGTGAGGATCCATGTGATCTAGCTTGCCTGGCAGCAGATATGTTGCCTTTCTCGGTGTTGAATTTGTGTGTCCATTCCAAGGATAGGGATTGATCATTATCAGTCTGATTATAATGGCATGCACTCAGGTTATCATTAGCCCCAAGAGACCTACCTGTCTCCTTGAAGAACATCATTGTCCAGTGATCCTGCTGACGGATGAAAGCTGTCAAGATAGCTTGGCTGTGAGATGCCATTTAACTAGTTTTTATCTGTGTGTGCCTTCCCTCCTCCTGCAAGCTTTAATGACCTAGCTAGGAGAGAGTCCAGGCCTCTTGGCTACTCTCCAGGTGTTCTACCACTAAAATGTTAATATTACCTTTCTCAGTTCTTCTGAATCATTTGCTGGCGCTATAAATGGCTCTTTAAACTTAGATTTTGCCAGTTTTGAGACTGTTTGTATTAGTACTTTTTGCTAGAGGAATTTGAGTGGCCTTGGTTACTTGAAGAAGGCCTTTTCATTTGCCTTTGCTTTTTAACGTTGAGTACCCTGTGATAGGTAGGAATGTTTCTACTTCTTGACATGTTAGTTGGCAAAGTAGTAGAGGCAGCCTTTAATAAAGGTCACTTTGGAAGAATATTAGTTGGAAATTAGCATTCTTGGCATTCTTGTGGAATGATACAGGTTTATGGCCTTTTTATTAAGTTCTTAAAAATAAAATAGTCTTTAATTAGAAGCAAGCACGTATAAAACTTTGTGCCCGCAGACAACACTGGCTTACTGTATGAGATTATAGAGCAGGGTTTGCGCCTGCAGGAATAGGGTTTGCGTTGCAGGAGTGGAGAAAGGGGTGTGAGAGGGTCACACCGAACACATTCTAGCCCAGCCCAAGCCATCAGCTCTCTGCAGTCTTACCAGTATGGAATGTAGACATACAACTTTTAAGCCCAATTGACTGATGAGTGCACCCGACTTGGCTTTTAGCTCTCATGATTCAACTGGTTGAGTTGAGCTTTCTGTTAAACAGTCAATCAGGAAAATGTAGTTGAGTAACCTAAGTTTTTTGAACTCATAATAATGAGGCTTGATAAGCCATGATATATGTACTTTATTCGCCGTTTTTGAAACGGCCTCCTCTAATGTTTTAAATAATACATTGGCACGGCATCCTTAATGAACACTGAAGGGGTAGTGTGTTTGATGTCGCCTGCATTTTGGTGTGAACAAGTTATATGCATTTGCATGCCCACACCTGTGCTCTTGAAGAGAGTTAATAGCTAGAGGTGATAGTGGTGTTGTGGACAGCAAAATTAAACCTCTGATAGGCTCTCTTACATGGTGGGTTTTCTGGACAGAAAGAAGTAACAGATGGATTCTGGGCCAGGATAGTGGTCTAAGGAGTTGGGGGGATACATACAGGCATGAGGGAGCTGGGTCAAGACACCTGCTCATCTCTAATCTTCTCTTCATTCTGCCATGCTACAAGTTTTCATTTAAGATTTTAACATAGGCGATGCTATGAGTAGTCAAAGTTAGTCTACTGATAAGGTTTTCATAAAGGTGATGTACTTTTCTGTTTCATTCTTGCTGGTGTGAATTAAAAATCAGCAGTAGCTATTTGTTGTGTATTGATTTTAAGATATTCAAAAGAAAGTAGCTGCTCTGTTTTCCCAGGACCATTTGTAACCCGGGGAGTGGGAACTGAGGTCACTGAGGGAAATACTCAGTGGGTATGCTAGGAAGAAACAGTACAGGCATTCTGTGCATATGTAACTGAGGAGGTATATGTTGTTACCTAATGTGAGTATGTTTTTTAATTTGGACCAAGAGACATGGTGTTCTAAATAGCAGCCAAATATATGAGGTCAAGGTGATTTCCTCTAGCAGGTAGGGCAGTTGTGGAAGAGTAGGGTGGACCTGTTTTCCTTCTTAAGTCTGAGGGCAAAAGCAGTGATAAGGAGATGACTCATTGATCTTCACGAAATTACTGGCCAAGCACTTTCTAAGGAATGGTGGTTGATAAGGAAGGAAGAAGTTACTATTCTGGTCTGTTATTTAAAGGAAAATCATGAAACTAGCATTTTATAGAAAATGCCATTTATTAAATTCCTTATATGATCACAAGTGCCGTCTTTGTTATTTTTGGGTTCCCTAACAGGACATGTTACTTTTATAGTTGGAAATTTATCTTGAAGTGTTGAGTGGTGGATAGGAGCTATATAGAACATACAAGCAGAATCTCATAAACACATACACATGGCGAGGGGCAGAGATTGTTGATATAGTAAGTCATACTGGCCAAACATCACTCTTTTTTGCCCCTCTCCCAGTCATTTTGATTCTAAGATCTCGGTAAATCTTACCATCTCTGCGGAGTGGTGTGGAGAGACGGTGCTGGGATGGGGGTGGCAAGTGGGAGCAAGACCCTTAACGCACAGGCCTGATGGCAGCTTGGGGACTGCCTCCCATCCACCCCTTCAGCTTCCGCATCTGGTACCTGAGGAGCTGGCTGCCAGCCGGGTTCTGCTGTGCCTGCCTTCTGGGGGCTTTCATTTGGAGAGACAACAGATCACGTTCATCTAGAATTCCTCTTAGTGTCAATCTCAGGAAGAATCTTAGGAATTTTTATCAAATCAGCCAGTTTTTGTCAGATTTTGCTTCTTATTTGTCTGCCCTTTCCCCTTGGCTGACTTCCTTGACAGTGAGACACAAGGTCATCGGTTTCAGTATGGGAAGGAAATTATGGCCTTGAGCACAGCCAGAAGGAATCTGGCTCCCGGGGCGCTTCCTGTGAGCCACCGCTGAACTACAAAGACTGGGCTCGGCCTCGGCTTTTCCAAGCAGCATCTCACACCGCCACTATGTCAGCGTTTCCACGCTTCCTCCTAAGCAGTTGTTTTTCGTGGTGCTGATTGTGACCAGGTTAGAGTTGGTCTTTCCATGGGAAGTGTTTACCCAGTGGAGTGGGGGTGAAATAGCAGGAGAGAGAGAGGGAGGGAAGGAGGAGAGAGTGCACAGCTTGCTTTCAGAATTACCCTTTCTGACCCAGACCTCACCGTGCCACCTTGCTCAGCAGCCTGTGAGGCCTCAGAGGACGAAGTCCAAACTCTCTTTAGCGAATCAGGGCCTTCCACAAGCTTGGCCCCGGCCTCTCCCACCCCACCGTAGGTGCCGTGCTCCGCGTTCTTGCTCTTTAGCCAGGACAGCGTGGTAGCGCAGGGAGATGAGAGCTGGGCGGCTGGCAGGAGACCTGGGTCTGCGCTGGGCTCCATGTGCAACTAGCTGAGTTATCTCCTTTCTCTGTGTCTCAGTAGTCTTACCCAGTGAGAGGAGAAGAAAGGGTAAGGCTCTTTTTCACTTTTGTCTCTTGGCAAAAGCTTGGGAATTAGACCACTAGATGTCTGAGCATTAAATGATTTTTTGAACCATGAAGTTTTTTGAACTTTAAAAAAAAAAAACTGTAGAATTTTTTAAAATTTCATGTTGGGACCACAACATATATAAAACAGATCAAATTGGACTTGCTCTCTTGAGGCTAAAAGGTCTGACGAGCCACCTGTTGAGCCTTCTTAGTAGCCCTGAAGACCTGCCAGTTACATCCAGGGCTCCCCAGGGCACTGGCTGCTTCTCCGCATTTCTGCTCACTCACTACAGCGGGGAATAGAGTCCCCTGTTTGCCATGACTCCAGGCAGGGCCTAGTGTAGAAGGGGAGAGTGCAGTGGGTGAGAGAACCGGCGGGGTCAAATCCTAGCTCTGCTTGCTAGCTGTGTGAACTTGAGCTTCTGCGTTTCTCTGACTTGTATCCTTTTAAAAAACTGTATAAAGCATGTACAGTGTGAACATTTATGAAGTGAATACCTATGCAACTACCACCCAAGTCAAGAAATAGAAGCTCCATTGTATCTTTTTTCTGTCCCACCTCCTTTCCTAGTCTCCAAGCAGAAAGAAACCTGAAATAGGCTTTTCAGATATTGAGGTGATAAATATTTGAATAAGAAATAATAGTATTTTTCATAATAATTTTTTGTTAATAGTGCCTAGATATAACAGCTTTTTATTCCAAAAATTAATTTTACACATATTAACTCATATACCTCCAGAACAGGTGTCCTCAAACTACGGCCCGCAGGCCACATGTGGGTGTTTTTGCCCGTTTGTTTTTTTTTTACTTTTTTTTTTTTTTGAGACAGAGTCTTGCTTTGTTGTCCAGGCTAGAGTGAGTGCCGTGGCGTCAGCCTAGCTCACAGCAACCTCAAACTCCTGGGCTTGAGTGATCCTTCTGCCTCAGCCTCCCGAGTAGCTGGGACTACAGGCATGCACCACCATGCCCGGCTAATTTTTTATATATATATCAGTTGGCCAATTAATTTCTTTCTATTTATAGTAGAGACGGGGTCTCGCTCTTGCTCAGGCTGGTTTTGAACTCCTGACCTTGAGCAATCCGCCCGCCTCGGCCTCCCAAGAGCTAGGATTACAGGCGTGAGCCACAGCGCCCGGCCTGCCCGTTTGTTTTTTTTACTTCAAAATAAGATATGTGCAGTGTGCATAGGAATTTGTTCATAGTTTTTTTTAAAACTATAATCTGGCCCTCTAACAGTTTGAGGGACAGTGAATTGGCCCCCTGTTTAAAAAGTTTGAGGACCCTGCTCTAGAAGAAGATAGAGACAAACAAGCTCAATTTAGCAGATTTTCAAATATAGTTAATATGATTAATTGAGCCTAAGGCACAATTCTGTGCTGATTCCAGGACCTTCTTTATATTCTGTCTTATAAATGTTCATTTTTTCATTTTTCTCATACCTCTGTTTTTAACTTCATTTTTAAAAATGTATTTTTATTTTTTTTATTTTAGCGTATTATGGGGGGGTACAAGTGTTAAGGTTACATATATTGCCCAATGCCCCCTTTCCCCCTTGAGTAAGATCTTCAAGCGTGTCCATTCCCCAAACATTGCACATCTTACTCGTTGTGGTTGTATATACCTGTCCCTTCCTCCCACTCTACCTTTTAACTTCATTTTATTTTTATTTTTTTTATTTTTTGAGACAGAGTCTCACTTTGTTGCCCAGGCTAGAGTGAGTGCCGTGGTGTCAGCCTAGCTCACAGCAACCTCAATCTCCTGGGCTCAAGTGATCCTCCTGTCTCAGCCTCCCAAGTAGCTGGGACTACAGGCATGCGCCACCATGCCCGGCTAATTTTTTGTGCATATATTTTTGGTTGGTCAATTAATTTCTTTCTATTTTTAGTAGAGACGGGGTCTCGCTCAGGGTGGTTTTGAACTCCTGACCTCGGGCATCCGCCCGCCTTGGGCTCCCAGAGTGCTAGGATTACAGGTGTGAGCCACTGCGCCCAGCCTTAACTTCATTTTAAACAAGGCAAGCACATAAGTAAATTTGGAGGCCAGAAAACCAAAGGGATGAATATGAGTATTGATTTTTGTAGTGTGAATCTTTAATCTGTAAATCTAAATTGTTCCCTACTAAAAAAAATTGCTTCATTTAGAAGTTGGTTCTCTGTGTTCTGTTTCTTTGTGACCAACCGTTCTTTTTTAAAAAGGTTATATGTGTTGTATAACTTTTATTACTAGCAGTAGCCTGTTTGGGGACTGGCAGTTTATAGAATAATGCAAATAAGTAGTGAGGAATAATTAGAAATAATGGGCCGAAATCCTCATGTCATCTTAAAATGCCATCAGGAGAATAGTGAGGGTTACTGTTGGACTTGAGAGTAAGCTGACCCATTTTACCCAGTTGACAGAAATGCCTGTTTTTTTAGCACTGTCCTCTGTTGACAAGACACGTTTGGCTGGATGGTGTCTCTACTCTTTCTGCATATTCAGAGACATTTTTATGGAGAATGTTCTTTCAAAAAGAACTTTTTTCCTACTGAGAAGTTAAAAAACCTGAATAGATCATAAGTACTCCAAAGCAACTGCTGGAATAATTGTATAGGTTTTATTTACCATTTCAAAAATCAATGTAGAATTGGTCTGTTAAAACCAGGAAATTCAAAGGTAAGATTAAGCTGTTTTTTTATGTCTCAGGTTGGTAAGAATCTCAGCTCACTGTGGTAATAGTAATATGCTGTGATACTTAGGCTCATTGGAGTGCCTCCAGTTTTGAATTTGCCTTGGTTTTGCATTTCCTTTGATGTGGAATAATTTTACAGCTTATCAGTAATCTTGTTTTTTGTTGTTGTTTTTCTTCATATAGGTAAACCAAAGAAATTGTGCTATATCAGTGAGAAAGATTTCTCAGCTTTTGATTTTGTCTTTGTTTATATTTGCCTTATATTTAATACTTTGATCAGATAGCTCGATTAGGATTACATAGCTACCTGGTAGAAAGCTGCTGAGGATAAAATTTAAGGAAGTACTTTTGCTAAAAGCAGCCTCCTTCATTCAGTAGGGGAATTTGGTTTCAGCCGGAGAACAACTTGGCTTAGAAATTTTGTTTCTTTGGGACCAGTTTGTAGACTTCTGCAGGCCTGGAAGCATGAGAACCATGTCAGGGCGGAAAATGGACTGCTTGCTGTATTTGGTGTGAGCCTGCTATTACAGAATGGTAAGATAGTAGCATAGTTGTTTTTCTACCTTGGATTTCAGAAGTACCTTTACCAGGGCTTGAGGGGAAAATGAATCAGGAGAGGCAGGAAGGGGACGTTTGTACAAATTCTGTTGCATAAGATTATATGTTTCAAGACCAGATGGATAAACACTTAAATCAGTCTTTAGAGATCCAGATGACCCATTTCAGAGATTTCCTGTACCCCCAGCCCTAGGGATGTAGTGGGATTCTGTGGCTATGAGGAAATCCTCCCTCCCACACTGGACAGGAGTGGTGTATGTAGCCTCTACTAGTGGGAACAACCGCCAGTAGTATTCTGGGCAAATATCATTTGCCCTCTTTTCCCTTTGTAAATCTGATTTTGCAATACCTCTCCCCATGTTATTATTTTATTTAATTTTTGAGAGATAGGGTCTCGGCATGTCACCCAGGCTGAGGTGCAGGGACTGTTCATAGACATGATCATTGCACACTGCACCCTTGAACTTCTTGGCTCAAACATGCTCAAACTTTCACCCCCACCCCCACCCTGTAGCTGGGACTACAGGCCCTCTGCGCCTGGCCCAGTGTTATTATTTTAATTTACATTGGACTGAAAGGTAGAAATGTAATTGCTGTATTCAAGTGGAGTTTCTTTTATGTAAGATGATTAATTCCTTAGACTGTTATTTTGTTGGGTGAGTGTGGAGGTAGCAGTGTTAGAACAATAAATAACATTGATGGGGTAAAAGATTATCTTCGTATTAAATTATCACAAGTAAAAATACAATCTACTCACAGTCTGAGCCCTGACTGCCCTTCTCATCTTCTGTCTCCCACGCATGAAAACTCTTTTCCAGTCTGTCCCAAAGCGTATCTATCTAATGTGTTCCCATTATTCATGCCCTTTTGCGTCTTTAGAATGCCTGGACCACCTCTCCAAATCCAACCAATGCTGTTAAGTACCAGTTCAAATTTTACTTCTGCCTGGACACCCTCCCCAACCACGCCAGATCTGAATGACCTTCCTTTCTCTGGATCCCACTCTATACCATTTATTGTCCTGTGGTTTATTTCTTTTTTAAGTATAAATATTGTATCTCAAGTAAATTATAAGATATTCATAAGCAAGGACAGTGCCCCACTCTGATTTGTTTCATCACATCATCTTTGCTTTGTAAGTGTGTGTTTGATTTGGTTGACAGTTCAGTTCTCAGTTAGGAGATGAGAGTAATACAAAAACGATTAGCCTGAAATGTGAAGGAGGGAGGGAATTTAGCTGCCTTATAACTGGGTCCATCAAGTGGGACCTTTCTCTTCTATACAGTTTTAGAGGCTACGTTGAGAGCTTGTTGAGTTTGATGAGTCGTTTCCTAAGATGGTTCTCATGTGGTAAACAGCATATTGCTTTAGATTCTGACAGAAATTATACACAGAAGATGAAGACACCCTTTGTATCTCATTCAGGTTCAAAAAGATTAGAATTCCTATTTACACCTAAATGCCCTCACACATCATTTTTGTATTTGACTAACTAAGGTTCTCTAAATTCATGGATTTCACAGATGAATCAGTTAGATAAATAAGGATGTGGACTCCACTTTTCTTCTCTGATTTACCTTTTATTCAGAAGGAAAAACAAACACCTTAAGACAATTTACTTTAACATTTATTAATATGAAAATGAAAGCATTTAATAAAAATGTTTTATTAAAATTCAGTTGTTCAGTAGACCAGAGAATAGTGTTCTCTTCTTACTGGAGCTTTTCTACCTTATCCTTCTCGGCCCATTTGGAAAGTAAGTTCCTCTGGAAAACTCTCCTTTAGGAGTCTATCTTACAGCGAAAGTACTCCTACACAGATCTGTTCCCTCCCCTGCCCCAAGTCTTATATCTACTAAATGTAAATTAGCTGCTGATGATAAATTCATAGCTTTGAAAACTCAGAAATTTAAGGTGTTGATAAATAGGTATTAAGGAGGTTTAGAAAATGCTTTTTCCTTTCTGTTAGTTACAATGTGTATTTCTGTTCCTTTAGCCTATTGGGATTAAGGCAAATTATGATAACAAGTATTTTACTTCCTTTTCTAGTAGCTCCCTATGAAATTATTTCTTTATAGTATTATTAGTTGGTGGTGTTCTATATATGATTGTTTGAAACCAGATGTGTTTTCAAAAGTTGTTGAAATTCTCATAGGTGGAGATGGTAATTTTGGTTATGGATAATGGTGGTAAACTCATGTTTTATGGAGCATTCTAGTTCATTGAGCCCAGAAACATTTCCTATTGCTGCTCAGAGGCAGAGGCGAGGTGGCTGGGTTGCACTTCCAGGCATATTCTGATAAGCTGTTGACAGTATGAACCTTAGTAGTTATAGTAATGCTGAGATCACAGGGGCATTTCTGGGTCCTATGAAATGTGTGCTATCTTGGGAATGTTACCACTTCTTGCTCTGGGTGTTTTGTAGAGGTGTTAACAAAGAAAACACCCTCCTTTTTACCTTTCACTCTGGTGGGGAGCTGGTATCTTGGTTAAACAAATCACAAATGACTCTGGATGCTTGGTGACAAGTTTGAAAATGGCACACAGATGTTTGCATTATGTTTTATTATGACAGAGAATTTCTTTCTTTTTTTTTTTTTTAATGGAATCTTGTTTTGCCACCCTGGGTAGAGTGCAGTGGCATCATTGTGGCTCACTGCAAGCTCAAACTCTTGAGCTCAAGGGATCCTCCTGCCTCAGCTGGGACTACAGGCATGGCCACAATACTCAGCTAAT
This sequence comes from Microcebus murinus, assembly GCF_040939455.1. NCBI lineage: Eukaryota > Metazoa > Chordata > Mammalia > Primates > Cheirogaleidae > Microcebus > Microcebus murinus. The sequence continues at coordinate 65,584,548 of NC_134119.1, forward strand.
TTTTCTATTTTTAGTAGAGATGGGATTTCTTGCTTAGGCTGGTCTTGAACTCCTGAGCTCTAGTGCTCCTTCTGCCTCAGCCTCCCAGAGTGCTAGGATTACAGGCATGAGCCACTGTTCCCAGCCTCCCAGCAGACAGAATTATTAAGTAAATACTCCTGAAATATTTTCCTCTCTGAAGTAATTGACTCATGGCATAAAATGGGAAACTGCTAGGTTCTGTGTTTTTATTTTTCTGATGTAAGGAGCTCTGTAAAGCTCAAAGCTAAAAACAGTTACCAGTTTAAAGGATACTTTTTTTCCCTTGTTGTTTTAAAAGAATTAGTATTGCAAAATTATTAGAGTGGACATTCAGATTTTGCTGTGTGAGTATCATAGCTGCTCACTAAGAACTCTGGTTCTCATCAGATTTAAATTTTAAAGACATTGCAGCCTTGGACATGCCCTGTCTCCTACTTTCTCTTTCTTTGTGGCCTTCAGATCATTAAATTTAGTGACTCAGCACTTAAAGTTATTTCCTTTAAACCAAGTGTTGGAGACGTTTTTTAGATTTATAACAGTCTTTGTTTACCATGTAATTCAGTCCAATTGAGGAACTAATAAAACTGCATTATGCAGACATCAAAGCTAAGAAGAGTGTACTTACACCAAGGAAATTATTAAGTTTCTAACAAGTGGAAAGTTACCAGGTGTCCAAGAATTAACCACTTCCATGCCAGTGAATTCTCACTTTTTTAGCAGCTTTATTAGTTGTTAGCATTCTGGGTTTAAAATACTGATTGCTATATTCTTTCGAGTTGAATATTGCTTTCTTTTCTTTTCTTTTTTTTAATTTTTTTATTTCAGCATATTACGGGGGTACAAATGTTTAGGTTACGTATATTGCCGTTGCCCCACCCAAGTCAGGCTGATGTTTTTTTTGTTTTGTTTTGTTTTTTTGAGGCAGAGTCTCACTTTGTTGTCCAGGCTAGAGTGAGTCCCGTGGCGGCAGCCTAGCTCACAGCAACCTCAAACTCCTGGGCTCAAGTGATTCTCCTGCCTCAGCCTCCCGAGTAGCTGGGACTACAGGCATGCACCACTATGCCCGGCTAATTTTTTCTATATATATTAGTTGGCCAATTAATTTCTTTCTATTTATAGTAGAGACAGAGTCTCACTCTTGCTCAGGCTGGTTTCGAACTCCTGACCTCGAGCAATCCGCCCGCCTTGGCCTCCCAGAGTGCTAAGATTACAGGGGTGAGTCACCGCGCCCGGCCTGATGTTTTGTTTTTACCTGAGATATCTGTAAAGGGTAAAATTATTAGACCCCCTTAATACAGAATAATTTAGTCACAGACAAGGGATGATTTGCTAGCTGCATATTGCAATCAATTGAAGTAGGACCGGTGTCACCAAGTTGCATTTCAAGGTTGGTCGAGTTGGTGACCTTGAGACCTGCCAGATCCCGGGGCGAGGAATTGATAGAGAAGGGCTCTGCTAGGTGAGCACCCTTGACTTCTTTAACCTTCACCAACAGTACTGAGGCTCTGTTAAGCCTTAATGTCCTCGTGGGTTGAAACAAAATTGTCTATGCATACTACAGAGTAATTGATTTTGTACAGATCTTTCCTGTTCATGTATTTCAGAGGATGTGTGTAAACATGTTGTCGATGTTCATCAGCATCTTATAATTAGTTTAGTAAGCAATCACCTAGGGAAAGAGAGGGTGGGGAAGGTTTGTCTTCTTTCCCATGGATACCCTGTTTGTTCCTGCTGAGGTCGGGCCTTGACTTCTCTAGGAGCAGGCCATTCATTTTCTGAAGGCTCTTGCCTACAGTAATTGGGATTTCTTTTTAAAATGGTCAGGCCATTTTCACATACTGCATCTACTCACATTTTGTTTCTGTGAAGGGTTTTGGCTTTCTGGATTTCCACAGGAAGCTGTGGATGTTTAAGAAAGGTCTGTGACCTGTTGAAGTTATCTTCACAGAGGCAATTGTGCTCCCATTGTCGCCCCTTTGTGTCAGTCAGAACAAGGTGTGATGGTCTGACTTCTAGTGGCATTTCTTCTGAAATGGGCTCACAAAAACACACTGCTGTGGAAATGCTAGGTACCTACTGGATATAAATGCAATTCAAAAGAAAATGGCTCTGTTTATTTCAAATTCTCCTCTTTGTAATTGTCTCAGGAGACTGTTGCTCAGTCATGTTTGCGTGTAAGAGTAAACAGCAGTGCAGTCTAGACAGTAAGCAGCCAGAAGACCACTTAGGTCCAAACAGCCAACAACTACTTATTTTTACTTATTTCATCTAGAAAGTTGCCAAAAACTTTATAAGACATCATAATAACATTTTGTTTCTTTGACTGTTAAAACTTTAGGTCCTTTAAGGCTGTGGTCCCCAACCCCGTCCCCGGGTCCCTTGACCCGGTACCATCATCACTGGCATCACCGCCTCAGCTCCGCCTCCTGTCGGATCAGCAGTGGCATTAGATTCGCTTAAGAGCCCAAACCCTGCTGTAAACTGCGCATGCGCGGATCTAGGTCGCCGGCTCCTTATGAGAACTTAATATCTGATCTGACATGGACCTGGGGCGGTGATGCTAGCGCTGGGGAGCGGCTGCAAATACAGATGATCATTAGCAGAGAGGTTGGACTGCACAATACATGTGATGCGCTTGAATCCTCTTGATCCCCACCTTCCACCCTGGTCCATGGAAAAGTTATCTTCCTTTTTGGCTACTTTTTGTGGGTCTCTGTAACCTTGAGGAAAGAATTCAAATTATTCAAATGATTTTAAAGTGATTTAACCCAGTTCCTGATTCCTTGCTAATGCATCTAACCCATCCTCTCCCCACACACACTTTGTTCCAGCTGGTTCCCCCAACTGGCTGTGCTTTTTTTTTAGGGAACAGGAGGGGTCTTTGCACATCTCATCTCTGTCTGAAATGTACTTTGTACTTCAAGTCTCACCTGAGATGGAACTTCTCCAGAAAGCCTTTCCTAAGTCTAAAAGGGTGGGCTTGGGGACCCTTTAATATGCTTAATAGTCCTTCATTTACTGATTCCTTCAGTAAATATATGTGTTGAGCACTGTGCCATAGGCTGAGGGCACAGAATTGAACTAGACAGGAGTTGGGCCTTATCCTCACGGAGCTTACATTCTTGTCAGGGAAACTATCCCATATTCACACCCTTACAATATTTTTTTTTAATTTGGAAATAATTACAAACTTAGAGGAAGTTGCAAAAACAAAAATAGCCTGAAGGAGTGGAGTATCCTATACACTTTGTCCAGAGTCACCTATTATTAACATTTTAACACCTTTTTTGTGTTCTTACTCTTTCTCAGTATATATACATTATTTTTTTTCTCAATTAGTTACATACATTATGGCTGTTTCCTCCAAAATACTTGTATTTCCCAAAAGTGGGCATGTTCTCTCACATGACAGTTATCAACTTTATAAATTTACTTTGATGATATGTTTTTTATGATTTATCTTTCCTGCATTTCTTCTTTTTCCAGTCTTTTTATTGTGTTAAAATACACTTAACATAAAACCTAACCATCTTAATCATTCTTAACTATTAAATACATTCATAATGTTGTACAACTATTACCACCATCTATCTCTATAACTATTTTCACCTTGTAAAACTGAAATTCTATACCCTTTAAACAATAACTTCCTATTCCCTCCTCCCCACAGCCCCTGACAACTGTCATTCTGCTTTCTGTCTTTACGAGTTTGACTACTCTTTTTTTTTTATTTTTATTTTGGCATATTATGGGGGTACAGATTTTAAGGTTTCAATAAATGCCCATTTCCCCCCTCCCCCCAAAAGTCTGAGTCTCCATCATGACCATCCCCCAGATGGTGCACATCTCACTCATTATGTATGTATATACCCGCCCCCCTCCCACCTGCCCAATACCCTATTACTGTAGTACCTATGTGTCCACTTAGGTGCTACTCAGTTAATACCAGTTTGCTGGAGAATATATCTGGTGCTTGTTTTTCCATTCTTGGGATACTTCACTTAGTAGTATGGGTTCCAGCTCTAACCAGGAAAATATAAGATGTGCTATATCACCATTGTTTCTTAGAGCTGAATAGTACTCCATGGTATACATATACCACATTTTATTAATCCATTCTTGGATTGATGGGCACTTGGGCTGTTTCCACAGCCTTGCAATTATGAATTGTGCTGCTATAAACATTCGAGTGCAGGTGTCTTTTTTGTAGAGTGTCATTGGGTCATTTGGGTAGATGCCCAGCAATGGGATTGCTGGATCAAATGGTAGATTCACTTGTATGGCTTTAAGGTATCTCCATATTGCTTTCCACAGAGGTTGAACTAGTTTGCAGTCCCACCAGCAGTGTAGGAGTGTTCCTCTCTCTCCGCAACCACACCAGCATTTATTGTTTGGAGATTTTTTGATAAAGGCCATTCTCACTGGGGTTAAATGATATCTCATTGTGGTTTTGATTTGCATTTCCCTGATGATTAGAGATGTTGAGCATTTTTTCATGTTTGTTGGCCATTCTTCTGTCTTCTTTAGAAAAGTTTCTGTTCAAGTCCTTTGCCCACTTTTTAATGGGGTTATTTGATTTTTTCTTCCTGATTTTCGTGAGTTCTGAGTATATTCTAGTTATCAGTCCCTTATTGGATGCATAGGATGCAAAAATTTTCTCCCATTCTGTAGGTTATCTGTTTACTTTCATGACTATTTCTTTGGCTGTGCAGAAGCTTTGTAGTTTGATCATGTCCCATTTATTTATTTTTGTTGCTGCTGTGATTGCCTTTGGGGACTTCTTCATAAACTCTTTGCCCAGGCCGATGTCTAGGAGAGTGTTTCCAACTTTTTCCTCTAGAGTTCTAATAGTTTCATACCTTAGGTTTGAGTTTGACTACTCTTAAGTACCACATATAAGTGGAATCATATAGTATTTGTCTTTCCGTGCCTGGCTTATTTTACTTAGCATAATGTCCTCAAGTTTCATTCATGTTGTGAGAATTTTCTCCTTTTTTTAAGGCTGAAAAATATCGCCTTGTATGTGTATGCCACATTTTTGCTCATCCATTCATTGGTACATGGACACTCAAGTTGCTTCCATGTTTTAGCTATTGCAAATAATGCTGCTACGAATATGGGTACAGAAATAGCTCTTTGAGATCCTGTTTTCATTTCTTTTGGGTATATACCTAGGAGCTGGGTCTTGTGTTAATTCTGTATTTAGCTTTTTGAGAAACTGCCATACTGTTTTCTACACCTGATATACCATTTTATGTTCCCACCAGTAGGGTTACAAGTTCTTTACATCTTTACCAACACTTACTTTTTGTTTTTTGTTATTTTTTTTTTAATTTTTAATTTTTTTTCTTTTAATTTTTAACTTTTTTTTGTTTATTTTTTTACAGCTGAGGACAAAGGGCATACTTTTGGTTTTTTGATATTAGCCATCCTAATGGGTTTGAGGTAGTATCTCATGGTAGTTTTGATTTACATTTCCCTAATGATTAGTTATGTGGAGTATCTTTTTATGCTCTTCTTGGCCATTTGTATATATTCTTTGAAGAAATGACTGTTCAAATCCTTTGTCCATTTTTGAGTCAGGTTATTTGGTTTTTTGTTGTTGAGTTTTAGGAGGTCTCTCTATATCTGGATATTAATCTCTTTTCAGATATCTGATTTGCAAATGTTTTTTCCCATTCTTTGGGGTGCTTTTTTTTGTTTTTGTTTTTGTTTTTTAAAGAGACAGGGTCTCACTATGTTGCCTACACTGGCTTCCAGCTCTAGGGCTCAGACAATCTTCCCACCTCAGCCTCCAGAGTAGCTGGGACTATATAGGTATTTGCCACTATGTAGAGTTGTTGCCTTTTTACTCTTTTGGCATTGTCTTTTGGTGCATAAATTTTTTAATTTTTTATAAAATTTATTTTGTCTATTTTTTTCTTTTGTTGTCTGTGCCTTTTGCATCATATCAAAGAAATCATTGTGAATCCAAGGTCATGAAGCTGTTGCCCTATGTTTTCTTCTTTTTATAGTTTTAGGTCTTACATTTAAATGTCTTTGATCCATTTTGAGTTAATTTTTGTGTATGATATTAGGTAAGGGTCCAACTTCATTCTTGTGCATGTGAATATCCAATTTTTCCAGCACTATTTGTTGTAAAGACTGTCCCTTCCCCATTGAAGGGCCTCAGCACCCATGTTAAAAATAACTTGACCATATATGCAAGGGTTTATTTCTGGGGCTCTGTATTCTGTTCCATTGGTCTTTATGTTTGTACCACACTTTTTTTTGTTTGTTTTATTTTGGCATATTATGGGGGTACAGATTTTAAGGTTTCAATAAATGCCCATTTCCCCCTCTCCCCCCACAAGTCTGAGTCTCCAGCATGACCATCCCCCAGATGGTGCACATCTCACTCATTATATATGTATATATCCGCCCCCCTCCCACCTGCCCAATACCCTATTACTGTAGTACCTATGTGACCATTAGGTGCTATTCAGTTAATACCAATTTGCTGGTGAGTATATGTGGTGCTTGTTTTTCCATTCTTGGGAAACTTCACTTAATAGTATGGGTTCCAGCTCTAACCAGGAAAATATAAGATGTGCTATGTCACCACACTGTTTTGATTATTATAGCTTTGTAGTAAGTTTTGAAATCAAGAAATGTGTCTTCTACCCATATTCTTTTTTAAGATTGCTTTGGCTTCTTTGGGGTCTCTTGAGATTTCAGAGAAATTTTAGGATGGGTTTTTCTATTTGTGCAAAAAATGTCATTTGGATTTTGATAAAGATTTTATTGAGGCCTAGTGTTGTAGTAGCTCACGCCTGTAATCCCTGCACTCTGAGAGGTGGAGGCAGGAGAATCACTTGAGGTTAGTAGTTTGAGACTAGCCTGAGCAAGACTGAGACTCTGTCTATACTAAAAATAGAAAAAATTAGCCCAGTGTGGTGGTGCTCACCTGTAGTCCCAGCTACTTGGGAAGCCGAGGCAGAAGAATCACTTGAGCCTAGGAGTTTGAGGTTGTAGTGAGCTGGGATGACTGTACTCTAAGGCAGGGTGACAGAGCAAGACTGTGTCTCAAAGAAAAGAAAGAAAGAAAAAGAAAGAGAGAGAGAGAGAGATTGCATTGAATCTGTAGATTGCTTTGAGTATTGCCATCTTAACAATATTAAGTCCTTTAATCTGTGAACATGTGATGTGCTTCCATTTTTGTCTTCTTTAATTTCTTTCAGCACTGTTTGGTAGTTTTCATTGTGCAAGTCTTTTACTTGCTTGGTTAATTGCTAAGCATTTTATTTTTTTCACTGCTATTGTAAATGAATTATTTTTATAATTTCCTTTTCAGATTGTTCATTGTTAGTATAGAGAAATACAGCAGATTTTTGTTTGACTTTGTGATAAAATACTTTTATCTAATATTGCATTCATAGATCAGTGTTGTTAATTGACCTAATAATGTCGTGCATAGCCTTTCTTCTCTCTGGAACAGGATTTAGTCTAGGGTCAGATAATTGTATTTAGTTATGATGTCTCTTTAGCCTCCCTTAATCTGGAGTATTTACATGGCTATCTTTTTCTATTAGGACATTGACATTTTTTGAAAAATACAGAGCCCTGCTCTGTACTTAAAAAAAAAAAAAAAAATAGAATGTTGCTCAATTGTGTTTGTTTGATGTTTCCTCATAATGAGGTTCAAATTATGCTTTTTAGGCCATAATACTGCATAGCGATGTATCAGAGGTATCACATCTGGAGGTCCACGATGTCCTTATATCTCTTATTGGTGATGTTAATTTGTTTTGAGACAGTCTCTGGTGCCTAGGCTAGAGTGCAGTGGTGTCATGATAGCTCACTACAACTTCAGACTCCTGGGCTCAAGCATTCCTCTTGCCTCAGCCTCCTAAGTAGCTGGGACTACAGGTGCATGCCACCGCACTTGGCTAATTTTTCTATTTTTTTTGTAGATATAGGTCTCATTCTGTTGCCCAGGCTGGTCTCAAACTCCTGGCCTTAAGGATCCTCCCACCTCAGCCTCCCAAAGTGCTGGGATTACAGCTATGAGCCACTGAGCTCACCCTGGTGATGATAATGCTGATTACCCAGTCAAGGTGTTGCCTGGTTTCTCTACTGTATAATTATTGAGTGTGTGTGTGTGTGTCTTTGTGTGTTTTCCCCCCTCTCCCTTGCAACTAATGAGTGTTCTATCAGGAGATATCTGAATTCTATTCAAGTATCTTAGTTCTTATCAAAATTTACCTCCTAGATTTAGCATCTTGTGTTGATTCTTGCCTGATCCAGTTTATGGATTGATTTTATTTTTTCCAATGGATTATAATTCATTATCATACTTAATTATTTTGGTGCTCAAATTGTCCCAGACTTGGCCAATGGGAGCTCCTTCAGGCTGGCTCCTGTGTCCTTGTGAGATGCCCTGTCATTTTTTTTCTTGCACAAAAAGATGTTCCTGGCTTATCTTGTACCTACCCTGCCCTAGCCATGGAATCAGCCATTTTTCTGAGGTGCCCTTAGACCGTTGTTTTAGCACTTAGCACATTGCTGACTTATGTCTTCCTCCATTGTACTAAATTGTATCTCTCTGAGGGTCAGTCTTACTTGCTTTCATATCATCATCCAGCATAAAGCCTGGCATGATAAATGTTTATTAAATATTTGTTGAATAAAATAATTGCTTTTGCTACAGTTCAGTGATTAAAATTGAGTTCCAAAATTATGGTGCTGATGGGTTTTCTTTTTCCCCCCCATTTAGGAAGAAATGTTGGCTATTTGTCTATGAGAAGTGGCGAAAACTGACTTCTTACTGGTATATAACACTATGGGACCTGACACTTTGGCTGCATGTGCATCCAGCCCCCACTGATAATGTTGGAAGCTATTCATTCCACTGGAAAACACTAATCTGATCTCGGAAGTGGCTGATCGTGGCAGGATGTGTCGACGATGATGATGGCAAGAAAGCAAGATGTCCGCATTCCCACCTACAACATCAGTGTGGTGGGATTGTCTGGAACTGAGAAGGAGAAGGGCCAGTGTGGCATTGGAAAATCTTGTCTGTGTAACCGCTTCGTGCGTCCGAGTGCTGATGAGTTTCACTTGGACCATACCTCTGTCCTCAGCACCAGTGACTTTGGTGGGCGAGTCGTCAATAATGACCACTTTCTGTACTGGGGAGAAGTTGGCCGCTCCCTGGAGGATTGTGTGGAATGTAAAATGCACATTGTGGAACAGACTGAATTTATCGATGATCAAACTTTTCAACCTCATCGAAGCACAGCCCTGCAGCCCTATATCAAGAGAGCTGCTGCAACCAAGCTTGCATCAGCTGAAAAACTCATGTACTTTTGCACTGACCAGCTGGGGCTGGAGCAGGACTTTGAGCAGAAACAAATGCCGGATGGAAAGCTGCTGATCGATGGTTTTCTTCTTGGTATTGATGTTAGCAGGGGCATGAATAGGAACTTTGATGACCAGCTTAAGTTTGTCTCCAATCTCTACAATCAGCTTGCAAAAACAAAAAAGCCCATAGTGGTGGTCCTGACTAAGTGTGATGAGGGTGTTGAGCGGTACATTAGAGATGCACATACTTTTGCCTTAAGCAAAAAGAACCTCCAGGTTGTGGAGACCTCAGCGAGATCCAATGTAAACGTGGACTTGGCTTTCAGCACCTTGGTGCAACTCATTGATAAAAGTCGGGGAAAGACGAAAATCATTCCTTATTTTGAAGCTCTCAAGCAACAGAGCCAGCAGATAGCTACAGCAAAAGACAAGTATGAGTGGCTGGTGAGTCGCATTGTGAAGAACCACAATGAAAATTGGCTGAATGTCAGCCGAAAGATGCAGGCCTCTCCAGAGTACCAGGACTATGTCTACCTGGAAGGGACTCAGAAAGCTAAGAAGCTGTTTCTACAGCACATCCACCGCCTCAAGCATGAGCACATTGAGCGCAGGAGAAAGCTGTACCTGGCAGCTCTGCCGTTAGCATTTGAAGCTCTTATACCTAATCTAGATGAAATAGACCACCTAAGCTGCATAAAAGCCAAAAAGCTCTTAGAAACCAAGCCAGAATTCTTGAAGTGGTTTGTTGTACTTGAAGAGACACCGTGGGATGCCACCAGCCACATCGATAACATGGAAAATGAGCGGATTCCCTTCGACTTAATGGATACCGTCCCTGCAGAGCAGCTGTACGAGACCCACTTAGAGAAGCTGAGGAATGAGCGGAAAAGGGCTGAGATGAGAAGGGCGTTTAAAGAAAACCTGGAGACCTCTCCTTTCATAACTCCAGGAAAGCCTTGGGAAGAGGCCCGTAGTTTTATTATGAATGAAGATTTCTACCAGTGGCTGGAAGAATCTGTATACATGGATATTTATGGCAAACACCAAAAGCAAATTATAGATAAAGCAAAGGAAGAATTTCAGGAGTTGCTTTTGGAATATTCAGAATTGTTTTATGAACTAGAACTGGATGCTAAGCCCAGCAAGGAAAAGATGGGTGTCATTCAGGATGTTCTGGGGGAGGAACAGCGATTTAAAGCATTACAAAAGCTCCAGGCAGAACGTGATGCCCTTATTCTGAAGCACATTCATTTTGTGTACCACCCAACAAAGGAGACATGCCCCAGCTGCCCAGCTTGCGTGGATGCTAAGATTGAGCACTTGATTAGTTCTCGGTTTATCCGACCATCTGACCGGAATCAGAAAAATTCGCTCTCTGACCCCAACATTGATAGAATCAACTTGGTTATATTGGGCAAAGATGGCCTTGCCCGAGAGTTGGCCAATGAGATTCGAGCTCTTTGTACAAATGATGACAAGTATGTGATAGATGGTAAAATGTATGAGCTTTCCTTGAGACCGATCGAGGGGAACGTCAGGCTTCCCGTGAACTCTTTTCAGACGCCAACATTTCAGCCCCACGGCTGTCTCTGCCTTTACAATTCAAAGGAATCACTGTCCTACGTAGTGGAGAGCATAGAGAAGAGTAGAGAGTCCACGCTGGGCAGGCGGGATAATCATTCAGTCCACCTCCCCCTGACGTTGATTTTGGTTAACAAGAGAGGAGACACCAGTGGAGAGACCCTGCATAGCTTAATACAACAAGGCCAGCAAATTGCTAGCAAACTTCAGTGTGTCTTCCTTGACCCTGCTTCTGCTGGCATCGGTTATGGACGCAACATTAACGAAAAGCAAATTAGTCAAGTTTTGAAGGGACTCCTAGACTCTAAGCGTAACTTAAACCTGGTCAGTTCTACCGCTAGCATCAAAGACTTGGCCGATGTTGATCTACGAATTGTTATGTGTCTGATGTGTGGAGATCCTTTTAGTGCAGATGACATACTCTTTCCTGTCCTTCAGTCCCAAACCTGTAAGTCTTCCTATTGTGGAAGCAACAACTCTGTTTTACTTGAACTACCAATTGGACTACACAAGAAACGTATTGAACTGTCCATTCTTTCATACCATTCCTCGTTTAGCATTAGAAAAAGCCGGTTGGTTCATGGGTACATTGTTTTTTATTCAGCCAAACGCAAGGCTTCCTTGGCTATGTTACGTGCCTTTCTTTGTGAAGTGCAGGATATCATCCCCATTCAGCTGGTGGCACTCACTGACGGCGCTATAGATGTCCTGGACAATGACTTAAGTCGGGAACAGCTGACCGAGGGAGAGGAGATTGCTCAAGAAATTGATGGAAGGTTCACAAGCATCCCCTGTAGTCAACCCCAGCATAAACTTGAGATCTTTCACCCATTTTTTAAAGATGTGGTGGAGAAAAAGAACATAGTCGAGGCTACTCATATGTATGATAATGTCGCCGAGGCCTGTAGCACCACAGAAGAGGTGTTCAACTCCCCCCGGGCAGGGTCCCCGCTCTGCAACTCCAACCTGCAGGATTCAGAAGAAGATATCGAGCCCTCATCTTACAGCCTGTTTCGAGAAGACACATCACTGCCCTCTTTATCCAAAGACCATTCTAAGCTCTCTATGGAACTGGAGGGGAATGATGGGCTGTCTTTCATCATGAGCAGTTTTGAGAGTAAACTGAACAACAAAGTACCTCCACCTGTCAAACCAAAGCCTCCTGTCCATTTCGAAATGACAAAGGGGGATCTGTCTTATTTAGACCAAGGCCATAGGGGGGATGGACAGAGGAAGTCTGTGTCTTCTAGCCCCTGGCTGCCTCAGGATGGGTTTGATCCTTCTGACTATGCTGAACCCATGGATGCTGTGGTTAAGCCAAGGAATGAAGAAGAAAACATATATTCTGTGCCCCATGACAGCACCCAGGGCAAAATCATCACCATTCGGAATATCAACAAAGCCCAGTCCAATGGCAGTGGGAATGGTTCTGACAGTGAAATGGACACCAGCTCTCTGGAGCGTGGCCGGAAGGTTTCCATCGTGAGCAAGCCAGTGCTGTACAGGACGAGATGCACCCGGCTGGGGAGGTTTGCTAGTTACCGAACCAGCTTCAGCGTGGGGAGTGATGATGAGCTGGGGCCCATCCGGAAAAAAGAGGAGGATCAGGCTTCCCAGGGTTATAAAGGGGACAATGCCGTCATTCCATATGAAACAGATGAAGACCCGAGGAGGAGGAATATTCTTCGAAGTCTAAGGAGGAACACTAAGGTAAGGCACTGGTTTAGGATGAATCATAGGAATGATTTGTGCAGTGTCTCAGTGAGAGTTGATTGATGATGATGATTTTTCAAGGACAGTTTATTGTGGTTAAAAAAAAATTGCTATGCGTGAGAGTTTACTCTTTGACTTAGCATAACAAAGTTAGCAGTGTGTCCGATAGTTCCTGCTGGCACCTCTCAAGCAGTTAGGACCTTAGATAGATAGCCTGAGTTGTCCCTGTCTAAAACAATATTTAATTAGTGACCAAAATGAGCAGATAGTGTACAACTTGACAGTGTCCCCACAAGCAGCCAAGCCAGTGACAATACACTTGCTCTTCCTTTGCTTAAACACCAGAGTCCAAAATTGCATGCCTCAGTCTCTTACTGCTAAACATACATACATACATACATTTCATCTATCTATGTTTTTTTTCTTTGAGACAGAGTTTCACTCTGTTGCCCTGGCTAGAGTGCACTGGTGTCATCATAGCTCACTACATTCTCAAACTCCTGGGCTTATGCAAGCCTCCTGCTTCAGCCTCCAGAGTAGCCGGGACTACAGGTGCATGCCACCACACCTGGCTAATTTTTTTCTATTTTTAGTAAAGACAGGGTCTTGCTCTTACTCAGGCTGGTCTCGAACTCCTGGCCTCAAGTGAACCTCCCACCTCTGCCTCCTAAAGTGCTAGGATTACAGGCTTGAGCCACCTTGCTGTGCCTTGTTTTTTCAGAGAAAAACATCGTGGTGAGACACCACAGCAGAACTGTGTTATGTAATACCCCCTGACCAGCATTATCCTGTACAGAATGACACATAGAGACAGTGAAGTTTTGCCGCTCTCCCTCCCGTTAAACAGCAGAGAAGAAAGTCACTTATCTGAAAGTATTACAGGTACTGTTGGAAAGAAACATTGCTAACATACCAAATCAGAAGGTTCTAGGGTTCAGGCTGTCTTGAGAGCTGACAGTTCTGTTGTAAAATACAGCAAGAGGACAGTTCAGTAGCCCTTAGGGCCCTTGGAGATGAAGGAACAGGTGTCATTGCCCTCCCCAAAAAATCACATCTACTTTGTGTTGCCTCGTAGCATACAGGGTGCTCCTCCATCACCATTGGCCAGGAGCTTCCAGAGTTTTCTTGCCTATGCAGTGTGAGAAAGGGCAGAGCAGCACTGTTGTGTGCTCTGTTCCCCTCCCCCTCCCCATCTGTGCTGACTATTAACACATATCACAGGCATTCTTCTGTTTGATTTGTCCTCAGCTTGCTTTTCCATTTGAGTCCTTCATCTGCTTCCAGTGTTTTCTTCTCCAAAGGTTGGTGCGGGCCAGGCCCATTCACAGCAGTCCTTATTTAGGGAGCCAGAAAACAGCCTGACCTGCTTCCCAGTATTTCCCCAAAGCTCTCCTGTTTAATGACACTGGAATCCAAACATTTTAGACATTTGACTTTCTTTTCTTCCTCCTGTACTCCCAAAGAAGACTGTTGCTGGAACAGCATATCTAAATGCTGACAGTTTTCTAATTTGTGGGGGTGTTTGAACACCTGGGGGATTAGGAAAGTGGTATAACAGCACACTGAATTAGAACTATTTTTCTGACTTCTAGCTACATTTTTACTACTTAAAATGATGGTTTTAAAACACATTCCCAAATAAGCCAGGGTTTAAAGAGCACGTGCTGTAGTGGAGGCTTTGCAGAATGCAGCTGGTCCTGGTGAGCCCCAAGGATAGCTGTGTCAGTGCTGGTGACAAGCACTGCCTAAGCTGGAGCTGCTTAGGCTGGATTGCTGGGTCGGCATGTGCGAAGTGGTCAACCTCCAGTCTGTCTTTAGTTATGAGGGCCACACCTCTTCAAGACAAATAAAAACAATACTTCTGGCCCAAGAGCAGTAGTGTGCCTGAAGTCAGTTTCTTTGTATCCTTTGGAAAGAGTGAGTAGAAGGTGAAATTTTCTTCTCCTGCTTTGGAAAATGAGGGTTTGAAATGACGGTGGTTGCTTTGTCATCCCAGTGCATAGACAAGCAAAGCCTTGGCCGCAGGAGCAAACCTCCTATTTAAAATTGCTGTTAAGAACACAGACTGACACTTGTTTTACTGGAAAAGCAAGATACCATCAGGGCAGAGAATTCCAAGCCAGCCCCCATGTGGGAATTTGGCCTTTGATTTTGATTGACATGACGAAGCAATACAATATTTATTTGAAGTGGGGGAGCAGCCAGGCACTCTGATGTCAGCTGGTAATGGAAGATACACTCCGTACCTCCTGCATGCCAGACACCACTGGGGAAGTGGCACAGATGCTTCTTGCTGAGACCTTAGTACCCAGTTGAGGCAGCAAGACCTACACAGCCACTGAAAACAGGTTGTCTGCCCAAGGAAGGCTGTGTGGGGACAGAATGAAGAACCCATGTTGGGAGTGGTTACGGTAGAGTAGGGTGGAGAGGTTAATTAGGTCAGCAGGAGCTCAGACTCCAGGAATCGGGAGGCCTGTCAGATCCCAACTCCAACTTCCTCACTTGGACTTGGGCACATGAGTCACCTCTCCATGTCCCTTCTACAAGAGAGGAAGCACCTTCCTCATTGGGTTGTGAGATATGAACACTGGGCATAGTGCATGCCAGGTAAGTGTTAGCTATTGTCATTTAACTAGACCTTGAAGAATGAGTAAAACCGGGCACGGCTCATTGGCTCATGCCTATAATCCTAGCAGTTTGGGAGGCTGAAAGGGGAGGATCACTTGAGGCCAGGAGTTTGAGATGAGCTTGAGTAACATAGGGAAGACTCTATAAGAAATTTTAAATATTGGCTGGGCATAGTGGTATGCGCCTGTGTAATCCCAGCTACTCAGGAGGCTGAGGCAGGAGGATCACTTGAGGCCAGGAGTTTGAGGTTACAGTGAGCTATGATGATGCCATGGCACTCTAGCCTGGATAACAGAGTGAGACTGTCTCAAAAAAAAAAAAAAAAAAAAGAGCATGAGTTAAGGAAAGACTTAAAGGTGGAAGTATGCATGTAGTATTCAGAGAAAGGAGAGAACTGGTCTGGTCTGTTGAGGGACCAACATTGTCCTCTTTTGTGTATGTTTTAACCCTTTGTGTTTGTTACTGAGCTCCTTTCTTGGTACTTACCCCTAGCAACTGCCCTAACAAAAAATAAGCTATGCTCTGGGTACCAGTGTGATATGGAAAAGGAAAAATCACTCAGAGCCTTCAGCTAATTAGCTAGATTAGCCCTTTACTGTAAAATTAGAGTCCAAGTGAGGGAATCGCTTTCATGTCTCCTAATGAAAGTGCAGACTGTAAAAGCTGACCCTCATTCTCGGTCCTTTTCCCAGCTGAACCATTTAGCAACCCGCCCTCATAGTGGGAGCCTTCCGCACTCAGCTGAATGAAATTGAAAATCTACTATTGCACTTTAGTGGGGGCCATGAATAGATGCTTTGTCTGTAAAGAGTTGTTGTTGCACATGGTCTCTGTCTCCCAGTGCCATGCGTTTGCAAAGATGAGATCAGGATCGGCAGGGTCTTATTTTAAAGCCAAAAAACAGGCTGGGGAGCCTTGTTCCGCCAAATATGCCTTTTTGGCATACTCAGATTGCTGAATTTGGTGTGTTTGACCACAGATTTAAAGAGAAATTATTGGCTATTTACCCTTCTATCTAATGTGCCCTTATTTTTGTATTTAAGAAAATGTGACAGAATGATAAAGAAAATCTTTCACTCACTGTAGCTACCACATGACAAGACAACCTATTGAAGAGCTAACCAATTCAATCATGCATTGTTTGGTCTATAAGGCACCAAGTAACCAGTTTGACAGTTTGTGTCCCCCTAGTGAATTGGCTTATTTCATTGGCTTCAGTGAATTGGCTGGTTGTTGCGGCTTTGTGTGGACACAGCTCTCATTTTGTGAGGCCTAGAACGGAGTTAAAGTTTCTAGTGTGAATAAAAACCAGCTGGGGAATTGGACTGCTGGCTCCCCTGGGAGGGATGTTGCGTTTTGACAGACAAGCTGAATGCCACGAAATATGAGCCGTTTGGAACCTGCTCGGGGAAAGACTCTCAGTGTGTGCTGCAGAAAAGCTTAGCCCCACTCAGTGAGCTTGTAGACCAGATGAATGGTTTTCAAAATGGGGTGGGCATGCTGACTTGACCTTGGAATTTCTGATTCCTGAAAGAAATTTTATCTTTCAAACTAAGTACACAAGCTCATTTGTTCTTTTAGGAAGGAAACATTCAATTCAGCGCAGGGGCATTTATCGAGCACTTGTTTTGTGCCTGGCGTTGTGCTGGGTGCTATAGGTGTGTAGTTATGTTCTTCTGGTTTCCAGTCTCGGGGATGATAGGGTTTAAACATGTATTTGCATGCATTTTTAACATTACCAGAGGGGAGATGGTAATTGTGTGACAAGGAGGTTTAACCCAAACTGGGACATCAGGAAAGCTCTTCAAGGAAATGAATGATATTTAAGGCTGAGACTTCCGAAGGGGTGAGGTAGGCAAAGTCAGTGAAGATGGAGGCTTCGTGGGAAGAGCTTTCCAGGAAAGTACGGAACTTGGAGCTGAAAAAACGGTGTTCAGAGACTTGACAGAAGTTTGGTGTGGCTGCGGCAGAGAGATAAGGGAGACCCTTGGCAAATAGTGGAGGGCTACAGAGACCATGTGAAGGATTTTGTATTTTCGTGCATTTTTTTAATATCTCCTGTGTGCCAGGTACAGTACCAGGCATTTCCACAT
This sequence comes from Microcebus murinus, assembly GCF_040939455.1. Taxonomy (NCBI): domain Eukaryota; kingdom Metazoa; phylum Chordata; class Mammalia; order Primates; family Cheirogaleidae; genus Microcebus; species Microcebus murinus. The sequence continues at coordinate 65,601,926 of NC_134119.1, forward strand.
AAGTTTTTCATTTATTCTTATCAGTGTTTTTTTTCTTCTTTTTACACCTACTACTGACTTGAGAACTTACCCGTCTTAACGAGGGGGATTTTTTTCCATCCTGATTTTGGCAATAAAGTAACTGGGGCTCAGAGAAATTAAACACCTTGCCCAAGTTAATGTAACTACTAAGTGGAGGAGTTGAGATTTTCGAACCCTGCTCTTCTGACTTCCACTTCCAGTAGATTTTAGAATCCAGTCTGCAAGAAAGATGCTAATATTCAATAGGAAGGGACACATATATTTAGACAACTCAGTCAGTCCAGTTCATTTGTTCATTCAAGCAAAAGGACTTTGGTTATCCAAAAAATCCATTTCCCGATGCCGTCCCCCAAGAACAGCATGGTGCTGTTTGTTTCTAGGCCCAGAGACGGGTTGAATAGAAGACAAAAAAGGCAGGGAGATATTGAATAGCAACTGGAACTTTGAGAAATTGTTTTGCACTGGTGTCACTCGATTTTCAGTTTATTTTAAGCCTGAAGAACTTCTGTAGTATGTTTTTGGTGATAAAAATAGACCATCTTTTTAACTGTCTGCCTTAGCTTACAGCACACCTGTTCTTAAAAAAAAAATTACAAGAGGCAACCCAGATTTATTTTTTAAAGAACAGAGATACTGCTCTGATGCTTCACTGAGCCAGCTTGTTCTCTCCCACCACCTGGTGATGTTGAAATACCTTTGTAGGAACTCATTATTTCAGCTCTCATCAGGACTGTCACCTCTGCTTGCAAGGAAAGGGCCTTCTGAATGAGTTTTATCCAGCATTTGAGAGGAGGCAAATTGATAAAAACTGACCCATAGTGTTGGAAAGTCAACATTCAGTGTGCATTGAATTTCAGGCAGGGTGTTTGTAAAAACATACCAGGAGCTAGTAGGCACGCCCCTCTGCTGAGACCCTAGTTGCACTGGCCGTGAATTGACCCAGGTTTGCCAGCCTTCCTGCCTTTACAGAGCTAAAAGCTATGGTCTTGATTTATTTGGGTCCTGCAATGGGACACGTTCCTTTCTTTTGCCATCATTCAAGAGGATTAAGGATTGTAGAAAGGCCAGGACTTCACTCTCCTTCCTGGCCATCCCTAAATAAAGATGCTCCAGTATGGTGAGTGACTGGTCGTAGATAGTACTAATGGCCAGCTTGAAAGAGACCAGATATGTGTGCTTTAATAATAGATTTTGCCAGCAGAAATCAGTCTGCTCTCAGGTTTTCTCCTAAACCTGGGCTTAGAGTTTTTCAGAGCCAGAAGCGGAGGAGGGGAGCACCAGTTAACCAAGAATACATTTGGGGCTTAAGCAAATAACTTAATTGAAAAGGTCCTTTTGACATCTGTTGGAAATATGAGAGAATAATTGCCAATCAGAAAGGGTGCAGTGTCGAATACAGAATGCGAGAAAGTGGTTTTGGGGAAGCTCTAGTAATGTCATCTGTGGAATATTTCCATTTTTCTAAGACTCTACCAACGGCAGTTAGTCCAGTGTGCCACCACACAACTCGGCAAGCCATGTGTGTGACCCTCTGGGGCTCTATTTATATCAGTTTCACTCTTGTCCCCATTGAGATGCCACCATCCCTGTTCCAGAATATATTCTGTATATGATATTACTTCTTAAAATAACAAAAACAAAAACAGTGAATCCAATGGCCTGGATTCTTTTTTTTATGTTGCCAAGCATTTAAAAGGCTGTACTAGGTGATACAACTCTAATGACCTTATTTTCTGACCCTAAAATCTGAATAAGTAATTTTACATGTAAAAGAGTATTTATGGAGACCAGAAGAGAATATTTGAAGTTGACAATTTAGGGTCCTAAATAGCTATACCTGCTGTTCCCACAGAAGATAGAATATTCTTTTTTTTTTTTTGAGACAAGTTTCACTCTGTTGCCCAGGCTAGGGCTACAGTGCGTTGGCGTCGGCCTAGCTCACAGCAACCTCAAATTCCTGGGCTCAAGCTATCCTTCTGCCTCAGCCTCCTGAGTAGTTGGGACTACAGGCATGTGCCACCGTGCCCAGCTAATTTTTTCTATGTATTTTTAGTTGGCCAATTAATTTCTTTCTATTTTTAGTAGGGACGGGGGGTCTCACTCTTTCTCAGGCTGGTTTCAAACTCCATACCTTGAGCGGGCCACCCGCCTCGGCCTCTCATAGTGCTAGGATTACAGGCGTGAGCCACCGCACCCGGCCAGAATATTCTTTATCCAGTAAGGGCGACGACTTCTCCATTATAGCTGTGGAAGACTGCCTGTGTGCTTTCAATCTCTTTACCTTTTTTCTTTGTTGCTCATTTGGCACTTACTCATGTGATATCTGTCGTAGATCAGCTTTGTTTATTGTGGACATGTCATCTTTCACCAATTAGATTATAAGTTCATTGAGGATGGGAGATGACTTTGGTCGTAGTATTAATTCTGCCGCTAGTTTGATACATGACCTTGGGTAATTCATTAAAAAGGAAAAATGCCAAGATTCTTGCCTTCTAGGCATTTAGCCCACTAGGTAAGCGGTTGTATGTGTACATAAATGACTGTACCCTGTTCAGTGCCTACAGAGTGACAGAGGGAATTATTATTTCATCTACTTTTTCAAAAACGGTTTATGATATGGTACTGTCAAAGTATGAACAAGGCCTCTGAGCCGCATCCCTCACTTTACTAGTGAGAGCAGCACAGAGTAAGAAGAAGAAAAAATCATCTTAGAGATAGGCCTCATCTCAGCCAAATGTGAAAAAGTAGAAAGGAACACTGGCCCAGGGCTTTATTGGGAACTGCTTTTGTTCAGCAAGTATGTTGAGTGCCCACTGCACGTCAGGTTTGAAACCCAGCCATCTTAACAGACTTACAGAAGGGGCCCTCTCTTGGCTCTGCCCTGTTCTCTGGCTGGCATTCTACTCTTTTCTTGCCCCAGTGGAGTTGGAGGGGCTGTGGAGTGGGCTTCTCCCTGCCAGGGTGGGAGCAGAGGCAGTGACAGACACAGCTTCCTACTCTGCCACTTTGGGGAGCTTGCCCTTTATGCCCGTGTGTCCGAAAAGCCAAGCGGCCAGAGGCAGAGTCCAGGCACTCTTTTTCCCCAGTGCACCACTGGCACAAACTATGGTTTATTAATTTTGCCACATTGCTGGGTGAGGTGGCTCGCACCTGTAACCCTAGCACTTTGGGAGGCTGAGGCCAGAGGATCACTTGAGTTCAGGAGTTGCAGACCAGTCTGAGCAAGAGTGAGACTCCGTCTCTGCTAAAAATAGAAAAAATTATCCGGGTGTCTTGGTGCAAGCCTGTAGTCCCAGCTACTTGAAGACTGAGACGGGAGGATCTCTTGACCCCAGGAGGTTGAGATTGCTGTGAGCTGGGCTGATGTCACAGCACTCTACTCACCTCAACAAACTGAGACTCTGTCTCAAAAAAATAAAATAAATTTTGCCACAGAGTTAATATGAAGACTAACAATCAGGTATGTTTTTAAGGAACCTGTGAGCTGCAGAACAATAGACTGTATTATTCATTTTTTAAATATCTATCTGAAAGGACAAGCTGGCCTGGTCCTTTGTGTATGGCAGTGACACTTCATCAGGAGATGGCTCATGTAGGGTAAAGACCTTAAAGGGTCTTGGCATTCATAGGTCACAGTGCTCTCAGTGATAGATGTGAATCTTTTTGAGCTTCTGTTTTCTCAACTGTAAAATGGGGCTAATAGCCCTTACGTTTCAGGGTGGTTGTGAGTGTTCAGTTGTGCAGAGCACCTAGCACTATGTCCTGCCACTCCTACAGAATCACTGTTCATCCATTTTTGACCCAGTTGGACTGTAAACTTAGAGGCACAGATGTGGAGATTGTTCTCAGGGATTGGCTTCCTCAGGCTAGATGGTTTTTTCAGCTCAGCCTGCTAAGTGGGTGCCCCCAAAAGAAGATGGATGTTGGGTGGTGTCACTTTCTCCTCTCCAAGGACCTGCTGCTGAGAGTGCTTCCCAGTGATTGCTTAAAGTGTGACACACGTCTGACGATATGAGACATCTGTCAAGCCACTTAAGAGAATGACATTCCCATCTGAAATGTGCCCAGTAACCCTTCAGGTGCCTGAAGTGTTGGTTGTTATATCAGCACTCTGGCCCAACTCTTGGCATGCACCCCAATCACGGATTTTCTTAATAGGAAGGTTTGGAGTTAGTTGTGCAAGAATTCCCTGCCTAATTTTGTGACACCCTAGAGAGCCTTTAGATATCTCAAGGAGGTATTCTGTAAACCAGAGTTTGTTTAAATCTTAAAAAAGTGAGAATAAGATAGAATCCGTGTCATTGAGCAAGTGGAGGTTCATGCTATTGCAAAAACTTACTCTTCATTTCCACATTTGTAAATTGAAGGGTTGAAGTAGATCTTGGACTCTTTGAGGTGAAAGAGATAAGAGCAATAGTCTAATTTAGCCTTCCAACTCTCTTGACTCTCCCAACATGAAGCCATACAAAATAAGCCTGTTCCATATTCAATAAGTAGCTCTATAGCTATTTGAAAAGTGCCCCATTCTTCCTGTTTCCAGGTTAAAGTTCCCTGGTATTTTATGTGAGTGGATCTTTGTTACCTTTAGAAGTCTTCCAGATAATCAGTGTACCTTTATTCATTTATTCAGTCATCCATCCATTCATTCTGCCTATCCCAAGAACTTTTGTAAAAAGTTTTTAAACTGGGCGGAGTGCTGTGGCTAATGCCTGTGAGTAAATCTCACACTCTGGGAGGCTAAGGCAGGTGGATCGCTTGAGCTCAGGAGTTCGAGACTAGCCTGAGCAAGAACAAGACCCCGTCTCTACTAAAAATTGAAAAATTAGCGGGCGGTTGTGGTACGCTTGTAGTCCCAGCTACTTGGGAGGATGAGGCGGGAGGATCACTGGAGCCCAGGAGTTCAAGGTTGCAATGAGCAATAATTGAGCCACTGCCCCCCAGCCTGGGTGACATAGTGAAACCCCATCGCTTAAAATAAATAAATGATAAAATAAAAATAATATAGGGTTCTCCAGATCTGTTGTTTATTTGGAGTGAGATAATACATGTATGTAAAGAACTTAAGCCAGGGTCTGGTACGTAGAAAGCATTCAATTGACAGAGGCTAAATTTTCTAGCTCATTTCGCTTATTAGAACACACCTGCATCATCTTATTCTAATATTGAGAGGGTGGGAAAGTATACAATGAAAATTCATTGTCTGTTTAGTAAGCTCTGGTTAGAGGGCTTTAAGGTGATTAGGAATAGCTTCTTTGTAGCTTCTGTTTCAGTTCCATTTTTTAGTGCTTAACGACATGTTTTATTTGGAAGCTTCAGTTTTCTTGAAGAAAAATGCTGTTATGTTAGTTTTGACTGGCAAATTTTGGAGGATTGAAGTTGTTAAAAACTTGAATGAAAGGAGGTGGAAAAATGTCTTTTAAATACAGATGATCTTCTTTGATTATGCAGATGCTATAGCAGTTATTCCTTTTGAGACAGAGTGTCACTCTCTTGCCTGGGCTAGGGTGCTGTGGCGTCAGCCTAGCTCACAGCAGCCTCAAACTCCTGGACTCAAGCAATCCTGCTGCCTCAGCCTCCTCGATAGCTGGGACTAAAGGCATGCACCATTGTGCCTGGCTAACTTTTTCTATTTTTAGTTATTTGGCTAATTTCTTGCTATTTATTATTATAGTAGAGATGAGGTCTCACTGTTGCTCAGGCTGGTCTCAAACTCCTGAGCTCAAGCGAGCCTCCCACCTCGGCCTCCCAGAGTGCTAGGATTACAGGCATGAGCTACTGCGCGCGACCGTAAACTTTTAAAGCCTTTTAAACTTTGAACATTTTAAACTTTAAAATTTAAAAATTAGGCTGGGCGCGGTGGCTCACGCCTGTAATCCTAGCACTCTGGGAGGGCAAGGTGGGCGGATTATTCGAGCAGGAGTTTGAAACCAGCCTGAGCAAGAGCGAGACCCCGTCTCTACTATAAATAGAAAGAAATTAATTGGCCAACTAATACATACGGAAAAAATTAGCTGGGCATGGCGGCGCATGCCTGTAGTCCCAGCTACTTGGGAGGCTGAGGCAGGAGGATTGCTTGAGCCCAGGAGTTTGAGGTTGCTGTGAGCTAGGCTGACACCACGGCACTCACTCTAGCCTGGGCAACAAAACGAGACTCTCAAAAAAAAAATTATGTACTGTTTTAAGGGGGAGAGAGAATATTGCTTAACTCCTGGTGGCCGGAATTTGTAATAGTAGAAACACTCAGCCCCTTTTTAGTAAGAGCTCACACTTAGGGGTAACTACTGTGTGCCGGGTGCTGAGCCACTCTGCATACATCTTAGCATTTCACCCTCATGGCCACCTTGTGAGCAGAGTACTGTCCCTGAGATGTTAACTTAGTGGACCAAAACCACAGAACTTGTCAGTCGGGATTCATACCCAGGTATATCAGATTTCAAAGCTTAAATTCTTTATGTTGTACTTCATATCAGTAGAAGAAGCTAGAGAGATAGTCATTGATTTAATTACTTCCTGTAAAGGTATATCGTACATCATTAATTTGCTTTTCATTACTTCTTTTTTATTTTTTGAGACAGAGTCTCACTCTGTTGCCCAGGCTAGAGTGCCGTGGCATCAGCCTAGCTCACAGCAACCTCAAACTCCTGGGCTCAAGCAATCCTCCTGCCTCAGGCTCCCGAGTAGATGGGACTACAGGCATGTGCCACCATGCCCGGCTAATTTTTGTATATATATTTTTAGTTGGTCAATTAATTTTTTTGTATTTTTAGTAGAGACAGGGTCTCTTGCTCAGGCTGGTTTCGAACTCCTGACCTTGAGTGATCCGCTTGCCTTGGCCTCCCAGAGTGCTAGGATTACAGGAGTGAGCCACCGCACCCGACCTTGCTTTTCATTACTTCTGTGACAAAAAGTGTGCCATCAGAGCTTGTTTGCCTCTGGCGGTATGTAAGGGGAGCTAGCAGCAGCCACTCCCCACAGCGTGGGAGGCTGTGTCACTGGTGTAGAGGAGTGGCATCCACAGTGGGCTGGACGGGTTTTGTTGAGTGTGTGAACTTCCCTGGGACCCCAGAATCCATCCACATTACCGTTCTCCATACCGAACCAGTTAGCAGGCTGTGTGAAGATTGGATTCTTTTTTTTTTTTTTTTGAGACAGAGTCTCACTTTGTTGCCCAGGCTAGAGTGAGTGCCATGGCATCAGCCTAGCTCACAGCAACCTCAAACTCCTGGGCTCAAGTGATCCTTCTGCCTCAGCCTCCTGAGTAGCTGGGACTACAGGCACGCGCCACCATGCCCAGCTAATTTTTTATATATATTTTTAGTTGTCCAGATAATTTATTTCTATTTATAGTAGAGACGGGGTCTCACTTTTGTTCAGGCTGGTTTTGAACTCCTGACCTTGAGAGCAATCCTCCCGCCTTGGCCTCCCAGAGTGTTAGGGTTACAGGCATGAGCCACTGCACCTGGCCTGAAGATTCGCTTCTCACTGCCTTTGTTTTGTCATGTAAGGCAATGTCACCCAGCAGCCCAGAAATGGGCTTGCTCTTTCTTTGGGGTGCCTTTTATTCTCAGCTGTTCTTTTTTGCGACTGGTTTGCACAGGAAGTCCTCAAAGAATCTCAGACTAAACAGGAAGTGATTTGTTCCCATATAAAGGGGTACTAAAAGGAAGGAGGATGGGCAGGAGGAGAAAAGAGAATGGTTGACTTGTGACCTGGCAGCTAGTTGTCTCCTTCAGTGAATTTCATGTAAAATCCATAAATACTATGTAGGTTTATAAGCTGTGTGCATTTCTAAGTAAATCTGCTCTTCTAAGTTGGTCTCATCAACTTGGAAATGAAACCAAATTGCTGGAGATACACCTGGGTCTGTTTACCTTGCTCATATTTGGTTCCCCTCCTCTTTTTAGTAGACATTTTAACAAAAGGCCAAAATTGCAAGTGTATTTCTTTGGATTTAGGAAATTTACCGTTTGTTTACAGCAGTGTTTTCCCCATTTAAGCTTCAAAATAAAAGGATTAAGTCATTTTGGAGCAGAATATCTCAATATTAATAATGTTAATGAGCATGGGCTTTGAATCCCAGCACTGTCACTTACTAGTTATGTCATTTAGGCACGTGAGGGTGTTTTCCTCAGTAAAATGGAGTGTCATGAGGCTCAAAATAAATAATATTTGGTTGCCGCTGCCACTTGGCCTCTGGAAGCAAAAAAAAGAAACAATATTTGCTTGGCCAGGCCTGGTGGCTCATGCCTATAATCCTAGCTGTTTGGGAGACTGAGGTAGGAGGGTTGCTTGGGTCCTGGAGTTTGAGACCAGGCTGAGCAACAGTGAAACCTCATCTCTACAAAATGTAAAAAATTAGCCAGGCGTGGTGGTACATGCCTGTAGTCCCAGCTACTCTGGAGGCTGAGGTGGGAGGATTGCTTAAGCCCCAGGAGCTTGAAGTTGCAGTAAGCTATGATGATGGCACTGCATTCTAGCCCGGGCAGTAGAGTGAGACCCTGCCTCAGATAGATAGATAGATAGATAGATAGATAGATAGATAGATAGATAGATAGATAGATAGATAGATAGGAATTGGTTGGTGCATAGTAAGTTCTTAAGTAGTCAGGTAGTTGCTATTGCTGCTACTACTTCTTGAGGAAGGTGACTCTGGGGAAGAATAGGCAAAAAATTATTTTATTTGTCTTGTTAGATTAGCTGGCTTTACCCTTTCCTAATGTGGAAGACATTGGGAATTAACTCCAGGCTAATGTATCAAAGGAATTTCTCATTTGGGACTGTCTGCCCTAGCAGAATGCATGCTCTATCTTATTTCTGGAAAGAGGAAATTATTTGTTTTCTGTTTCATCTTTTTATAGATTTTAGCCATCTTTGAGTATATAACATCTATTATCCACGTGTAGTGTTTGGAAAACTTCCTGTTTATTCCAGTGCATCCCGGGTAAAGGATGTGGATAATCATCTTATTGCTATGTTATTAAATAAACATGGCCTGCTTTTTATAAACATCTTTGTTCTAATAGTGCAGTCTCACAGTCACAGTGTGACTATGTGGCAACTTTCTGGCATCTCGTGTGATATTTGGAGGCGTGAGTAAGTGGGTCTCTATCCTGCTTGAAATCATTGCAGGAGTTTTCACACCACTGTGAGTTCTCTGGAAGCCTTACTGATGTTTAAGTTGCACATTCATACTCACTTTGTTTTTGTGCTTTCTTCTCTCTTTTCTGGACAGAAACCAAAGCCCAAACCCCGGCCATCCATCACAAAGGCAACCTGGGAGAGTAATTATTTTGGGGTGCCCTTAACAACGGTCGTGACTCCAGAGAAGCCGATCCCCATTTTTATTGAAAGATGTATTGAGTACATTGAAGCCACAGGTAAGAGTGTTACCTCATAACAATTTATACCTTTCACTGTCTACAGGATGTTTTCTGGAACCATCTGGTTTTCTAAGCCATCTTAGATTCTGGAATCAGTTGTTGTTGAGTGTGAGATGTTCTCAGAGAAGGAGCTGAGCAGTCCTGACAGCTGTCAGGTTTATGGATTCTGCATTTTTGTGCAGTTTCGAGGCTCTGTGTGGCATTTATTAGACCTTGGTGCATGTGGGAGCAGTTCTATTCTCGGAGCTGCAGTTGTGGCTGGTTGGGAACTTGCTCTGCGCTGTCTCCGCACCCGCCATAGCATGTAGCACACCGTCAGTTGCCTGTCTGTTCCTTCCAGAGCTGTCTGCTTCGTGAGGGTTTTATGTATGATTGTGTCTGCAGCACTATACTAAACACACAGTACATCTGGTGTACTTGAGACTCATGGATTAACAGGATTTTTGTCTGAGTAAAACAATCGGGGCTGGGCGCGGTGGCTCACGCCTGTAATCCTAGCACTCTGGGAGGCCGAGGCAGGAGGATCACTCAAGGTCAGGAGTTTGAAACCAGCCTGAGCAAGAGCGAGACCCTGTCTCTACTAAAAATAGAAAGAAATTAATTGGACAACTAAAGATATATAGAGAAAAACAAATTAGCCGGGCATAGTGGTGCATGCCTGTAGTCCCAGCTACTCGGGAGCTGAGGCAGGAGGATGGCTTGAGCCCAGGAGATTGAGGTTGCTGTGAGCTAGGCTGCCGCCACGGCACTCTAGCCCAGGCAACAGAGTGAGACTGTCTCAAAAAAAAAAATCAGATGTTTGGGTTATCTTCTGGTTATGCAGCTGAGTATCAGCTCTACTGGCAACTGGGTGTTATCACAAAGGCAAACTGTCTTGGAAAATTTTCTGTACTGTTCTTTGAATAACAAAATTTTACTTGTGTTAATTAAGACCATTTGTTCATTCAGTTAGAGCTCCCATGTGTCTCTCTGGCCTTCCAATTTCACGCCATTGTTTCTCTCCATTTGCTCCTGGCTACTTTCTAAGCTGGTGATCTTTGAGGAGATGGTGGTATAGCAGTCACATGCTAATGTGGATTCTTGAGTATTAATAGTTGAGCTCGAAATTAATTTGAAACTAAGGTAGGGATTTACAGCCTTCCTGTGTGTTCTTCTAATTCCGGTGTTATCTGTAATGGATATGATATTGTGTGGTTCAGACAGCCTACCAGGTTCTGCTGCTAATTTCCGCATCATGGGGTAAAACTGATTGACAATGTTAATATTTACTTAGGATGTTGCAAATCAGGGACCATAGCTTTTAAATTGAAGCCCACCAAAGACTTTGTAGTTATTTCCAGAGTTTTCTCAGGGGTACCCCAGGGTCGAATCTCAGTAAATACTCTGCCACTCGGCATAATCGTAGCAGATCTGCAGCTTTGTTTGGTTCATTCTGTACCCAAAGCCGTTTCCGTGTGTATCTTTTTTTGTGGTGGGGAAGGTGGGTGGGCAGGGCTGCAGCCAGCGCTACCTTCTGCAGACCCTCACCCCCGCTGTGTCCATCTTTTTGACACTGGTTTTCTATCACTTTCTTCCTGGAGCCTCTTTCTTGGACAAGGAAGTCTATAGGAAGCAAATCTGAGTGGTTGAAGGCTCTTGACCCTATACTTCAGAAAGATTATGTCATTTTCATGGCGGGGAGGTGAGGAGCCATTTTTTTCCTTAACTTTCTTTGTTTTTTTTTTGTTTTTTTGAGACAGGGTCTCACTCTGTTGCCTTGGCTAGAGTGCCGTGGCATCAGCCTAGCTCACAGCAACCTCAAACTCCTGGGCTTAAGCAATCCTCCTGCCTCAGCCTCCCGAGTAGCTGGGACTACAGCCATGCGCCACCATGCCCGGCTAATTTTTTCTATATATTTTTAGTTGGCCAATTAATTTCTTTCTATTTATAGTAGAGATGGGGTCTTGCTCTTGCTCAGGCTGGTTTCAAACTCCTGATGTTGAGTGATCCTCCTGCCTCAGCCTTCCAGAGTGCTAGAATTACAGGCACGAGCCACCGCGCCCGGCCCCTAAACTTTTTATTTTGAAATAATTTCAGATGTATAGAGAAGTTACAAAAATTGAAAGTTTTAACAAATTGTAAGTTAGAAAAATTCCCAGGTTCCCTAAATGCTAACATTTTACTATATTTACTTTATCATTCTTTCTATGTGTGAATCTTTTTTATCTCTCTTTATGTTAATAAAGTGTTTGAAAGTTGTATATATGATACATCTTTAATTTTAAATACTTCAGTGGGTATTTCCTAAAAACATTCTCTTATGGAACCACCATGTACTTGTCAAAATTAAGAAACTGACATTGATCCAGAACTAATCTATCTGTAATGTAATCTAAAGACATTTTCATTTCATCAGTTTACCCACTAACATCGTTTATAGCAACAGACAAAAAATTTTTTTGGTCCAGGACCTAAGCCCAGACCACATATTATATTTAGTTGTCAAATCTCTTTAGTCTCTAATCTGGAACCGTTTGGGTGGTGTGTTTTTTGTGACCTTCATAGTTTTAAAGAATTACAGATCAATTCTTTTTGTAGGATGTTCCTCAACTTGGTTTGTTTTGGGTTTGAGGGGTTTTTTTGTTTGTTTGTTTTTTACTGTTTCCTCATGATTAGACTCTGGCTTTGCATTTCTGGCAGGAACAGGGTCGCAAAAAAAGGAAAAAGGATCATTGCTTTCTCGCCTCAAAATTTGCTACTCATTTATAACCAGGGCTCTGTGTTGAGACTCCCCCTCCATAATTTGCCTTCGAAGGTTAGCTCCTAACATCGTGGGTGGAGATTGGTTCTGGTTGGCACCTATCTTTTTTCCTGAGCTTTCTGATCGTTCATTTACCCTTTTTCGTATTTCTGAAAATTGGGATGTGGTAAAGAAATGGCCAGTGAGTAGAACAGATTTCAGATTAATGTGCAGATGCTTTTAGGCCAGCGCAGCCCAGAGGCAGCCTCTGCTTGCGGTGCTAATAGGATATTAAACTTTCGCTGTCTCAGCTCCAGTTACATGGAAAGGCTGGACGAGGGCAAGTCACTACCACAGCTGCTATGGGACCTCCAGGAAAGCGATGGGAGTGGGAGGGTCGAGGGGAGCCTGGGAGTCAGACTGATTTTATGTTTCTGGCTCAAATGCCTTTTTCTCCAGTTTTCATCTACATGGAGAATTGGTTGAGGCAGTGGAGTCACTGCTCCCTTCTATAGCAGTGTGACTCCTAAGTGACAGAGACCATTGGCCAGACTAATCTGAGCGCTCTGATGCATGGCAGGAAGTGGAAATATCAGTTCAGTTTATCTCCCTGGAGTGGAGTGGGGGTGAGGGGTTACTTTTAGAGCCTGCTCACAACAGCTGTCCTGGGAAGAATTGCTCTGGATCAGGTACACTATCTTTACAGCTATGGGGGTCACAAGACTGAGGTTTTCAGTCCTGGGTCTCAGGGCCAAATTTGAGTCAAGGCTTTTTACAGTTTAGGAAATATCCTACCTCATAGGAACCCCCGGAGGGAGCTTCCAAGTGTCACTCCTCCCCACCCGGGAAGATCTCAGTGTCCTGGAGGCAGATGTCTGGTGCCTGGATGCCTTGGCTCTGCAGCACGTGTTCCCAGGCGCCCAGCCTCACCTGTTAGCCATTTCACTAAAAATTGCATCCTCTAGGCACAGTTTCTTTGAAAAATCTGGAGGACCAAATCTCCTCGCTCCCTCTTTTTGTGATTTTTAACTTTTTTCTTTTGGCAATGGGAGGGGCAGGGCAACAGTGATGACAGTGATCTCCCATGCAGGTAGTACTTTTCTTAATTGGTTTGCGTCCTGAGAGGTGACCGATCACCAGCACCTCTAGCAAGTGCTCCAGGATCTGCAAAAAGAGGAATTGGGCTCAGGGAGAAGCTGGTTCATTGGGGCAGAGGCACCTACTTTATATCTTGAATTATAATATATTCAGACCATTCCATATAAATAACAGGTAGGCCACGGTTTTGTTAGGGCATCTTAATTTTACTTAGTCCCTGTGGGATGAAATTCTCCCTGAAGTCAAGGAAGCTTGGCAGGTGTTGAAAATAATAATGCCAGAGACGGTTTGCCATCATGTTCCACTCACCCCACTTTCTGTTCCTTTGCACTTTTTTTTTTTTTTTTTTAAGAGACAGGCTCTCGCTCAGTCACCGAGGCTGGAGGGCAGTGGCGTGATCATAGCTCACTGAAGCCTTGAACTGGGCTCTAGCAGTTCTTGCGCCTCAGCCTCCTGAGTAGATGGGAATACAGGCGTGTGCCACCACACCCGGCTATGTTCCTTACACATTCATTGAGCGTTGATAGGATCTAGGCATGGCTTTGGGCACTTGGCGTGTATGAGCTCATTTCACAAGAGATTGTTTTGTTGCTCTGGTGGGAAGCTGGCCCTTGGGAGGGAGTCAGGGTATGTCTCAGTCTGTTGTCACTGTAGAGAGGACCTCAGTGTCAGGAAAGTGCAGGGTTAGCCTGGCTAGAGCAAAGGTGGCTCTTCCTCTACTCTCTTGGGAAGAATCCTGCACAAAACCCAGTGACAGAACCAGAGCTTTGCCTCTCAGGCCAGCAGCTGCCTGGGCACAGTATTGCAGCCAAAGTTCACCTTTATTTTCAACATCCCTTTGCTGGAGGTCCTGCACTATCCTGCCTTGGGGGTTCTGTCCCTGTGCCTGGCAGGCTGTGCAATACAAGTTGTGCCTTCTTTATTTGCCTTTCTGGAGTACTGCCTTGATGAGCAGCGTGATCAGGTCAGCCTTGACCTCTCATTCCTAGTCGAGTGGGGAAATCCCAGATACAGGACCATGTGGTCACAGGAAGACAAACTTCCTGATAACTCATGGTTGATCTAAAAATAATTAGCTTATCATCTTTGTATGTGGGGGTGGGGGTGGCAGATTTTGTTCATTCAGCTAATATTTATTGAATGTTTATATTAAACACTTGCTATCTGCTAGGCACTATGTGAATTCAGGTTGCCCCATAGTGTCCAAGGGTGAGGGCAATAGACATAATTACACACACGCATGATTAATCAGGCAAGGAGCATTATTGGATTTTAAAATCATTGGGGAATAAAATGACTGACAGGTCCAAGTGCTGGTGAGGATATGGAACAATGAGAACCCTCACACGCTGCTCAGGGGGGTTTAAGAGGGTAGAATCACTTTGGATGACTCCTTGGCAGTTTATTAAAAAGTTAAACAACACACTTACCATTCTACTTCTAGGTATTTTCCCAAGATAAATGAAAACATATGTTCACACAAAGACTTGTACTCAGCTGTTTCTAGTGGCTTTGTTCATGAGAGTCCAAAACTAGAAACCACCCAAAATGTCCATCAGTGGGTGAATAAACAAACTGGTACATCTATCCAGTGGAATACTACTCAGTGATCAAAAGGAATTAAGGTGGCACATGCCTATAGTCACAGCTACTTGGGAGACTGAGGCAAGAAGATCGCCTGAGCCCAGCAGTTTGAGGTTGCTGTGAGTGCTATGGCACTCTAGCTTGGGCAACAGAGCAAGACCATGTCTTTTTTTTTTTTGAGACAGAGTCTCACTCTGTTTCCTGAACTAGAGTGCCGTGGCGTCAGCCTAGCTCACAGCAACCTCCAACTCCTGGGCTCAAGCGATCCTCCTGCCTCAGCTGTTACGGCAAGTGTACAGCTAGTGCTACAGCTCTTGACCAGGGAAAGAACCGAGCAGCACACAAAGAGGTGGAGAACAGCCTTTATTTAGCCAGCAGGCTCAGCACAGCAATTACAGCTCTCTTCTCGTCTTCTGATCTTCTGACCCCCCTTCCTTGTTCTCCTCCTGCTCTTATACCCTTGGTAGGACTCAAAAAGCTTCCAATCAACTACAAACTTTAATGTCCAATCAGCAACAGTAGGATCCAAAACTACCCAGTTAGGATAACGCAGCCGGAGTGCAGGCCCTGACAGGCGGCAGCGCGCGGGGCCGACCCCAGCAGCGTGCCCTCCAACCGGCCTGCGCAGCCCGGCCCCCGGGGATGCGGAGTGTTGGGTAGGAGGCAAGCTGCCACGTCCTGGCACCTGACAGTTTTCCACGTCACAGCCTCCCAAGTAACTGGGACTACAGGCATGCACCACTAATTTTTTATTTTTAGTAGAGACAGGTCTCGCTCTTACTCAGGCTGGTTTCGAACTCCTGAATCCTCCCTCCTTGGCCTCCCAGAGTGCTAGAATTACAGGGGTGAGCCACCGCACCCGGCTAAGACCATGTTCCTTAAAAAAAAAAAAAGGGAATTGGCCGGGTGCGGTGGCTCACGCCTGTAATCCTAGCACTCTGGGAGGCCGAGGTGGGCTGATCATTTGAGGTCAGGAGTTTGAAAGCAGCCTGAGTAAGAGCGAGAGACACCATCTGTACTACAAATAGGAAGAAATTAATTGGCCAACTAATATATATAGAAAAAATTAGCCGGGCATGGTGGCACATACCTGTAGTCCCAGCTACTCGGGAGGCTGAGGCAGTAGGATGGCTTGAGCTCAGGAGTTTGAGGTTGCTGTGAACTAGGCTGACGCCAAGGCACTCACTCTAGCCTGGGCAACAAAGCAAGACTCTGTCTCAAAAAAAAAAAGAATTAAGTACTGCTACATGCATCAGCATAGTTGAATTTCAGAATCATTCTGCTGAGAGTAATAGAAGCCAGACACAAAAGACTACATACTATGATTCCATTTCTATAAAGCTCTGGAAAATGCAAACTAATCTTTAGTGACAGGAAGCAGATCAGTGGCAGCCTGGAAGCTAGAGTGGCAAGAATTGATTGCAAAGGAGCTTGAGAAAACTTTTGTGGGTGATGGAAATATTCCATATCTGGATTATTACAGTCATTTTACTCATGTATACATATTTCAAAATTATCAAATTGTATGCTTCTTTTTTCTTCGAGATAAGATCTTGCTCTGTCTCCCCAGCTAGAGTCCATTGGTGTCATCATAGCTCACTGCAACCTCAAACTGGGCTCAAGTGATCCTCCTGCTTCAGCCTCCTTAGCTGGGACTACAGGCTACACACCATGGCACCTGGCTAATTTTTCTATTTCTTGTAGAGATGGGGTCTTGCTCTTGCTCAGGCTGGTGTCAAACTCCTGGCCTCAAGTGATCCTCCCACCTTGGCCTCCCAAAGTTAGGATCACAGGCATGAGCCACTATACATGGACATAGTTTATTGTGTGTAAATTATGCCTCATTAATCTTGATTTTTGAAAACTAAAGACATTGCATAGTGATGAATAAGCTTTGAATAAACTTGATGTTTACATGGTCTCAAAATACCAGTACGTTAATTACTAATGACAAAGGGACTGTACCTTTATAATGGCGGGATCTGAGGGTCACCACCTTAACAAATGCGACTTGGCGTCTCCACTAGCAGCTCAACATCGCATCACGTGCCTCCTTGCCAAGAATGTTTAATCTGAGTCTTATCATGAAGAAGCAATCAGATAAATTCAGAATGTGATACATTTTACAAGACAACTGGTGGGACTCAACAAAAAGTTAATGTCATAAAGAAGAAAAGAATGTGAGGGCCTAATGAGACTTTCCCGTTTATAACTGAACCTCTTTCCCATTAGCATAGCCAAGTGGTAATTAAGTCCATGAGCTTCGGAGTCACACGTAGCAAACTGACTTTCCCATGCGGTAGTAGCTGGCCGACTATAGGCAAGAAACCTAAACTGTCTAAGCCTCATTTTTCTGTTCCTTCAAATTGGGAATAAAAATAAGTCTTCCAACGGGAGTTTTTGAGAATTAAATCCTGCGTGTAATGTTCTTACCACCGTGCCTGGCACATAGTAATCATTCAGTCAATGTTAGCCATTCTTTTGGTGGCTCCTGTCACAAACTCGCTGTGGTGGTGGAAATCCTAACAAGGTGTTTATTTCCCTGAAACAGCAATGGGTGAGATTGGAGAATGTAGGCAGTTTTTTCAAAAACTTCTTGTTGAAGTATACATGCCTTAAGAAAAGTGTACGCATCATAGGTACAACTCCGTGAACATCCACAACCTGAATGTACTTGTGCAGCCAGTACTCGGGTCAGCAAGCAGACTGCCTCCCCGCCCCCTTCTAGTTTCTCCCTCAGCAATCATGGGCAATATCCCAATTCTGACACTATAGAATAGTTTTGCCTGCTTTTGTACTTTAAAAATGGAATCATAACAAATACGTATTTTTGTATGTGGCTTCTTTCGCTCAACATTATGTTTGTGAGATTCGGCTACAGTCAAATCCATAAATTCGTCCTTGGTTGTGGGTGATTGTAGGTGGTGGTCTTGTATACAGTTGCATCGTGTGAATATTCCACAATTTATTTATTTCTTCTACTCTTCCTGGACATTTGGGTACTTTCCAGTTTGTGGCAGTTACGAATAGGGCTGCTATGAACATTCTTGCACATGAATTTTGGTGCACATATGTGTGTACTTAATGTTGATACACACCTACGAGGGAGGCCGTTTGAATGAATCATTTTAGCGTGTTGAACACTATGATTTAAATGATGTCTTGAAGTACATTGGTCCATGAAGGAATAATAATCTGGTAGGCTGAGAGCTGAGGCAGGAAGGAGACCTGTGTACTGCCGAGCTGTGGCTGTGTGTTTCTGTGTCTTAGGGCTGAGGGATGGTTCTGGCAAGGGTCAGTGTGGACACACCAGAACTGTCTCCCATGTCCTCATAGCAGCTGGATCATTCCCATCTACAAAAAATGCCCAGCTGCGCCTCCACCGCCTTGGGCATAGCTCTTCTCTTTGCTGTGGCTCTCTCAGTGGTTTTGAATTGAGACTGTGGTCACCACACATCTTGATAACCCCGTGGTTTTTACTTATTGGGCCATCATAGGGTATTGCTTCCTGATTAAATTTTGGCCATTTGTGGCAAAGATAAGTAGATGTTCTTATTGACACCTAGCAGCGAGACAGAAAGAAGTCTTCACCAAGACTCCAAAATAAAAAGTTCCGCCCTATGGGCATTTTATGAGGAGAGGAAAGGGGAACAGCGAGGAAGCCAGTCTTCTGCCCCAGTGTCTCTTCAGGTTGAGCACGGAGCCCTGCAGCCTGGCTTGAGGGCTGCCACTGTCGATCAGCTTGTCTGCATCATTTGCAGGTCAGAGGTGACCCTCAGCTCCTCAGCTGCAAATGGAAGCCCTCTGTACAAACGGCCTTTGACAGAATGCTTAGAGCTATGACCTTCTTCCTTATTTAGCTCATTTGCCTGGGTAAATGAGTAGAGTGCTTTCTGCGTGGCAGATTTAAATTTCACCACTAATTGATGGTAGCATCTTTAGGGAAAAACACTTGCCATTAGATCAGAGGCCTTGGGGAGACAACCTCGTAGCAAACACGTCCAGGGCCGGGGGTGGGGATGGGGAAAGTACAGAAGGCAGCCGTACTCAAAGTAACTGTGGGATGTGCCATTGAGAAGCCAAGTGAGGACTTTTGCCACGTGCCCTTGGGGATGGTACACACATGTACGTGTGTATTATGTACGTTTTGGTGGCCTTATTTTTTTCTTGCTAGTGTGCAGTCTGTGCAGGATGAACCTGGAGCCAAGCTGCCTGGATTTAGATCTCAGCTCTGCTGCTTTGGAGCAGATGTTTACCTTACCATGCCTCAGATTCCTTGACTGTAAAATAGGGGTGATGATGATGGTACTTTGAGTCATTGAGATGATTCAGTATGTTAATGACCTTATGACAGTATCTGGCAAGTTGTAACTAATCAATGAGCCGCCGCTGTGTGGCTGTTACTGACATAAGATGCACCTTCCACTCGAGCTGGGCCCCTGTGCTGGCTGTAGCCCTCGCTTGCCAAGTCCCCCTGTGCAGAGGCTCCTGCTCTTCAAGGTCCAGCACAGGCATCTTCTGTGGGAGAGTAGCCCACGTGACTCACTCTCCCTTCTGAGTTCTTAAGAGCTGGTAGCAGGACGGGTCAGAACATGGACTTTGGAATCAGTACAGTTGGTTTAAAATCCATCTGGAGGGTGGAGGAGATGGAGACAGATTGGTTAATGCTGTTAACCAACATACAGTTAGAAGGAATAAGTTCTAGTGTTCGATAGCACAGTGGAGTGACTATATTCAACAATAATTTATTGTATATTTCAGTATAGCAAAGTGATTACATTTGAAATGTTGCCAGTGCAAACAAATGATAAATGTTTGAGGTGATGGATATCCCAATTACCCTGATTTGATCAGTACACATTGTATGTAAGTATCAACATATCACATGTAACCCATACATATGTATAATTATTATATATCAACTTTTAAAAAAACTTTTTTTGGGGGGGGGCAGAGTCTCACGCTGTTGCCTGGGCTAGAGTGCTGTGACGTCAGCCTAACTCACAACAACCTCAAACTCCTGGGCTCAAGCAATCCTTCTGCCTCAGCCTCCCGAGTAGCTGGGACTACAGGCATGCACCACCATGCCCGGCTAAATTTTTTTGTATATTTTTAGTTGGCCAATTAATTTCTTTCTATTTTTAGTAGAGACGGGGTCTCGCTCTTGCTCAGGATGCTTTCGAACTCCTGATGTTGAGTGATCCTCCCACCTCGGCCTCCCAGAGTGCTAGGATTACAGGCATGAGCAACCTCGCCCAGCCAAAACATTTCATTCTTAAAGCAGAATATAATTGAACAAGACTGAATACTCAGGAAGGTTTGAATGAATGTCAGTCATTTATTGTATTAATTGTACCGTTAAATTTAAAGTTATGTTTTCAAGCCAGGCATGGTGGCACATGCCTGTAGTCCCAGCTACTCAGGAGGCTGAGGCAGCAGGATCGCTTGAGCCCAGGAGTTTGAGGTTGCTGTGAGCTAGGCTGATGGCATGGCACTCACTCTAGCCTGGGCAACAAAGTGAGACTCTGTCTCAAAAAAAAAAAAAAATTTTACAAATAAAGTTATGTTTTCAGTCCTCCAAATATATTGTCTAAATATGATTTGAAAGGAGATGCCCCTTATAAAAATAAGCCCCCAAAATAAAGAGTTCTAGTGAAATAATCTGTAATTCAATTCTGTTTATATTGCATGAATGATTTTCTGTTTCTCAAAAATAGCTTGTAAGAAATCAGTAATTCTGAAATGTGCAAAGTATTCTCATGTGCTTAATAAGAAAAGTATCCAAAACAAAACAAGCAAACAAAAATCCCAGCTCTGCCACTTATCTTGGGTAAACTACTTCATACCTCTGAGCCTCTGTTCTTCCCTGCAAAATGCAGCTCAGGATAATAACCACCTTACTAGGATGGTGAGGGTTGAATGAGATCATGCGTATAAGGTATGTGGCCTGTCCTGTAGTAAACACTCAGAACACGAGAGCCGCTGTTGTGTTGTCGTGAAATTTTCAGTTTTAACTTCTTGCTTGTCCTGTCATTACTTCACAGGTTGGTTTTGAATCCTCATTTAGATGTGCACTCCCACCGTCGGCTATCTTTGTTTCATGTTCTTTTAGACTTTTTCTCTCCTTGCTAAGTCTGTGGTACAGACTTGGGAAGCTTTTTCCCCACAGAGCTCTCTTTACCTCCATTTACCTCGTTGTTTTTTTCTTTTTTTGAGACAAGGTCTCTGTGGCCCAGGCTGGAGTGCAGTGTCGTCATAGCTAGAGTGCTGTGGCATCAGCCTAGCTCACGGCAACCTCAAACTCCTGTGCTCAAACGATCCACCTCAGCCTCCCAAAGTGTTGCGATTACAGACGTGAGCCACTGTGCCTGGCCTATCTCACTCCTTAAGCAGTCCTTTGTGCGTTTATTTCTCTACCTAGTTCCAGAAACAAAGAAAAGAGAGGACTGGAGTGCCTCAAGCAGAGAAGACACCACCCTTTTCCCACTCATTCAGCAAGTACATATTGAGCACCTTATACTATGTGCCATGTACTTGTTTAAGATGATGGTATGTATGTATGTATGTATGTATGTATAAATAAATAAGCAAGCTAGCTAGCTGATAATACAGTATTAGACAAAACAGATAAAAATCTTTGCCCCCATGCGGTGTACATTACAATCTAGTGGGGGAGATAGACAATAATAAGTAAAATATAGTGATTAGTGCTCAAGAAGAAAAAAGAATTAAGGAGAAAAGTAGGGTGTGAAATGTCTGGGTAGCATTAACATTTTATTTTCTTTTATTTATTTTTTTGGAGACAGTCTCGCTCTGTTGCCCGGGCTAGAGTGCCGTGGCATCAACCTAGCTCACAGCAACCTCAAACTCCTGGGCTCAAGCGATCCTCCTGCCTCAGCCTCCTGTGTAGCTCGAACTACAGGCATGCACCACCATGTCTGGCTAATTTTTTCTATATATATTTTTTAGTTGGCCAATTAATTCCTTTCTATTTTTAGTAGAGACAGGGTATCGCTCTTGCTCAGGCTGGTCTCAAACTCCTGAGCTCAAATAATCCACCCACCTTGGCCTCTCAGAGTGCTAGGATTACAGGCATGAGCCACCTCGCTGGGCCGAGCATTAACATTTTAGATATGGAGGGTTGGGGGAGAGTGGCTTTTGAGAAGGACCTGAAGGAAATGAAGAAGGGAGCCGTGTCATTTTCTGGGGAAGAACCTTTCAGAGAGAACAGCAAGTGCAAAAGCCTGGAGGCTGGGACATTTCCGATAAAGAGGCTTTTGCTCTGAGTGAGGTAAGAAGCCATTGGAAGGTTTTGAGTGGAGGGACAGGGTATGAAATAACTCCAACCATCGTGTGGACTTCAGTGAGTTACTACTGGCCCTTGAGGACTTGAGTATACTTTCCACAAATCTTCCTCCATTCTGTTCTTCCTTTCTCTGGGTGCATACTCAGTGCTCCATATTACTGGCATGGGTTCACCCACACCCTTAGCTTAGATCTGAAAGGATGGGGTGATGCAGCTCAGCATGGGATTATGCAGGAGAGTAAGCAGACAGGCCAGTTCCTGGTCCTGGCTTGTCTTTCTAACCTCATCTTCTTTTACACTGGATTCCTTCCTATTACTTGTCAAACAGTATCATGCCTCCATGTCATTGTTCAACACTGTTCCTACTGCCTAACATGTTGATTCCCCTCCCACCTAACAAATTCCCACTCTTTCTGTAGCCTTTACACTCCAGACATGCCTCTATTGTAGTACGTTTCCCTTTGTGTTAGGGATATTTGTTTACCCTTGTGTCACCCTTTATAAGACGAGTCACAGAGAGCTTGTTCTCTTCTCTCTCTACCATGTGAAGACACAGCAAGAAGACAGCCATCTGCAAGCCAGGAAGGGGGTCCCCACCAGAAACTGAACAGGCTGGCCTCTTGATCTTACACTTCCTAGCCTCCAGAACTGTGAGAAAATAGGTATCTGTTGCTTAAGCCACCCGGTCTGTGGTATTTTGTTATGGCAGCCTGAGCAGCTAAGACAGACAGCCAGCCGGGTGACGGGTTTAGGCATCAGAATACCTAAGATCCTTAAGGCAGGGGTTAATCCTTTCTTCATTCATGCATCCCCATGGGACCTGGCTCTCCAGAGTCTTCCGTCAAGGATCTTTGTGTCCACATGACCAGAACAGAGCAATTGGGTCAGTAGGAATGGGAATTGAGGCAACAGAAAGTCAGAAGGACCGAGACGAGACGGGTGGATGAAGACGTGGATGAATACCACTTGAGAACCCTGGTCTGAAAAGATAAGCTTGCTCTTTTGTGTAGCACCGGGTTCTCAGATGGTTTGCTGGTTTGAAATGTAAGATGGCTTGGGCGTCAGACAATTGAATCCTACTGTTACAAACAAAGATGGTGCAAGGCCTTGTGATTTCACCCCAGTTTGCGTTCTTTCACTCTTGGCTAGAATCCTTTGGCTATTTAAATTCAGTGGCCTCTCAACAGTTTTAAAAAACCAAACAAACTCGCACAATTTATCTTTTCACTTAAGCTGCAATTTAGTTGTAACAAGACCTTTCTAGTATGTAGTCCAAAGCTTCTGATAGCTAGAACTACAATCAGTGTTTCTGTTTTGTGATCTGGTTTTTGTGTTTCAAGCCATAACAGAAAACTCTTTCTTCTGTTACGGTTGTCAGGAGCCAGCATTTGGGCAGTTAGCAGCAAGAGAGTGTTTATTCATAAAAGCTTAAATCTTTTTTTTTTTTTTTAAATACATGGTCTTGCTGTCACCCTGGCTGGAGTGTAGTGGCATGATGATAGCTCACTACAACCTCAGTCTCCTGGGCTCAAGTGATCCTCCCTCCTCAGCTTTCCAGGTAGCTAGGACTATAAGTGCATGTCACCATGTCTGGCTAATTGTTAAAATTTACCCTAGACTGGTCTCAAACTCCTGGCCTCAAGCAATCCTCCGACCTCAGCCTTCCAGAATGCTGTGATTATAGACTGAGCCGTTGTACCCAGTCAGAAAAGCTTAATCTATAATGAGATATTTTGCTTCCTGGAGCTAGGCTTTCCGTGGAGAGCACATACTCCTCTGTAATCCGTGAAGGGAGCAAAGGACTTCAAATCTGCTAAATTCAAAATTCTTCTGAGCCTTGGATAGTCCTTTTTTTTCATTCTATTTTCATTGCTATAGACCGGGAATGAATCCCTGGATAGTCTTAAGCATAGTTTTGGCAGGGTCTAACTTGAAACATGTATGTTGTGTATTTGTTGTTGTTTTAATATCAGTAAGACCAGATGAGGAAAAAGAAAGCAAAAATACCTAACCTGAACTAAACATAACAATTCTTTGTTCTAAGCTCTCCCCGGTCCACGTGCTAACAACTCCTGGCTGTGGGGTGGGGAGTAGGACAATACAGTTAAGTATAGGTTTTTTGTTTTTTGAGACAGAGTCTCACTTCGTTGCCCAGGCTACAGTGAGTGTCGTGGTGTCAGCCTAGCTCACAGCAACCTCAAACTCCTGGGCTCAAGCGATCCTCCTGCCTCAGCCTCCCAAGTAGCTAGGACTACAGGCATGCGCCACCATGCCCGGGTAGTTTTTTATATATATATATATTTTAGTAGGCCAATTAATTTCTTTCTGTTTTAGTAGAGACAGGGTCTCTCTCGCTCTTGCTCAGGCTGGTTTTGAACTCCTGACCTTGAGCGATCTGCCCACCTCGGCCTCCCAGAGTGCTGGGATTACAGGCGGGAGTCACCTTGCCTGGCCAAAGTATAGGTATTAATAATAAATTAGCCTAGTTCAAAAAACATTAAAATGGGGGGGGGGGCATGGGCAATATACGTAACCTTAACATTTGTACCCCCATAATATGCTGAAATAAAAAAAAATAATAAAAACATTAAAGTGGGCAGAGATGTATGTGATCGGGTGGCAAGAATTTGGTAGTAGCTGTTTTAATTGCAGTAATGATGAGGATAATTAACATTTAGGAGACACAGTCCTAAACTCTATATAAACACTATTTTATTTCATCCTCCCCATGAGGGCTAGAACCTCAGAGGAGTTGTCTCTTCCCTTGTCCCCCATCCCATAACCCCCTCTCTCATCCCTGTCCGGTCCCCGAAACAGCCTTTCAGCAGCCTCTTGGTAGCAGTTATGTAAGGCCAACAGTATCTTCCTGATCTGAACATCACTTTCGTATTTCCTGTATTTGGGGTAAGGAAGCTTTATCTTCAGAGTGATCTTTGAAGGGAGAGACTTACTCAGCATTTAAATAATATAAGCAATATTATAATAGAACCCCTTAAAGCATTTAAGAAAAAAATGATTTTCTTTTTTAAAAAATGGAAATGGATATATTATTGTTATACTTTTCCTCTTGAAAGATACAAAAAGAAAAGTAAAAAGGAGCATTAGTACTTACTCAGATATAGCCATCATTTAACAAGGTGCAGGTCGAGCATGCCTAATCCAAAATCTGAAACTTTTTAAGCACCAACATAACACCACAAATAGAAAATTTCACACCTGACCTCATTGAGGTGGGTCACAGTAAAAACTTAGTCAAAGTTTTGCTTCATGCACAAAATTATTAAAAATATTGTATGAAATTATCTTTAGGCTATGTGTATAAAGTATACATGAAACATAAATGAATTTCATGTTTAGACATGCATCCATTGCCAAAACTATATTGTCTTAATAACTGTAGCTTTGGGCCAGGAGACATGGCTCACACCTGTAATCCTAGCACTATGGGAGGCCGAGGCAGGAGGATCGCTTAAAGCTCAGGAATTCGAGACCAGCCTGAGCAAGAGTGAGACCCGGTCTTTACTTAAAAAAAAGAAAAAATTAGCTGGGCATGGTGGTTCACGTAGCCCCAGCTGTAGTCCCAGCTACTCGGGAGGCTGAGGCAGGAGGATCGCTCGAGCCCAGGAGTTTGAGGTTGCTGTGAGCTAGGCTGATGCCACAGCACTCTAGCCTGGGCAACAGAGTGAGACTCTGTTTCAAAAAAATAAAATAAAATAAATAAAAATAATAACTGTAGCTTTGTAGGTAGCCATTTAAGAGCCATTGTGGGTTTTCTTCCTTGTTTATTTTTCCTTATGAACTTTAGAATCTGTTTAGTTTTAAAAATGAACGTTTTGTAATGCTGCTGGGATTATATTAAAGCATACATTAACTGTTGACATCTTTACTATGTTTTATCTTCTTTTGTGTCTCTCAGTAGCACTTTAAAGCTTTCCTCATAGCTCCTGTACATTTTTTAAGATGCATGTTTGAAAAATACTAATAGGAAGATGTTTACACAAATAAAAGACTTTTGATTTCTGCATGTTAATTTCGTACCCAGACACCTTACTGAATTTTTTATTGCATTTATTTATTTATTTATTTATTTATTTATTTATTTATTTATTTATTTTATTTATTTATTTATTTTTGAGACAGAGTCTCGCTTTGTTGCCCAGGCTAGAGTGAGTGCCGTGGCATCAGCTCAACTCACAGCAACCTCAAACTGCTGGGCTCAAGTGATCCTCTTGCCTCAGCCTCCCAAGTAGCTGGGACTACAGGCATGCGCCAACATGGCCGGCTAATTTTTTCTATATATATTAGCTGGCCAATTAATTTCTTTCTACTTATAGTAGAGACGGGGTCTCGCTCTTGCTCAGGCTGGTTTTGAACTCCTGACCTCGAGCAATCCGCCTGCCTCGGCCTCCCAGAGTGCTAGGATTACAGGCGTGAGCCACCGCGCCCAGCCTTATATTGTCTCATATTAGTTCCAGGACAATATTAAATAATGCTAATGACAGTGGATATTCTTTTCTTATTCCTTATTGTTTATTATGTTCATCCATCCTTGTTCACTGAGAGGTTTTTTTGGTATTTTTTATTAAGAGTGGAGTTAAATTATATCCAATGCCTTATGAGCTTTTATGAAGATGTAGTCATTATAATTTTTCTCCTTTGATCTGTTTAGGAATGGATTAAATGAATAATTTTCTACTATTGAACCACCCAGCAGTCCTGGAATAAATCATACTTGGTCATTGAGTATTATTTTTAAGTGTGCTGCTGAATACTATTTACTAATAGTTTTTCCATCAGTATTCATAAATGAGGTTAGTCTGTAAAGGTTGGGGTTTTTTCCCTCCAGAATGCTCAAAAATGTTTATTGCCTACATATTCAAATGGAAGTATTGATGGATATAAAATTATTGAGTTAGTTTCTTTCCTTGAGGATTTTATAGGCATAGATCTGTTATCTTCTAGGGCGGACTATGCATTGGGGAAATCTGAGGCCAGCCTGTGTTTTACCTAAATGTCCCGAAAAGTCTTTTTTGAGTTGAGTAAGCTTAGTAGTATATGTCTTGTTAATTGAACTTACTTTTTCCTGGCACGTAGTGAACACTTTTAATCTGTAGATTTGAATCGTCTTTATTTCTGTAAAGTCTTCTCAAGTTGCTTGTTTCTTTAGGAGTATTAGTGATGTGTGTGCGGTTCTTCCTCATCTGCCAAGCTCCTTCCTGTTGGAGCTGAAACTGCTTGTCTTCCAAGTGTATTATTTTCTCACTACTCCTTTTAGGCTATTTATTTATGTCTGTTTCATTTTTCTCAGTATCTAACTTGTGTTTCACTTGTCCCATACTGGGTTTTTGGCAGTGTCCCAAACATATTTTTGTCTTCCACACCTCTGAGCCATGCTTTCCAAATATTTTATCTACTTCTGTTGTCTCATATCTTTTCTTAGCACTTGCGTCTCCACTTTACATGCTTTATTTTATAGTGGTGATTGCATTTTTTTAAAATTTGTGGGAATATAGTTTTATTTACCGCATGGCAACATTTTTTGATAAATATTCTTTATAGTTTTTCTTGTACCTTCTCTTTTTGCTAGTAGTCTCCCTGGAGATCTTGTGCTGGTTCTTTTTTTAAAAAAAATGATGGTAAACATATATACCCTCTTAACCATTTTTAAGCGCACAGTTAAGTATGTGTTGGATCCTTATAAAATGATCACACCTCTTTGAATGAGATGATTGCATGCTAGTCTATAAAATTTGTAGAAAACTCTTATGGGAGAGGGGCCTAACTTAGCAGGAGTGTTTCTTAAATATTTTATTAATATATGTGTATAGCACTGCTGGCCTTTCTTGTTTTCAGGATTTTGTAGAGATGCTCCGGGCTGTCGCTGTCTGTTGCCCTACCTCACTCATGGACTGCTTCCTGCAGATTTGACTTGTGTGTATGATTGTTCACGCCAGACTGGGTCTGGGGAAGGCTCAGTCACTAGTCTCTGAACCAGTTCCCACTGTTTGAAACAATAGATTGCTGGTTTTGCACCCTGATAGTGAAGCATTTACTTTTGAGAAATGGAATTGTATGCTTTGTCTGCCGTTTGTAACAGGCATTCTCTTTCATCGCTTTCCCACACCCTTGCTTGACCTTTACAGCATTTGGCTGTTCTTACTCATATATTGAGGTTTGAAGTCACAGATGTCTCCAGTTTTGTCAAAGATGTGATATTTCTGTTTCTCATTCTCCTGGTTGTTTTTGTGTGATTCTCTAGAGGAGAGGAGGTAAAGTCTGTGTTCTACCATTTTTAATCTAAGTACAGTTCTTTAAGTTAAATAAATTTAGCATTCTGAAAAACTCCTTTTCTATGGTCCTTATATTTTTGTCAGCTGATGAGAACTTCCTCAGCTACCTTTGGTTGGGAAACTGCTGCTTTTGTGATATTTAAAGGTAACCTGATCTTGTTGAGGGAGTGGCTTGAGAGTTTAGTGAGAGGGAAGTATTCTTATGCCCTTTCCTACCTTCTCTCCATTAGCCCTGGCTATTTCTGTCTGCCTGTGAGTTTATTAGCATTTCAGTCAGATCTCTGTCCTTGAGTACCCATCTTCTTGGGTATATATATCACTCAGCCGAGAAACTTGAAGTAGGCACATCTCCTCTGTGACCAAGCAGCGCGCTACAGGAACCAGTGGAGACTGAGACAGTCATTAGAACAGGAAGCTGCGTGTGAGCCTGTAGGTAATAGACCCCAGATCCCTGTGGCTTCCTCAGGCCTTGCAGTGTGGAGAGTTTCGTAGGTTTTCATTCTTTGGTGTACATAAAGGAAAGAAGATTCCTCTTTAGAGAACAGATTAGAGAAAAATAAGGCTTTTACTATTCCGTGTGTTTCTGTATTGCATAAAAAGTAATTCCACAATAAACATGCATTACTTTTGTAAAAAATTAAACTATAAACTTGTTAGATATAAAAAGTAAAGTCACTTTCTTATTCCCTAAAGATATCTACTATTAAGAGTTTGAACTGTACCCTTCCAGAGATTTCTTTTCTATGCATATATACATAATATACATCATGTGTTTCTTGTTTTTATATTAAATACAAATGGAGCAACACTAAATGTACTGTTCTATGATTTTCTTTTTTTCTATCTATATATTGTGGACACTTTCCCATAATGGTAGGTTTAGATAAACTTTTTTTTTAATCATCTGCATAGTATTTGAATATATCATAATTTATTTAATCGGTCTCCTGTTGAAGGATCTTGTTTCCAGTCTTTTGTTATTATAAATACCACTACATTGATTATCTATCTGTATACACACACGTACATGTGTGTGCAAATACATCTGTAGGATAAATACATCAGAATGGACTAGGTGGATGAGAAGGGTATGTGCATTTTTTATTTTCAAGGATATTGCCAAAATGCTCTCCAGCATACCACCTCCATTGGCTCTGTGCGTGTGTGTACACACAGTATGTTAATATGTTAGAATTTTAAGCTGCCTTAAAATCATCTAGTCCATCTCTCTACAATTTGAGTGAATCTCATGAACATGTTGAACAAAAGAAGGGAAAAATGACAGAATGCATACTGTATTACTCTGTTTCTATGAAGTAGAAAAACAGGAGAAACTTACCCGTGCTGTTAGAAATCAGGATAGTAGATGTTCTTGGGGAGGGAGTACGGACTGGTAGAAGGCAGGAAGGGCCTCTGGAGGGCTGGGATGTTCTTGACCTGTGGTGCTACTTACATGTGGATGTGGTCAGTGTATGAAAATCCATCGCCGTACACTTCTCTGTAAACTTATGAATGTGTATTATCTTTCAGTAAGAGATTTTTTTTAAAAAAAACATCTAGCCCAACTTTTTTATTTTATAGATAAGACCCAAAGAGTTGAAGGGTTTCCTCCCTCTCTTGCCGTATGCAGCTGAGGTTTTCCGAGAGCCTTATGCTGGAAGCCAGAGCCCTGGCCTGTCTTGCCAAGATTGGGCTAGTGATGCTGTTGGCACTTGGAAAGGCTGTGAATGTGTGACAGTGTCTCTCACCTTGAGCCTCTTGAAGAATAATGGAGTGTCTGAGAGCCAGCTGATGTGCCAAGTGGAGTTTCTGCTTTTGTAGCTTACGCTGTTGTGTTCGGGGAAGAATCCCAGCACAAGGGCTCACACCCAGGCGATAGACAAGTTCTGGAAGGTTTCTGATGAGAAAAAGTCCAGTTTGCCTGCCTTTCATTCATGTTCTGTTACTTGAGTTGTTTTACTCTGTCCTCCTTCTCACTACTCCCTGATCTCTACTATTCTGCTTCTTCCTGTTTTCAGGCCAGCCCCTATTTCAGAGGGTTATATCTTTTTCAATAAAATTATTTACTCCTAGTGAAAAGAGAACATTTCTGTTTCATTCTCTCTGGGCCTGTTTTGGGAGGGTGGCGGAGTGGTGAATTCCAAGGAATTGTTTGCATGGTGTGTGATTCTGATGTGCGAGATCTTCAGTATCCAGGATTCCTTACTTTTCCGGGAAGGCTCTATCTGGAAACCTTCTGTGAGTCAAAATGTAGTTTGATGTTTGAGCATTTCCTGTGGTCAAAAACATTTGCCTTTGGTTGAAAGTTACAATGTGTCAACTTTGCCTGTGCTGATAGCACATCTCTATGGGATTCCCTATAAATGGGCACTCTGTCAATATAAAATTCCCATGTTGGACCTCACTCCAAGCCCCTTACTCCTCCTCCTCACTTTCTTAACTCTATTTCCCTTCCCTCCGTGTCTTCACTCCTCCACTCAGGCCTCAGCAAGTCCCATCTGTTATCAAAGATGGAGCTCAAAGCATGCCTTTTCACTGACTGACCATCCTCACTGGAGCTGACCTCACGTCCTCTGTACTTCAGTGTCAATTGTGTGTGCGTTCTGTTTGGCAGCCACTATTTCCTACCTTTTGGCTTATCTTTTATTATCTCTGAGTGTGATTTAATTTTTGACCTTTACCTTGTCTCCCTAAGTAAGATATCACCTCCTAAAAAGCATACAACAGTACTGTTAACTTTTGTATCCCCCATGGGACTGAGTATAGCATCACCCACAACATAGTTGCTTTCAGTAGTGTTTTATTGCTATAATACTGTTTCGCAAATGCCACCGTATGTCATGCTGTATCATCAGAGGTGAGATTATTGCTGGGCATGGCGGGTCATGCCTGTAATCCCCGCACTTTGGGAGATGGAGACTGTAGGAGAATAGCTTGAGACCCAGAGGTGGAGACCAGCCTGGGCAGCATAGTGAGATGCTGTCTCTCAAAAAAAAAATTAAAAATTATCCAGGCAGGTGGTGTGCACCTGTAGTCCTGGCTACTCGGCAGACCGAGGCAAGAGGATTGCTTAAGCCCAGGAATTCGAGGTTACAGTGAGCTGATTATGCCACTGCACTTCAGCCTGGGTGACAGCAACACCCTGTCTCTTTAAAATAAATAATTAAATAATTTTAAAAAGAGATGAGAGTATTATACATTAAAAATTCAATTTCTAATTTATCTTGTGAACCTGAGCAAGTGGCATCATTCTTTAATTCTTCCTTTACACTATAGGTCAATTCCCCATTGAAAAACTGTGTGGCAAAGTAATTTTCAAATTCCAACCGTCCTCAGCTAACCCTCTGAATTTGGGATAGTATTTGCATCATAGAGCAGTTTAGTTTAGCAAAAGGGCTGATGTGGCTCTTTGGAGCTCAGGGAAGGGGGTTTCACCTGGGTGAGAGGTCAGTATCTGAATTCTTTGAGAAGAAAGAGAGCTAGAAACAGGCCAACATGGACCCAGGGTGAGACCAGAAGTCTCAAAAATTTACAGAAATGGACAATCCTGGTAAGTCTTTGGCAACCCGTCCAAATATAAAGCATAGATCTAGCAGGGGTCCTCAAACTGTGGCCCTCGGGCCACATGTGGCCCGCCGAGGACATTTATCCGGCCCACCGGGTGTTTTTGCCACCGCTGCCTGTCCTGCTTAGCAGCCGACTCGTCCCGGGCCCACAGTGCGCATGTGTGGAATGTGCGCCGCACTCTCCAACGGCCTCCAACAGTCTGAGGGACAGTGAACTCGCCCCTGTTTACAAAGTTTGAGGACCCCTCATCTAAAGTGATTTATTTCACCTTACATTTATTCACTTATTATGCTACTACCTTTTCTTTCTTTTTTCTTTTTTTCCCTTACCTGGGCCAAATGTACATAAATACTACCTTTTGATATCCTTCCCCTATATTTTGTGACTATTACTGTGTCAAATATTAAAATCTTAAAGTTGAGTCTTTTCTAAGATGTTTCTTATTTTATTGATTTTACTTTCTTGTTCTTACACCCAAATCATGTTTCCTAAATTCCTTTCATTTTTTTTTAGAGATGGGGTCTTGCTCTGTCGCCCCAGCTGGAGTACAGTGGTACAGTCATAGCTCACTGCAGCCCTGAACTCTGGGTACAAGCGGTCCTCCCACCCAGCCCTACCTGTGCCCAGGTCCATGTTTCCAAAATTCTTATTTGATAGTGTGCTTTAATAGCTGGTAAAATTAAACTTTTTCACTTCCACATCCTGTTCTCCTAATTGCTCTCTTTGCCAGAATATTCCATAGCCTTATAATGTTTAGTTTTTACAATCCCAAAAGAATTAAGAACCTGTTACGTGCCAGTTCCATTATGTGCCATACGTTAAAAGATGAATAGGACAATTCATATTGCCCTATAAGAACTATCAGTCTAGCAAAGATTGTGGTCGAGACCAAGTCAGTAAAGGAGTGTTGGCTGGAAACCTTACATCTCTCTATAGCCCCAGGACCCAACTTCATCTATACATCCAGCAGCCCCCCAGGTCTACTTCGCAACCTTCCAGCTTGCTCTGTGTAATATTTTCTGTTAAATCTTTTAAAGATATTTTTAGTATTTCTTTCTTTTATTTTACTTTAATTTTATTTTAATATTTTAAAATATTAAAATTTTATTTTAATATTTTATTTTATTATTTTGCAAAATATCTGTGATTTTTAAAAACTATTTTGTTTAGTACATTTTAACCATTCCATTCGGGTTTGGTTTATGTTTAAAATGCAGTTGAACATCGTTGTAATGTGTGGTCTTTCATTCCAAAATCATGATACCTTCGTGCATGTTTTCTCTTCCATTTTTTTTATATGTGGTCATTACAGTTGTTTGTCTTATTTTCTAGGATTGATGGGATGGGGTGACTCCAAGAAATTAGTTTGTCAGTCTGTAACTATTTCTGGGCGTATCAAGTACAAGGTGTTTTTGATGCTAAGAAGATCCTGAAGAACCCTAAAGCCAGGTTTCATTGGAGAGATAATGACATGGAAGAGAAAATTCATAGGTCACAGCAGTGAGCTTGCCCAGTGTCCATGAGGGTACAGGTGTGAGGTGCTATAGAAGCCGGGGAAGGGGGCCGGGCGTGGTGGCTCACCCCTGTAATCCTAGCACTCTGGGAGGCTGAGGCAGGTGGATCGCTCAAGGTCAAGAGTTCGAAACCAGCAAGAGCGAGAGCGAGACTCCGTCTCTACTAAAAGTAGAAAGAAATTAATTGGCCAACTAAAAATATATAGAAAAAAATTAGCCAGGCATGGTGGCGCATGCCTGTAGTCCCAGCTTCTCAGGAGGCTGAGGCAGGAGGATCGCTTGAGCCCAGGAGTTTGAGGTTGCTGTAAGCTAGGCTGACGCCACGGCACTCTAGCTCGGGAAACAGAGAGAGACTCTGTCTCAAAAAAAAAAAAGAAGAAGAAGAAGAAAGAAGCCAGGGAAGGAAGAAAGTCCCTTGAGTTGGCTTGGTGCATGTCATGGCATGGTGCAGGTGGAGGTTTGGCCTTAAAGATAAGTTGGATTCTCTGACAGAGAGTATGGGAGGAATCTTCTAGGTGGAGAAAGACTACTGAATGACACTCAGGTGTGGAGGTGAGAGGCAGTGTTGTCCACATTGCTACATTGCCCTGGAAACCTTTGAATGACAGCTTCCAGCATTTGAAATTGGCCTGGGATTTTCACATTCTTTTTCTCAGATCCCTGGAATTCTAAGGAAGTGCTTCTGTTTGGGGACGGGAAAGGTCAGGCCACCAGGGCTCTCTGTATCCTTTAGTCTTAAGGTTCAGTTTTAAGATTTATTAAGATTTCATTTGGGAAAAGGATTTTGTCACTCCTAAGAAAGCTTGTCAGCCCTTGCTATTATCACCAGTGGGGAGGAAGATTTGAAGGTTTTCATCAGAGAGAATTTGCGGTGGGTGTGTCCTCCGGTGGGGGAGGCTGCCGCTCCGTCGCTGCCTTCCCACCGCGGTGAGTGGTGTTTTTACCACCCAAATGTGCCTTGAACCTGGCCCTGCTGCAGCAGCCTCTCTTCTTGGTTTACTGTCATAGCCTTATAGTAATTGGTCTTTTTTTTTTTTTTTTTTTTTTTTTTGAGACAGGGTCTCACTTTGTTGCCCAGGCTAGAGTGAGTGCCGTGACATCAGCCTAGCTCACAGCAACCTCAAACTCCTGGGCTCAAGCGATCCTCCTGCCTCAGCCTCCCGAGTAGCTGGGACTACAGGCATGCACCACCATGCCCAGCTAATTTTTTCTCTATATATTAGTTGGCCAATTAATTTTTTTGTATTTATAGGAGAGACAGGGTCTTGCTCTTGCTCAGGCTGATTTCAAACTCCTGACCTCGAGCAATCCACCCGCCTCGGCCTCCCAGAGTGCTAGGATTACAGATAGTAATTGGTCTTTTTGCTTCTGTTCTCAGGTACTTTTAGTCTTGTATCCACACTACTATAAATATCTTTCTAAAATAAATGGGATCACATCACCTTCTCCTGTTTAAAATTCTTCGGTGGCTCTCTATCACTCCAGGCTGAAGTTTAATGCTCATACTTACGAGTAGGATGTGGTCCTGCCCTTTGTCTAGCCTTGCCTCTTGCCACTTCCTTCATTTACCCTAACATCATCCCACAGGTACACATAGTTCCTTAAGCTTCCATCATATTTCTCACCCACGCTGACTTTCCTTGCTGTTCCATTTTCAGAGTCCTTCCTGGAGTCCTCTGACCTACCCTCTGAGCCAGGGCCCCATCTGTTACTCCCTGTGCATTCCTCTGCGAGCGCTTAGCACACTGGACTCCGATTGTTTTCCTTCCTCAATAGACACTAAGTTCCTTGGAGGCAAGGGACCCCATCTTCATCATTGTCTCCCCAAACCAAGTACACAGGGCTCTAGTAAATGGTTGTGAATGACTGAATGGTGTAGAGACACTCAAAAGACGTCTTCCCTCAAAAGCTCCGTTCAGCAGTGGAAACGTGGAATTGTGTACATAGAAAAGGAGAAGGGAAAAATGCATATACTGCTAAGGTCTCGCGTGAGGTTGCAGCATCTGGGTGGGAACAAATGTCCTGTGTTTTTAGTGTGGGGGGTATGTATTGCTAACAGTTAAGGGAGTGTGTGTGAAACTCTTAGGTAGGATATCTAAATAAATGGACTTGGAAAGAAGGAGCTGAGGGTTAGCAGAACAGTACGGAAGAAAGTGAGAGAATCGGCCTGGCAGGACTAATGGGGAACTTGGTGTCCCCAGCCTGGGGGCTGGCCACAGAGATTCAGATGCATCTTTCCTGAGTTTGGAGAGATCTCTGTAAATCCCTTTAGAATTTAGGATTCAAAATAATATGGAGGCCGGGCGCGGTGGCTCACGCCTGTAATCCTAGCTCTCTGGGAGGCCGAGGCGGGCGGATTGCTCGAGGTCAGGAGTTCGAAACCAGCCTGAGCAAGAGCGAGACTCCGTCTCTACTATAAATAGAAAGAAATTAATTGGCCAAATAATATATATAGAAAAAATTAGCCGGGCATGGTGGCACATGCCTGTAGTCCCAGCCACTTGGGAGGCTGAGGCAGAAGGATTGCTTGAGCCCAGGAGTTTGAGGTTGCTGTGAGCTAGGCTGACGCCATGGCACTCACTCTAGCCTGGGCAACAAAGTGAGACTCTGTCTCAAAAAAAAAAAATAATAATAATAATATGGAGACCGCATTATCCATAATAGCCCAAAAGTGATACCAACCCAGAAGTCCAGCTGATGAATGGATAACAAAATATGGTATATTCATGCACTAGAACATTATTCGTCTATAAAAAGGAACAAAGGGCCAGGCATGGTGGCTCATGTCTATAATCCCAGCACTTTGGGAGGCCAAGCCTGGATGATCACCAGAGGCCATGAGTTCAAGACCAGCCTGGGCAACATATTTGGATCCCATCTCTACCAAAAATAAAATAAAAACCATTAGCTCCCAGCTGCTCAGGACGCTGAGGCAGGATTGCTTGAGCCCGGGCATTCAAGGCTGCAGTGAGCTATGATCATGCCACTGCACTCCAGCCCAGGGCAACAGAACAACACCATCTCAAAAAAAAAAAAAAAAAAAGTACTGAGATATGCTATACGGTGGATGAAGCTTTAAAACATGCTAAGTGAAGTCAACTAGTCACATTAGATAACATATTGTATTGTCCCATTTATACAAAATATCCAGAATAGGCAAATCTATAAAGACAGAAAGTAGAGGATGGCCGGGTGCAATGGCTCACGCCTGTAATCCTAGCACTCTGGGAGGCTGAGGCAGGAGGATCACTTGAGGTCAGGAGTTCGAAACCAGCCTGAGCGAGAGGGAGACCCCATCTCTACTATAAATAGAAAGAAATTAATTGGCCAACTAATATAGATAGAAAAAATCAGCCGGGCATGGTGGCGCATGCCCGTAGTCCCAGCTACTTGGGGGACTGAGGCAGCAGGATCGCTTGAGCCCAGGAGTTTGAGGTTGCTGTGAGCTAGGCTGACGTCACGGCACTCACTCTAGCCGGGGCAACAAAGCGAGACTGTCTCAAAAAAAAAGAGAAAGAAAGTAGAGGAGCCCAAAAGGGATTGTGGGAGAAAGGCTCTTTCCTTTCCATCTGGCGGCAGCCGTCAGGTGGGCCAAGATGGGTGCATACAAGTATATCCAGGCGCTGTGGAGGAAGCAGCAGTCTGATGGAACGCGCTTTCTTCTGAGGGCCCGCCGCTGGCAATACCAGCAGCTCTCTGCGCTCCACAGGGCTCCCCCCCCACCCGACCGGATAAAGCGCGCAGACTGGAATACAAGGCCAAGCAAGGCTATGTCATATATGGGATTCGTGTGTGCTGTGGTGGCCGCAAACGCCCGGTTCCTAAAGGTGCAACCTATGGCAAACCTGTCCATCGTGGTGTTAACCAGCTAAAGTTTGCTCGAAGCCTTCAGTCTGTTGCTGAGGAGCGAGCTGGACGCCACTGCAGGGCTCTAAGAGTCCTGAATTCTTCCTGCGTTGGTGAAGATTCCACATACAGATTTTTTGAGGTTATCCTCATTGATCCATTCCATAAAGCTATCAGAAGAAATCCTGATACCCAGTGGATCACGAAGCCAGTCCACAAGCACAGGGAGATGCGTGGGCTGACATCTGCAGGCCTTGGCAAGGGCCATAAGGTCCACCGCACTATTGGTGGTTCTCGCCGTGCAGCTTGGAGAAGGCGCAATACTCTCCAGCTCCAGCAATGTTTGTAAAATTCATACCTGATAAATGATTTAGGACGGTCAAAAAAAAAAAAAAAAAAAGACAAAATAGATTAGTGATTGCCAGAGACTAAAAGGAGGGAGGAATTTGGAGTGGCTGTTCTTGGATACAGAGTTTTTTGGGGTGTTAGAAATGTTCTAAAATTGATTGTGGTGATGAGTACACAACTCTGAATATGCTAAAACACCATTGATTGATATGCTCTTAAGTAGGTGAGTGGTAAGGTATATAAACTTTATCTTAAGAAAACTGTTGTAAAATATAATAGGCCAGGTGTGGTGGCTCACACCTGTAATCCTAGCACTCTGGGAGGCCGAGGTGGGCGGATTGCTCGAGGTCAGGAGTTTAAAACCAGCCTGAGCAAGAGTGAGGCCCCGTCTCTACTATAAATAGAAAGAAATTAATTGGCCAACTAATATATATACAGAAAAAAATTAGCCGGGTATGGTGGTACATGCCTGTAGTCCCAGCTACTTGGAAGGCTGAGGCAGGAGGATCGCTTGAGCCCAGGAATTTGAGGTTGCTGTGAGCTAGGCTGACGCCATGGCACTCACTCTAGCCTGGGCAACAAAGTGAGACTCTGTCTCAAAAAATAAAAAAAAAAATATATATATATATATATATATATAATAAATGAAGGATCAATGTTTTATTCTATGACTTTGGCATTTAACATTTTTCACTGAGTCACAGTGGCCTGTATTAATTTCAAGGTAGATCTTTGGGAAGAGACCTACTCTGACAAAGATTCCTCATCACCTGGTAGTGTCTCCTGTCTCTCCCTGTCTGACACTACTTGAGACATCGTTCAGCTCCTGGGGGCAGCTATGGGTTGGGGGAGATTGTGTTGTCGTCTCAGTGACTCTCAGTGAACCATCTGCATCCAGGCCAGCGTGACATTAGAGAACACTCACTTCCTTCAGAGGTCTAGGGACAGAGTTGGGCCAGTTCTTCTATGAATAACTGCCAAGTGGATTGTTGTTCTTTGTGGGTGTCATTAGCCTCAGAGAAGCAGTGCGTTTTTGTCTCCTGTCCCTCTGAAGGAGACCTGCTCGTGCCGTGTTAGATCTGTCTGCTGCAGGTATTCCCGGGCTGGATTCGGGCTTCCAGCTTTAGCTCCATCTTTGTTTTTCTGTCTGCCCTCTGTTTTCTCAGGAATGCTTCTCTGAATACCCACTTTCCCCCCTGCCCAAGGCAAGGTAAGGTGTCACCACTGGGTGACCAGTAGGACCCTCTGCACACCCCTGTCACGGTGTTACCGCCCTGCATTGGCTCTGTTGCTTTGCTTCTCTCTTTCCCCTGCGAAACTATGAGGATCGTGGGCAAGGACTGTCTCCTCTTTCTATCACCTGCCATAGCTTCTACCCCGTAGTAGGCCCTTAGGTATTTATTGACAGAATTAGTGAATTATTCTTTCCATGTAGTAAATTTATTAGGTTAGACCAAACAAAGTCACATGATGCATGATGATTTCTTGGGATTGATCACTTAGGATCTCTTCTTGGGTTGGGTCTGTCAAGACTTTCCTTTTTCCTTACCAAAGCTTAAGCTGTTTCCATTGGCAGTATACTACATACACATGTGTTTCATATTTGAATGCTCTGGGGTGTTGCTGCCATAAGGGCTACCTTTGGAGTTTGCTTAAATCTTTGTTGTTTGAAGGACCCAGCAGGTAACTTGGGGGAAAGCAGATTCTCAGACCCTTGCAGTCTATGACTTGAAGGACTATGCAAGCAGGAGTATTTTTTTACTTAGGGGTGCTTAACCTATGTCTGTGGCTAGGCTGTGGAAGTCTGAACCCCTGAGAGTCACTGCAGAAATTTTATGTGTGCATGTGGGGGGCGCAGCACACGAGCGTGGTCCACAGCCTTCATTAGATCGTCGACGTGAAGGTGTCTCCTCCTCCCACCACATAAAAGACCACTAGTCGTCCAAAATGTTTGTGGACTACCTACCATACGATCCCGAGCAAGCCAGGATGGTAGCCCATCCTCGTCCTCAAGGAGTTTATGATCAAAAAAGGTAAAGGTTCAGCCCTAAACCACAAGAGAGCTTACGAAAGGAGACCAGTGAGGGCTGGGAGGTAGAGTTGTTGGAACTTAAAGGATGAATAGGGTTGAAATAATTGAGCCTAGATCAGGTAGTTTTCACAGCTCTCCAAGACAGGAGACCTCACAGCTTCGCAGTGATTCCATAATCCCCAAATCGGTTATAGTTAATTCCAGCTTGACTGTGCCCAATCCCTGCCATTGGATCCCTTCCAAAACAAAGAGTCATTGTCAAGTATACTCACATGACAGACTGTGATAATAGCAACTAATAAAACTGTTTCAGTGTGGTAATGTGTTGGCCCCTGGCTTTATTTCTGGTGTCTCACCTCTATGATACAGATTGCAAACAGACGACTCTCTGGGCGTGTTGGAGTGTCATGACTCCCTCAGTTTTATCGTTCCCCACAGAGTGATGGCCTTGCACATGCCTATCTCACGTGTGTTTTTGCATGATCATGGGAGATAAATTGCCAGTGTCAGAAACACTTCAGTGCGTTGTGCTGAATTCTTCAGAAAACATCAACCCAGTTTTTCCCGGAACTGCTTTCCAAAAAATCCTACCAAACTAGCAAGTGGAAAATGGCTGCTAAGTATTTAAAATAAGTATATGCATATATTTTCAGCTTGATAACTGAGAACAAATTACAGTGTTGCCCTGATGGGCAACAGTGGGACAAAAGGCCAACTATTACTTGAGCTGATTTCTTACAGCTGTTGGTGAACTCCCAGATTGCTTAATCTAATTGGGAAATGCTCTTTGTTTAACCTAGCGTGTAGCACGGAGCCTTTCATAAGAGATGCATGACAGGTGTGGCCCTGAGCAAGCTCCTTCACTTCTCTGAGTCTCAGTTTCTTTGACTGTAAAGTGAAAACACAGGTAGCTTCCTTGTAGAATAGTTGTGTGTATTACAAGAGATAATGTATATACCAAGTGCCACATTACCGGGCCCTGTGCTAAGTGCTTCCATGAGTTTCATTAATCTCATATCAACCATATGAGATAGGTGTAGATTTCCAATTTTCTGATAAGAAAAATAGGATTCAGAAAGATGAAGATAGGAGCTGGGATTCAAACCCAGAGCCATTGCCCCTCCTCGCCACATGGCCTCTCTTCACTGGGTTCATTGGAAACCCACAGAACACAGATCCGGTAGGGCCCGGGCAGCTCATGGAGAAATGGGATCAGGCCAGATAGTATGGGACTCTGCGCCCCTACACAAAAGCTCTACACCAAAACCTCTCTAACTGCCCGGGAGACTGTTTTCCCTCCTGATGCCAAATGTGTATCTTTTACAATGCCACTTCTCTAGCTCTCTAATACCTCTTGGTGTCCAACAGTTCTCTTCAATCCTGATAGTGACTTTTGGAGTCAGCATCAGACTCCACAAGTTTAAGGGCTCAGTCCCACAGTACTCCCTTCCTGCAGATGCCAGTTGCAAGTACTGGGTGACTAAGCAGAAGTCAGGTCATCCACACTACAAAGTCAGGGGTAACCATTCCACCCCTCCCCAGGTTCAATAATATGCTAGGATGGCTCATAGAACTCAAGGAAACACTTTACTTATGTTTACGGATTTATCATAAAGAATACAACTCAGGAGCAACCTAATGGAGAAGATACATAGGGCAGGCACTTCCATGCCACCTCCGGGTGTGCCACCCTTGCAGCACGTCAGAAGCTCCAAACCGTGTCACTCAGGGTTTTTGTACAGCTTGCATTATGTAGACATAATTGATTAGATCGTTGGGTGTTGGTGATTGGGCTCCATCTCCAGCCCCTCCCTCTTCCCCAGAGGTCAAGGGTAGGGCTGAGAGTTCCAGCCCTCTAATCAAGCCTTGGGGTTCCTGGTGACCAGCCCCTCTCCTGAAGCTATGTAGGGGCCCACAAGAGTCACCTCATGACCATAAACTCAGGTTTGGTTGAAAGGGGCTTGTTATGAGTAACAAAAGACACTCCTATCATTCAGGAAATTCCAAGGGTCTTAGGAACTGCGTGCCAGGAGCCAGGGATGAAGACCAAATACATATTTCACATCATGCCACACTGCCCCATCCGCCACCCCCAGGTTTCTAAGTTGGAAACCTTGCTGATGGACTTCTCCGCCCTGCTGAGGGTACTTAGGTAAGGCACTGACTGCCAACCTCTAAAGCTGGGAGGAGCGCCAGGAACAGCCAGCCTTGGGCCTGGTGCTCAGGGCCAGTGCGCCCCTTGTCAGTGCACGGAGCACCCTGTGTTTGTGGGGGGCTCTTTCCTCACAGTGCGCCGCGTCCTGTTTCTTAGCTAATCCCCTGTGCACTGGAGCACGGTATTAATCTCAAAGTAGCGCTGATCCCGTTTTATAAGAGGAAACAGAAATCCCGGAGTCCTTGGGGCAGAGGCTGCTCGCAGCTCACAGCCATCAGAATGGAAAGAGCCTGCGCTCCAGCCCCGTCTTCCGTGTTGGAGGCTCACGGAGCTGTGGATTTTATAGCATCAGACTGAACAGATTCAGAATTTCACCAAATTCCTTCCTACTTGGGAAGCTACCTACAAAAAGCATCCCTGTTTCCATCCACATTCATCATAGCCACTCCTAGAGCTGCCGGGAGGCAGAGGTGGCCGGACTGGAGCCTGCAGTCAGAGAGCCTCGAGCGCTGTCACTCTGTCTTTCAGAGAGGGCAGCTAATTTCAGTATAGATGCTCCATCCATCACCGTAACAGTTTAATAGGTGCGGTTACAGCTTGCGTACACCACCAGGCTTTATGTGCGTAATTACCATATTCATACTGCTTTGAATTGATGACAAAGTGCTAAAGTAGGAGGTATATGGTTTCATATGCTGTGATTTTTATGGGGGTTCTATGTTACTTAATCCCTCCCTGCCCCTATAATTCTAGGTTTATTAATGAAATGCTTTCCCATAACCCAAGCAGTTTTAAAACAAAGCGTTCTCGGCCGGGCGCGGTGGCTCACGCCTGTAATCCTAGCTCTCTGGGAGGCCGAGGCGGGCGGATTGCTCGAGGTCGGGAGTTCAAAACCAGCCTGAGCAAGAGCGAGACCCCGTCTCTACTATAAATAGAAAGAAACTAATTGGCCAACTAATATATATAGAAAAAATTAGCCGGGCATGGTGGCGCATGCCTGTAGTCCCAGCTACTTGGGAGGCTGAGACAGAAGGATCGCTTGAGCCCAGGAGTCTGAGGTTGCTGTGAGCTAGGCTGACGCCACGGCACTCACTCTAGCCTAGGCAACAAAGTGAGACTCTGTCTCAAAAAAAAAAAAACAAAAAAACAAAGCGTTCTCCACTTTTTTTTTACTGCCTCCCATGTGCCCGTGCTTTGCCACCCTCCCGTTTTTCTGCTTCCTTATGAGTTAAGTGTAAGTCACTTGCATTCCAAAAATTCCCCATTGCCATAAAGGCAGGCAGTCCGCTCGCCAGCTCTCGCCTGTTCCAGATAAGCAGAGTTCATCTAGCTTGTGACTTGGCATGGCTGGCGGATTTCCTCGGGCCCCAGTGCCCTGATCTGAACAGCGTGCCCTGGCAAAGTGCCTGCAGGGCCCAGCAGCCAAGGAGAAGTAGAGCTTGTTTCACAGAGTAACTCTGCCCTCTCATCCAAGCCAGAAATAGTCTGGGTGGTAGCCCAAGTCCCCAGGACAGTCCTGATGGGCCTGCTTTGCCTGTCTGTCCCAGCAACGTTGCCCTCTCCAAGGTGGGGAGCTTGGGCAGACAGGCTCCTCTGCCCTGAGCGAGCTGCGAGGAGAGGGGACTGTGTTTGTCACAGCAGGACAAGGAAGAAGGTGCAGAGGGACACCAGGCTGTCCTGTAAGAGTGGCCCAGAAGAGCAGTACTCACTCTCACCTTCAGGCCCCCCTCTGGGCCTTTCATGGAGCTGGCCTGCCTGTGCGTCGCATTAGTACCTGGGATGCTCCTTTAGCCCTTACTCTGTCTGAGTATGTCTGTCTCTCCATCTCTCTCTGTCTGTCTGTCTCTCTCTCTCTCTCTGGCACACACATACACACACACATGCATTGCCTTTCTAGTGGGGTTCACACCCAGCAAACGCTTCCCCTCCAGGTTTATGGGCATGGGAATGTAGAGCCCTGCAGACATTGCTGCCAATCCCCTTTTCTCAGCTGAGGACCCCAAGTTGAAATAGTTTGCCCATATCAGGCTGCCTCTGTGGCCCCTGCCCTGGGAGGTGGGCTCAGTTTCTCTGATCCCTGCTTTTTTCCTGTTCATTTCACTAAAGGAACTCCACATGAAATAGTCTCTGTTCCTCTATGTTAGACTGGCCGTAAAAAATGTCTAAGATCTGCATAGGTCAATCTAGGAAGATTGAACCCCG
Organism: Microcebus murinus; assembly: GCF_040939455.1. Lineage (NCBI taxonomy): Eukaryota > Metazoa > Chordata > Mammalia > Primates > Cheirogaleidae > Microcebus > Microcebus murinus. The sequence goes on from NC_134119.1 coordinate 65,645,988, forward strand.
ATACAAGGGTACGAGTCATCCCGTTAATAAGAACTTGGCCAGCTTCTGTGGCGGGGTCTAGCCCTCTGTGGGGAGTTCCAGCCACAGCCAAGCCATGGCCCTGCCCTGTAAAAGTTAACAGCCCAGATCTGGAGACCAGACTCGGAGCAGCACATGACTGGCTGGAGTGAAATAATGAATCCACCAAGTCCCTAGTGAAGTCACTCTGGAAAAGGAGAGGAAGCGGGAAGGCTTCTGGGGGAAGTAGAGCCTGAGCACATCCATGAAGGGCAGCAAGGGTGGGCTGCTCCGACTGTTTATGAAGCACCATCTCTGTGTTGGCCCGGCTTTGAAGCCGCCTCTTTCCCACTTTTTTTTAAAAAAAGAATATTGGTGGAATACAACTTACAGGGCTATCGTGGGGACCTGGTAAGATAGTGTGTGTAGAATGCTTTGGCTGTCCCTGGCCCAGGAATAAGCACTGCATAATTGTAAGCGATTGTAATTATCATAACTGAGACCTTGATTGATTGATTAAGACAGGTTGTCACTCTGTCACCCAGCCTGGAATGCAGTGGTGTGATAACAGCTCACTGTAGCCTCGAACTCCTATGCTCAAGCAGTCCTCCTGCCTCAGCCTCCTGACAGCTGGGACTACAGGTGCCTGTCACCACACCAGGCTAATTATTATTATTAATTTTTTTTGGTAGAAATGAGGTCTCATATGTTGCCCAGGCTGGTCTTGAACTCCTGGCCTCAAGCGATCCTCCTGCCTCAGCCTCCCTAAGTGCTGAGATTACAGGCCTGAGCCTCCGCGCCCATCCACAGGGACTTTAATTTAGATGTGGGAGACAGGGGAGACCTCTCTGAGGGAGCCATGTTAGCCCACCAAAGAACAGAGGTAAAAGTAGAAGGAAGAACCTGTAGGGAGGCCCTGGAAGGCCATCGGAATTGAAGTAAAGTGGGTGGGGAGAGGGTGGCCAGCTTGAGCCTGGGGGCAGGAGCCCTGGAGACCACAGGGTGAGAAGTCTGCGTCTTATCCTGGAGTTTATGCTAGATTACAGGGGCTGGGATGCACTTACAGGCTTCTGACTATGAAAAGCGTCTTTCTTAGTTAGGGAAGAGAGGCCAGAAAAGGAAAGACACTGGCCTATAATTGGTGACATCGTTGCATCCTTTTATTTGTTTGTCTGTTTGTTTGTTTGTTTATTTTTTGAGACAGAGTCTCACTCTGTTGCCCAGGTAGAGTGCCGTGGCGTCAGCCTAGCTCATGGCAACCTCAAACTCCTGGGCTCAAGCGATCCTCCTGCCTCAGCCTTCTGAGTAGCTGGGACCACAGGCATGCGCCACCATGCCCGGCTAATTTTTTTCTATATATTTTTAGTTGGCCAATTTGTTTCTATTTTTAGTAGAGACCGGGTCTCACTCTTGCTCAGGCTGGTCTCAAACTCCTGACCTTGAGCAATCCGCCCGCCTCTGCCTCCCAGAGTGCTAGGATTACAGGCGTGAGCCACCACACCTGGCCCATTGTATCCTTTTATGGGTCATTGGGAATCGGGAACCTGCAGAAAGTTAACCTGTGCCCTTATTAGCAGATTCCTTGGCAGGAATCTGCCGGTGCCCTCAGAGGGTTTCTCCATTTGGGGCCTGCTGTGGAAAGGAAGCTGGGCTTGTCCTCATGTGGGTGGTGGTGGCGGCGGTGGCGATGGAGTGCACCTGTGTGCTAGCAGGCTGTTTCTTTGTTGGCAGCTCTTTGTTTAGCCAGACCCCCCCCACTGTGGTGCTCCCACTTCTCAGAGTCACACTGCCATCACGTGCCACTGGGCTTGCTGCGCGAGTATGCTGGTGAAGTCACACTTCAGAGCCCAGAGGATGTCTCGCATTCTTGGCAGAAGGGGTGTCCCAGCTGCTCCTGGCTCTGCACGTTTATTCCCGTCTCACAGAGCGCAGTCTGCCCGCCTCGATTGTGGGTCCCACTCCTCTCCCTTCCAGAACGCGCCAGGTATCAATTCCAGGATGGCCTAAAGTTCACTTTGCCAGTGTGGTTTCTTAAATGCAGCTAGTGGGGTATTTTCTTGAAAGTCATGGGGAAAACAGCCTGTTGTTTGGCTCAGGCAGGTCCAGAAGCCCTGCTTCACCGCTAATGGCAGGAAATAAGTGGGCAGCTTATGAGGGATCAGCCAGATGCTAGAGCCATATGATGCCCCAGACCTCGTGCGATGCGTTCAGCGCTCCCCTTCCAGCTCCCTTCTCCCTCCCTTGGCCCTGAGATTTATGCCATGGCTGTGCGCATACAATCATACAATGACATTGGGGATGTATAAAGCCAGGGTGCCTGCTTGCAGGGCTGACACCCAGTCAAGCAATCGTAATGGAGCATTAGTGGCCTTCTGTCATGGGGAGAAAGGTCTGGCATTGGCAGAAGCAGTTCTTGATTGACGGGGGAATTACCCGGGGAAGACAGCTAACAAAAGGGCACAGGAGGGGCCAGAGCGACCCTAGTGTGCCAGTGAGAGAGAAGCCAGAAAATCATCCCAAGCACATCCAAAGCAGGAAGGCGGCAGGGAAACCTGTGGGGGGCTCTTTAGTGATAGCTGTAGTAGAACTTCCTCAGAAACTTCCCCTCGGCTGCTTTCCGTATGGAGAGGAGGCAGTCTTTCTTCTTGGGCGAGGCCTACTCATCCTCCAGTTCACAGAAGAGAAAATTGAATGTGAATGGCCTCACACTCATCTGGGGTACACATCTGACCGGATAAACAAGGGAGGATTGGAAAAATCCTTATTATCTGTAATGATTCTGGCGTTTATGGGATGTGGCCTACATATCATACTGAAGGGAGAAGGGAACGGGGAGCTAACCGTGGAGGTGGTAGCATAACATTTAAACGTGCCATCATCTGAGACAGAAACTGAGTGTAGCCAGTTCACATCCGGGCTCTACCGCTTACCCACTTCTGTGGCCTTGGGTAAACAGCTTAGCCTCTCTGAGCCTCCATTTGCAATCTGTAAAGTGGGAATAAAACTAATATTTAGGCCAGGCACAGTGGCTCACACCTATAATCCTAGCACTCTGGGAGGCCAAGGCAGGAGGGATCATTTGAGCTCAGGAGTTAGAGACCAGCCTGAGCAAGAGCAAGACCCCGTCACTAATGAAAATAGAAAGAAATTAGCTGGACAACTAAAAACATATAGAAAAAATCAGCCGGGCATGGTGGCGCATGCCTGTAGTCCCAGCTACTTGGGAGGCTGAGGCAGGAGGATCGCTTGAGCCCAGGAGTTTGAGGTTGCTGTGAGCTAGGCTGACTCCATGGCAGTGTAGTCCGGGCAACAGAGTGAGACTCTTTCTCAAAAAAAAAAAGCAACTATGAGCCCAGGAGTTTGAGGTTGCTGTGAGCTAGGCTGACGCCACAGCACTCACTCTAGCCTGGGCAACAAAGCGAGACTCTGTCTCAAAACAAAAAAAAAGAAAAGCAAGTAATATTTAATTCAAAGAATTGTTGCGAGGGTTCACTGTGATGTTTCTAGTGAAGAGCTTAGAACAGCACATAGTAGTAAATCCTCAGCCAAAAGTTAACTATTATTATCATTATTTCAGTGTGCCATCCATTTGTGGTACTACTTGTTTTCATTTGTGTTATCTCAATAATCAAAGCATCACGATAGAATTAATTAATGGTATTGTTACCCCATCTTTGATGAGAATTCTAATTCTCTGAGAGGTGAGGTGATTTATTCTCAGTCACTCAGCTTACCTATACGATCAGAGCCCAGGTCACTTTGGTGTCAAAGCCCATGCATGTTTTAAAATATTTTTCTGCAGACCGGCTTGTTTTGTCCCAGCTCTCAGAACAGGCCACGCCTATAGGCAGGTGCTGTTGTTGAGGCTTGTTAAGAGTATAGAAAAAGAAAAAATAATGGCAGGCATTATGCAGTGGGTTTTGCATAGCTTATCTCATTTATTCCATTGTATAGTCAGATGAGGAGAGGGTGAGGGTCACATTCGAACCTGTATCTCCCCGACAGCAAAACTGGGGTGCTCATCCACTTGCCAGCCTGCTTTGTACTTAGATCATTAGGATAATAACTACTCCCTAAGTGCCCGTGCTGGGCCTAGACTCCCATCTTGCATGCATAAAAGAGAAGGGGGGTGGTTTCGTAGATGCTTTCAACCTCCAGAAATGTTGCCCACAGTTGTCAGCTAGGTCCTGTCTGGTGTGGGGCATTTTAGAGTACTAGCAGCGCCAGTTAAATTTTCTTAAAGGACTAAAGTGCTGAGTTTTTGTATTTAAATATAGAAAGGAAAAAATAAGCGAGTCTGAGTTTGTCTTGGAGGAAGTATCGATTTGTTGCTAGAAAGAAAACTGGAGAGGAACTGAGTCCTGGCATGAGGAGCAGAGGGGCAGCCCCCCGGGGGCCGACTGTGGGACGGGTTCCGGCCGAGACGCTGGTGCTGGGGAGGGCTCGCTTAGGACCCAGGAATGAGTCCTTTGGACGGTTCCGAATGTCAGGCCCATCCCAGGGCAGGAGGTGATTTTCCCCCTCGCCTGCCAAGCGCCACGGGCGTCCTCAGGAGCCTGGGTGGCAGCTGTGACTCTGACAGGGCAGTCCTGGGGTGAGGTACGCTGGTTCTTAGCCCGGGGGGAAGGCCTCACTGGCTCGTGCTGGTGGGCCACCTAACCTTATGTCACCAAAGCAGTTTTGATGAAGACAAGCCTGAAAGCTTTGTAAAGGAATTTACCCTGCCATGTGGATGCTCAGTAAATATATATTTTTTCTTTCTTTGTATTTTTCTCTTTGCACAAATACTGGAATTTTGGAAAGAAAGAATAAAGGCGTCTTTGCTTTTTGTCAGCTATTTTTAAAGAATGTTTATGGGAGTCATACATGGTCATGGTTAAAAGACTAAATAATGTATAAGGGCTTGCTTGTGTATAAAAAGCAGCAGTTTTCATCCTTTTTGGAATTGCTTTATTTCTTGAGTATGTGGTATCTATCTTTTGCCTGATGTATTTAACACTTGATTTTATGGAATCATAGAATTCAGGCATCAGAGAGATCTTAGGGGCCTGGGCCATCTTCTGGAGTGGCAGTTCTCAAAGTACAGTTTCCTGACCAGTAGCATTAGCATCACATGGGGGTGTGTTAGAAATGCAGTCGTGGCCGGGCATGGTGGCTCACACTTGTAATCCTAGCACTCTGGGAGGCCGAGGCAGGAGGATCACTTGAGCTCAGGAGTTAGCAACCAACCTGAGCAAGAGCAAGATCCTGTCTCTACTAAAAGTAGAAAGAATTTAGCCAGACAACTAAAAATAGAAAAAATTAGCCGGGTATGGTGGCACATGCCTGTAGTCCCAGCTACTCGGGAGGCTGAGGCAGGAGGGTCACTTGAACCCAGGAGTTGGAGGTTGCTGTGAGCTAGGCTGATGCCATGGCACTGTAGCCCAGGCGAGAGAGTGAGACTCTGTCTCAAAAAGAAAAGAAAAAAGAAATGCAGAGTCGTGGGCCCTCGTCCAAACTAAATCTGAAACTCTGTAGGTGGGGCCCTGGAAGCTGTATCATAACAAGCCCTCTGGGTGGTTCTGATGCATTCTCGATTTTGAGAGGTAGTGATTTAGAACATGATAGAAAAAGAACCACAGGCATTAGACTCAGAATTCGCATCACATCTGTGCAACTCACTAGCTGTCTGATCTTATGCATGTTACTTTACCTCTTAGCCTCAGTGTTCCCATCTGTAAAATGGAATTAATAATAATCTGTCTTAAGGGGTTATTATGAGAACTCCTGTAAAAGTGCACGGTAAACACTTAGCATTCTGTGCCTCATTCATAGTAAGCATTCAATAAGTGTTTTATTATCATTATTATTGTTATTAGCTATCTTCCTAGACCAGATATTAATCTTTTTAAACAGCTTCCCAGTCAGATAGTTATCCAGTGAGGCAGGGATTCAGAAACTCAGGCCCATTCTAATGAATGACAGCTGTGGCTAATAATAGTTATTTTTTTATATTGAGAGAATATTTGCCATCCTGTAATTTACATTCTTCGTCGTAGCTCTGTGCCCTAGACCCACTGAAACAAAACTTTTCTGCGTGGCAGTTGTTCAGATATTTGAAGATATTGACCTTGGCCATTCTGAGCTTTTTCTTACTCTGTTCCAAAAGAGTATACATCATATACAACAAATGTAAATTTTGTACAATAAAATTTTATTTCCCAATTGAGAAAAAACAAAACTTACACATAGAAGATATTTGAAACCAGCAGAAAAAAGAGAGAGAAACGGTCTGCATCCAGGACTGCTTTGGTGGAGTGCGTCTTTGGAGATTTCTCAGGTGAGGAGCCTTTGAGTGAAGGCTGAGGCTCTCTCCGATGGACGGGCGGGGGGCAATGGACGTGCGGGTAGGCGTCACTACTGGTGAGAAGTCCACTTTCTTCTGGCAGGTAGGAGCCAGAGTCTCCCCCACGAGTGTCTCGGGGTGTGTCTATGGGTGTCCCATGGCACAAACCCCTTGGAATCCAGCATCTCTGTCTGGGGGCCTGGTCCAGGACTCTACCCCTTTTTCTGCTGTGGTCTCAGGCTCCTTGGCAAGCAGCCCATGCTCTTGCCTGGGTCCTGGTTGTCACCTGTGTTGCCAGCTTCCTGTTCACTAGCAGCCTTCGTGGTGTTTACAGTCAGCAGTCGTGTTTTTTCTTTTTTTTAATTGATGTCTAATTAGTAGTTGTGATAAATTGCACCGGCCAAGCAAATGATATCTTTCCTAAATGATGCCATGGTATTGTGTATGAACACAGCCGCGTTGCTATTTTAAAATGGGATTTCATAAAATAAACATGTCCCCAGATTACAGGAAATACTAAATTGATGATTAATTCATGCTCTGGAGCTGGCCTCGTGCTTTCAAATGCTTCCATTTTTGTGATAATCTATCTAGTGAGGTTCCAACACGCCCCACACCTCTGGTCATTTCCAGATTGCTGATTCACAGTTTGTTTTCTGCCCTCCGGCACTGGGGCAGGTGGTCATTAGGAAGCAATGCAGGGCTTCCTCTGTCCACTCTGCGGGTCAGCGTGGCCAGAAGATAACAAGTGGCCCGAGGGTGTCAGGACATTCTGCAGCTCAGAGAGTGCCTCCCAGACTGGGACTCGGGAACGGCGACATTGCTGCACTATCAAGGACTTTTAAGCTCCTGCTGTTTGTACCATCGCTTTCTTTGCATCAGGAAGGGCTGATACTCAGGGAAAGAGAAAAGAACTTAGAAAATAATTATTTTTTTCAAACTAAGGGGTAAAGACTTGAGCCTGCTGACACATACCCAGGGCTTGCCAAGTTGTGGGTGATTTCATGTGTAAGCATGTGGCGTGTCACCTGAGATGTGAAATAAGTAGTAGAAAGTTTAAACATGTCTGAGAACAGTTTAGAAAAGTCACAGAGAAAAGAGTCTTCGGTGCATTTAGCAGCGAGGGGTGGTGACAGGGTCGGAGAGAACCGTCGCAGAAGCTGCCCGCACTCAGGTGTGCTGCTTCTGCTGGGGGTGACTGCAGTCCAGCCCCCAGCCTGGTGGATCAGTGTGAGGGAGCATAAGCCTGAGCCAGGTATCTTCTGGAGCAGTGTGGGGGCAGGTGAGTGGCAGAGGCAGTGGATCAGACCACACTGCCTCTTAGTGCCTATGTCGTCTGGGGCAAGGACTCACCATTCTGAACCTCGCTTCTCCCATCCGTGTGCTCTGCCCACTGTGGCTCCTCCCAGAGGGCGTGGAGGATTAATCATCATTCCTTTAATAAGCAAGTGAATGGTAGGTTGGTGTGGGAAAGTCCCCAGCGCACAGCACGGCGACCACTCAGGCTGGGAAAGTGTCCACGCTTCTCCAGGGCACAACTTCCATGGCAGCTCCTTTATAACTAAGCGTTGCACTGTAGGGTGTCCTTGGGCCTGGTCCATTAACCCCTTACTCTCTGGGGTGAAGGGCCTCTGTGCAATGAACAGCTTTTAAGCCAGGGAATAGAGGGCTTCTGCGCCTGTGTTCTTCAGCGTCCACCCGCCACCAGTCTGGGACCCCAGAAAAAGGCCGGTTGCTTTATCTTGCCTGACAGCCTCCTCTCCAGAAGCAGCAATTGCAGTGATAACTGGCGTTGAGACACTTGCCTTTCAGAAGCATAATCGACGGCAGGGCCCAGTCCTCTGGCCGCTGCCCGCGCTACGTCTGGCATTCAGTGGCGGCGCCCCTTCCGCGAGTCGCAGTTGCTCAAAGCCATGGTCTTCAGAAGGGACCTGAGGTTGCTTTAGCCGTGAGATCCCAGCTTGGTTTTGCAGTGATGTCACCATCCTTTAGACCCGTGATTTTGGTGACACATAGTGGACTTTCCTTCCCTAGGACCAGGAGGGTGGACTCAGTAGACAGTGCTTAAATCCACTGCAAGCGCCATAGCCTTCCTCTGCAAACGGGGTGGGGGTATCAGTCTTTCACTTGATGCTTTATATTCTTCTGTGTAATTTATTTAATTGATGTTTACTACTGGTTTTTTCCTTACTGCGTGCACACTGTATACCAAATAATTTCCAGAATGATCACAGAGTTAAATGTGTTTTTTTTAATGATAGAAGGAGAGAATAGAATATCTGATGTAGCAATAGGAAAAGTCTGTTCTATGCATAAAAACAGAGGAAGATATCATTAAGAAAATGGCTGGTCTTGAAAACTTAAAATTTTTGAATTATGTACGTCAAAAAATTCAGTAAAATAAATTAGAAGACATAACAAAAGGGCAAAAAAATGTATATAACATTGACATAGTTACTTAATATTCAAAAACCTCTTTCAAGTAAATAAGAACTACTCTAGTAGAAAAATACGTATTTCCAAGAATCTGTTAAACTTGCTAGTTGCCAAGAAAACAAAATTGTGAGTTATTTCTAGCAATGAAAACTTGGAAAACTCTAAATGCTTAACAACAGGACTGTTCTTAAAGTTATTGTATACTATGGTGTCTTTAAAAAAATGTTGTATTTTTTAGTAGAGACAGGGTCTCGCTTTTGCTCAGGCTGGTCTCAAACTCCTGAGCTCAAGCGATCCTTCCACCTCTGCCTCCTAGAGTGTTAGGATTATAGGCGTGAGCCACCGTGCCTGGCCAAAAAAATGTTGTCAAAGAGTAAGAACATTTGATGATTAGAATAAGTTTGCAATGTACTTTATAAGTGAAAATGGTGGGTTAAAATATAGTATTATTGGCCAGGCATGGTGGCTCATGCCTGTAATCCTAGCACTCTGGGAGACCAAGGTGAGAGGATCATTTGAGCTCAGAAGTTTGAGACTAGCCAGAGGGAGAGCGAGACCCCATCTCTACTAAAAAATAGAAAGAAATTAATTGGCCAACTAAAAATATATAGAAAAAAATAGCCGGGCATGGTGGTACATGCCTATAGTCCCAGCTATTCGGGAGGCTGAGGCAGGAGGATTGCTTGAGCCCAGGAGTTTGAGGTTGCTGTGAGCTAGGCTGATGCCACCGCTCTGACCCGGGGCAACAGAGTGACACTCTGTCTCAAAAAAAAAATGTGGACAGAAGTTATTTTTAGCTGTTTGTATATTCTTTTAATTTTTACTATAAAACAAGTATTTTTTAAATCTTAAGTGAAAAAGAAAATGGAGGCACATCTGGGAAAATCAAATCCGAAAGTGTGCTTAGCCCTGCTGCCTGTCGTGGTGGGTGCCTCGTGGAATCTCCCTGGCTTCCCCTGCTCGCCTGCGGCCAGCCTCCTCCTCCTTTGCCCTCCAGTTCCTGCTCCTAAGCCGCCTGCTTCTTTCTCCACAGGGCTGAGCACCGAAGGCATCTACCGGGTCAGCGGGAACAAGTCGGAGATGGAGAGTCTGCAGAGACAGTTCGATCAAGGTAGGGCGCAGCCCGGCCAGGCCTCGGCGGCCAGACGCGACAGCTGCACTGTCCCCGGGGCCTTGGGGTGCTCCTGCCACCCACAGACCCACAGCCAGGAGGTGCCAGCTCTGACCGAGAAAGAGACCACGTGTCATCCCAGTTAGCTTTGTCTCTGCCGTCACGGTGCCATGGGGGAGGGCAAGCATCCCCGTCGAGGCAGCAGGCCCGACGCCACCATCCACAGACGCCATGCTCGATTGCTCTGCCCCTCGCGCTGTGCGTAAAAACCCCTCTTAAGGGGTTCACCTCCTTGGGCCGTGCAGGGGCAGTCATGGGCATGGGACACAAGAGTTGGGTGGAGATGCTGATCCTGTTTGGCCAGAGCCCCCAAGTAACCACAGCCGCCCTCCTCGGGGCCTGCGTGGAGACAGCGAGGGCATGTTCCGAGCTGGGCTGAGCTTTAGGGCCCAGACTCCCACGCCACACTCCCGGGAGGTACGCTGGCTCTCAGCAGGGACTGCCTTCTCCTAGGCCAGCTCACTCTGAGAGGCCTGTGGCCAGGTGGCCACACTCTGCCTCTTAGAAGTGCCCAGCCCGTGGGATGAGAAGCCACGTCCACCTGCGCTGGAAGCAAAAGAGCCAGAGCAGCGCAGGTTCCCAGCTGTCAGCGTCCAGGGAGGGAGGCGAGCACAGCAGGGCCCGGCGCGGCATGTGGCTGGGCCCTCGGGGTGCAGCCAGGAATGGACACCCCAGCGCCCACACGGGCTGGCGGGCAGCGCTAGCACCCGGCAGCACCACGGTCAGACCCAGCTCGCTGGCAATGGGCAGAGGCGACCACACAAGAGAGGGAAGCACCTGTCAGTCTTGTGGCATAGGAGACACGAGGTCACAGTGCGGCTAGAGCCCTACACTGGGGACGCACTTGTTCATACACAAGAATCTGGAGCAGCTTATATCCCCAGAAATGGAAATTGGTCATGGCCGTCAATAAATGATTTCTTCATAATCAGAAATGCAATAAAGGCCAGGCACAGTGGCTCACGCCTGTAATCCTAGCACTCTGGGAGGCTGAGGCAGGAGGATTGCTCAAGGTCAGGAGTTTGAAACCAGCTTGAGCAACCAGCCCATCTCTACTAAAAATAGAAAGAAATTAATTGGCCAACTACAACTATATAGAAAAAATTAGCCAGGCATGGTGGCATATGCCTGTAGTACCAGCTCCTCAGGATGCTGAGGCAGGAGGCTCGCTTGAGCCCAGGAGTTTGAGGTTGCTGTGAGCTAAGCTGATGCCACGGCACTCTAGCCTGGGCAACAGAGTTAGACTGTCTCAAAAAAAAAAAAAAAAGATAGAAATGCAATAAAAGTATATAAAGAGAAAGAAAATAAGAGACAACAGTCAGTGTGCCATTGGCTAGGAGGGGCAAGAGAGAAAAATGAGTGTATTTGCCCTCCCACCATAGGTGACAAGGCTGGAGGCAGCAGGTAAGACAGTCGGTGGCGTTTTTGTGACCCACCTGAGAAGTAAGCCAGCCTTTTAGGAGAGCCGCCTCCCTTTTTCCCTGATGGGGCAGGAGCAAGGAAGAACTTGTAGCACGTCAAAGCCAGATGAGGGGAAGTGGAGGGAACGGAAAATCAGGGTGTAGGGGGTACAACCCCTTATCGAAGGGCGTTGAGGGGGGCAATTCTGCAACCCCTGAAAGAGACCTTGGTGTCAGCCTACATCTGCGTCAATCTCGCAGCTCATTTCGTTGGTACCCAAGGGTGCCACCACCTCTCCAATCCCAATCAGTCCCAAGTGCCTGCCCAGGTTCCAGGTCATCCCTGGGCAGTGTCCGTGGGTCTTGGATGGTTCTCTAGCTTCTCCCAAGCCCCAAGTTTCCTGTTGGCTTCTCGAAGCTTAGATTGGTTTGGCCTCACTTTCCCGACTTCCTTTCAGATCACAACCTGGACCTGGCAGAGAAAGACTTTACAGTGAACACTGTGGCTGGTGCCATGAAGAGCTTTTTCTCTGAACTGCCAGACCCCCTGGTCCCCTACAACATGCAGATTGACTTGGTGGAGGCACACAGTGAGTACCGGCAGCCAGTGTGGCCCTGCATTGGGTGCATTGAGGGAGACAGGTATGGCACCCAAGAATGGGTCCTGTCCTCAGAATGGACACTCTGCTTCTTAGAACCGAGGTTTGAAAGACAGAGGGAGGGAGAACAAGATGACTTGCAAATTGGGCCCCAACTTTGGTAGACCATAGATGCTTATCTGAGTATTATTCCAAGAAGAATTGCAGGTTTCCCCAAAAACTGTTGGTCATTAGGACATGGTTTTGGTGGTGTCAGACTTGAGTTGCGTGTCTGCTCCTTTGCTTATGGCTAACTTACCCTTCCCTGCCTGTAGTTTGCTACTGTTGTCACTATGAAGTTAACATGTGGTCTAGGGCCACAGTCTCTTCAGCAGCCAGCCTCTGGAGGGAAAGGGACAACTCCAGTGGCCAGGTGATCAGTTGGTGCCGCAGCACATTAACACCTCTGGTTTTAATGGCCACCTCTGTATGCCGTTCCACCTTGCCCTGTCAGCTGTCCCTGCCCTGGCCTGCCTCTCTCTCAGAGGTGTTTGTCCATCGTGTGGGTGACCCTTCTCAATGGCCAGCCTTTCCCTGGGCTCTGTGTGGTGCCACAGAGGGTGCCTGACCTCAGCTTCCAGCATGTGGCACTCACTCCCTTTGAAGCCACAACAGCCTTCCTACTTTGTATCTCGGGCAGGTCAAGACCCAGAAGCCGCCATCGCTGTGCGGCTGCGGGAGGGACCTTAGTCTCGTCTCGTCTCTGCCCAGGGCAGAAGAGGGAGTTTTAAACAAGCACGGTTTACTCACAGGGCTAATGGTGTCGGCAGAAATTTTAGAGAGGTTACAGATTGGTGTGGCTCTAAATCCTGGGTTACTGACTCTTAGTGACAGCAAAGGGAAACAGGTGCTGAGAAAGCCCCTACCTGAACCGTGGAGGTGCCACTGTCAGAGCCTAAACGCTGCAGGGCCCCAGGGGCGCCTTTCCAGGGTCCGCGTTTCCCATGATGTTTGCTGCCACAGCCTGGTGCCAGCTTCCCTCTGTTCTGTCCACAGCCGTAACCGGCTGGAGTTGTTGGCAGCTCCTAACTTACCTGAGCCCACCGGGGATGGGGCAGGAGAGCATGGTACTCCTGGGACTGTCACAGGGCTGCCTTGCCTTCTGAAGACAAGAGTCAGGGACAGTTGCAGGCTTCACCCCTGATCCTGCCATCGGATCATAGAGGTGTCCCGGCAGTCACTTCTCCCCCAGGCTCCAGGCTGGCCCTGATGTGAAATTCCAGGGGAAATCTCTGTCCGGAGCCAGCTTTCTCTCACCCTAACCTGAGCTTGTCTCTGAGCAGAAGCTAGAAAGACAGCAAGGTGTGGACTGGTACCCAACTTGCCGGAAGCCCTGGGTTCCTGTCCACATTTGTCTTGACTTGGCGCCATCTAGAGGCCTGTGGAATCCCGGCACCCAGCAGAATCCCATTGTTTCTGCAAGAGCTGCTGACATAGCATCTTTTTGTTTTGGGGAGCAGGAGAGGGAGGTGCTATTGATAGGGAATCGGCGGTTCCGCTGCTGAGGATGTGGCTTCTTGCTGCTGCCACTGCAGTGGCCTGGAAAAGGGTGGAGGTTCTCTGCTTCCTCTTCCCATTGTGTGTTTCCTGTGCCCCACGCTCGTCAGCTGGGGCTCCGTTGTCTTGAACCTGACAGAGGGGCCGGGAGGGGAGCATATCTCACCGCCACGGCACCTCTCCCAGCCAAAGCAGCTGATGAAGGGCGGGGCTGTGTATGTCGCGGGGGTGCATTGAGCCACACATAACCTGCAGTGCAAAAGTTAGCATTAAGGGACATTATGGAACAAAGATTGTCGTGCCCCAAAGTGGCTCTTCCCAGACTGGCTGGGTTTCCATGGCAACATCAACTTGACCAGCTCTTTCGACTCAATGCCTAAGAGCCGTTGTGTCTGTGAGTGTTCACGCCTTGGAACTGGTTTCAAATCCCAGCACAACAGATATCAAGGATCACTGTCAAAAATCGTTTTATTAGCTCCCGAATTTCACAATATTGAACATTGCTGTAGGTACACCCACAAAACAGAGATTTTTGTGATTATTCATCAGTTTATTTTCCTACCTGTTTTTCATGATAAATGTATGGGAGATTCAGAAATAAACAGCAGCAGTAGCCACAGTGCACACCGACTGCGCTCGCGGGGGCCTGGCCCAGCTCTCTGCTAGGCACGCGATTCGCACAGCTGATCTAGTTTTCACAGTGGTCTTTGAGGTAGATAGTATTTTATCTCCATTTTATAGAAGAGGAAACAGAGGCTCTCGTGGGTGACACTGCTCAGGGTCACACCAATAGGGAGTGGCGCGTTGGGGCTGAAGTACCTGCCCTCCCTCAGTACACAGTGAGCTTCAACCAGAAAACACCCAGTGAGGATAGAGAGAGGAAGGAGGGGACTTGAGGAAGGTGGAGGTGGCACCTGAGCTGACTTCAGGAGGCAGAGAAAAAGGTTTCATGTCACCCGTTTTGTCTTCCCCACACTTCACCCCAGCCTTCAAAATCGTTCTTGCCCTGTCTCTCTGCTTTTCCTCCCACGACGGCCTTGTCCCTAACCTGTCCGTAATCTCTCTGGTCCAGCCAGTCCCCACAGGCCCTGCTTTTTGGGTTTTGTGCTAGAAGGGGTGGGTCCTACAGCTGGCCCATCTCAGACTAGAGGCTCCAGAGTCCTCTCGAGTCCCCTGTAACTGCTCCTGAGAGTCCGTCTCTTTGGGGAGAAGGCCAGTGGTTGCATGAGACAGTCAGAGGGACGTGTGGCCCGAACGTGCTGCAGGCCACCTGCTTATCGCCTTGCCCTTCCCTTGTGAAGACGAGACATCTTAAGCTAGAGATAATTAATGACTAACTGCCAAGGTCGCCGGGCAGACAGGTCTTGCTGTGCTTTGGGCTCTTGTTCACAAGATGCCTTGTGACATTGCTGATTCCGGGATCCTGCCTTCCTCGTGTCTGGCCGGGCAGGCTGCGTGCGGGCGCAGTGCGCTCACGCCTGAGCGAGGGTTTATTACTTTCCCAGATATGAGTGTGTGCCAGGCCCTGTGTGGACGGGGACAGGTGGCAGTGGATGGAGAAGTGCACGGGACAGGAGACACTGAACGGGTTATTGCAAGGTCGCGCCTCCAGGGGAAAGCCAGCCTGGATATTCCATTCTGGGCCCGGCAGAGTGCGATGCGGCCTTGGAGTGTGGCCCTGGGGGAGGAGGACGTTCACGGCGGGCGTGTCCTGCGCTGCTGAGGGCTGCGACCCTGAGCCAGGCTTTTTGCTCTTCGGGAGACATAGGAGTACAGGGTGGTCACAGCCTACAGAGTCTTCTTCCAGGCACTGGGTTGGCAGCCTGGGTGCCAGCGTGACACAGCCAGGGTGAAAACATTGTTTGGGATCATGGTCCCTGCCCCCAATTTGTGTGACCTTGGACCAGTATTTTTACCTTTTGAGCCCTGGTGTATCTGAGCTGTGAGAGATGTGACTTGCCAGTCCCTAAGGGCCTGGTGCCCCCCCCCTTCCTCCTGAGTTCTTGAGGTCTCAGTTGTTCTAAATTGGCTAGTTTGTGTCCAGACTTTGTCTTAGTTCAGCTGGCCCCAAAATCCCTCCCCTGAGCCTTTCTTGCTGTCCCAGTTGACTGGCCCCTAAGCTCAGAAATAGGGGGTCCTGGCTAGTGAGGCCTGCGCGCTGTAGGGCCCAGCCCCTTTCCTTTCAGAAAGGATTTCTGCAGGCAGAGGGCGCTCTGCAGCCCCAGGGCGGGCCTGGGTCCCCTTCCGGCTTCCCTGTCAACAGCCTTGTGGCCTTGGCTCAGCCTCGTCAATGGGTTTCTTGGCCACCATATGGGTAACACCCAGGCCCGCCTTCCACTCAAGCTTTGGTGAGGGACACATGAAAGTGGCTGTGACTCGTCCTGCCAGCATCCTGGCACCATCTATTAAATAAGAGCCGCAGGCGTTTTCATGGTGTGGAAAGGCCTGAGGTAGGTCTCAGCAAAGAGGCACTGGTTGGGGTGAGTTTTTCTTGAGCGAGGAGGTGAGTAGAGTCAAAAGCACATTGACAAGATTGAGGTGGCTCTCAGTGCTACAGACACAGAGCCAGGCTCGACTGGAAGGATTCCTTGATGTCCTCCCCCCTCCTGCCACCCACCTCCTGCTGCTTCTCGTACTCACGAGCACTGGGACCAAGCAGTGAGCAGGGAAGGGGGGAGAAAGCTCGTGCCTGTGGTCCCAGCTACTTGGGAGTGTGAGGCAGGAGCATCACTCGAGGCCAGGAGTTCAAGACCAGCCTGGGCAACATGAGACCCTGGCTCTAAGGGAAAGAAAAAAAAGACAAACCATCTAGATCCTTATTAGGCACTGCCTAAAGTGCCGCGTGGAGAAGGCTGCCGGAATTCTTGAGGACGGTCCATGAATTATCATC
Source organism: Microcebus murinus (assembly GCF_040939455.1). Classification (NCBI taxonomy): domain Eukaryota; kingdom Metazoa; phylum Chordata; class Mammalia; order Primates; family Cheirogaleidae; genus Microcebus; species Microcebus murinus. Next base: position 65,662,342 of record NC_134119.1, read on the forward strand.
TAAGCAGGCTCAGTAACTCCTACCCCTCATCCCTCCGGCCCCTAAAGGAAGAAGGAAAGGAAACACCCCTCCTTGATTCTCTTCAGACAGGAAGGGGAGAGGGCATCCCTGGCAGACAGTGACTTTGCCAGCCCCGTTTCCTGCCTCCAGCCAGGAAGACCGGGTGAGACTCCGCTCTTATGTAAAGGTGCTGCCACTTGAGTGCCTAATTATAATAAAACAAACACAGCTGTGTTTGTGTCGTGCAGGCACCTACGGAGAGACCTGTGCCCTCTTGTGCTGAACTCACATCTAGAAGGAGGCATGATTATTTTATCCAGTGAAACTCTCAGCCACACACATGCTTCTTGTGTTTTCTAATACAATCTCCTGTCCTCCCCTACAGCAGTTTATTTTTTTAAGTAAACTTTTTGTTTAGATATAACAGTAAAGGCTTTTAAAACTCAAGGCCATAGAGACTAGAGTATATCCTTGAGGTTGAACCCTTAGAATAAATCTTGGAGGCCGGGCACAGTGGCTCACACCTGTAATCCCATCACTTTGGGAGGCTGAGGCGGCAGGATCACTTGAGCCCAGGAGTTCAAGACCAGCTAGAGCAGCATAACATAGCCTGGGTGACGGAGCAAGACCCTGTCTCAAAAAAAAAAAATTTGGTTTCAAAGAAATGAATCTAATCATAGCTCCGCATAATTAGCTCCCATGGTTTTTTAGTCATTTCTAACAGAAAAATGTTACTAAAATGCTGCTTTTATCAAGTCACACTCTGAAGTCCAAACATTCACCTGTGTTCATCCTCATTAGGCTGCCAGGGGAGCTCCTCAAGCTCTGTCGCTTCCCTCTCTGCAGCCTGTCCTTCCGCTGACTTCTCTAGGTCACACTGGCCCCTACGTGTTCATTCTCTGTCTGACCGTGAGCTCTTCATTTGCCTGTGTGATGTCACTAAGTGAAGGGGGCATTGTCATCAACCCCTTGTACAGACAAGGAGACTGACACTCAGGTGTCATTTGCCCAGGGTCACACAGCCGGTTGGATTGGGAGGCAGGATTTGTACCCAGGACCACCTGAGTCAGGGTTTGGGCTCTGGACCGCCCCAAGACCTTCCTCCCTGCCCAGCCCTCCCCTTCACTGACATCTTGTCTGTCCTTCCGAGCCTAGCTCATGTCAAACTCCTCGTGTGGCTCCTTCTCAGCTGTGACCCTCTGGGCCTATCATTTGCTGTAGAGGCTTTTAACCAGGAGGCCACGGGCTTCCTGGAGAACACGCAGTCTGGGGAGTTGGCGAACTCCGGGACTCGGGCAGGAGTGTGCGCCTGTGTGTAGGTAGGAGCGAGGGCCCAGCGCTTTCTTCCATCTCAGACGATCCCATGTCCCCAAACCCGCTAGCAGCCATCCACCTACCCGCATGACCGCTAGCTGTGAGACAGCTGCCATCTCCTTCATGAGACCCTGCTGTGGTTTTTCTGAGGCCTGGAGTGCAAACTAGGGATATCTCTCCATGCACAAACAAAAGTGTCTTGGCGGCCGGGCGTGGTGGCTCACGCCTGTAATCCTAGCACTCTGGGAGGCCGAGGCGGGCGGATTGCTCGAGGTCAGGAGTTCAAAACCAGCCTGAGCAAGAGTGAGACCCCGTCTCTACTGTAAATGGAAAGAAATTAATTGGCCAACTAAAAATATATACAAAAAAAAAATTTAGCCGGGCATGGTGGTGCATGCCTGTAGTCCCAGCTACTCGGGAGGCTGAGACAGGAGGATCGCTTGAGCCCAGGAGTTGGAGGTTGCTGTGAGCTAGGCTGACGCCACGGCACTCACTCTAGCCTGGGCAACAAAGCGAGACTCTGTCTCAAAAAAAAAAAAAGTGTGACTCCAGGTGGGGTCTGGAACGTTTTCGCCTCACCAGCCCGGGCCACCTCTCCCAGCCAAGGCAGGCCAGACCCGCCCAGGGATGGGGAGCGCCGTGGGCGCAGGCCCTGCAGCCAGCCAGGCAGGGCTTGATTCCCTGCTCCGAGATGTCTCCGGCGTCAGACCCTTCATCCGCAAAACGGGGTGATAAGAGCCCCTGCCGTACACTGGACACTGGACACTGACTGAACCGGGCCGGCGTGGATCACTTGCCTCATCCAGGGCAGTTGTCTCCCTCTCCCAGGACGTTAGGATTCCGCGATGGGCGAAGTGTGGGCGGCGGGGGAAGGGGGTGCATGGTGCCTTTGATGAACTGCATAAGAATTCCTCCACTGTTTCCATCAGCTCCTCCAGCAGAGAGATGTATGGAGGGTCCCTGTGTCTCTAGGAAAAGGATAGAGCCCTGGTCTCATGACAGACTCCCTCCCTCAAAGGCGTGTTGGCGTGGGTGGGTGGCAGCAGCCGCCTGTCCGGTCAGGAAGCAAGCAGGCTTTCTGGGTAGGGATGCCTGTCTCCAGGGGCAACAAGATGAGCAAAGAATGGTGTTCTTTATGGTGCAGTCACTCTGGATTGTTCCTTCTCGGGTGGTGGGGGCTAGGAAGCCCCAGGCACACAGTGCTGCCCTTCAGTGGGGGCCTGGGACACGGAGGTAGGCCTTGCCTCTGGACCCATGCCACTGCCAGGTGTGCCAGCCTAGAGCACAAGCTTTGGGGGAAAGAGTGGGGTTGGCCTCATCTGAAAGCCCTGGGCAGAGAAACGAGCATGTCCCAAGTGGGCCACTAGCCCACTGGTTCCACCAATTGTCTGGTATCTGCTTTGAGCCCCAGAACACCCACCAGCCTCAGCCCCATAAAAGACTTTGGTTTTCTCTCTCCTTAGAAATCAACGACCGGGAGCAGAAGTTACATGCCCTTAAGGATGTATTAAAGAAATTTCCAAAGGAAAACCACGAAGTCTTCAAATATGTCATCTCTCACCTAAACAAGTAGGTTGCAGGGCTTTCTGGTTGGTTTTTCCTTCTAAAACATGACAGCCAGGGTTGGAGAAAAGCAGAATGAGGCTGAACAAGGCTCCATCCTCAGCCTGGCAGCAGTGGGTCAGAGGTCAGCCTGGGGTGCTGGTCAGCCTCCTCCCAGGCACAGCTGGCTCACTGCACAAGGAGCATCCTGGGGCCGGGCGCAGTGGCTCACACCTATAATCCTAGCACTCTGGGAGGCCGAGGTGGGAGGATCGCTTGACCTCGGGAGTTTGAGACCAGCCTGAGCAAGAATGAGACCCCGTCTCTATAAAAATAGAAAAATTAGCTGGGTGTGGTGGCACATACTTGTAGTCTCAGCTACTCAGGAGGCTGAGGCAGGAGGATCGCTTGAGCCCAGGAGTCTAAGGTTGCTGTGAGCTACAATGACACCACTGCACTCTAGCCAGGGCAACAGAGCAAGACCCTGTCCCCTCCCCGCCAAAAAGAGGAGCATCTTGGCTCATCATGAGGCTTCCAGCCTGGCTTTGTGTGAGGGAGCCATGGCCCCAAGTGTGCCCAGCATCAGACAGTGCAGGCAGCTCCGGCAGGGCTCGAAGGCCGTGGGACGCTGTGTAGAGCCTGCGAGCCGCCCCTCCCCACGCTAGCAGAGAGGGAAGAGCCTCTGGTTGGTGCTGATGCCCCCAGAAATCTCCTGAATCGAAACACCTAAGGGCCCCCCAGAGTCTCTGTCCGGCACTCCCGTTCTCCAGCTAGCATGTAGCAGGGTGCGGTGCTGAGACAGGTGCGCACTGGCAAAGGCCAGCCTCCGTCCGGTGGGTGCCAGCCACTGCAGGCAGGAAGCCCTTTCAGCTGTTTCCACGTGTATTCATGCACAGAATCATTTGTTGACAAAGTGGTATTTTATGAACATCTGGCTTGGGACACACACAGACTCCCTCCCTCTCTGCACAGGCAGAGCACTGTCACCCATGTTGGTTGTCGGGTGAGTGAGCCTGAGGCGGTCCCCCCACCCCCAGGGCTTTGTGAGGCCCTCCCCTGTGCAGGGCGTCCAGGCCGCTCCCTGGGCCTGGCCACATGGGGCCACGTGGGCAGAGCGGAGCGGGCACAGAGGACCTCGGTCCGACTCCCAGTGCAGGGCAGGGGCGCGGAGAACGGTGCGGGGACCTTTCTGCTCGCAGTGGCGCCCAGGTTCTCAGCGGAGGGTAGGCAGGCAGGTGCACGGCCGGGGTGACAAAGATGGTGAGCATGATGGGCCAGCGTCCCACACTGATCTGACCATGTGTTTGGTGTCACCTGCAGAGTCAGCCACAACAACAAGGTGAATCTCATGACCAGCGAGAACCTCTCCATCTGCTTCTGGCCCACCTTGATGAGACCCGATTTCAGCACCATGGACGCGCTCACGGCCACGCGGACCTATCAGACAATCATCGAACTCTTCATCCAGCAGTGCCCCTTCTTCTTCTACAATCGCCCCATCAGCGAGCCTCCCGGCACCATGCCCAGCTCCCCCTCGGCCATGGCCTCCACCGTCCCCTTCCTCACCTCCACGCCTGTCACAGGTCAGCCGTCGCCCCCCCAGTCGCCTCCACCCATCCCCCAGTCCCCCATGCAGCCACTGCTCCCCTCCCAGCTTCAAGCTGAACACACGCTGTGAGCCACTGAGGCCGGGGGCAACAGGAGAACCGGTCTTCTCTCTTTGGTGGGGTGGCATCCGGCCTTGAACAAAACCGCGTCCACTGGGGCAGGGCGGGGCGAGCGCCCCTCTCCCCATCGCGTGCTCAAGACCTCAGCGGGCTCCAGCCAGTGGTCTGCTGCAGGCGGGGCTGTCAGGTGCCCTGGCCCGGTGCTGCACACCCGGGGCTGGCTGCAGGCAGCGGCCGTGGGCCCTGCGCTTTGACTCGGACCCCTTCGAGGACTGAACTAGTCAGGCAGAGGTTCCACGTGCTCCCCGGACCACCTGCCCCGCCTGCCCGCCTGTCTGCGCACACCAGCCTCAGGGCGTCCACCCTGCTTGTACAGAGCCCCTCGCTGGGACAGTGCCCTGGCCTCTGCCGGGGGCGGAGGATGGTCTGAGGTTCGGGCCTGCCCAGGACAAGGCCGGCAGCCCCTGAAGAGAACACTTCCCGTTGATTTTGCCCGTCTTTTCTGCGCACACCCCGCAACAGGGAGCACAGCCTGGCTAGTGACCTCCTTCGAACACGCAGGCCATGGCCCTGCCCCCCCAAGGTACATGCGGAGGGCGTCGGCCCCGCACATCAGCAACAGAAGGACAGCGTCATGCCTGGACCGAGCGTGGCTTCCTCTCCATCCAGCTCACGCGCGCGCACACACACACACACACGCATGCACGCACACACACACACACACACGCTTCCGCATACGTTCCCCTTAACACAAAGGAACACTGGAAGAAAAATGGAAAAAAACCTCCGATAATTATAAAGGAAGAAACCACAGAAAGAAAACTACAGACCTCAAGATTCCATTCCCCTCCCACCTCTGCTGCGAGGCAGGCGGGGAGGTGGCCCTTGTCTCTGTGACAGCAAGACTGGGATGCCTAGGGCTGTGGCCTGAGAGCTTGTCGGGGTCCCACTTAGGTCTCGTCATCAGATCCCCTTTTCTCCAAGAAGACGATGGAGCCCCTGGCGGGGAGGGCCGGGGCGGCGGGCGGGACACAGTGCATGCGCGGCAACGCCGCTGGAGTACGCGTGCGCGCCTGCGGGTGGGGACAGGTGGGGGTGCCGGGTGCCCTTGGGGCGTGGGTTAGCGTGTTTGGTGTTGGGTGGGATCCTTGCACACCAGCTGTGGAAAGCCGCTAGCAGGGGTGTTTGTGGGGTGGGGGCTGGGTGGGGGCACTGTGGAGGACTGACGGCCCCCTGGCGCCCTCATGGGGCCATCCTGCCATCCCACCACCCCGGCCCGGTCTTCCCCCTTGCCCTCTGCACGCCCCACTCTGCCCCAGCACTGCGGCCTTGCTGGGCTGCGACAGACAGTGGCTGCCCCCACTCCTGACATTTTCATGCTCACAGCTGGGCAGTGGCCTCTGCAGCTAAGAAGCCTGACACTAAGGTACCCTGGGCTCGGGGCTCTTTGCACTTTAAAAAGCAGCATCTGTGGTATGTTGGGAGCGGCCTGAGCAAGCGGGCGCCGCAGTCTCCGGGTGGCGGGCTGTCTCCAGTTGTCGCTGGGGGAGAAGGTGCATGGAAACACTAAGCTACTCTCGCGCTCTGCCGCCTCTTTAAAAACACAAATCGGATGAGACCTGAGGCCCGGGCGTGTTTTGTGTAAATGTCGGAGGATGGACTTTCTCTCTTCCGGTGATCTGTGCCTGGCCGCAGGTCTGGGCTCGGCTGCAGGGGATGTCTGGGGTTAGTTGTGGCTGAGGTTGGCGGACATCATCTCGTTTCAGACTCCCCCACCCTGAGCCCGCAGCCGATGAAGAAATTGCTCCATTTCACCTCTGCCTTTCTCTGGTCGCACTACCCAGTCAGCCCTTTGAGGAGTTGGGGTGGAAGGGAAACCACTCGGGTGGCGTGGGGCCATCGCTGTGTGAACAGAGGGAAAAGTAGCCCAGTCCCCGCCCGATGCCCGGGCTAATACTCCGCCACCTGGTGCTGGCGCGCTGGGCCGGGCCACCCCTGACATTGCACGTGTGTGTTCGTCATCGGCGATGGCTCTGGGTGTGTGAGGGCAGCGCAGTGAGGACCCCTGTGCTTTGTACCCTACCCTTGGGAAAGGACCGGAAACCAGGCTTGGGGGGGCCCCAGTGTGACAGCGCCCCCGTCAGCCAGCGTGGGCGGAGCCAGGGCCACACGCACCAGCCCGCTGTCCAGGCCTGCCAGGGCTCGGTGCCCGGGCAGCTCCAGGGCTCCTCTCGTCCCTGCTCACTAGCTCTTCAGGCTCATTGCCCGCTTCTCCGGGCTGAGGGACTGACTGTAGGACGTGTCAGTTGTTTCCTAATTGTCATTGCTAGTGGCGCCAGCGCTGGGCCTGGGTCCCGCTTCTAGACAGGCCAGCATGCGGACCAAAGGGGCACTTGGATGGGACCCACGCAGAGACTAACGCCCACCCCTCTCCTCATCCGGGGCTTTCGCTCTGGAACGTGCTTTCCCAGGGGAGCGGCACGTGTCTCACATCTGGGTGGCGGGCACTGGCCTCGTCCACATGGGCAAGCAGGTGACCCCGCCCGGCGGAAGCACAGACATCATGCTCGCCGGAAGTGGCAGCCCTCCATGGTGGGCTTAAGACTGCCTATGGCTCTGTGACACCCAATGGTGACACAGAGGACGGGGAGCCAAGGTTAGGTGGCATGGCTTGTGTCGCCCATTGGGTGTCTCACAGCATGCATTCTGCATTCTGTCACGCTGTTCTTCCCGTCACTAGACGTCTGCAGGAGGAACGCGGAGCTTCAGAGCTCCTGTTTCCTGTTCTCTCGGCTGCACAGATTTTCCCTTGGATTTTCTTCCTGCTTAAAAGGAAGTGTGCTGCCGGGAGAGACGGTCCCGGCAGAACGTCTGTCTTTGCACAGTGGACAGAGGATGACATCATAGGAGCCCTCCTTCCCCACCCCTGCGGGCCGCTCCTGCTGGCCTTGGGGAGGGGGGCCTTGGTCCGGGTCCGGCTGCAGCATCTCATTCTCAGATGTCATCTCCAGCTATATCCCACTCCTGTCCCCTCCTGTGAGAAGAAGGGCACTGCTTTGGGGGCATTGGCTAGAAAAAGTAGTGATCGGTGGCAGAGAAAGGCCCCCGCCGTGGAGGGCCGGTTCTGCCGGTCGCTGCTTTTCCAAGAGGGCAGCTGCGGGGCCTCGGGTGAGTTGCCGGGGGGATCCGGTGTTCAGTCACCCCATAACTCACGTGCCGTGGGGGCGTCTGCCTCGAAGCTCGGGCTGTGTCCAGGGGATGGGACGTGGCGCAGGAAGGGCTGGGCATGGGCGGAGTCCGGGCTGCTGGGTAGGTAGAGTGCGAACCCGGTCACCTCTGGCCCTGCGCTGCTGGAGAAGGTCCCTCGAGCCAGGCCCTGCCTCCACTCCCCCCATCAGACGGACACGGACATGCTGCACTTCACTGTAGTCGAGACAGGGCGTAAGTTATTGTTTGCATTAAAAAGAATCATGTCCCCTATGTACATTTAAGGAAAAAAAAAAAAAAACAAAAGGAAATGTCTCAGAATTGTATGGGAATAAAACTTGTTTGAAAATTTGGAATAGTGCTGCTGCCAGCTTATTTTTCTGGTACTTGTATTTTCACATGTTAAATGATCTTTATATATGTTGAATTAACAAATATTTTCGGTTTCCTGAGAAAAACAAAAACATATTAATGGTATTGAAATGTGTTAGTAGTCTGGCTGTGTGCCCAAGATTCTGTTTCGCAGCAGAAGTGGAGAACTGTATGTAAAGAAAGTATAACAATTATTTCTTTGTATTTTAGGGGCTTTAACCAGCACATCCTCTAGTTGGTGTTAGGAATGTTTGCTTAATTTCCAGACTTTTTTTTTTTTTTTAAACACGTCGTGGGTTTTTTGAGGCTCCAACCTGATTAGTGCATGGCCGGCCCTCAACCTGAGGCTGAGGCATCTCTGACTGAGGTGTTTTCGTTTGGTTTTGTTTTTTAAAATCATGTATTTGCTACAAAGTATTGTACTTGTCTCCATGGGAATGGTGTAAAAAACTGAAAAGGCCTTATGTGATATGTATCATAGTTAATAAATCAATCTTGTAAAAAACCAAACCTGAGAGAAATGAAGGGGGCCTCCTCCCGGCTGCGGCCCGCCGGGGCCCAGCGCCTCCCCGGGTGGCCGGGTGGCCGGGTGGCTGCCCGCTTCCCTCCCCCAGCTCACAGCTCTGCTTCCCTGAGATCCGCACCTGCTGTCCTGCCCAGTCCCCACGGCACGCTGGGGCAAGTGCCAGGGTTTGCTGCCTGGGTGGCTGGGGCAGGGAGGCGCGTGGCCTTGTCCAGCGTTCCAGGGCCAGAAGGCTGCAGCCCTCGGCCCTTGTCCCCAGGGAGGGGCGTCAGGGCCGATGTGCAGAGAAGTGGGATCCAAAGGCCAGACTCAGCCCCTGGTGTTGGCCTTGCCAGGCTCTGGAGCAAAAGAGCAGGACATCTGTCGTCCTTGGAGTTAGCCGCTGTCACCAGCAGCATCCAGAACAGTGCCCGGTGGAGGGAAGTGGGCTGTCACCTGAAGAAGCATCCCTGGCAAAGCAACCATCTCTGCGCACCCTGGGGTCAACAGTCTTTCCCGTTAGGAGCACCTCCTGCTTGCCCATCTCCCAGGCTCAAACCTGCCCTGTCCCCTTTACTGCTTCTGAGCTCCGTGTCCACCTCCCGAATAGCACTGGCAGCCGCCACTTTTCTGTTCCTTTTGCCGCGTTCTAGCGCAGGCGCCGACCCAGCTCGCCGGGACTCTGCTGACGCCCCGAATAGCCCCTGCCCTTCATCTTGCCCCTCTGCTTTACCTGTGCAGCAGTGGGAACTGTCCCCACCTGCGCCCACAGCAGACGTGGCCAGTTGCTTTAACCCCCCACCACAGGGCGGGCAGCCTCCCAGGCAGCAGGAGCTGGCGCCGGGGTGAGGACAGTCACGCAGCCGCAGGTGCCCGCGGACCGGGCCGGGCACTGACACCCACGTGGGAGCCCCACTCTCCACCGACCTGCCTTTCTCCCCCACTGTGATCGGCTCCTCAGCACAGCCCCAGCTAGCCGCATTCTGCCTCCGATCTCTGCTTTGAGCAGCTCCTTCTGCCTGGAATTCCTCCACCCTCAGCTCCCCATCTCCCCTGGCACTATCTCCCCGAGCCCTTGCTTCTCTGGCTCTTGCTGTCCAAGAGCATCGGGGGACAGGTCCTGTGTCCCCCGTGTGCCCTCCCAGGATGCCGGCAAGGGGCCTTGTGCATGGCAGGCCCCAGGCAGTCTGTAGCATGAGGTGGTCTCAGCCTTGCCCTTGACTTGAGGCTCCATCTGTCAGTATAAGCTCACCCCTCCCATGTCACCCCAGACCTCCACTCGTCACGCCATACTCGTCCACCCGCCTGTGGCATGCTGCGGGGGCTCCACCGTGACTCACCCACAGCCAAACTCCAACCTCCAAATCTGCCCATTCCCCAGGTTCCCCCACAAGCCAAAGAGATCCTGGAGGCCTCCCTTTCCTGCCCCAAACCGAGTGTACCTCCAAGTTCCAGTTTGCAACCAGCTCACTTCACTCCAGCTTTCCCGCCATCCTGGCCCAATCTCGCCTGGATGTCTGCCCCAGCTGCCCCCATGGCCACCTCCTGGCCTCCAGTCTCCCTCCCATCTCCATGTGGCAGGCACCGGGAACTTTCCAAATCTCAGATCCAGCCATGCTGCTCCCCCTTAATAACCCTCCAGGGCTCCCTCGTGCCCTTAGAGGAAGCCCAAATTCTTCACCAGGGCCCATAGGCCCTGCCAGCCTCCCAGGGAGCCTTTTCTTGCACTCTGCATTCCAGCCCTCTGGGACTCCCCGTGAGCCTGCCCACCTCAGCCCATTTGCGTGTGCTGTTCCTTCCTGCAACTGCCCTTCCTCCCCTCCCATCCCCCCAACTCCCTCCTCATTCATTCGATTTCAGCTCCAGGACTCATGGGCAAAGCCCTCCTGACTCCCAACTAGGATAGATTCCTTTGCTTTCAAAGGGGGGAAAAAAGTTCTTTAAGAATTCTTTTCTCCTGTGTTACTTATCCAGATCGAATTCACCCATTTAACACACATTTCCTGAGCATCTACTCTGTGCCAGGCCGGGGGACAGGGCCATGAACAAAGCCAAAAGCCCTGCGGCAGCAGATGGCCCAGTAGAAGGAACCAAGCAAACTGTGCGTTGGGATTAAGCAGGTCAGGAGAATTGGAGTTGTTGAGCAGGGTGCTGTTCAGGGTGGTCAGGAAGACACCCCTCTGAGGAGGTGACATTGGAGTGGAGCAAGGAGCAGGGGCAGGCGAGCAGGGCACTCGCCTTGGGTGCAAAACATAATGGGACACACACAAAAACTCGGTGATCAAGATAAAAATATTTCAATGCAGTGTTTTCCAAAATCGAAGTTACCGTGAAGCTAAAACTGCTCTAAATAAATTGCATTTTTTTAAAAAATCAAAGTTAATGCAAAAGAACTCCGTAAGGAACAAAATATCAAGACTTTAAATAAAGACGAATCAGTTATGTGTCAAACGAGCCATGAAGCAAAAGGCGAAATCAGCAAGACAGCCTAGAATCCAGACGCCCAGCAGGGGGCGACAGCGATGGTCCCGGGAGGAAGGTGACAGGTGACGGGGGATTAGACCAGAGCAGGAGGGTGGGAGTGGAGAGGAGGGGGGAGGATCCTGGATATCTTGAAGGTCAGGGGGACAGGATTTGGTGAAGCTTGCATGAGGCTGCGCGTGACAGAAGGAGCCGATGACACCAGGGCTGACTCAGTAGTGTGAGTGTCCGATGACACGCCACTGCCCCCACTCCCTGTGAAAGCCGCCAGGGCCGCAGCCGTGCTCCCCAAGTCCCGGCCAGCGAGCACCTAGCACGGCAGAGTGCGCCGTGTTACCCCCTGAGGCCACCAGGGGTCAGCAGAGCACCGCCCTGCCCAGCCTGGATGGCCTGGGGGGAGTTGGAAACCAGGGTGGTGGCTTTTTCCAAAGACAAGCAAGATTAGGAGAAGGGGCCAAGGCTGGGGAGGTGGCAGGTTCTGAAAAAATGGAGTTGTAATGGGACTGTCGCAGGAGCAGCCAGAGAAGCAGTGGAATGAGCTGCTCTTCCTGTCGTTTCATCCATCCACCTGCCCATCCTTTTATTGGGTCAATTCAGTCACAGAAGGCCAGGGACCCGGCCACAAGGGGCCTTGGAGGGCACAATGATAAGCTCAAAGTTTGCCCTGAGGGCACTGGGGAGCCATGGACGGCGTTTGACCGGGGGAGAGAGACAATGGTCAGGTTAGCAGGACCTGAAAGGAGGAGGAAGAAAGTGGGGGTCAAGGGACACAGGCTCCCAGGAACTGAAGGGTTAATACATATACAAATAATATTAATAGCAATACCAATATTAATAAAAGCTAACAATGTACTCAGAATTGGTCTTCATTAAGAAAAAATAAAAAAAATAAAAAAAATAAAAAGCTAACAATGATTGGATCCTTACAAGGTGTGAGGTCCTGTTTTAATCACTTTTCATCTGTCAACTCATCATTTTCGCACAAACTCTACAATGAGGAAACTGAGGCACAGTGGGACCAAGTGATTTGTCCTACATGACACGCTAGTAACTAGGGCCAAGGACCCGCCCCCGCTGTCCACCTCCCAGCCCACGCCCAGTCAGCTCCGAGGGGTTCCGGCCACTCTCCTGGGTACCCCCTTGGGCCGCAGATTCCACACCTGCCCCTCCCCCAGCCCCCACCTGTCCCATCTCAGTCACATGCGGCTTCATCTTGCAAGTGCTCAGGCCCCAACCTCCCTGCTCCTCTCCTGTCACACCCATCTCCAGCCACCAGCCAATCCCGGTCGCTCTGCCTTTGGAATATCTCCAGAATGCCTCCACTTCTGCCCCTCCTCCACCGCCACCAGGCTCGGCTACTGTCACCTCCTGTCTGGACTCTCCCAGTCCCCTCCTCAGCTGGGCTGTTGTTGCTCTCAGCCCCCAATGTCCTTTCTCGGGTACCTGCCACTTGCGTCTTGGCCCCAGCCAAAGCCAACCCCCTTCCTGCAAGACCCTGGCGGCACGCCCATGTCCCCAACTCTGTCCTTCCACGCTGCTCTCTGCTCGCACCATGCCATCTGTCTGTCTCTTATGGATTGGTGGGATGAAGTCAGATGCATTATAAATCCATTGTCTGGGGCTGGGCGCAGTGGCTCACGCCTGTAACCCTAGCCCTCTGGGAGGCCGAGGCGGGAGGATCGCTTGAGGTCAGGAGTCCAAAACCAGCCTGAGCAAGAGGGAGACCCCGTCTCTACTAAAAATAGAAAGAAATTAGCTGGGCAACTAAAAATATATAGAAAAAATTAGCCGGGCATGGTGGCACATGCCTGTAGTCCCAGCTACTCGGGAGGCTGAGGCAGGAGGATTGCTTGAGCCCAGGAGTCTGAGGTTGCTGTGAGCTAGGCTGATGCCACGGCACTCGCTCTAGCCTGGGCAACAAAGCGAGACTCTGTCTCTAAAAAATAAAAAATAAAATAAAAATAAAATAAAATAAAATTTAAAAAAAGAATTAAAAATAAATAAATCCATTGTCTCTAGAAAGAGCATACTTTACACGTGATTTTCCCATCCTGGTACTACCCTTTGTTGTTTGTTTGTTTTTGGTGTTTTTGAGACAGGGTCTCACTCTGTCCCCAGGGCTGGAGTGCAGTGGCGTCATTGCAGCTCACTGCAGCCTCCAACTCCTGGGCGTAAGTGATCCTCCTGCCTCAGCCTCCCCAGCGCTGAGGAGCCCGTGACACCTGCCCGTCTGGCTGGCAGAGTTCATAGTAGCCACTCAACACACACCTGCTCAATCGATTCACCGAATGCTGCCGCCAGCCCTAGAAGAAACACCCAGTTCCCCATGCCACGCACTTTACTCATTTTTTTTTTTTTTTTTTTACTCAGAGTCTCACTTTATCGCCCAGGCTAGAGTGAGTGCCGTGGCGTCAGCCTAGCTCACAGCAACCTCAAACTCCTGGGCTCAAGCGATCCTCCTGCCTCAGCCTCCCGAGTAGCTGGGACTACAGGCATGCGCCACCATACCCGGCTAATTTTTTCTATATATATTAGTCGGCCAACACTTTCTTTCTATTTATAGTAGAGACGGGGTCTTGCTCTTGCTCAGGCTGATTTCAAACTCCTGACCTTGAGCAATCCTCCCGCCTCGGCCTCCCAGAGTGCTAGGATTACAGGCGTGAGCCACCACGCCCGGCTCACTTTACTCATTTAAAGTGCCAATTCCAGCATATTCGGTGGTTTTCAGGATGTCTACAGAGTTGTGCGACGTCACTAGTCAATTTTAGAATATTTTCACCATCCAGAAAGGACCCTGGGACCCACCGCAGTCACTTCCCAGGCCTCTTGGACCACTTTTCCGGGACTGCCATAAAAAGGACCACAAACTGGGTGGCTTGAGACAACAGACACTTGTCCCCCAGCTCCAGAGACTGCCAGTCTGAGACCAAGGTGTCACAGGGCTGCCCGGGCCAATCCCCGATCCCGGCTTCTAGTGGCTGCTGATGGCCTCTGGCATCCGCTGGCTCGTGGAAACGTCACCCCCACCTCCACCTTCACGCCACACGGTGCTGTCCCCTGCGTGTCTCCTCACCCCCACCCCCATGTCCACACTTCCCCTTCTAGGGACACCAGACATAGTGGCTTAGGGCCCACCCTAGTGGCCTCAATTTAACCTATTTCTATAAAGACCCTGTCTTCAAATCAAGTCACCTTCCAGGGGTTAGGACATATTTGGGGGAGGGACACGGTTCAACCCATAACTCCCCGTTTCCTATTGTTTTTAACCATGAACTCCACACAACACAAACACATCTGCCCGAGTTACATGCTAACAGTGACAATTACCCGGCCACCCGGGTCACCCGCCATCAGCATTGTGACCCTTGTGTTGCCCCCGCCCACCCAGCCCCTCCCTCTCCCCAGACTCAGCCGCGCCCCAAAATGTCACAGAGCCACCCAGGATCACATCCCCAAGTAATGCCACACTGTTTATGGTACCTGCATTCAGACCTTTTTCAATAGGCTCGTCCCATGCTCATTTTCCTAGAATTTCTTTCCCCCAATTCTATGTTCGAGATAATTTGGGGAGGACTGATCCATTGTTCCCATTTTACAGGTGAGGGTAGTGAGGCAGGGAGAGCTGAAGGAAGCTGTCCAACTTCCCACAGGTGGAGCCAGTTTGAACTGGAGCCTGTTGAGTCACCTCCTTAAAACTGTGCTCTCCCCTTCCCAATAGTGAGGAATGAGAATGCCCAGGTAGATGTCATTGGAAACCACCCCCCAGCACACCCACACACACCCCATGCTCTCAGTACCCGCCAAAATCCTTGGTCCTCTTCTTGATTTCCCCTGGTGACAGGGAGCTCACCACCTCACAAGAGAACATGCTGCCTTTCCTCGTCTCTTCCACCTGGGGTGCTTCAGGCGTAGCGAGGCCTCACTGCTGTGACTGGGACATAAATGTCTCAGAAGTGGAGGATGGCCAAGGAGGGCCGAATGCAGCTGAGGGGTTGGGGGACCAGGCGAGGGTGACAGGTGTTGGATATTTCCACGAGCCCCTCCCTCCAGCGCTACTCCCTGCCCCGCTCTGCCCCTAAGAGTCTGATCGCTGAGTGTGTTCACCCCAAACGTCCTCGATCTTCAGCTGCCAACTGGGTTCTGCCGGTGGCAGGCGCTAGAGACAGGGGAGTAGGGGGGAGCGGGGGCCGGGCAGGGGAGTGGGGGGGCGGGTTCATTCTAGCTGGGCCTTAGGTTTACCGTGTCCCTCCCACGCTGCCTGCCCTGGCCACTGCCCCAGCCCTTCTGGACTTCCCCAAATACTTCCCAGAGGCAGGGCCCAAGCTCCCAAGGCCTAGAAGCTTCTCACCCTTGCCATCAGAACACCAAAAGGACATAGATCATGGTGCAGCCCACCCATTTCACAGATGGGAAACTGAGGCCCAAATAGAGAGTGTGTGTCAGTGACTCTGTAACTAGTGTATAGGTAAGACTATTTGAGTTTGGGTATGTGACAGCACATGTGTCTTTGAGTGTATATAATAATATTGAACTTTTTTTTAGAGATGGGGTCTTGCTATGTTGCCCAGGCTGGTCTCAAACTCCTGATCTCAAGCGATTCTCCTGCCTCGGCCACCCAAGTCCCTGGGATTATGGCCACTGTGCCTGGCTCAGGTCAGCTTTAAATGGCCTAACTCAGCGGTTCTCAAACTTACTGGTTTCAGGACTATTTTTCTTCTTTTTTTTGAGATGTTACCCTTGCTCTGTCAGCCTGGCTACAGTGCAGTGGTGGATCATAGCTCACTGCAACTTCCACACTCCTGGGCTCCAGTGATCCTCTTGCCTCAGCCTCCCGAGTAGCTGGGACTACAGGCATGTGCCACCATGCCCGGCTAATTTTTTTTTTTGTATATATATATATTAGTTGGCCAATTAATTTCTTTCCATTTATAGTAGAGACGGGGTCTCGCTCTTGCTCAGGCTGGTTTCGCTGAGCCCAGGAGTTTGAGGTTGCTGTGAGCTAGGCTGACGCCACGGCACTCACTCTGGCCTGGGCAACAAAGCGAGACTCTGTCTCAAAATAAAAAAAAGAAAAAGAAAGAAAAATATGTATTTTGCAATACAAAAATCGCTAGTGAGAGGAGAGCCGTTCCTTCACATTTTTGCCGATCTCTTTCCCGTCCAGCTTAATACAAGACGCCTGGACCTCATGGCTGCCCCTGCGGTCGGTCTGTCGTGATATTGCACACCATAAAACTTCTGGAAAACTCCAGCAGACACTGGTGGGAGAATGAAGTGGAAAAGGCAGGAAATGTGTCAATCTGAAAATCTGACCCGGCAGAGCCCCGAGAGGCTCTGGGGGACCAGTCCCCAGGTCACACTGAGACCTGCTGGGTGAACTTGGGTAGTGTTCACGATGACTCGATGAGACGGGGCCAGAATGAGATTATCCTCATTTCGCAGAGGAGAAAATTTAAAGCCCAGAGGAGTGGAATTCCCTGCTTGGTCGCCGTTGGTTGGTGACAGAGCGGGGTGCAAACCCCTGCAGTTGTAAGTAAATTGCACCGTGTGAGGGCTCTGCTCAGGCTGGCTAGGAGGCGACACCAGCAAGTGGTGTCAGGAGACAGCAGCCAGTGAACCGAGCTTGAGTGGGTGCCCTGAAGTCTCCCTGGGAATAAATAGGGAAATACCGGCCTAGAGACCACAATAACCAGGCTAGATAGCCTCTCTGTGCCTCAGTTTCCCTAACTGTAAAACAGGGCTAGTAATAGAGGCTGTCCCAGGACACCGCTATGGAATAAAGGATTAGCAGAACACAAGCCTCCCTAGTTGTTAACTATGACTGTCATGAACAAGTTTGAGTGCTCTCATGAGCCAGTGCACACGGGTGTCTATATGGGCCTCAGTTTCCCCATGTGTCCACCCAGAGTCAGGCCCATGCTGTGAGCCCCTGACTGTCTGAGTAAGATCCCCATCTTCATTCCCCATGTTGGGGTCTCCTAGAAGCTTCTAAGTGCCTTCTGGCCTTGTGAGGGAGGTGGCGCTTGACCAAGTGCGAAGTCGCCGCCTTGCTGGGGGAGAGAGCTGCCACCTGGGAGTTCTCTCCTGGAAAGGAAAGGTCTCGAACGCCTGCATCTGTGTCCCTGGAGCGGTCGCTGACGTCCGAGTCTCCGCTGCCCAGGGGCTGGGGCGCAGGCTAGCGGCCTTATCCGGGTGGCCGCGGGGTCCCAGGCGCTCTCGGGGGAGCTGGGGGGCTAGCCTCCTCCCGGGGGTGTGGAGCAGCGCCCGGACTCCGGGGCGCCCCTTTTGGGGGGGCTCCGACTCCGAGGTTCTCATTCTGACGCCCGCTGTCGCCGCGGGGTGAGAGCACTGGGTCCCCAGGGTAGTGGGAGCCGGCACAGCGGGAAAGGCGCGAGGGGCGGGGCGGGGCGGGGCCGGGGGCGGGACTCCAGCAGGCCCCGCCCCCGCCCGCGCTGTCCCCGCGCCTCCAAGTCTGCGAGGCTGCGGTGGCACCTAGAGCCGGCGCCACAGCCCGCGCGTCCCGCTGCGCCCCGCATGCCCGGGGTCTATGGCGCGGCCCCTGCGCGCCGCCCGGCCGGCCCCACGCCGCGCCCGGAGCCCGCCCTGCGGCCAGGTACCCGGGCTGCTTGTCCTGCGGGTAGGGGACGCCTGGAGGCTGGCACGAGGGGAAGGGGGACTTCTGGGTCCTGGAGGAGCGGGGGCTGGAACTCTGGTGTCCTGGGGCTGGGTGTGCGGACGCCTGCACCCCGAGGCTGCGGAGGGGACGCGCGTGCTGGGGACCCGGGCAAGGGGCCGCGAGCCGGGACGCCGGGGTCCGGGGCATCTGGACACCTGGCCGGAGACGTTTGCTGGGGACCTGGGTCCTCCTGAGGGAGAGGGCGTCCTGCACGCCCGGCCTGGGGGAGGGAGGGAGGATCCGGGTGAACGCGGCCCTGGCTCTGGGGTCGGGACACCGGGACAGCCGGGCCCGCTGCGGTCTGTCCCGAGGGGTCCGCGGGCTCCGGCTCCGGCTGCTGCGTCGGGCCTGGGGCGCCCGCCGGGGGCTTCGGGAAGTTGAGGCTGCGGGGATTTGGCGGCCGGGACACGTGGCGCCACCCCGAGGAGCTGGGGAGGGCCGTCCCCGGCAGGGCGTGGGATGGGGTCCCTGCCTCTGCCCCTACCTCCTTAGCCCGCGGGGGAAACGGGCCCCCTGCAAACCGGGGGTCGGGCGCCGGGGGTTTGGGGGCGGGTCCCCGGGTGGTGGCCGGGGCGCTGGAGCCGGGCGTGCCGGCCCCGCGAGGCGGCCGCCCCCCGCTCGGCTTGGGCATGCTTGGCACGCAGCGCGGGCCGGTCCGATCCGTATGCGCGCCGCGTGCGCCCATTGGTATGCGGGAGCCGGCCCGGCGCGGGCGTGCGGCAGGCGCGCTGGCGGGCGGCGCGGGGGAGGCGGCGGCGGGGCACGTCCTCACCGGAGCGCCAGTCCCGGGCAGGGCAGGGTGGGAGCTGTGGCCTCCTACCGGGGCTTCCAGCAATGGGAAACTGAGGCACCCTCCAGCCCCAGATCTTTGCTGGGACCCTGGGACCACGGAGCCCGCACGGACCTCAGTTTCCCTAGCAGGTGTCCCGCGGGCACTGAGTGCTGCCTCTGGCCCCTTCCCGCCGCAGGAGACGCGGGGCTCGGAGCCCGCCTGAGCGAGCCCTCCGGGAGATGGCGGCCCCCTACCCCAGCGGTGGCGGCGGGAGCGAGGGCAAATGCGGGGGCGGCCGCGGCGCCGGCGTCCCGTGGGACTTTCTGCCCGGGCTGATGGTCAAGGCCCCGCCGGGCCCCTGGTGAGCAAAGCCCCGCCCCCGGCAGCGGCCCCGCCCCCAGGGAGGCGTCCGGGGACAGTTCGCACCGTCGTCGGTCCCCTCCCTCGGGAGCGCTCGCACCGGCGCTCGCCCGCCCCAGGGCCCGGCCGCGCCGAGCCTCTGTCCCCGCCGCCCCTGCCGCGGCCTCGGAGCCGCGCCGGCCGCCCCCACGCCCCCCCCGGGTCTGCGCCCAGGCTCGTCCCCACGGCCGCCGTCCGCAAGTCACACCCAGGTCTGCTCCCACCTCCGGAGGGTCGAATCCACTCCCAGCGGCCCGGCCCCTAGCCCAGGCCCCGGGAGGCCTCTGGGCCCCGGGCCGCTGACGCCTCCTCCGCGCCGCCCGCCCAGCCTGCAGGCGCAGCGCAAGGAGAAGTCGCGGAACGCGGCGCGCTCGCGGCGCGGGAAGGAGAACCTGGAGTTCTTCGAGCTGGCCAAGCTGCTCCCGCTGCCCGGCGCCATCTCCAGCCAGCTGGACAAGGCGTCCATCGTGCGCCTCAGCGTCACCTACCTCCGCCTGCGCCGCTTCGCCGCGCTGGGGGCGCCGCCCTGGGGGCTCAGGGCCGCCGCGCCGCCGGCCGGGCTCGGTGAGTGCGCATGCGTGGGGCGAGGGTCCCAGCCCCCGCTGGGGCGCTGGGGCGACTGGGTGCAGCCGGGATTGCCGTCGCCCGGCCCTCTGGCTGGGAGGAGGCCCGGGGTTTGGAGTTAGCCAGAACCTTGGTGTGTCCCTGTCAGGTAAGGTGGCTTCTGCGCTCCAACCCTCAGTTTGTTAATCTGTAAAATGGGCACAAGAGGTTGGGACGATGGCGTGAATTCTGCAAGGGCCTGGCAACACGAGGGATCAGACCTCTAGTGCAAGTGACAACTGTATGTTTATTAGAAATGAAGCGTGCAGCGAGGGGACCCACCCTGGGTGACCCATTCGCTAATAAACGGGAGACCCCGCGCCCAGACCTGAGAGGCCCGAGACGGGTCGCAAGGACTCTGAAGCCTGAGTTTCCGGTTTGAGGGAGCCAGAGGGGGACAGATGGGGAGCCGCAGGGAGACTCGCCCGAGTCCCTGTCTCCGCCAGCCACTCCCCAGCTTTGTGACCCCACGCAGGTCGCCCCATTCCTCTGCGCCCCTTATCTGTGAAGTGGGGGTGCGGATCAAGCCGCCCCGGGGCGGGGACAGGGACCACCCGGCAGTGTCGGCAGAGCCTCGGCTGTGGCCCGGCTGTCACCGCGGCTGCGGTTTACTGAGCGTCTCCCGCGGGCCTGGCGCGGGTTGGAGCGCTGGGATCCAGCAGCGAACGACAGAAGTCCCTGCCCCGGGGCAGGTGGCATCCTGGTGGCCAGGATACAACGATAAAGAAATAAAAACACAACATAACCTATGATATGTACAACTAGAACCCGCGCAATACAGACGCACACGGGCATCTAACTGCGAGATTGCTCGAACTTTATTACTGAGACCCAATAACGCGGGTATGTTGTTATTATTATTATTATTATTATTCCTTCTATTTCACACCTAAGTGCTTGGCTGCTGAGGCACTGAATGTCGCCTTACTCAGGTCGCAGGTGAAGGGCCAGGGCGCCCCAGGCTGGCCCTGTCCGTCCCTCCAGGAAAAGGGGGCGTCCTGGGCTGGGGTTGGAGGGGCTCCAGTCCCCCTCCCGCCCCGTCCCGGGGAAGAAGGGGGAGAGAAAATAGCATTGATTAAGCTTGCAATAAATCACCATTTAAATTTAAATAATCCGGCTTCGCAGGCGGCAATTAGGCGAATTGACTGGCGCGGAGAGAATGCGGCATTAGCGCGGCTGATTACTGTCATTACCCGAACAACACGTGCGCGGCGGGGGATAAACATCTTGTCTATTGTCCCGAGCTGGGGGACGGGAGGGGGCGGCTGAGAGAGCCCCGCGCGTCCAGCCCCCCGCCCCCCCATACCCGGATGGGCTTTCCGGGGCTTGGAGGAGACCGGGCCACTGAGGTGACAGCCCAGAGGTGGCAGACCCCGGGCCTGATCGACCCCCTCCCGCACCGTGTGCCTGAGCGCGGTGCCGCGGGGACTCCCATAGCCCTCAAATTGGGAAAGCAGGCGACAGGGACATTTCTAGCTCTACGGGGTCCCTAACAAGAGGCCAGGCACCTGCGTTCAGATAGGGAAACTGAGGCCAGCCGCTTTAGCTGAAGCCAGAAAGCAAAGCGAGGTGCCTGGCACTGTCAGAAGGGCCCGGTCGCCCCTGCCCTCCTCAAAAATAATAGTAATAATGGCCCGTTGCATGTGACAGACACCGTGGTCAGCATTGTGTCCAGAGTCGCTTGCTGTATCAGACGGGCTCCCATTTTACAGAAGGGGAAAGCCGAGGCCCAGAGAGGTGAAGCTGTTTGCTCAAAGACACACAGCCAGGACTGCAGGGCAGATGGCCCGGCTCCAGGGTCCACCTTCCGAACCTCCGTACTTGGGGTGGGTGTAGGTCCACAGGGACGGGTCCCGCCCTGTCGCTGCCTCCCTGGGTCTCAGTCCACCATCTGTAAAGTGGGACAACAGGTGTTAAAGTCTAGCCCTGAGCCTCTGAGTGTGGGGAGGCGGCAGCCTGGGTCTCATGTCAGCGTTCCCTGTTCTTTCACCAGCACCACTGAATATCTTCCCCATGCCACTGGCCTGGGTGCTGGTGACACCACAGGGAACAACACATAGTCCTTGCCATCGAGGGTGGGACCCCCAAACCTTGCCTGCAAGGCTCTCTGCCCACTCCACTCCTGATCTCCTGCCCCCAACACTTACCTCCTTGCTGTTGTTCAGAGAAGCATGTTCCTCACCTCAGGGCCTTTGCACATGCTGTGATGGCCACCAGGAGCTCCCCTCAAAATGTCCGCTCTTCAGTAAGGCCCTCCCAGATCCCTCGGTAAACACGACGACACCCCTGCTACTTGGCAGCACTCCCTGTCTTCCCTTCTTGCCTTCTTCCTTTCCATAGCACTTATCAGTCTGTACTCATTTCTCCCGTTTGTTGTGTCACTGCGTGTCCCTCCCCCACAGCCCCTTGGTCACCGAGCCTGGAACCGTGCCTGGGGCACAGGGAGGGCTCAATCAGTAGTTGCTGAGTGGCTGTGGGAGTCGGGTGACCTGTGACATCTTAGATCGCAGGTCAGGCAGTAACTTTGGGGCTGAGACTCCAAGGCGGTGCGGAGGAAGCCACGAGAAAAGCTGTTCCAGGCAGAGGGAACGGCCAGTGCCAAGGGGGAACGCACAGCGGTGATCAAGGGGCCGCCGCGGGGGCAGGGCCTCATGGCCCGTGGTGACAATCAGGCTGCTGCCCAGGGAGCCTGGAGCGGGGGAGGTGGGGGGAGCAGAAGCTGGGAGCCCTGGGGGGCGGCAGGTGCTGGGGTCCAGGCGGGGTGGGTGACAGGTGGCCGATGCAGGGGACATGGCCGGGCCCAGCCGGGGACTTGCTGAAAATGCATGCGGCTGTGAGAGAGAGCGAGGGCAGACCGCAGGGAAGTGCCTGGAAAGGTGTGAGCACCTGATGTCATGTGTATCATACTGAGAAGAATGGTGGCAGGACTCAGGTATTAGGCGCCCACTGTATGCCTGCTGTGTATGCTGAAGGCGCTTTTGCATGCACAAACCCATTCTATCACTAGACCCATTTTGCAGATGAGGCTGGGAAAAGTCCAGGCAGCAGTGCTGTGAGCACGGCGCCTCCCCAGGGACCCAGGCCCTGGCGGTGTGGGGAGGGTCCCTGTCCCAGACTTGGGTGACGCGCCTGTCCTCACTAATAAACACCCTGTCAGCGAGTCCGCTCGGGGCAGGTGAGACCCCGAGAATGGGAGGTGGAGGGTAAGCCCTGGGGCCTCCCTGGGTCCCGGTCTCGCTGCCCCCCCCCGTGCCCCGTCTGTGTGCCGGGGATGAGGGGACAGTGGCCGGCGAGGAGGGGACAGATCTGGAAGTAGCCAGGAGCCTCCTGTGGAATTTGGGGGGCGGCCAGAGGAGGGGGGCATTTGAGGGGCGGGGAGTTGGGGGGACTGCGGAGGTGCAGTCGGGGGCAATAGGACGGGTCAGTCAGTGATCGAGACAGACTCAGGGGGTCCTTGTCACAGGGGACGGGCGTGTGTGGGTCCCCGCCACAGCCCCATCCCGACGCGCCCATTAACGCTGTTAATTGCTGCGGCTCAGTCTGACCCAGGCTGATCCTGGGAGAGGGAAAATGAAGGAATTAGCAAAAATGACAGGGGAAAATTGCGACAATTAGCAGGCAGCATTGTTCCTGCCTGTCACCCGGCTGGTTCTGAGCTGTATCTCGGGAGAGGGGTCCCCATCACCCCCCCCAACAACCCAGTTATTGTTCCTAGAGCTCCAGGCAGGGCTGGAGGGAGGGGCGGCCTGGAGGCTGGGGGGGACTGCGTGGGGGAGGGGAGGGGCCTCCCGAGGTGTTTTGATGGCCTGGCAATGACAATAGTAATCACACTATTAATGCCAGTCCCAGCTCTGGGTTCCTTGGCACCTGCTGAGTCCCTGGCCCACGCTAGGCCCCTTCTGGCTGGTGCGCTTCTGGCTGGAGCACCAATGCAGTGCTCCTAGCAAACCCACTCGGCAGATGGGGAAACTGAGGCATAGAGAGGCGAAGAGGCGGGGCCCAGGGCTGGCACTGGGATTTGATACCAGACCTGTACCCCTTAGCCCCACAGGAAGCAGGCACTGGGGAACCCCGGAGGTCACTGAGGTCTTACCCTCGCTCCCTGCTCTTGGCACTGGGCTTGGATGTCCCATGGGGGACTGTCCTCTGCAGGGTCAGAGTCACCTGGGCTTCTGGGTGGGGACAGGCTCCGGGACCCTCAGGTCTCTTTCCGCCTGCAGTACAAGGTCTAGGACTGTAGGGGTGGGGCAGGGACCTGTGTCTCATTCGCCATCTGTCTCTGCATCCCTGTCTCTCTCTGTCTCTGTCTCTCAGTCTCTGCATTTATTTTTTTTTTTTTTGAGACAGAGTTTCACTCTGTTGTCCAGGCTAGAGTGAGTGCTGTGGCGTCAGCCTGGCTCACAGCAACCTCAAACTCCTGGGCTCAAGCGATCCTCCTGCCTCAGCCTCCCGAGTAGCTGGGATACAGGCATGCGCCACCATGCCCGGCTAATTTTTTCTCTATATATTAGTTGGCCAATTAGTTTCTTTCTATTTATAGCAGAGACGGGGTCTCGCTCTTGCTCAGGCTGGTTTCGAACTCCTGACCTCGAGCAATCCGCCCACCTCGGCCTCCCAGAGTGCTAGGATTACAGGCGTGAGCCACTGCGCCCTCAGCCTCCATCTTTTTATATCTCTCTGTCTTTCTTTCCCTGTCTATCTCTGTGTCAATTTCTCTATGTCCATATATGTCTTTGTCCCTATCTCTTTTTTAAAAAAAAATTTATTGAGGTAAAATTTACATAACATAAAATTAGCTATTTTAGGCCAAGCGTGGTGGTTTGCCTGTAATCGTAGCACTCTGGAAGGCTGAGGCAGGAGGATCGCTTGAGCTCAGGAGTTCGAGACCAGCCTGAACAAAAGTGAGACCCTGTCTCTACTAAAAAAAAGAAAAGAAAATTAGCTATTTTACAGTATGCAATTCAGTGACATTGAATATAGTCATGATGTTGTGTAACCATTGCCTCTATCTAGTTCCAAAACATTTTCATCAACCCAAAAGAAACCCCCATGCCCATTAAACAGTCACTCTCATCACCCACCCCACCCCTGGCAGCCACTCAGTGTTTTGTTTTTGGTTTTTTTTTTGAGACAGAGTCTCGCTTTGTTGCCCAGGCTAGAGTGAGTGCCGTGGCGTCAGCCTAGCTCACAGCAACCTCAATCTCCTGGGCTCAAGCGATCCTCCTGCCTCAGCCTCCCCAGTAGCTGGGACTACAGGCATGAGCCACCATGCCCGGCTCATTTTTTCTATATATATTAGTTGGCCAACTAATTTTTTTCTATTTATAGTAGAGACGGGGTCTTGCTCTTGCTCAGGCTGGTCTTGAACTCCTGAGCTCAAGTGATCCTCCCGCCTCGGCCTCCCAGAGTGCTAGGATTACAGGCGTGAGCCACCGCGCCCGGCCTGTATATCTCTTTTGCAGAAATATCTATTCAAGTCCTCTGGCCATTTTGAGTTGTGTTTTTGTCGCTGAGCTGGAACGTCCCTGTCTCTTTCTCAGTGTTCCTTCACACGTCTCTGTCTCTGTCTCTGCCTGTCACCGCCCAGTGTGCCTCCTCCTCACCCGCAGGGCCGAGTCACACGCCCCTCCTTCCGCAGCCCTTGCCCGCTGGTCACTTCATGTCACCTATTTGGGTCTTCGTAGCACTGGCCACAAATGATAAATGTGTATTTGTGAGTTTCTGGCTTGTCGTTCATCTGCCCCTGGCCTGGGGGCCCAATGAGGGCAGACGGCACTGTCCTAGTCACCTCTCTGTCCACAGCACTAGGACAGGATGTGTGACGGTAGGTATTCAGGGAGCTTTGGCTGAGTGAATGAATGAATGGATGAATGAATGAAGCCGTCGATGCAGTCCTAGGCCTGTCTTTCTGTCTCTGTGTGCCCTAGTCATGCAGTTTATCTTTCTGTCCCGGCCACCTCTGCCCCTCCCCACACCCCAAGTCTCTCCCCTACAAGGTCCCCCCAGTACCCCAAGATGGCTACGGGCCTAGGGGAAAGAGAGGGAGGTTTGTAGACTGACTCCGGGTCCCTGGCCCGGCCAGGGTCAGCCAGACCAACAGGCCCTGGCCTCGTCCTCCCTCTGTCCCCAGCCCCTGGCCGCCGGGGCGCCGCGGCGCTGGTGTCGGAAGTCTTCGAGCAACACCTGGGAGGACACATCTTGCAGGTGAGACCCTCCCCTGCCTGCTGCTCCTTGCTGCCACCTGGTGGCCGCTGCTGGGGAACAGCAGCCTCTTCTGCGACCGTTCCCAAGGGGAGCACCAGAACTGGGGGAGGGGAGGAATAATGGGGCTCCCCCTCCTCCGCGGCCCTCCCTAGGGTCCCTGAAGCCCTCTTCCCACCAGAACCATCCATCCCAGAGACCAGATTTCAGCACTTCTCTTACCATTCGCCGTCTGGACAGACAGACTCCAGATCCTCCCCTCCCCCTCGCTGTCTGTCCCAACTCTAGTCCCTGGATGGCTTCGTGTTCGCCTTGAACCAGGAAGGAAAATTCCTCTACATCTCAGAGACCGTCTCCATTTACCTGGGTCTCTCACAGGTAAGGGGCCTCCAGTGGGCCACCTGTACTGGCTCAGCCACCAACCCCCTGGCCAGGGCCATTGCATGCCCTTCCTCTCATCCGGCCTCGCCATCCCAGCAAGAGAAATGGCCTTGGGTATGTGGTTCCCAAAGAGTGTTCCTTGGAACCCCACATGGCACCCAACATGGCTCATCCCCACAGACAGAGGAGGATTTTTAATGTCACAGGTGACTTGGAGGAAAGCAAGTTAGCTGGAAGATCAGTTTGCCAATGACCGGTTGGCCAGATGCTGCGTATTTGCCAACACTTGTTTCTTCTTGACAATTTTAAAGGTTTGCAGAAGTTCATATCGGAAGGGTTGGAGGTTGACAACAGGCTTTCCGTGGCATTTCGCCTGGCCCGCCTGCATGTCTGTCCTTACTTCAGCGCGGTGTTTCTGCCCCGGCTTCTGTAGCCAGGGGCTGACAAGTCAAAGCAGGGCAGGGAGCTGCTGACAGCCCGCGGCTGGGCCCGGGCGTCCCACGACCCCTCGGGCCTTGCAGACTACTGTCGCCTTTTGTCACTTTAACAAACCTGGTTGGCAGACAGGGAATTTGGGGAATTCAGTGCATTGGCAATTTCCTCTTTGGGGGCAGCTTTCCGGTGACTTGTTGGAGACTTCTCGAGGAGGAAGACCCAAAGGGAGGGGACTTTGGAACAGAGGAGGGGAAGGAGGGAGGACAGGTTCGAAGCTGGTGTGTGGAGGGAGCCCAGAGGGTCATATGAGGGCTTTTGGGAAGCAGTGGCGGCCACGGCCTCGGAGTGGGGACAGAAGGCCAGTGAGGACGCTGGGGCGGGAACACAGTGGGGGGGGACACAGTGGGGGGGATGGGCTGGGGAGGGTCCAGGGCGCAGCTGCGGGAGGGCTCTGGGCGGCAGCTCTGAGTGACACGGTGTCTGATTCAAAGGCCCTAACTCTTTAAAAAGTTGGAAAGCCAGTCCACTGCTTGTACTCTGAATCCCATTCCTGCTGCGACATCCCGGGGCGCGTGGCGGGGGCACGATGGCCCGCTGTCTGCGAGGGAGGGAGCAAGCAGGAGTCGGGGGCAGGGAATCCTTACTGATCTCTGTGTTAGGAAGCGAGAAGAGCCTAAGACTGTATCCGCCTTTTAAAAATCTCTTGCGAATAAAACCACAAGCCTGGCACGAGGCGCACCTGCCCGCAGGCGAGGGACCGCGCGACCTCACCGCCCTGCATTGCCCCCCGCCGCCGGCAGGTGGAGCTGACGGGCAGCAGCGTCTTCGACTACATCCACCCCGGGGACCACTCGGAGGTGCTGGAGCAGCTGGGGCTGCGGGCCCCCGCCCCGGGCCCCCCAACGCCGCCCTCCGTCTCCTCCTCGTCCTCGTCCTCCTCCTCGCTTGCGGACACTCCCGAGATCGGTAATTCTAAGGGGCCCCAAAGGACGAAGCCTGAGGGTAGATCAGGGGCCGCCTGGTGCACCGTATCCAGCCGTGCCCCGTGTTCACAAAAGCCACTCTCCTCCGGGCTGTGCGTCTTTGCAAAATGCATCGTCTTTGCAAAATGCGTCGGAGTCTAAATGGAGGCGGTGAGACCTGGGTCCCCAAGACGTGAGCTTTAGAAAGACCCGCCCCCTGGCTGCCGAAGGGAGGTGGGAGTGGCTTCTGAATTGGTAAATAACAGCGAGGCGGGCTGATTGCACATGTACACTGTGCTGTGTCTTTAAGGACATAACTGCAGGCCGGGCACGGTGGCACTTGCCTGCAGTCCCAGCTGCTCGGGAGGCTGAGGCAGGAGGATCGCTTGAGCCCAGGAGTTTCAGGTTGCAGTGAGCTAGGCTGACGCCACTGCACTCTAGCCAGGGGACAGAGCAAGACTTGTCTCAAAAAGAAGAAAAAAAAAAAAAGGCACATAACTGCATTGGCTCCTAACCACAACCCCGCAAAGCAGGAATTATTATCTCCATTTCACAGAGCAGAAAACTGAGGCACAGCACAGAGAGGTCGAGTTAATTGCTGCAGGTCACACGGCTCTAAGTGGTTGAGTTGGACTCTGGCCCGGCCTGTCCCGCTCCAGGCTCAGGGCTCCTACCTTTCTCTCCAGCGGAAACTTCCACGCCACTGCCGGGGAGCGAGGGGACTGGAGATTACTCCACAGCTGCTTGTAGCTCCGAGTCGGAGGGGGCCTGTGAGGCTGTCCTGTAAATAGGACTTTCCTATCTTGGGTTTGCTTCACATGAAAAACATCTGAGCCGTCAGCTGCTCGCGCGAGCGTGGGGAGACGTGTGCTGCAGGAGGGGGACTGGCGGGGCGTGGGGCTCTGCTTGGACGCGGGTGAGGCACGGGTCATCTGCGGGAGCCTATTTATAAGACTGTATTGTGGGGTTCACAGAATAATCTGGACTCGTGAGTCTTAATTGTTGCTATTCCCCGAGCCCCTGCTCTGTGCCAGGCCCTGTCTGGGGACACAGTAGTGATCGTGACAGCCCCAGCCCTCTCCACCTGGGGCTCACAGTCCAGTGGGGCAGACGGACCTGTCCTCGGACAATGGCACCGGCGAGGGGGCTGTTGCAGCTGACCCAGCCCCGGGGAAGGGAGGGCTTCCCGGAGGATGGAGCCAGAGAGGTGGGCTTTCTTCCGAAGGCCCTAGTGAGCTACAGCAGGCTGCAGAGCAAGGGCAGACGGGGTGAGACGTGAGCTCTAGAAAGACTCAGCGGGCAGCCGCATACGGGGAGCTTATGAACTCGTGATCAGGAGCTTGCAGGACTCGCGGGCGTGTCTCGGAGTGTGGCCGTGACCCTGTGGGTATCCCGTTGGCTCTGCAGGGGTGGGGGCACCCATGTGCTTCCTCCCCAGGCCCCCATAACCTTCCTTCGCTGTCCCCCCCAGAGGCCAGCCCCACCAAGGCGCCCCCCTCCCCCCTGGCCCAGGAGCGATCTTTCTTCGTGCGCATGAAATCCACCCTCACCAAGCGGGGGCTGCACGTCAAGGCCTCGGGGTACAAGGTGGGTGGCGGTGGCCGGCCCAGCCTGGCTCCTCCTCCCCTCCCCTGGGGGCAGGGCTCCCCCATTCCCACCAGCTGTGTTCCAGGCCCCAGGGGGACTGAGGGGACCAGGCTGGTGGCTTCACTGGCTGCCCGTGGCTTAGGAAACCAGGTCCAGGAACTAGGGGTGGGGGTGGCACACACTGCCCCTTGTGCCCCAAGGCCTGTGGGTGACAGGTGGAACCAACCTGGCCTGGTGGCCTGATGGTCATGGGCCTCCTGCCCCCTGGGCCCTGCTCTGCCCCTCCTCCAACCATGGCCACCGCCAGCAGGTCATCCACGTGACTGGGCGCCTTCGGGCCCACGCACTGGGCCTTGTGGCCCTAGGCCACACGTTGCCCCCAGCCCCACTGGCTGAGCTGCCACTGCACGGACACATGATCGTCTTCCGGCTCAGCCTGGGCCTCACCATCCTTGCTTGTGAGAGCAGGTACCGGGGTTGGGGGCTGGATGGGGCGCACAGGAGACCTGGGGGGCGTCCTGGAGGTGGAAGAGCAGCAGGGGGCGGGCGAGGGGAAGAAGGGAGGGAAGGCAAGGTGGGGGCGGGGCGGGGGCCTTTAGGGACCTCACTCCTGGGCTGCTTGTGCAGAGATGGGCAGTCTCAGCCCCTTTCTCTCTGACCTCCCGCCCATTCCCTGTCCTGCCCTGCGCAGGGGCAAAGTTAAACGGTGAAACGGCCCCTGTGCTCCGAGCGTCTCCACCTGCCTGAATGCTCACAGCCCCCCTGGGAGGGACACGGTTATTGTCCCCATTTTACAGAGAGGAAAATGGAGGCCTGGAGCTAGGGTTGGAACCCCAGGTGACTCTGGAGCCAACTCTCCCTCCTGGCCACCGTGCTCTCAGAGTCCTCCTGCCCTCCTCTCTCTGTCGCCCCAGGGTCAGCGACCACATGGACCTGGGGCCCTCAGAGCTGGTGGGCCGCAGCTGCTACCAGTTTGTCCACGGACAGGACGCAACCAGGATCCGCCAAAGCCACCTGGACTGTGAGTCACGCCTCCACCAACGCCCCCAGACCTGAGCACCCCACCGCCCAGCTCCCTGGAAGTCCTGCTTAGGGCTGGCCACGGTCCTTCTTGCTGCACCGCTGGCTCCAGGGGCTCCATTCAGCACAGGACCAGCAGCAAGGAGACCCCGAGCAATGGCTCAGGGTGGGAGCGGGAGCAAGGGGACTGCGGGGACTCTGGCCCACCCTTAAGAACCTAAGTGGCAGCAATGCTGAGCTGCGTCCGGTCTCTGACTCTGGCTCTCTCCTCCCCACTGTCTTCCCCTTCCTGTCTCCCTGACGTCCGCTCCTGGCCTCTCTCCCTCTCTTCTGTCTGCTCCTGTCCACCTGTCTGTCTCTCTCCGGCCATCACACCCCCGCCCCGCCCCGGGCTGGGCCCAGTGCTGGACAAGGGTCAGGTGATGACTGGTTACTACCGCTGGCTCCAGCGCGCCGGGGGCTTTGTGTGGTTGCAGTCGGTGGCCACCGTGGCTGGGAGCGGGAAGAGCCCCGGGGAGCACCACGTGCTCTGGGTCAGCCACGTGCTCAGGTGAGGGCCGCGCCCGCCCCTCCCGCCACCCGCTCAGGGCCCAGCCACTTGGAGCCCCCTAGAGTCTGCTCAGGGCCCAGCCACTTGGAGCCCCCCAGAGTCTGCTGTCTCTCCCCCCCTCGGGCAGGGGCTCTTCCGGGAGGGTTTCTAGAAAAGGACAAGCCCAGAGGGGTCTGCAGACGTGAAAGGGACAGGGGGACGGTGACAGCAAAGGCCTAGTGGTAGAACGAGAGGTCTCCGTCAGGAGACGGGCTGGCTGGGGCAGGGGGACAACACCTTTGAGGGAGGCAGGAGTAGGTTCACAGCGGCCACAGCCCAGGTTGAGGGTCTGGACTTGACTCTGGAGCACTGGGGAGCCATGGCAAGCTCTTAACCAGGGGAGGGCCACCGAGGCAGCCAGAGGGGGAAGGGCACTCCCAGCAGAGGCACAGGCTCAGAGCAACAGCCTGACCTGTCCCAGGAACGTGGTTGTGCTTGGGGACAGAGTACAAATAAAGTCATGAGAGATAAGGGATGACTGCAGGGCCTTTTCTCTCAGGAGCACTGGGGAGTCACAGAAGGCTTTAGAGCTGGAGAGGGTCACACTCAAAGCTGGGTTTTTGTTTGTTTTTTGAGATGAGGTTTTGCTGGGTTGCCCAGGCTAGATTCAAACTCCTGGGTTTAACGATCCTCCCAAGCAGTTGGGACTACAAGTGTGCACCACCATCCCCGGCTCCAGTCTAGTTTTTAGAAAGATGCCCCTGGCTGTCATGGAGACGGGGGACTGAGGGACAAGACAGGCACTGGGGGACCGGGACCTGGGCATGCCAGACTCTAAGTGGGGAGGAGGGAGGCGGCCACCTCCTGCCCAGATCTCTGGCCTTGCTGGGCCCAGGTGTGGGCCCCTGAGAGGAGCAGCAGGTTTGGAAGGAAGATGTGAGGTCAGATGAGCATGAGGTGCCAAGGGACACCCAGGCAGAGACATCGGGTGGCCACGGGCCATACAGGTCTAGCCTCAGAGAGAGCCAGCCTGGGCTGGAAATCGACTTGCAGTTTGGGGGTGTGGTGACAGGCACGACTGGCAGGGGAGTGTCTACACCCATGGAGGGGCGAGGGACGTCTACACTTACCGCAGACTGGCAGCCCGGGAGGACCCCTGGCCCCCAGCCCCATCTGTCTTGTCCCCAGTCAAGCCGAGGGTGGCCAAACGCCTCTGGACGCCTTCCAGCTCCCAGCCGGCGTGGCCCGAGAGGACGAGCGCAGCCCGGCGCCCGAGCCCACAAGTAAGTCCCAGCTCGCCGGGAAGCTCCGAGGAACCCCTGGGACCCGCGTGATCCGGTCCCAAAGCCACCAGACACATGTGGCCACCTACTTACATTAACATGAAAATTCAAGGCCTTGGTGGCCACATGTGGCCAGCGGCTGCCTCGTGGGACAGTGCAGACATAGACCATTTTCATTACCACAACAGTTAGTTTGATTCTGGAATGTTCTATGGAACAGCACAGGTCTAGACCAGGGGTTCTCAATCCCAGCCCTACTGACATTTAGGGCCAGGTGATTCTTTCTTGTGGGAGCTGTCCTGCGCTCTGTAGGATGTTTAGCCATGAGATGCTAATGGCACCCTCCTCCCAGCTGTGACAACCAAAAAACGTCCCCAGACATTGTCGCCGGGTGTCCCCTGGGGTGCAAAGCGCTCCCACCTGAGAACCACAGTCTGGCCGGCTGAGCACAGCTCCATTCCGCAGATGGGGAGACTGAGGGCTGGGGCCACACGGGGTGCCCTGAGACTCTTCCTCTTGCAGAGCCGGAGCCTCCAGCGGAAGGGAAGCAGGCTGCGCCCCCGGCCAAAACCCAGGCCCCCCAGACCCGGGGCAGACGCACCAAAGTGGAGCCCGGCGCCAGGGAAACGAAAGGCTCAGAGGACAGTGGCGACGAGGAGCCGTCCAGCCACGCGGCGCCCCCGCGGCCCGAGTTCACTTCTGTCATCCGGGCGGGGTCCCTGAAGCAGGACGCCGCGCGGCCGTGGGGCCTGGTGCCTCCCGGGGACCCGCCTCCCGCCCTCCTGCACGCGGGCTTCCTGCCGCCCGTGGTGCGGGGCCTGTGCACGCCGGGCGCCATCCGCTACGGGCCCGCCGAGCTGGGCCTGGTGTACCCGCACCTGCCGCGGCTGGGCGCGGGCGCCGGCCTCCCCGAGGCCCTGTACCCCGGCCTGGGCCTGCCCTTCGCCGGGCCCGCGGGCGCCAGGGCGCAGCGCAAGGGGGACTGAGGACTGGGACCGCCGGGCCCCGCGGGGCGGCGCAGGGGCGCTCGCCCGTCCCCTCCGTGACCATTAAACGCCTGCTCCGTGGGCGGCGCCTCGCTCCGTTTGTGTCCCCCCACCCGCCACCCGTCTCCGCCCGCGCCCTCCCGCATGCCGGGCCGCCCCCAAGCAACACGCACCACAGCATCTGCCCCGAGCAAGGCTCAGCTTTAATGTCCCCTCCTCACTCGTGCGGCGGCCGGCCCGCCTCGTCCGGGCCCTCTGCGGTGGCCGTCCCGTCGTCCTCGGGCACCAGCTCCACGTCCAGCTCGAGCTGGCCCATGTACAGGCCGACGGCGCAGGCCCAGAGCAGGCTGGCGGCCAGCACGGCGCCCACGCCCGCGGCCGCGCCCCCCAGCGTCAGCTGCATGGGGCCCCGCAGCGCCGCCAGGCCCACGGCGTACGAGGCGCCGCCCCACACCACGCACAGGCCGCCCAGCAGGAAGAAGCCTGCGGAGGAGGAGGCGGCCGTCAGGCCCGCGGCGGGTGGCCCAGGGTCCGGTCGGGTCGGGTGGCCCGGGGCCAAGGTCGGGCGTGCGGGCTGGGGCGTGCGGGCTGGGTCGGGTAGGGGCGGCAGGGGCAGGGCCGCATCGGCTGGCCGGCACGCGGGCGGGCTAGGACCTTCACCTCTGCTGAGAATTCCCTCTGGGGCACAGCCCAGCCCAGGGCCACCCACTCGTGTGTGGGGACGCTCAGCAGGGAGCGGGGCGTCTCGGGATGGGGGAAGGATGGGGGTTGCCCTCACTGCTGGGGTGGGAAGCGGGAAGAGGGAGTCCACCCTCACCAGGGCTCTACATGCCCCAGTCGGGTGGGGGGGGGGTCTGCACTCACCATAGGCAGCTTCCCGCCCCATGTCGCTCTGCATGAAGGAGATGACGCCGATGCCCGATGCCAGGAGGCCATTGCGGAACCAGGAAAGGAAGGCTGGAAGGAGGGGGAGATGGGAGCATCAACGTCACCCCAAAACCTGCCCCCCTCAGCCCAAAGTATGAAACTGAGGGCCCCCCTGTTCCTCCCTCCACCCCAGCGAGGCCCAAGGCAAACCCGCCCCAAATCCTCATTTCTCCCAGAAAGCCCGCCACCGAACCCCATGCCCTTGTGTCCTCTCCCCCAAACTCTGGAACACCAGAGATTCAAGACGCTGTCTGCAGATTCTGGAGGACACCCTAGAACCAAAGTCGCAGAACCTCAGTCTGAGGACAGGACATGCCAGGGGGTCACTTGGTCCACCCTCCTCGATGTGCATCCCGAACGCCTGCCCTCTCACTTCTTTTTCGCAACTCGGGACAAACTGCTTCCCCAATCCGGCCTCTCTCCAGCCTCCCCCTTCACTTCCCTTCAAATGCCACCACCTCCTAGCGAGCATGCCTGTAGGTCCCATCCAGGTCCGCCCGCATGCAACTTGCGGTGCCCAGGTCCCGGCATCCTCGCCACGCCCCAGCCCTCCGCACCCTACCTAGGCGCCGGGTCGGTTCCAACCTGTACCTGCGCCCGTAGGAGGCTCCGCCCCCTGCAGCCTAGATCACCTCCCCTCCAATCAGCCAAGAGCTTTCCTGCTGTTGGTTGTCCCCTGCTCCAATCCGGGACGTCCCTCTCCTGCGGAGATCCCCATCGCGCCCTACGCGGAGTGGGCGCCCCTGCGGTCCGCGCGGACCCCTCTTGCCGCACCCCCCACT
Source organism: Microcebus murinus (assembly GCF_040939455.1). Taxonomy (NCBI): domain Eukaryota; kingdom Metazoa; phylum Chordata; class Mammalia; order Primates; family Cheirogaleidae; genus Microcebus; species Microcebus murinus. Next base: position 65,696,970 of record NC_134119.1, read on the forward strand.
CAGCGTTCTCCGGAAGCCTGTGTCACGCAGGCGGGGGCAGCCGTGCGAGGGCGCCTCTCCCGGCCGCACCGCCCCTCCCCACCGCGCCCCGGAACCCGGACTCGCCGCCCCCCGCGAGCCCTTCCCGGCGCTCGCACGCAAGCGGGTCCCGCAGCGGAGCCCGGGCCCGCGTCCCGCAGCAGGCCGGGCCGCGTCGCCCACGCACGCGCCGGCTGCTCGGCTCTCGGGACGCCGCTCGCGGACAGACCCCGGCGCTGACACGGACCTGTCTCGTGTGCCTTCCGCAGGAGCCAAGCGTCCGCGCGATCGAGCTCGGACACCGGGGGCGGCGAAGCCCCGGCGCGGAGGCCCTGGCCGGGGGCGAAGGACCCCCGGGCGCCCCCGCTCCGGGGCCGCTGGGGCGGCAGCAGCGACCTCCGGAAGCGGAGACGGGCCAGGCGGGCGACCCGAGCCCACCACCAGCCGCCTCCCATGGTTCGCACTACGGCCGCCGCGCGCCGTACCGCCCCACGAGCCGCCCGTAGGCTCCAGCTCACGTCACTCAGGATGACCGGACTGGCCATTGGTTTGGCACCTGCCACTCATAGCCGGCGTGCACTGTCTATTGGTCACAATGGTAGTAATTCCCTCCTCTGTCATCTATGCCGGTAGTGCGCGTCCCTCTTTGATTTTGCCATTGGACTACGAATCCCAGCGTTCATTGTGCCCGGGGAAGGCCGGTCTTCTCAAGTCGTGGGCGAGATGTCTGCTGGGACTTGTAGTTTTTATGAATAACTTTAAGTCCAATGGCCAGAGAAAACAAAACTTGGGATGCTTAATTTAGACCCTTTGCAAAATCTGGTCTACAGAGATTGGAGCTCAGAGCCGAGAGTAAAAATCACCAGAAATCTCACCAATGAGTGATTACTCCTAATTTTTTGTTGTTTTCTTGTCTTTTTTCTATGCAGATGTAAAATAAGATGCCATTTGACAAATTAATTTTTTCCACATAACAATATATTGCGTGGCCGGGCGCGGTGGCTCACGCCTGTAATCCTAGCACTCTGGGAGGCCAAGGCGGGAGGATCACTCAAGGTCAGGAGTTCAAAACCAGCCTGAGCAAAAGCCAGACCTCATCTCTACTAAAAATAGAAAGAAATTAATTGGCCAACTAAAAATATATAGAAAAAAACAAAATATATTGTGAATATTAACCCATGGCATTGAGAATATTTTTTCATGGCATTTCTTTAATTTTAAAAATATTATTTATGTTGAACATGGTACTAAATGCAGGGTCTAATGAAAAATAATTCCTAGCCAAGCACAGTGGCTCATGCCTGTAATCTTAACACTGGGAGGCCAAGCCAGGAGGATTGCTTGAGGCCAGGAGTTGGAGAACAGCCTGAGCAACAGAGAGACCCCCATCTCTACTAAAAATACAAAAATTTAGCCGGGCATGGTGGCGCACCCCAGTAGTCCCAGCTACTCGGGAGACTGAGTCGGGAGGATGGCTTGAGCCCAGGAGTTTGAGGTTGCTGTGAGCTAGGCTGACACCAAGGCACTCTAGCCCAGGCCACACACAGAGTGAGGCTCTGTCTCAAAAAAACAATACAAAATAGAAATAGACCATTTCATATAAAAGACTTGAACATCCGTGGATTTGGGCATCAGCTAGAGGCCTGGAACCAATGCCCCCTACACACGCACACACGCACAGATACAGAGACACCGACATAGGTATGTGTAGACGTAGATGATCTCGATACACGTGTATAGGGACACAGAGTAACACATGTATGTATGTATCTGGATTGAGATCTATCTGTATCTACTTGTCTATGTGGCTCTCTGCAGCTACGTATATATCTCATTGGCTCCAGCTCTCTGCGGAACCCTAACACAGTCGCTGTGTTTCTCCAGGTACTAACCCAGCAGCCAAAGCTGTGGCCAGTTCTTTTTTGTTTGTTTTGGGTCACCCAGGAATGTGTGCCACAATTGTTACTGGTGAGTATTTTACCTAGCAATAAAATCTTCTGGATGCCTTTTTTTTTTTTTTTTTTGAGACAGAGTCTCTCTTTGTTGCCCAGGCTAGAGTGAGTGCCGTGGAGTCAGCCTAGCTCACAGCAACCTCAAACTCCTGGGCTCAAGCGATCCTCCTGCCTCAGCCTCCCAAGTAGCTGGGACTACAGGCATGCGCCACCATGCCTGGCTAATTTTTTCTATATATTTTTAGTTGGCCAATTAATTTCTTTCTATTTGTAGTAGAGACGGGGTCTCGCTCTTGCTCAGGCTGGTTTCGAACTCCTGACCTCGAGCGATCCTCCCGTCTCGGCCTCCCAGAGTGCTAGGATTACAGGCGTGAGCCACCGCGCCCGGCCTGTGGCCAGTCCTTGATCTCAGTCCCTTACACTGTCGTTTTGATCGAATGACCAGCCACACTTTGCAGCCAAACCTTACCGTGGGCACCCCCGAGGGCCACTCGCGGACACCGCCCCTGGGCTCCGAGACGCGGGGCCACCGGAGTCGGGGCCGTGCAGGGGATGCGTGGGAGAAAGTGGCTGGGAGCGGAGGAACGGGAAGGCCGGGGGGGGGGGGGGGGGGGGGGGCTGGCGGGGAGGGACAGCCCCGCGACCGGAGAGGAGCTTCCCGAGGCCGCTGAGTCCCGGCCGACTCGGTTGACATGAGCGCCGCCTCCTGGCCACACGGCGAAATTGCAGTCCCCGTCCCTTTGACGCGAGGCTGCGCACGTGACTCGAGTGAGCCCCCCAAACGGAGCAGAAGCGAAGGCCGCTAGATCGCAGTGAGAGCTGTCGGCGCTTCTCCACCGGGTGTCTGTCCCGCCACCTGTCGGGACATTCCAGGGGACAAGCCTCAGTGCATCGGGTCCCCCGTGGCTATGATTAGCAGAACTCTCTGCTGACCTGGAAATAAGAACCAAACTCTCTGGCTAATTCAAGCCACCGCGATGTGACAGTCCGAGTTTCTGCAACATTAACCTCACCTGCTCTTCCTGATACAATTAATTGATGGGCTCCACATTTAAAAAAATTGTTCTGTAGTATTGTGAAGAGCTCCTTGCCAGGCTCACGACGTGGGACACACTGCTGACGGGAAAAAGCAGCTCATGTTCCCTGGGTGGGTCTTTGTAAATATCTGGGTCGCTTGACACCAGCAAAATGATCATGTGGATATTATGTCATCGTTGTGTCTCATCTCTGGGCAGAGGCTTGTTGAAGGCCAAGGGGCGATCCAGGGATTGTCAGCAAAATGACTTCTAAAAGGCATCCAAGGCTGGGCGTGGTGGCTCACGCCTGTAATCCTAGCACTCTGGGAGGCCGAGGGGGGCGGATTGCTTGAGGTCTGGAGTTCAAAACCAGCCTGAGCAAGAGCGAGACCCTGTCTCTATTATAAATAGAAAGAAATTAATTGGCCAAGTAAAATATATATAGAAAAAATTAGCCGGGCATGGTGGCGCATGCCTGTAGTCCCAGCTACTCGGGAGGCTGAGGCAAGAGGATCACTTGAGCCCAGGAGTTTGAGGTTGCTGTGAGCTAGGCTGACTCCACGGCACTCACTCTAGCCTGGGCAACAAAGCAAGACTCTGTCTCAAAAAAAAGAGGGCGACTTCTGGGGCGCCCCTCTCTTTGGACCCCAGAACCTCGTCCACGAGTAAAAATTTAAAGAAAAAAAAAGGGCATCCAGAAGACTTTATTGCTAGGTGTGAAATACCCACCAGTGACAATTGTGGCACACATTCCTGGGTGACCACAAAGGACATCAGTAAATTGCAACCAATCCATTAGAGCCTTCACTGCCCACATCCCCCGAATCAGCTGAAAGAGCAGGATGATGGATTGAACGGTGGACCCCCAAATATCTGGCCACATCCTCAGCCCTGGAAGCTGTGAATGGGCTGTACTTGGGAGCAGGGGCTTTGCAGGTTCATTAATTTAAGGATCTCGAGATGAAATTATCCTTGTGCGGGCCCTAAATCCAGTGACTAAGTATCTTTTTTTCTTGAGACTTTGGACACAGAGTCTCACTCTGTTGCCCAGGCTAGAGTGCTGTGGCATCAGCCTAGCTCACAGCAACCTCAAACTTCTAGGCACAAGCAATCCTCCTGCCTCAGCCTCCCGAGTAGCTGGGACTACAGGCATGCGCCACCATGCCCGGCTAATTTTTTCTATATATTTTTAGTTGGCCAATTAATTTCTTTCTATTTATAGTAGAGACAGGGTCTTGCTCTTGCTCAGGCTGGTCTCGAACCCCTGACCTTGAGTGATCCTCCTGCCTTGGCCTCCCAAAGTACTAGGATTACAGGCGTGAGCCACTGCACTAGGCCTAGTGACTAAGTATCTTTATAAGACACAGAAGTGGCAGACACAGAGAAGGGTGTGAAGACGGAGGTGGAGAATGGAGCCATGCAGCCACCAGCCCAGGGGGGCCAGGCAGCTGTCAGAAACTTGGAGGGACAGGGAAGGACCCTCCTCTAGAGCCTTTGGAGGGAGCGTGGCCCTGCCCACACCTTGATGTCAGACTTCCGGCCTCCAGAATACATTTCTGTTGTTTGAAGCCACCCCATTTGTGGTTATTTGTTATGTTACAGCAGCCCCAAGAAAGCCGATAGGAACGGAAGGCCAAAGTGGAATTTGGAGAAATCAGTCTCTGAAGTTCTGGAAGAATCGGGGCTGGGGGCTGCTCTGCAGGAAGGAAGGATTTCCCCTGAGCCAGCAGACCTGGGAGGTGTCGCCTGAGGCAGAGTATTCAAATGTGCTGTGAAACGAAGACACGGCATTTGGGCAGAGAAGTGGCCATTCCTCAGGCAGGAGGCTCATGCCCAACTTGGAGACCAGCTGTACTTCAGGATCATGGTGGCAGACCCAGATCAAGCCCCTCTGGTTTACAACAAAGTTAACCTTCGTGATCCCAGCAGTATTGAAACATATTTTTTAAATAGATAGTCATTCTTTCCTGGTCAATCGCTAATAAAAAAAAAAGAAAAGAAATAAAAAGAAAAATTAAAAAAATATATATATAGTAGGCCAGGCACAGTGGCTCACATCTGGAATGCCAGCACTTTGGGAGGCCAAGGCAGGAAGATCACTTGAGGCCAGGAGTTCAAGACCAGCCTGAGCAAAACTGAGACCCCATCTTTACAAAAAACTTAAAAATTAGCCAGTGTACTCCCCTGCTACTTAGGAGGGTAGAATGGTGCAGCCACTGTGGAAAACAGTCTGGCAGTTTCTTCAAAAGTTAAGCCATTCAGCTATAAAAAGGAAAGAAGCTCTGATACATGCTACAGTGTGTCGGATTTACCTTAAAATATGATGCTAGTAAAAGAAGCCAGGTACAAAGAGGCCACGTATTATTCGATTCCACTTATATGAAATGTCCAGAATAGACAAAGCCACAGAGAGAGAAGGCAGGTTAGTGGTTGCCAGGTGATGGGGAGAGGAAGGAATAAGAAGTGACTGCTTCATGGGTACGGAGTTTCCTTCTTGTGCCGTGAAAATGTCCTGGAACTAGATATAGGTGATGGTTGCACGACATTGTGAATGTACTAAGTGCCACTGAATTGTTCGTTTTACAAAGGTTAATTTTATGTTGTGTGAATTTCAACCCAATTAAAAAATATATAAAATGTTGGCAAGGATTAGAAGCAATTGGAACCCTGGTGAGAATGTAAAATGGTATAACCAATTTGGAAAACAGTTTGACAGTTTCTTATAAAACTAAACACACACCTGCCTTATAGCTGGCAACCTCACTCCTACGTTTGTACTCATAAATTAAAATCGGTGTTCAAGGCCAGGCGCGTTGGGTCACGCCTGTAATCCTAGCACTCTGGGAGGCCGAGGCGGGCGGATTGCTCGAGGTCAGGAGTTCGAAACCAGCCTGATCGAGATCCCCCCCCCTACTAAAAATAGAGAAAAATAGAAAAGAAATTCATTGATCAACTAAAAATATATATAGAAAAAATTAGCCAGGCATGGTGGCGCATGCCTGTAGTCCCAGCTACTCGGGAGGCCGAGGCAGGAGGATCGCTTGAGCCCAGGAGTTTGAGGTTGCTGTGAGCTAGGCTGACGCCACGGCACTCACTCTAGCCTGGGCAACAAAGTGAGACTCTGTCTCCAAAAAAATAAAAATAAATAAAATCAGTGTTCAAACAGAGACCTACATGCAAATGGTTTTGGGGTTTTTGTTGTTGTTGTTTGAGACAGAGCGAAGGAGTGGCGGGATGGCCACACAGCTACCTGCATGGCAAGGCAGACACAGCAAGACGTTAACAACTGTAGGAACTGAGCAGTGGTCAGGCGGCACCCCAGGACCCGGACTGTTGGTCCCAGTGTGCAGGTGACCTTTGGCAGTGGAAAGTTCTCGACACAGCTCCTGGCCCCACTCTCCAGCTGATGCCACCCCTCAGCCTCTGTATTTTCCTCCAGCCGTGATGCTTCCTTGGGCTCCACCTGCTTCCTGCGTGACATCGTCCGCCCCTGCCGTTTCAGTGGCCAACTCCATGGAGGGGCCTCCCGCAGCCTCCAGCCCGGAGCTCCGGTGCACAGCTGTACTCGGCCCTTCCCAGAACGCCCCCCACCCCGTGCACCCCCTGCCAGCTGCCTCAGACACCCTCGCTGTCCCCGGCCACACTAACCCGGTTACCAAGTCCTATCTCCTTATGCCCCGAGTCTCTAAGCCATCCGCTCGCAGCCCCCCCACTGCCTGGGCTCCAGTCGCCCATTATCCCACCAGGTTCCCTGGCTCCTCATTTCCTATTACCTGGCCAGAAGGAAGGTTCTGGACTCCAAGTGTGATGACCTTCAAGCTCTTCCCTCCCCATATCCCTAATGCAGCCTCTGAGGCTCTCCAGGACGTGCCAAACTCCCCAAGTCCAGGTGATGTCTTCCTTCCTCTCGAAGGAAGACATCCTGTCTGCCTTGCCCAGACAGCCAGTCACCCCGACTGTACCCCAGTGCTGGCCAGAGTCATGCAAGCCCCAAGCTCTGCAATGAAACCATGGCGGTGCCCTCCCAGCTCAGCCCCTGGACGGTGGGTCTTTGATTAAGTCTAAGAACCCATCGTGAGATTTCTATTCCCCTTCCAGGCAGGGAAGGGCTCACAATCTAATCCTGGCCAAGGAGAGCTAAAGAAACATCTGCTGAGAAGGGATTCTGGGAAGTATTTCCTTGCTAGTAAAAAGATACAGGCAGAGAACCATTTCCTTCCTGGTTCCATGCCTGGTGAGGGAAGGTCAAGGTGGAAGATGCTCAGGACTGGTGGAATGCAAAGAGGGCTTGAGCTCGGGGGGACTCTTCCCAACTCTACCAGCCTAGCAACTGCCCCACGGCATTGTTTCATGAGACAATGGATTCCTGCCTGTTTGAGCCAGTTGAGTTGGAGTTTTATATTGTAGGTGAAATCATCCTTACTCACGGCATTGTTTCATGAGACAATGGATTCCTGCCTGTTTGAGCCAGTTGAGTTGGAGTTTTATATTATAGGTGAAATCATCCTTACTCAATAGAAGTGAGTTGGAAGAAATTCAGAGACAGAACTCTTAATTTTTGACATAAACCTAGAATTTACCTGCTTAGACCAGCAACCAGTGCATGGCAACGAGATCCCTTCTCTGAGGATTACGTGGGGTTGCCAGTTAAAAGGCAACACGGCCCTGCGAAGCTCCGAAGCTCCGTGTCCTAATCCTCTCGAATTCCCTAATCTCGTGAATATGTAATTGACATGGCAAAGGGAACTTTGAAGACACAACCAGCCTGGATTACCCAGGTGGCCCAACCTAAGCACACAGACCCTTAGACGTGAACCTTTCCCAGTCGTGGCCACAGAGAAGTGACGTTGCCAGCTTTGAAGATGAAAGAAGAGGCCGTGAGCCAAGGAATGCTGGTGGCCTCTGCAAGCTGGAAGCCACAAGGAAATGGATTCTCCCTGTTCTAAGAAGAAACGTGGTCTCGGCAACAGCTTGCTATCAGCCCAGTAGGACCCGTGTCACCGTTCTGACCCCCAGAACCGTTGATAAGATTTGTGTTGTTTTAAGCCATTTGAATTTGATAATGTGTACAGCAGCCCTGGAAAAGGCACACAGGCCACTTGAACAGAGGCCAAAATCCGCCCAGGGGAGACGTGCCCACCTGCATGGCCCGGCCGGACACCACTTCCTCAGGGAAGACCGGATAAGCCCCTCCCATCCGTGGAAGCCAGCCTCGGTGTCCCGTTTGTGTTCACCACTGGCCTTTCTTCCTAAGCTCCTTGGGGGCCTGTGTGGGTCACCCCTGGATCCCAAATGCTGAGACTGGCCAAAGTGGCAGCTCAGGAACCTCGGGGTGCAGTCGTTGGCAGATGATCTGCAGCCAATCACTGAGGAAAGTGTAGGCTGTCTGGACACACAAACTGTCCCACCGTGTCCCCTCGCCAATCACTGAGAGAACAAGTCCAGGCTTCACCTGGCTTCCTCCCCACACCCCCTTGTTAATTCCCAGGCAAGGGACGGTCTGGGCCACTAGGAGAGACTAGACTCACAGGCTTTTTAAAATAACTGCATCCTTTAATGGCAGTAATACAATTATTGGATTAAGAGACCACAGGAGAAAAGGCAGGTGACGTTTCTGGAAGACAGGTATGGAGTACAAAAAGGGGGATGGAATAGAGTCATGCGACGATCATTGTAAAAATACAGTACGTTATATACATATTTGCACCATCAACTTTCAACTCTGAAATAGTATTTACACTTTTGTTACAATCCTGGTTAGAGAACAATTTTTCTTTAAAAGCTCGGCCTGATGGCAAATGAAAATTTCGGGTGAATTCATAGTCCCATGAGGTTCTTAGGCTGAATATTCCATTGAGGAGGGTTCCAGCTTCTATTTCATCCACAGATTTCGGTTTTAAAAAATATTTAATTTTTCTTTTACAAAAGAAAGTTCTCAAAAGGAGAAAGAAAAAAAAAAAAAACAAACAAACACTGCCACACTGCGTATTCTTACTTATTGTGCAAACACCAGGGCCGCAGCCTCCGCTGCGGGGCCAACTCTGGTGGCTGCAGACAAATCTCACTAATGATTGGTTAAAAAACAAAACAAAAAGGACAAAAAGACAAACCAACCAACCTGATCAGGGCGCTGAGCCCGGGCTGTCTGGCCCTGCCTTACCTGCCCTGCCTCTGGGCCCCAAACTCATGAGTTTTTCATTTTTTTCTCTTTTTGGGGTGGGGGTGGGGATGGTATAGGAGCCTTGTTCACCTCCTGGCGAAAGGAGGTGGGAGGGGGAGTCCTTTAACTGGTGACCAGGTGGCCTCGTCGTCAGCAAGGAGGAGACCCAGGCCTTCAGCCAGCAGCAGGACCAGGAGTGACGGCAGGAGACGGACACACAAGTAAACAGGCTTCTGGGGCCGTGCAAGGGACCCAGTTCCCTGGGCCGGTCTCCCCAGGCCACGTCCACGGCTGACCGTCAGCTGGGCTCTGTGGGTGAGGCTGGACCTCGGCCGGCGGGAGAGGGGCGGGGGCGGGAGGGGCCGGTGCAGATGTCTCCACTGTCTCGGCTCAGCCGGACGAGGGGAGGACACAGCCCTCGGTCCCTCCTTCCCCCAACGGGGTCCTGGCCTCTCTCCTGGAAAGGGCCAAGCGCGCCCGCCCCTCTCCTGCCCTGGCCACAGGCGCCCACCCTCCCCTCAGGCTCCCTTCCGGAAGTGCCCATACACCCAACACCGCGACGTGCCTCTGAACCCCTGCGCCAGTTGGCTCGGGAGAGGAAACCAAACACACGGCTACCTTGTGCCCTACACGCGACGCAGCTTAAGGAGGCGCAGAGAAGCGGGAAGAGAAGCGACACTTGGCTACAGAGCTGTTCCAGGGCTCCCTGCCTCGCGGCCCGCCTCGCGGCCTGGCAGGGCGGCCACACTCGGATCCTTGAGCTGTCTCCAGGGCCGGGCCGGCAGTGCGCACGCCGGGCGCTGCGGCCTCTGAGGGCCAGGCAGAGCCGGCACGGGGGAGGACGCAGCCGTGACAGGGCAGGGGGGTAATACTGACAGAGGCGCTACTCCGGGGGCTGCTCCTGCACGCAGCTGTTCCGGAGCCACCACCTCGAGCTGGCCCCGCCGCCTCCAGGTCCGTCTCACCCCGGAGTCTGCGCGGGCTGGAGGCTGGAGGGCGTTGGGTTTCGGGACGACTCGGGATGGAGAGCGGCAGGGAGGGCCGCGTGCCAGTCCAGGCAGACAGAGCAGGCGAGGGCCGCCAGCTGCCCGGGATCGCCCAGGGCTCTTCTTTCTTTGATTCGTTTTCACTTTCGGCATCTCCTAAAGTGGGTTGTCACAGCCTGTGCTGAAGAGACGGGGACGGTGCGTCCTAAGGTTCTAGAAATAAATACCTGGGCCTGCTTCCACTCGGGCCCTGCCGTGGCGGGACCCCATGTCCCCGTGCCCAGTGGCACAGGGCGAGTAGCATTCGGTGCCTTCTCAGACGCCTGCTGTTCCCTTTGTCCTGGGGAGGGGCCAAGTGTTGCCCAGAGAAGCCATGGGGCCCCGGACTCGGAGGGCCCCGGCCCAGCAGCGCCCACCGGGGCCGAGGCCCGAGCACTCGCAACTATTCATGGGCACAAGCTGGTTTTCTTGGTGGGAGCTGGGCGCCCCACAGCACTGACCAGAACTGAAGATGGTTATATACAATTTATAAGTCTCAAAGAAAGTACTACTCAAAAAAAAAAAAAAAAAAAAAAAAAAAGACAGAAAAAGAAAAGAAAGGAAAAGAAAAGACAAAGAAAGAAAAAGGAAGAGGGGAAAAAAGAAAAAAAGAATGAACACCCAGAGTCCCCCGCCACCCCCAGGCTCCCAACTCCGGCCGCTGCCCACACACGTCACCCTGGGCGGGGAGGGTGGCGGGAATGCTGGCCCTGGCGTAACACTACTGGCAAAAGGGGGAGGCAGTGGGGTCGAAGCCTTTAAAAACATCTTTCAGGGACCCTGCGTCCTGCTCGCCCTCGCGGGCCGGGCTGTTGCCAGCAAATGGGCTTCCCGTGCCCGTCTTGGGCGCCTGCTTCACCGTCCCAAAGAGGGTGGTGGGCACAGGCAAGTTGTGCACCCCGGGCTGGGGTGGGGCGCCCTCCGGCGGCGGGGTCACCGTGGTGGCAGCGGAGGCTGCGGCAGCCTTGGGCCGGGGCCGGTTGTAACTGTTGTATCTGTCCGTGGCGGCGGCCGCGGCCCCGTCTGCACCGGCCTTCGCAGTCTCTGGCTGTTCCAGGGCAGACTTGCGGACGAAAGGGGGCTCCTTGGCCTTGGAGGCCAAGCTCTTGCCGTTGCCCTCGGGGCACTTGGGCGGCGCGCCCGCGTCGGCAGCCGGCTCTGCCGCTTTGCCGCCCGTGTTGGGAGTCCTCGGGTCGTACAGGCTGATGCCACTCAGCACGCTGCTCTGCCCGCTCCCGCTTCCCTGGCCCAGCCCACCGGCTGCCAGCACACGAGGGTCGTAGGGAGCTGTGGCCGGTGGGGACGAGTCCCTGCTGGGGCTGCGGGCTGGAGACGGCACTTCTGTGGGGCCGGGCTTGGCGGCCCGGGAGGAGGCCGAGGAGTCTGCTGGTTTCTGCAGCCGAGGGTCGGTGGGGGGTTTCCGCACCCGGGGGTCACTGGGCTTGTCACTTGAGCCGGGGGCCGCGGAGGGGCCTGTGGCGTTGACAGTCTTGAGGATTCGAGAGAGGAGTTCAAAGTCGGGGAGGTTGGAGCCGGACGTGCCGGGGTCTGTGGAAGTGCCGGGGCGCTGCCGGGCGTTGGGGGGCCCCGCGGTGGAGGAGCGGTGCAGCCTGGGGTCCAGGGCAGGCATGGACTGCAGGGCGGCGGGCACCGGGGGTGCCGCGTCCTGCTTGGGGATGGGCAGGGGGATCAGGTCCTCGGGGTTCCAGAGCACGGTGCGGGCAAAGCTCGGCTTGCTCAGGGTCACGTCCTTCTTGATGTGGCTGAACTGCTGCAGCTGTGATCTCGGGTCCCGCAGCGGGTGCCCGGGGAGGGGGTCCAGGGGAATGTTCACGGCCTTCTCCCGCAGGGCCCGCTCTCCCTCCTCCTCTTCTGTGGGGGACGGCCCGGGCGCCTTGCAGCTGCCAGGGCCCGCGGGGCTGGAATGGAGGCTGCCCTCAGGCTTGGCAGCGGGCAGGGCGCGAGCCAGCCGAGGGTCCGAGGGCCCCGAGTCCCCTGGGCCCGGCCCTCCAGAAGCCTCGGCGTGGCGGGAGAGTCTGGGGTCCCGGCTGAGGCGAGGGTCAGCCAGCCGGCCTCCTGTGGGGTGTCCCTTATGGAGGCGGGGGTCCCCCAGCCCACTGCTGCTCAGCTCCCCGACTGAAGCCTGGGGTCGGCTAGACGTCTGCTGCCTCAGGGTCTTAAGGATGGAGGTGACACTGCTCCCACCCTCGTCCTCATCACTGGAGTACCAGTTTCCGGTGTCACCTGAGAAAGAACAGAACGGGGAAGGGGTGAGCGGCCACCACATTCACCATCGGCCTTCTCTGACCCCAAAGCAGCCCACTGGGTGACAGACTCCTCTGCTCTTACCTCTGCGAGCCCCAGAGCCCTCTCCCGGGACCCCTCCCGCAGCGGGCTGCCGAGGGAGCGGGCTCCGCAGGCCAGGGGCGGATGTCTACGGAGCTTTCCTGCTTGCCGGCACTGTGCTAAGTGGTTTGTTTTATTTAAATAACTCACAACCACCCAGGATGCAGTGTTACTATCATGGCCATTTCACAGATGAGAAAACAGAGGCACAGTGCCCTCCCACTGGGGGCAAGGCCAGGACGGCACTCGGGCCCCAGGCTCTGCTGCCCACCCCTCCCCTCCGGCTGGTTCAGCCCCCAGCATGGCAAATCCGGCTCCAGGGACCTCTTTCTGGAGGTCCTGGCAGCAGCCACTGCTGACTCGGCTCTCACTGGGCTGGGAGCTCACAGACATTTGCCTCTAGGCCACTCACAGTGTCCCCCCTGGTCCCAGGGAAGGGCACGTGCTGACAAACTGTATCACCAGCTGATAAGAAGCGGAGCCAGGGGAAGACTCAGAACCTGGCCTCGGCACCACCTCCCCGGCAGGGGAGATGTGAACCACCAGCCCGGGGCCCCTCCTGCTGTCCCCACTGGCTCCCGGGTTCCTGTCAGGGCCACCCGTGGCCTCTGGCTTCCGGATCTAGACAGCACTTGTCCATTTTACCCTGGGGTGGACGCCACCAGCTCGACCACACAGCACGAGACCTGGTGGCTGTCTGTGACTGTAGTTATTACTGGTTTATTTCAACGACCAGCTCTTATCTGCCGGCGCCCAAGCGCGCGGTCGGGGATGGGGCTGTGAGGTCTCCCTAAAGCCTCGTCGGGAAGGGCGCGGGCACTCTATCCCGCCGGCCGCCGTCTCCTCCGGGCCCAGCCCGCCGTCCTTCTCCACGGGACCAGGTTCCCTCCCAAACCCCAAGACACAGAGGGCAGCCCTGACTTCCACTTTCTTCAGGGATATGCAGCAGCCCCAGCCTGGCTTCACTGTCCTGGACAGGGGTCCTCCCTGGCCACAGGCTCCTTCCCAACAGGACACCCGACCTAGGCATGCCCCACCTCTCCCCTGCACAGCGGCCCGGGGGGCCTGCGCCCCTGCCCCTGGGAGGACACATGCCTTCCTCATTCTCCCGGTCCTGCTTGCTGCTCTCAGCCAGCCTCCTCGCTCTCTCCTCCTCCTCCTGCTGCTTCTGCTGGATCCTCAGGTACAGGGCCCTCTGGGCCGAGGGCAGGAAGTCGGGGACACCGGCGCCCGGCTTCGGCCGGCCTGGGGGCCCTCCCTCAGGGAAGCTGTCGGGCTCCAGAGGGTGCTCGGGGAAGAGGTGCTCCCCAGGCTCCCCCGGCAGCTCTTCGTAGTGCCCGTAGTCCTCTGTGGCAGGGAAGAACCGAGGGTTCGTGTCGGGAAGGGCCTCCAGGTGCCAGCTCCAACCCCCCTGCCCTTCGCTGCAAGACCCAACCCCTGATGGCGCCGGCGACACGCACGGGCTGACAGCCCGGCCGCGGGCACGGGGCAGCTCGCCAGGACTCCCACCTATGATGCCACCGTGAAGAATGAGGGTCACAGAGAGGGTTTCATGACACGCGCGAATGCTCATGAGGTGGAAACAGGATGGAACACTGTATGTATTTTGTGAAACTCGCAGACAAGGCTTTGAAAAGACAGACAGAAAACAGTCTCTCTGGAAAGGGGACTCTGGAGGGACAGGCCGGTGAACTTGCACTTTCTACTCCACATACTTCTAATTATTTGCTATGAGCACGAGTCTCATGGTTTCTTTTTAACAATCAATAAAGAAAAACAGCGCTCCTCACAGTGAGCCCATGGTGTGAGCTCAGCCACGTCCAACGACAAAAGCCAGAGAAAGAAAAGAACGAAATGCACCAAAACGCTGCTCTGGCCACACGTCACCCCAGACGCCGGTGGGTGGAGGCCTCTCCTCCACAGGGTCCTGAACTCTGCCAAGTGTCCCTAAGCAGCTGCCACATCAAGGGGGCACCTCGGGAAGCAGGGGACGGAGGGGCGCAGGGCGGCACCCGGCACCAGCCGCCTCACCCCAGACCCAGCCAGCACCGGAGCCTCGAGCGGCGACAGCAGCACAGGCTCGGAGCGTGGGGATGCGGCAGGCAGGTGGCGAGGGCAGACTGAGCGTCAGTCCCGGATACGCTGTTGGTGTGAATGACACGAGTGTGGCACAGGGCAAGTCACCAGGACGGGGAACGTCTAGAGTCGGGGCTGCCCCACAGCAATGCTCTGCAAGACAGACGTGCTCCAGATCTGCACGGCCGTAGGGCCACACTATCCTCCTGCGGCTGCGGAGCACCTGAAATGTGGCGAGTGCGACCAACTGTAGCTATCATTTAATTTATATTAATTTAAGTCTATAGAATTAAAAAACATTAATTTTGTCAATGTTTCACATGCAAAAAATATATAAAGCAAAAAGTCGCTTTCTGCTAGCACCTGTACTCTATCGTGTGAACCTGACGCGCCAGCCTGCCACACTTCTGCTTGGACCTGGGGACACCCAGTGACCAAGACAGTCAAAGTTCCTCCTTCACAGAACGAACAGTCTGTGAATATACTAAAAGCCACTAGGTAGGACAGGCGCAGTGGCTCACGCCTGCAATCCCAGCACTCTGGGAGGCTGAGATGGGAGGACTGCTCGAGGCCAGCAGTTCAAGACCAACCTGGCCAACATAGTAAGATGTTGTCTCTACAAAAAATAAACCACCACTAACTGCACACTTTTAGAGGGCAGATTTTATGGGAATTAAAATTTTATGGGAATTTTGGAAGTACTTTTATGGAGCAAAAAATTAAAAGTAAATAATAAATTTTAAAAAATTTTAAATAAAAAATAAAAATAAAATTTTATGGGAATTAAAATGGAGACAGCCTGACTTTGCTTCCCCTCCCTGCCCCTGCAGAGCCTTCTCCATACACACGTGTTAAAGGTGAGGGCCAGGGAACCCCAGCACCCTCTCTCGGACGCCTGCTTTGCTCACTCGAGAATTCAGACGCATCTCTCTAAAGCCCCGGCTCTCGCCCAGACACCTGCTCTCACAGCTCCACACGCCACCTACACACACCCCAACCCCCCAAAAAGGGGCATCTCACACTTAACGTGGCTGAAGCAAAGCGCTGCCACCCGCCCGACCAGGCTCTCCGTGGGCCCTGCTGCGTTAGGAACAACGCGGGCGCCCCCGAGGGACCCGCACACACCAACCCCATCCTCGCTGCCGCTCCTGCCCGCCCTGCAGAGCACACACAGGCGCATGTTGGCCCATGGGGCCGCGTCTGAACCTTGAAGCTTTGCCCTGCTACCTGCTACTCCAGCCACCTCAGGACTGCCACCCT
Organism: Microcebus murinus; assembly: GCF_040939455.1. Taxonomy (NCBI): domain Eukaryota; kingdom Metazoa; phylum Chordata; class Mammalia; order Primates; family Cheirogaleidae; genus Microcebus; species Microcebus murinus. The sequence goes on from NC_134119.1 coordinate 65,712,823, forward strand.
GTTCACCTCTGCCCAGGTCAACCTCATGGCAGCCCGAAAGCATCTCCATTCTACCCTGGCCCCAGCACACCCCAACATTCTTCACAGCGACGAGGCCACCCCTTGCCAACCGACAGCCCCCTGTGCTGGGACCCCTCCCCTCGGCCTGCGTAGACCTGGGGTGCGCGGCTGCCCCGACTCCCGCAATCACAAGTCAAGTTGCGCTTCTCAGAGAGGCTTCTGTGACTGTCCCACAGAGGCACTGCGCCTGCCCCACCACGACCCCCTCCTCACAAGTTTGCCATCTCCCTCCCTCCGCTGCAGCGCAGCTGACACAGGAGCGGTGGCCTCGAGCACTGAGCCCAGGCAGCGGGCACATCCCCGCTGTGCGGGTTGCCCGAGGCACTGCAGGGGGCATCGGACCCCCTGCCATCTAGGACAGCACCAGCACACAAGCAAAAGAAGGAAAATGGCCAGTCACGTGGACACAACAAGCACAGTCACAGGGTGGACACTAGCAGCTCCAAGCCGAGAGCTGTCCGGAAGGAGGCGACTCTGGCCAAGACACTTGACTTACTCCTGAGCCTCAGCCTCAGCCTCTTAGCCTCACACCAGTCCACACTTGTCCCTCTAACTTCCCATGCTCCTGACTCCAGGCATGGAAACATTTTTAAAGATTAAATAAATTATACTGATTAAATAAACATATATTCTCTTCTGCCTCAACACAATAATGAATCGATGTCACTGAAAACATTCAACCATTCAATGGGACAGAGATGGGAGTTGAATTCATGCTTTTGAAGAGACTCGGACCCAGGAAGAAAACTCGTATGTTCCCCAACCCTACCCCTTTGTGCAAAGCCCCCGCCCTGCAGCCACGCCTGGAGCCCCACGTACCTGCTTCCCCCAGGAGTCCTGGCTCCATCTCCATGCCCTCCTGCTGCTGGTAGAAGTTTTCATAGAAGTTCTGGGCTGGCGGGATGGGGGGCATCATTCCGGAGTGTGGGGAGTCTCCAGGACCATAGGGCATCATTGGGGGGCCACCAGGTCCCATGGGCGGGCCGGGGTTCATGCCAGGGCCCATCTGCATATCGGGGTGCATGTCCGGGTGCATGTCGGGGTGCATGTCCGGGTGCATGTCAGGATGCATGTCGGGGTGCATCGGGGCACCCATTGGCCCTGGGGGTCCCATGTTGGGCCCAGGACCCATTGGCCCTGGGGGTCCACCAGGTCCAGGGAACCTAGAGGAGGAGAAAATGGTGTCTGTGAGGGAAGCTGTAGGAAAAGGGCAGTGGCCACCCCAAAGGAGCCGTGGAGGGCACCAGGGACAAACAAGCACTAAGGGGAGGGCTACAAGCCCAAGGTCATGGGCCACAGAGCAGGACTCCAGCAGCTTCAGAGAAAGGCAGCCGCTGCCCCAGCCGGCTCGCGACGACAGGTGGACAGCCCCCCCAGCCTCAGCTGGGGCCCAGGGCACTCACCTCACACCCAGCTTCTCAGCCAGCTGCCCTGTGGGCCGTACCACAATCTCAAACAACGAAGGGATCTTCTTATTGTACATGTCCTGCTGCTGCTGCAGCTGCTGAGGTGACAGCGGCTCGTGCACCGGCATGGGCATCTGCGGGGGCCCAGGGGGTGGAGGCGGGGGTGGAGGTGGGGGTGGGGGGCCACCCTGCATGGGCCTGCCATTTGGAGAGGTCGGGGCCTGGGGGCCAGGGGGCCGAGGAGGGGTGGGCAGGAGCCCCACGCCAGGGGGCGGTTTGGGCAGAGGGTTGATGCCCTGCTTCTTCAGCTCCTCGACCTCCTTCTCGTCCTCAGCGCCCGCTTCTGCGTCATCAGCCAACATCTGTGGGCGAGAAAGGCAAGAGGGGAGTGACCGTCTAAGGCCTGGACAAGAATCGGGCTGCAATGGGCCTCTCCAGTGCTGAGAGCTGAAGTTTATGAGGAAAAATCTAATACACAAGGACCTGGAGGCTCCCAAAGCAAAGGACAAAGACCAGGGTTCCTCTTTGTGATGAAACTCATCATTAGACACCCCTCTGCTCCACCTCCTGGGACCAGCTAGCGAGGACAGCCAGTCCTGTCCCATGGCTCAGAGTATACCACTTTAACCATTTTAAAGGGAACAGCTCAGTGGCACTAAACTCATTCACAATGTCGTGCAACCACCACCTCTATCTAGCTCACTCTCATCATCCCCACAAAGGAGACCCCGCACACACTAAGCAGCCGCTCCCCTTCCCTGCCCCCGGCCCACCCTCCATCCTGGGCCCTAAAGTCACCCTCTGCACACCAGCAGAGCAACCTTCACTTCACTGTCACAAAGATGGCCACACCCCTGTACTGCTAAGTCCTTTCCATGCAGCCTCGATGTCTTCAAGTAAAGGGCAAAACTTACCAAGGCCACGCCACATTAAACAGGAGCAAGCCTGACCACAGCGTCTCCCTGCCCAAGCCCCCACCTCGCCCCTCCAAGCTCCCACCCATAATGACCAGTGCCTCTTTGAAACGCGGCCTCCCAGCCTGGCACCTGGTCCCGCTCCCAGTCTCTTCCCGACTGCAGCTCTCCCAGAGGGCTTCCCACTCCTCTAAGACTAGGTGTAGCCCTTTGGGGCCACAAAACACGCAGCACTTCCCCATACGACCTCTCCCCCTCTCCATCAGACTGCCAGCTCCGGGGCTCCCCCTCTCCATCAGACTGCCAGCTCCAGGGCTCCCCCTCTCCATCAGACTGCCAGCTCCAGGGAGACTGCTATTCCGCACTGCCAGCCTGAAGCTCAGCACACAGCAGGCGCTTAAGTACACCCTCATTAACTGAGTTAGCGAGTTAACTGAGGCCCTCATCACAGCACAACCCTCAAGTAGCCGCAGCCTCCTCCTCCTCCTCCCTGGCTCCCAACAGGAGGCTGCTACTGCCTCTCATCTCAGCACTTGGCCACCACGCAGTCTCCCTCAGCCTCACGGTCTCCCTCAGCCTCGCATGGACCCCAAGGTGTACTGAAGAGGATTCCAGCTCAAGACACAGACACTCCAATGCAGGCGTCTTCAAACTCCGGCCTGCGGGCCACACGCAGGTGTTTTTGCCCCTTTGTTTTTTTACTTCAAAATAAGATATGTGCAGTGTGCATAAGAATTTGTTCATAGTTTTTTTAAAACTATAGTCCGGCCCTCCAACAGTCTGAGGGACAGTGAACTGGCCCCCTGTTTAAAAAGTTTGAGGACCCTGCTCTTATGTAAAATACATAAGAGAAATTCAAAAGGCTGAACACAAACTCCCTCCCAGCGCAGAGCCATGGAGCGCACTTCTATCCCCAGGTCGCCCCACGGCCGCACCCTGGTCCCTCCACCAGCTGCCCCGCTGGTGCCAAAACCTCCCTTACAGGAGCGATTCTCGGCCACCCAAGGGGTTTCTAAATGTCAAAATTTACCTTTTCCACACAGAAGGGATGGTCACACGTGAACAGACAAAAAAGGCAAGCGGGCCAAGCTTCATCAAACCAATAAGCTCAAGGCAGTTGGTTATAAATTCTACGTTTTTGCCCCAAAGTGGAAACAATCCACATGCCCTTCAGCTGACGGGTGGCTAAGCGACCGGGATCGTCCACACAGTGGAGTCTCACCAGCAACAAACGGCAATTAACTACTGACCACAACAACACGGGTGAATCTCACATGCATTTTGCCAAGTGCGAGAAGTCAGACTCGAGACAGACACACACACACACACACACACACACACACACACACTCTTAAAGGCTGTTTACCATATGATTCTATTTATATGACATTCTTAAAAAGGCAAAACCACAGGGACAGAAAACAGATCAGTGGTTGTCAAGGGCTGGACACAGGGAGAGGCATTTATTATCGAGGGCACAGAGGAGTGTTTGGGGTGAGGGATGGATTTCCTGTATGTAGATGGTGGGGTGGTGACACGCCCACCATGTATTTGTCAAAGCCCACAGAACTGCAAATTAACACAGAGGATTTTCCTGGACACAAAGTGTACCTCAAAAAACCTGACTACAAAGAAACTCTGTGCAACGAAGTATTGAAGTCTAAAGAACCATGATGCACGCACCTTACTCTCAGGTGGATCAAGGAAAAGCCATATCACACCCACATACAAACTAAAACAAGAGCAAGCGAACAGGGCAAAGTATCACTAACAGATGAATCTGGGTGGAGGGACTCCTTCCTGCCACCTGCTCCCATATAAGCATCATCACCAACCCCAAATGCAGGCAACTTTCCAAACCTAGACTAGGGAGATGGAAACTGACATTTCTAAACAGATGGACATGTCACCAAGGAGTAGGAAAACGAGACTGAAGAAAAGCGGGTGGAGAGGATAAAAGAGCATAGACGCTCAAGAGAGGGTGGCTAGGGCCTAGTCCTCAGTGCCACCACAACCTGGACCCAAGGGCTGTCCAGGAGCTCCAGCCCCCAGCCCCGGTGGACCAAGCTGTGCCTTTCCAGGCAAGAAGGTGACGGTGGGCCCCATGCTTTCGTCAGGGTTGATCTAAGCCCTTCTAAGACAGTTGCTGTAAGTTTCGCTTTCTAACCATCCCAACTGGACTCTGGTATGATTCTTTCAACCTAAGAAAGGGAATGATATTAATGGCTCTAAAATGTTAGTGGCCAGACACTGAAATGTGCCACTTTGTTTTTTAACTAGGACATCCAGAGCTATGCTCTCATATGGTGGCCACTGGCCACGTATGGCCAGTAAGTACTTGAAATGTGGCTGGTCCAAACTGAGATGGACTCTAAGTAGGAAATTAACACCAGATTCCAAAGATAGCACACACACCAAAGAATATAAATATGATGTATGATGTTAAGAGCTGCTTAAGGCCGGGTGTGGTGGCTCATGCCTGTAATCCTAGCACTCTGGGAGGCCAAGGTGGGAAGATCTCTTGAGCTCAGGAGGAGTTCAAGACCAGCCTGAGCAAGAGCAAGAGCAAGATCCTGTCTTTACTAAAAATAGAAAAAGTTAGCCAGGGGTGGTGGTCCATGTCTACAGTCCCGGCTACTCCGGAGGCTGAGGCAGGAGGATCACTTAAACACAGGAGTGTGAGGTTGCTGTGAGCTAGGTTGATGCTATGGCACTCTAGTCCAGGCGACAGAGCGACTCTGTCTCAGGAAGAAAGAGAGAAAAAGAAGAAAAAGCTCCTCAGATAAATGTAGAATGTATATGTTTGCATTGGAGGGGTCTGTGTGCACACTCCTAATAAGAAACCTACCAGCCTATACATTCTGTAAACATCAAGTTTTGCTTTCAAAAAACATTTCTCAGCCGGGTGTGGTGGCTCACACCTGTAATCCTAGCACTCTGGGAGGCTGAGGTGGGCAGATTGCTCGAGGTCAGGAGTTCAAAACCAGCCTGAGCAAGAGCGAGACCCCGTCTCTACTATAAATAGAAAGAAATTAATTGGCCAACTAACATATATATATATAAAATTAGCCGGGCATGGTGGCACATGCCTGTAGTCCCAGCTACTTGGGAGGCTGAGGCAGAAGGATTATTTGAGCCCAGGAGTTTGAGGTTGCTGTGAGCTAGGCTGACACCACGGCACTCACTATAACCTGGGCAACAAGTGAGACTCTGTCTCAAAAAAAAACAACAAAAAAAAATTTCTCTATATGGCATCTATTTATTTTTTAAATTTTTAATTAAATATTTTTATTTTAAAAAATTTTTACTTTTTTTGAGACAGAGTCTCGCTCTGTTGCCCAGGCTAGAGTGAGCACCGTGGTGTCAGCCTAGCTCACAGCAACCTCAAGCGATCCTTCTGCCTCAGCCTCCCGAGTAGTTGGGACTACAGGCATGCGCCACCATGTCCGGCTAATTTTTTCTATATGTTTTTAGTTGGCCAATTAATTTCTATTTAAAGTAGAGACGGGGTCTCACTCTTGCTCAGGCTGGTTTTGAACTCCTGACCTCGAGCAATCCACCTGTCTCGGCCTCCAGAGAGCTAGGATTACAGGCGTGAGCCACCGCGCCCTGCCTATTTTTAATTTTTTTTTCTTTTCTTTTTTCGCAATGTGATGGACTTATTGAATGGCATTTATTTTTAACAGGCTCAAGTATCACAATTCACAGAAACCAGCAGATACCAAATATAATCTCAATCCCACTTAAAAAAAAAAAAAAAAGAATACCAAATGTCTCGGCCAGCTGCAGTGGCTCACAATTGTAATCCCAGCATTTTGGGAGGCCAAGGTGGGAGTTTGAGACCAGTCTGGGCAACATGGCAAGACCCTATCTCTACAAAAAATTTAAAAATTAGGTGGCTATGGTGGTGTACACCTAGCTACTTAGGAGGCTGAGGCCAGGATCACTTGAGCCCAAGAATTCAAGGTTACAGTGAGCTATGATCACACCACCACACCCTAACCTGGGTGATAGAGCAAGATGCTGTCTCTAAAAAAAAACATGTTTAAATAAAAAACTCAATTTTTCTTTTCTTTTTTTTTTTTTTTTTTTGAGACAGTCTCGCTTTGTTGCCCAGGCTAGAGTGAGTGCCATGGCGTCAGCCTAGCTCACAACAACCTCAATCTCCTGGGCTCAAGTAATCCTGTTGCCTCAGCCTCCCAAGTAGCTGGGACTACAGGCATGCACCACCATGCCTGGCTAATTTTTTCTATATATATTAGTTGGCCAATTAATTTCTTTCTATTTATAGTAGAGATGGGGTCTTGCTCTTGCTCAGGCTGGTTTCGAACTCCTGACCTTGAGCAATCCGCCCGCCTCGGCCTCCCAGAGTGTTAAGATTACAGGCGTGAGCCACCACACCCAGCCTAAAAAACTCAATTATTCTATCATTTATTACTTACTAAAATGATTTTGGTTAAGTAAGATTTATTGTTAAAAATAATTTGTTTCTTTTTACGTTTTAATGTGGCTACTGAAAAATTTTAATGAACTCAGTAGCTCTGTGGCATTCCTATGGGAGAGCACTAGCATAGAGTGCAAACGCTGGACCTCCAGCAGGGGGCAGTCCTCAGTCAGATATTGTTCAGTACTTCCAATAAGAAATGAGGCCACCATTACTTCTGCTGCTTACACTGTGGAAAAACCCTAGAATAGGCTTCCCAAAGGGGCTGGCGAAGATGAGCACTTTTCTCGTGATGCCTTATCAACGAGGAATAGACAGTCTTTCTTCTGCAGGCACAGGGACTCTGCTGAACTCCAAGTAGCCCCTGCGATCTCGTAACATGACAGTCTCCATACTGTTCTCCATAGTGGCTGCACTAGTTTACGTTCCCACCAACAGTGTACAAGGGCTCCCCTTTCTCTACATCCTCGCCAGAGACCCCCCCCCCAAATTTTCCCTCTGCTTTTTCTGCCGCATAATATAGTCCCTAGGAGCTTCAAAGAAACATTTGATATTTCCACCAAAATAGAATTTTTGACTCTTTTCTATATTGTGGGCTCTCTCTCAAGGATGGCTAAAGAATCAAAAGATGCGTCGAGGCCGGGAGTGGTGGCTCATGCCTATAATCCTAGCACTGTGGGAGGATGAGGCAGGAGAATCGTTTGAGGTCAGGAGTTCAAGATCAGCCTGAGCAAAAGCGAGACCCCGTCTCAACTAAAAAAATAGAAAGAAATTAGCTAGACAACTAAAAAATACATATATACACACACACAAAACAAATTAGCTAGGTATGGTAGCACATGCCTGTAATCCCAACTACTCGGGAGGCTGAGGCAGGAGGATCGCTTGAGCCCAGGAGTTTGAGGTTGCTGTGAGCTAGGCTGACGCCATGGCAATCTAGCCTGGGCAACAGAGTGAGACTCTGTTGCAATAAAAAAAAAAAGATGTGTCTTGCCACATCAGGCAACACTGGTTCATGCGGCTGTGCCCAGTGCAAACAGTGCAGCCTGTGGCGGCTCAAGGTAAGATACATGTGTAACCACCTCAACTCCCTGCAGAAAAGAACATAGTCCCTGTTTGCTCCTTAAAATTGGGGCCTGGCAAGGTGGTTCGTGTAATCCCAACACTTTGGGAGGCCAAGATGGGAGGATCGCTTGAGCCCAGGAGTTTGAGGCTGTGGTGAGATATGATCAAGCCACTGTACTCCAGCCTGGGCAACAGAGCAAGACTCTGTTTCTTTAAAAAAAAAAAAAAAAAGAAAAAAAATGCTCAGCTCTGGATCAACAGGACTAGGAACTGGAGAGGCCAGGGAAGCAGGCGACAGTGCCAGGCAATGAAAGCACACCTCCTGGTTCCCACCAGCCAGGGTTCCCACGTTACCTCCCAGACATTACCTTATCCAAGAGCTCTCTCGTCTCTTCAGTCAGAGGGTCGTGGGAGAACATGCAGTCGTCACCATTGATGCAGTTCCCAGTTGTGTGGTACAGCTTACACGGAAAATCACGTTCATGGCAAGTTAAGGCAAATGCTTCATCTCATGGAACCACCCAAAGGCAGAATCCAACCCCCTCTGTTTTGGAGCTGAGGAAACAGAAGCCCAGAGATGAGGTGACTTGCTCAGGGTTGCACAGCAGGTTGGCAGCAGACCCAAGGAAAGACCCCACTTCTCGAGCCTCCTGCTCTACAACATTTTCTGCCCCACTACGCTGGCCGTGGGGCTGTGTCCTGTGATCCTCAACCAGAAAAGCAAAGTTAAATGATTCGCCCAATGGCACAAAACCAGTTGGAAAATCTCAGAAAGGCAATGGCATGGGCCAGTCTTGAGAATACATGAAAGAGAGATGTGTGGCATGTGCACCTCAGCTTACTCATCTGCAGAATGGGAATAACAGACCCAACACAGCGAGGCTATGAGGGTGAAACGAGATGGAGACACAGAGAGAGCAAAGCACAATGAAGGTCCGCTGTCGCTACTGTGAGGGGAAGAGAAGTTCCTCGCCCTCACTCAGATCACATGCAGGCACCAAAGGATATCATGCATATAGGGGCAGTTCTCGGCTCTGGCACAAAATCCGGTGATGTAAAACTTGCACAGTTCTCGCTTCTTTGGGAGTTCGATGTCATGGCTAAAATTACAGTGGTCTCCCTGGAAGAGAAGCAATGCAACGGTGAGGCGGTGCTACTGCGCTGCGGCTCACGAACGCTGCTTCCCAACCGTGGAGCTCCTCCTCATCCCTGCTTCTCTCTAACTCGCTCCTCCCCTTTCTTCCTCTTCTTGTTCCTCTCTCTCATTTACTCACCACTTTTACTGTTTGTTGTATGGCAACCAGGGCCAGTCACCTACCCATATCCAGGCCCATGTTTCTTTTATAACAGAAGCCCAATTTTGTTCAGGAAAGAATGTGCCTAGTTAAAAATACTCCATTTCCCAGCCACCCTTGCAGATCCAGCCAAAAAGATGTGGGCAAAAGTCCCCAGGTAGGACATTTCCTGAATAAAAAAAAATCCTTTCGCCCATTTTTCATTTTTCTTCCTCATAGCCGTCAGGTGTGATGCCTGAGGCACATGCAACCAGGAGGACAAAAGCCACGTGTTCAAATATAGCAGAATAGAAAGTAGGAAGGAGCCCAGGTCCCCAGGGGTGCCACTGACAACTGCACCAGCCTTGTACTGCCCACCGCCCCCCAGACTCCTTCCCTGTCTATGGGATGAAGCTACTGGAATTAAGTTTTCCTTTATTGCCAGTTGAACACAAGCCAAAAAACAAAAAAAATCCCACCTGAGTGAGATCAAGGCTCATGTTCTTCATTTCCCAACATTTAGTCCTTCATAGGAATCATTTGGCACAATCCTCTAACTCTCAGGAATGACTATTTTCTTTGCTTATATTTAAGTTTCTAAAAACATACTGAATTATCATTTAGAGTATTTTAAACACAATATATTTGTTTGAAATGCCTATTTCTTCCAGAGACAGATGCGTGGGTGCGATACTTCCCGAGCACGCAATGGCCAGCACCTGCCCGCTGTCTTTATGTTCACGTAAGAAGTCAGCTGGTTGAACTAACTGGGTTATATCCTCGTTTCCTTCAGAACTCTGTGGTCATTTTTCCACCTTCTGGCATCAAACACTGCTATGAAGTCCAGGGCTAACCTGATTTCCCCCCAACAACCCTTCTATCTGGATGCTTTAGTAATTCCTTCTTAAACCTTGAAGTTCAATAACTTAACCAGAGTGTGTCACATCTTTGCATTAGCATCAACCTTTATAAATGCATTCAAGGCCATACAGATTGGTTCAAAATTCTGGCCAAAAAATCTCCGTAAAGGTAAAAATAAATGTGTGTCATCTTGCTGTGGACCCTCCTCACTCTCAGAAGTGTCAAGTGAGTCTGGCAGCCCTGGCATCTCTCGGTACTGAAGAGTAACCACAGGAACAAGGACCGTCACACAATCCCTCCCCCCACCCATCCACAGCCTCCAAAACATTCCCGGAGGCTGTGTGTCCTCCGGGGGCTGCTGCCCTGCACCCTGGAGGCACCCAGGTACTTTAAGTGGCTCCTTACCCACGTGCATCGCCCTTCCACGAAGTATTTGCAAATGACTTTGCCTTTCTTGTCGGACTGCTGGTGGGGCTTGTCATGGTCACTCCTCCGATAGCTTCCGCCACCACCATCCTATAAGGAAAACCGAATGTAGATGTGAAGGGGAATAAAAAAGAAGGGCGGAGCCGGGCTGGGAGTGAAGGAGAGTAACAGGAGAAGGGGATTAGCAATCCCTCGGGCATTTGCAGAGCCTCAACCCGCAGGCTGTGCCCAACACCGAGGCTGCAAGCGGGCTCTGGGCCCCATGGTGCAGAGTGCTGGTGTCTGAGTCGCTCACACCTGTGCAGGAACACAGCCACGGCCCAGAGAAGGCGGCACAGGGCTTCCTGTAAAACCCTCCAGGGCTAACTGGATGGATCAACTAGAAGCTTCCAAACCTCAAAGACTCATGGCCGCAGGTGCTGCTGTAGACGCGGCTTTAAACACAGAGGGTCTCGCCAGCAGCACCTCCCTCAGGAGGGACGATTTAGGCTGTTCAGCCCTTGAGGGAATGGCTGATAGGAGCAAGGGGACAGGCTCAGCCTCAGGGAATGACCGGAAGAAAACAATCTCAGAAGGGACCTCAGCCATAAGTGTCAGATCAGAAAGAAGAGTCCACTCACGCCCATGTCCTCGTCGTAGAAGTCTTCGTCATCATTCATTCCACCCTTGTTCATCCCTCCTCGGCTGCCACCTCGACCGCGGCCCCGGCCCATCCCTTTCCCTCGGCCTCGGGATCCCCTGCCACGGCCTCGACTTAACCCTGCAGAGAGGAGGGACGGCTTTAGCCTGCTGCCCCTTACTCCCGCAGCTGCCAGGAGCCCGCCCCCAGGGCATCCCCCCGGGCCCCGGCCCGCCCCGGCCCGGCCCACCTCGGCCCCGGCCGTCCTTGGAGCGGCGGTACTGGTTCAGCTCTTTGGAGTATTCGTCATAATCGTCGTCTCCCATCGGCTCCTCGCTTTCTCCGTACTGGAATTCGGGGAGAAAAGGGCAGGGAAGTGTCACATGGGGAACAACCAATACCGCCCCCAACTACAGACTGTGGCCTGCTCTTCAGAGCAGGGACTCTAGGGACTCGTGCTTATGATCCCTCTTCACAGATCACGGCCCGAATGGCAGGTGGTCCCAACACTTTCCCTAGCAGACTTCACTCGGAAAACTCCCACCCAAGGGGTGACCCCGGCCCAGCACCTCTGAAACTTGTCTCCAGGGATGGGATTTTTTTCACAGCCCCTCCTGTGATATCTTTTCTATTTTAAACCACATGAAAGTTTTATCTATTCCAAAATGACAAATGAACATTTTTAAACACTGCCATCCATGGCTTCCTTTCCTTGAGAAAGGCCATGTGTCCTTCTGCCTTAGTCTCCTGGGCCTTCCCAACTGCGCCTGCAGCCCAGAGCACCAGCCCTGTCCCGGCGCCCCCAGGGCTAGAGGAAACCTTACGTCCATCTCCTCGTCGTAGAAGTCCTCTTCGTCCTCAGGGTGGTCTCCCACAGAGCCCCTGCCCCTGCCTCGGCTGCCCCTGCCCATGCCTCGGCCTCGTGATCCTCCACGGCTTCCTCGGCCCCTGTAGCCCCGGCCACGGCCTCGGCTGCCTGCAGGATGATTGGGACAGTGAGCTTCCAGCGGGAGTGGACCCCCCCACCCAGCAAGAAAGAAGATAACACACGTTTTTTTTTGAGACGGGGTTCTCACTATATTGGCAGGCTGGAGTGCAGTGGCTATTCACAGGCAAATCGTAGCCACTGCAGCCTTCAACTCTGTCTCAAGCGATCCTCTCACCTCAGTCTCCCCATCGCTGGGACTGTAGGTGCATGCCACCATACCCGGCTGACAATCCATTTTTTTTTGCCTCTGAAGTCAATCATTTCTTCCTCCTCCTCCTCCAAGAAGCCTTCCCAGCTGCACCAGGCAGACTAATGGTCCCCCTGGTCCCTTCAATGGAGGGGGGGGGGTCCCTTGGCCTTCTGGACACATGGCTGCTACAAAAATCACTACCCTGTCTCAGGGGTACTTGTCCAGTTAGAGCTGCACTGTGCAATATGGCAGCCACCAGCACATTAGCCACTAGGCTACCAAGCAGCTGAAATGTGCTGGTCCAAGCTAAGAGATGCATGCCACAAGTACAAAACACACGCTGGATTTCAAAGACTTAGTTAAAGAAAAAAAAGGAATACAAAATGTTTCATTTATCTATTTTGATTACATGTTGAAATAAGATTTTGAATGTATTAGGTTGATAAAGGAGATTTTTTTTTCCTGCCCTCTCAACCCAGTTTTTCCTGATTCCAGGAAGAACCGGGAAGAGAAAGGTGATAAAGCAGATTATTAAAATTAATTTTATTGGTTTCCTTTCATTTTTTTTAAAAAGAGAGACTGGGTCTCTCACTTTGCTGCCAGGCTGGCCTCAAACTCCTGGGCTCAAACAATTCTTCTACCTAGACTTCTCAAGTAACTAGGACTACAGGGGCCTGGCTCTCCTGAAGCTTTTTCAATGTGGCTACTAGAAAATGTACAACGACGTGGTGGCTTACATCCTATCTCCACGGACAGCACTAGTCTAGGATCTCCCCAAAGCACATGGCCTGCCCCAGGGAGGTATCCAAGACAGACTGCTGGAAGAACGGGAGAATGAACAGCCACTCATACAAGCTGGGCCTTAGGCAGGGTCGCAAGTCTAAGAACCTCTGCACTGGAAGACTCTGGAAGTCCATCTCAGGCTAAGATGTCCTCCTGGCAGGAGATGGTTCTCAAGGCCAGTCTGGGCTGCCTTAGGTCTCAGGTGCTTGGCCCTCCCCTACCATTCTCCCATTAGCCACAGGTTCAAAGTTCAGAGGTGTGGCAGTTGCCTGGGCTACAGTCACACCTGGTCAGGTGCTGGGGGCTGGGAGGACGGGGGCACTGCTGAGGGTTGGGGCACTTGTCAGTTAGCCTGGCCCAGATGAAAGAGAAACTGTCCCTTCTTTCTCTCCATAACTGACCAGGAAGGGAATCTAAAAAACAACTTCAGGCCAAGCGCAGTGGTTCACGCCTGTAATCCTAGCACTCTGGGAAGTGGAGGTGGGTGGATCGGGTCAGGAGTTCAAAACCAGCCTGAGCAAGAGGGAGACTGCATCTCTACTAAAAATAGAAAGAAATTAATTGGACAACTAAAAATATTTAGAAAAAATTAGCGGGACATGGTGGCCCATGCCTGTAGTCCCAGCTACTCGGGAGGCTGAGGCAAAAGAATGCCTTGAGCTCAAGAGTCTGAGGTTGCTATGAGCTAGGCTGATGCCACGGTACTCTAGTCTGGGCAACAGAGTGAGACTGACTCAATCAATCAATCAATCAATCCAATTTCAGCCACACGGGGGCCTCCTCCCTGTCTCACACCAGCCTGGCGCACCCCTAACCACAGCCCAGCCTGGGATCCTCTTCCCGCTGCCCCCTACGAGGCTAGCTCCAGTCCCCGTCATGTTGTGTAGCTACCAAGGCTTCTCCTCTGTACTCACACCCGCTGGGACTCACCTCGGCCACGGCTGCTGCCCTCCTTGGACCGCCGGTACTGGTTCAGTTCTTTGGTGAAGTCATCGTAGTCCTCCTTGCCCATGTCTTCCTCCTCATCACCCTCATACTCTCCATACTGCTCATTCTCGTAGTCCTCGTACATGCCGTAGCCTTTGCTGTCCATTTTGGAGTAGGCCTTCTTGGGCAGGGGTGTGGCGTGCGACGGTGGGTACTGCTGGTGGGACTGAGTCCCAGACAGAGAACAGGGAGGAGGGTGAGCCAGCTCCTGTGGACTTGGGGCCTAGGCCACCAAGATCCCCACTGTTCCCTGAACTGACAGGTCTGTCTGGAATCTCTACTGTCCTTGGGTCATGACCAATTCTCACCCAGGGGTGGGGAGCAGTGGGCCCAGATGTTTCTGTTCTTCACAAGAGCCACAGCTTGAAAGAAAATTGAGAAACACAGACACGGGGACCCCTGATGAATGGGGGGAAAAGGGGGCAATTTCTGGGGTTACAGAGCAGCCACATGTAGGGAGGGCCTAGAAGGCAGAACAGTGCTCCTCAGCCACGATCCTCACAAGGCCTTAGCATCCAATTCACCGCCTGCTTGGCAGTCACCCCACACAGCTATTTCCAATGGTACTTTGCAATGTGTGGCGGTGTCAAGTGGCACTGGATGAAGCTAAAGATATACATAAAAATGGAAGCAGCCAAGTGGTCCTTCGACAGGTGAACGGGCAAACTGTGGTACATCTAGACAATGGAGTAGTACTCAGCAAAACAAAGAAATGAGCTCCCAAGCTGTAGAAAGACAAGGGGGACCCATGAATGTATACTGCTGAGTGAGAGAAGCCAGTCTAATAAAGCTACCTACTGTATGATTTCTACCATGCCATTCTGGAAAAGGTAAAAACTGTGGAAACAGTGAAAGGACTGGTAGTTGCCAGGGGTCTCTTTCAGGGGAGAAGGAGGGAGGGAGAAACAGGAGGAGTAGTACAGGATTTTCAGGGTAGTGAACCTATTTCTGGACGAGACGAAACTGAACTGGTTAATACATAACACATGCTTTGGACAAAGCCCAAAGAACCTTAGAACCCTAAAATAAATGATGGATCTAAGGAAGAACGATGTAACGATATTGGCTCCAAGTGTAACAAATGTGCCAGGCTGTTAATATTAGGAATGGGGGAGAGGAAGGGGGAACTCTGTACTGCCTGCTCAATTTTCTACAACTCTAAAACAGCTCCAAAAAAGAAAGTCTATTAATTTAAAAAAAATCTATACTCATTGTAGAAAAACAGGACAATACAAAATACAGACAGATACACAGATGCACACACAAATACTTGAGCAGATCTCAAAATGCCTCAAGCTGCAGCTCGCAATCAAAGCACACGCTGTTCCTGCCATCCCCCACCCCGTCAGGTTTGAAGCCCGAACCTAGAGCAGGTCGATCGTGACTTCAGCACCTGACAATAGAGCCTCCCTTATGTTGGATGGTGCCAAGTCCCAGGATATGTGGGACAGCTTTAAAGAGCTATGAACTTTAAAGCATCTCTCATCAAAACCTTAAAATTCAAGCTTATTGAAATTTTCTTATGGGTTCTTCTAGGGGGAAAAAATGGTCCACAAACTGAACAAATAATTTAAATTTCTGCTTGAGCTCAGAAATATAATGTGATGAGTATTTAACTTCTGACTACTTGACACTTGGGATCATTTATTCTCACGGCCATTTCATTCTCTTGCCAGTTTTCCACAAAAGGTCATTTCTGAACAGTGGAAGCCGGTCAGCCCTGACTCGGACCAGTCAGCATCGTTCTCTGAGACGTACTGAGTCCTGCCAAAGCCACAGGGGAGACTGGGCCTGGAGATGGCTCAAGTGCATGTCTTACAGAGATCGGCTACTGCCTGGGTTCAATTCCCAGCTCCTCCACTTCAGAGCTGGGCAACCTTGTTGAAATTTTCTAAGTCTCAGTGTCCTCATCCATAAAATGGGTATTAAAAACAATATCTCATCTGGCGGGACTAAAATCCATGTTGAGTGCCATTTGAGAATGCCCCGCACAGCAGCTCTCCCTATCCTGGCTCCCAGCAGGTACTCACCGGCACATACGGGGGGCTGTATTCTCGGTACTTGCGGTGCCCCTTCTCACTGGGGCTGAAATCCGAGTCATCCGAGAAGTCAGAGAACTCATCGCTGGAGGAAGCATGGCGCTGCAACGACAGGGGAGACAGGGGAGGTGGACTTAGCAATCCGCTGCAGCAGGCCACTCTGGGCCAATCTGCCCTGAGACAGACGACGCTGGAATGTGCCGCAGGGCTCGGGGCTCCATCTGGAACACCTCACCTAGGGGCATTTAGTGGCAGTGGAGCATAAGCTACCAACTCTTTAAAAAGAGGTCTTTATCCAATTTGGGACAGGAAAACACAGTATTAAGAGTGCCCTGGGGGATGTCAGGACAAGCTCTGCCCCTGGGGCTCTTGGCCAGGCCTGATGCCAGGTGGCAGCAGCCCCAGTGAACCGCCCCACACCTACTTTGTGTTTGGATTTCCTCCTCTTCTTCGACCTCCTTTTCTCCTTCTCCCGCTCTTTCTTCCGTTTCCGCTTCAGTCTCCTGTGAGACTTCTCCTCGTCCGAATCACTGTGGTGTTTCTCCCCCTTTTCTTTCCGGCTCCTCTCGGGCCCTCCGGAGGTGTCCTGGGTCTCCTCTGCCCCATCATCTTCCAGTTCACCTTCTTCCAACTCACCATCTTCCCTACAAACCAACCCCAAAGCCAAAGTGAACAGGGAGTTTGGGAGGAGACCCACGAGGGCTCTGGGCTGGCCGAGGCCGAGAGGAATAGAGGGCCCAAATGCTGTGAGCAGACCTGCAATTCCTGGGAGAGGCCCCGGGAGGACGGACATGGAGGCCAGTGCCTCTCATCCCATCCCTCATCCTGCCCCTGAAAGGACTGTGCCTGCTTTAGTCTAAGCCGGCTGGGGGAAGGAGTAGGAATTTAAAGGTACTACCACTCATACTGGGATAAATCTATGCCAGGACTTCCCGACAGGACTAGAGTTCTCAGAAGAAGAAACCAACAAGGTTCTGTGGTCACTTCGGTGAGAAAATCTGCAATGATTTGCAACGATGCTTCATGCTGTAGAACTTCTGGAAGCCCTGTAGTAAAGAACCACCCTAGAGCTCTGCTTTGAAGCATTTCAGAAACTCACTTGACCACAAAAGTGCCTTCTCCCAAGGAACACTAACAGCATCCCTCCCAGGGGCCCAGGGCCGCCCACTCGGCCCCAGTCCTCTGTGAGCCAGTGGCAGCTCCACCTGAGGCTGTGGACAGTGGAGAGAGGGCCGTCCTCTGCACCAGGGCCGTCCTTCAGCTTCCTGGGCCCCACCCACAGGCAGACCTGGGCTGTGGCCCTAGAACACTGAATGTGCTTTTTATAGAAGCCCTGTAAAAACCCCTGGTCCACAGGCTGAGCCCCAGGTTCCCAGGTCTGACCCACCTCAGTCAGCCCCACATTGCTGGCTGGAAGGACACCAAGGGGCTAGAGGAAGGCAAAAGGTCCCAGGCCCCTGCTGAGGTCCTCCCACTCCACTGACCCTGCTCTCTCTCCTCCCTCTGACCCACCTCAGCTCCCTCCCGCCTTCCCACCCTACAATTCTGATCTGTCAACTCCCTCACTTTGACCAACCCCAGGTACTTTGAAGAGTAAAAGCACAGACACTGCCGATGTGACATTTACACATCCAAATATCTACAGGGCAAGGGCAGGGGGTGGGGGAGGTGGGGGGCGGGGGAAGGAGGGGCGGTGAGGGAAGAAACAGAGTTAAGGAGAGAGCAGCTGGAGGAAGCATCCAGTTTTTGAGCCAAACCCACAGACACAGTTCTCACAAGTACAGAAGTTAGTAAAGGAAAAAAAAATTTTTTTAACTTAGAAAAAAAAAAAAATCTCCCAAAGTTCCTCATGAATGACCACAGAAAGGCTCGTGTGGGAGCGTGAGAATCCCTTCCATCTCAGTTAACTAAGACACAGAAAGAGAAGAGGTATTGCAAAGAGTGTCCCGCGAGCCCCAGACCCACAGTCTGACCACAAAGGGAGCTGCTTGTCGCAGAAGGTCCTCGCTGCTCAGGCGGGCGTGCTCATTACTCGAGCCTGGCCCGGGAGGTCCTGCCGGGCTTTGTGGAGAAACAACGAACTGCCACCTTCTCCAAGGACCCTCCACAGCCCTTTCACTCAGGCATTCGCTTTGTCCCCCTCGGAGCTGCTCCCCACACATCAAGAAGCCCTTCAAGAGAGGCTTTTCTATTAACTCACATTCCCAATTCAAAGGGGACCGGTCGACTTAAAACCAAAGTGGCCCAGCCCCACGGGTACCCCGGGGCAGAGGTCAAGGGCAGCTTTCAAAGCAGGACACAGAATTCTGCTGTTTCAAAGGAAACAATATGGAGAGATGACCGATGTGCACGTCGTTTTGTTTCCCCGTAAACTACGAGGTTGTCCTGGCCGCCTCGGAAGACGCTGAGCAAACTTTGGATTGGGAGGGAGCGTGGGGGCAGGTGTCATTCCTGACAAGGGAGGTACCTTCCGGCTGGGGTGTGACCCACCAGCCCAGCCAGGAGACAGAGCCCTCATTGGATGCCTTGCCCACATTAAACGTGCCACCTGACTGGGGAAACTGGTTCGTCCCAGGGGAGAGGCTGTTTTTCAGCGACATGGCAAACTTCCTGCTGCCTGGAGTTGCACAGACACTGGGAGGAGGTGACTAGAGCAAACCCGCCTGTGTGCCCCCCCCCCCCCCCCCCCGTGGGAATGCCGGGGGCGGGCCGGGGCCACACCTCTGGGAAACTCGGGGAGGGAAGGACAGCCAGGAGATAACAGGCTGGTTTTCTTTTTAGAAAAACTAAAAAAGAGCATCAACTCTCAACACTTTAATCTGGAACGGCAAAAAACTGGCATGATCACCGTCCAGGCCACAAATATTTTTGAACACCTACTCTATGCCAGGCACTTGACTACCTCCTTTTCTGCACTTTCCTTGTAGTAAAAAGATAAAAGTGACAAAAAAAAAAAACTCAGTCCATAAGGCAGCCTCCATGATAAATAGGGCCAAGTGGGCTGAGCCAGAGATAGATGGTGGCCTCAGACACCCCCCTCTCACCTGTGCCCAACACCAGTAGCATGGCAGGCAAAGAAAGGTCTTTCCCAAGGCCAGTTGAAGCCTCCATCCCTGCCCCAATGCCACCCACTGGCTTGGACAAAGGTGCAGGCTGCTCTCCATCTAACACCTGCACAAAAGATCACCCAAGGAATTCCAAGAGCACTAACCATCATCCAGAATGATTCTAAAAGAAAGCCTTTCATCTCAAAGGTGCAGCACTCAAAGCCACACCAGGAAGATTTTAGCCAAAGAGGATTCTCCACATTGTCTCTATTCACAGCCCCAGGCGGATCTGGCCTCAGCCAGAATCACCCATGCAACTTTTTACAAAAGTAGTAGTGAATTCTTGCAACTTTGTTTCCCTAGAGTTGGGAGAAGCTGAAAAATAAATAGGATTAAAAAAAATTGCTGGTGATTTATGAAGGGGCATGGAACAGTGACACTGGACCAATCACTGTGCATTCTCAGTGCCACCCGGCCATGTCATGCTCTTGAACCCCTCAGAGCCCTGGGCTAACCTCTGCTGATGGTCACTCTCCCAGCTAATGTCCTGCATGAATACAAGGTCTGACTATCTTCTTCAGACTCTGTTCAACAGGGAGAAAAAGGAAAGGAACTGAGGGAGAAGGTGGAAATCCGGGGCCACCGACGCGACTGCACAAAGGCAATCTCCACAAAACAGCAACCAGTTTAAGCAGCGCCACTTAACAGACTGCCAGCAAAATCCATGTCAGAGTGGGATTAAATACCGAGGGAGCACGCTTAATAGACCGTGACATAATCCCCCAAGAAAAGTGGGGGAAGCCGCACTGCGCTAATCAGTTCAATCTAGACCTGCCAAACCCTCTTGAGAGGAGCAAGCAGGAGAAAAGTCTGCCGCACCGGGCCTGCGCAGAGAAGCTCCATTCCCAGGGCCTGGACCGGCAGTGCCCAGGCATGGCTGCACCTGGGTCGGCGACAAGGGGGCTCAGAGACAGGAAATCAAGCACACAGGGAGGCTGACTTGGAACTGGCCCCCAGGAGGAAATTAGAAGAGGCCAACGCCTTGCCTAGCATCAGTTCTGCCTCGTACCTCCTGGACAAAGCTTCCAGGGCATTTAATTTTCCATGTTCAGAGCTGGCTGCTCCTCCTCTTAGGTCAAAAGACAGACAGATCTAGACACCCATTCTAAGGAATGCCCCCTGGGCCAACCCTACAGTGCCCAGAGGCATGCTGGGTTCACCACCTACCACACACAGGCTTGCCAAAAATAGTACTTGGTAAAGATATCTTATGTCCAAAGGAGCTGGCCCCATCCCTACAGATGTGGACATCATGCTTCTTTCTGCAGACCAATTAATTCAACCAGCTCTACCTCTTCCCTAGAATGTGCTCTTGGAATGTAACCTGAGCACTGGTTTTCTCACCTGTAGAATGGCATAACAGTAGTACCTACCGTGTTTCCCCAAAAATAAGACCTACCCATAAAATAAGCCCTAGCAGGATTTCTAAGCATTTTCACAATATAAGCTCTACCCTGAAAATAAGACCTAGTGATGGGTGTGGCTACCCAGCGTATCTGCACAATCCATGCAGTAAAGAAGACTAGCAGCCCTTCTCATCTACCCCATCGTGACAGCTACTATCCCAGAGGTGACCGGAAAGGTGCGGGCAGCCCCACCAACAAGGTCAGCTCCCCCTGTCAGGTCCCGGCAATCCTGTGCATGCTGCAAGTTGAGGCTTTGAGGGGAAAATAACACATCCCCTGAAAATAAGCCCTAGGGTGTCTTCTAGAGGAAAAATAAATATAAGACCCTGTCTTATTTTCGGGGAAACACGGTATCTCAAGGGGTGTGAAGATTAAATGATTTGGCTAGCCATGCCTGTAGTCCCAGCTACCAGGGAGGCTGAAGCAGGAAGATCGCTTGAGCCCACGAGTTTGAGGTTACAGTGAGCTATGATGGTGCCACTACCCTTCAGACCAGGCGAAGGAGACCCTGTGTCCAAAAACAGAGGAGGTGGTAGGAAGGTTAAATGAGATAATATGGATAAAGGCCTTTGACGTGAGCAGCAGGGACAAAGAAAGCAGTCCATAAATAGCAGCTACTGGTTTTAAGAGCCAGCTAGCCTGAGTGCACCTCACATGGACAACCCTGAACCACCTGGAATGCTGGCTGGGAAGCATGTTCTTTACGGGAAGGCTACGGCCACCTCCCCTTGAGAGACACTGCTGACTGCTGGCCAACAAGTTCACGCTTCACTCGGCCCTGACCACACAGGCACCATCCTCTGACAAAACTGACAACCAATCCTACCTACAAAACTGACAAAATCGACATGGCCCCTTCCTCAGCTCTAATCTAGACAGTACCAGAAAGCAACCAAGTGGCTGACCAAGAGGAAAAGGTACAGGGAGAGCTGAACACCGCCCCCCCAAGAAAGAACAAGGGCCCCCTACAAAAATGAAGCTTGGCAACGTGACAACTCTCTAGACAAGAGAGTTGGACAGAGTTGAAAGGGGCCCGGAGTTTGTGGATCTACCTGCTTTACAAGGAGGGGGGAAAAAAGAGGCAAAAATACAACAAAAAAGATGGGAACTCATGGGAGCAGCAGCTATTACCTGAAGATCATGAGGGCCCTTGACAAGAGGCGGCTAGGTTAATGTGAAGGTCAGGGTTATGATCATTAACTGCCCAGACTCTCAACAAATTGCCTGGGTAGGCTCTGAATGACCCATTAACTAGGGACAAAATTACAAAAATTACATGGAGGCTCTGCCTCTTCAAATGTTTAACAACCGGCCTAAATGCAGCAGTCCAGGATCCCCAAATCCGACCCTGCAGGACAGTCGTTAACTAGGAGTGAAGGCAGAGCCTTTCCTTTAGAAAATCAGCTCAGGGTTGGTGGCTAAGAAAGGCCCTCGAGACCTTCCCTTGATTTAGGACGTGGTGAAGCAGCCACAGGGGGAAACCTCACTGAGGTATTTTCAGAGCCGGGAAATTCTTGAAATAAACCTCTCTGGGTCTTGCACATGTTTTTCAGTGTCCTTACTACCTGGGTTCACCAGCTAGAAATCAAGAACAAATGGGCTCTGTGTCTCCCTTTCCCCCAACATTCTCAGGCGTGGTCACAACCCACTCTGTGATGTCACACCATTGCCATGGTAACAAGCCCACATTACCACACAGATCAACCATGGGAGAAAAGCCTCCCAGCCACCAGCACCCCGAGCTTTAACGTAAGCAGGACGTCTGTCTACACGGTGCTGGCATCCGGGTATGAACACACCTACTGGCAGAAGTCAACATGGAGGAAACCGGAACAATCTGAACCCAGGCTGGGTATTTGAGATATTAAGTAACTATTGTTAATTTTGCTAGAAATGACGACAGTTGTGTGGTTATGTTAAACAAAAAATCCTGAAGTTAGAGGTTCACACTGAAGAATTTACAGATGAGATGAGGTTTGCTTTAAAACAGATAGGAGAGGCCAGGTGCAGTGGCTCACACCTGTAATCCTAGCACTCTGGGAGGCCGAGGCAGGATTGCTTGAGGTCAGGAGTTCGAGGCCAGCCTGAGCAAGAGCAAGACACTGTCTCTACTAAAAGTAGAAAGAAATTAGCCAAACAACTAAAAATAGAAAAACAATTAGCCCAGCATGGTGGCACACGCCTGTAGTCCCAGCTACTCGGGAGGCTAAGACAGGAGGACCGCTTGAGCCCAGGAGTTTGAGGTTGCTGTGAGCGAGGCTGACACCACGGCATTACTCTAGCCCAGGCAACACAGTGAGACTGTCTCAAAAAAAAAAAAAGAGAGGCTGGGCATGGTGGCATGCATCTATAGTCCCAGCTACTCAGGAGGCTAAGACAAGATCATGGCGTGAGCCTAAGAGTTTGAGGTCGCAGTGAGCTATGATTGATCATGCCACTACACTCTTGCCTGGGTTATAGAGCAAGACCCTGTCTCTAAAAATTTTTTTGAAAAAGGAAACTTTCCATAATAAAAAGTTAAAAAAAAAAAAATAAAGCAGGTCTGAAGGGGCCAACCTCAGCAACATGAGGACAGACTGACTGTAAGGTCCTCAAGCAGTTAAGTTCCCAGCAGAGAGCCAGAATGTGGGCTGGGGGCCTCTACACCCTTCACCAAGGCCTAACCTCTCTGCCCTGCTTTCCTCAACTATAAAACCTGCCTGGGTACCTCAGGGGTCTTGTAAAGTCCAAAAGCAATATGAAATATTCGTCACTAATATACTGTAGGAGCAATTTACATGCCAGGCAGGCACACACTGAGCTCTTCACTTGTGCTCTTCTCACTGAAACAATTAATAAACCTATGCAGGGATTGTTAGCATCCCCATTTCACAAACAAGCAAACTGAGGCTCTGAGAGGGGAAGAAATTTATCCATGGGGTCACATTAGGAAGAAGCAGAACTAGAATCTGAGTCCAGGGCTTTCTAACCCCAAGGCCAGGTGTTAACCTCTATCCTTAAGACAATTAGAAATTACCTGAAAAAGAATCATTTGCTAAACAGGTCAAGTGGCAAAACAGTTCCCACCGATAAATTTATAATTAAGTGTGGAAAAACAAGACACACATACATAAAACAGATTAAATGAAACAGTATTCCAAAAATTGCCTTAAAAAATGAGGTACACTAAGACACTGGGCAAACTCCTTAAACACTCTGTATCCCAGTTTCCTCAACTCTGAAGCAAAGGCAACTCTCGTACCTCTGGGTGGCTTTGTGGGGAGAACTTCACAAGACCACATAAATCAAGCACTTAGCACAAACCTAGCCCACAATAAATGCAAAGATACAAAGTAAAAATTATCAAAACGCAAAGATACAAGGCCAATTCCGTTCTTCCGATACCAAATGAAGGCATGCTGGCATTCAAAAATCTGACCACAGACATTTGGAGAGCTTAGAGAATAAGAGGCGCACAGAAAGATCTGAGGAATCCCAGCAAAAACCCAAACAGGACTTGTCCATAGACCAAGAGAAAGCAATGCAAATCCAAGGGAGGGAAACTCCAGTCTCATAAGGGGAACAAGAACGCCTTCTCCCCCAAGCTCACAGCGGCCACACTAGGGTCTGTCCAAGCACACAGACCTCTGAGGCAGAACATTTCTGCACAGCTTCAAACAGGCTGATGAAAAAACCCAGGCCGATAGGGGAACCTCATAGAAACAAAGATGCCATTCTCTCTGCCTGAGTAGCTGTTCTTCCGCTCCCACAAACTCTGAAAACAGCTTGCGTTCTTGAGCAAAGGTATCTGTCTTTCAGATCCAAGTTTCTCCTGGCAGATGAACCTCTGGAATTTGCTTCTCAGCCATGAAGAGTTTTCTAACCATCTTCTCATGCCCACAGAGTTTCAGATGGCTTAAAGCTGCAAAGATGCTGGTTCTCGTCCAAGGAGGACTGACTTCTATTATA
Organism: Microcebus murinus; assembly: GCF_040939455.1. NCBI lineage: Eukaryota > Metazoa > Chordata > Mammalia > Primates > Cheirogaleidae > Microcebus > Microcebus murinus. The sequence goes on from NC_134119.1 coordinate 65,737,340, forward strand.
CCAGAGAGCAAAGTCTAACCATTTAACTTATGAACTGAGACTTTTCCTTGTTAATAACCTTTTAGCGGAATTAATCTAGTTCCATAAAACATACATCCAATCGAGAAAAAGTATTAATATTTTCCCCTAAAAATAGACCTGGGCCTAGGATTCTAGAGATTTGTTCATATACCACTAAAGATTCTATTACGAAGAACTGCAATTATCTGTATATAACCTTTTTTTTTTTTTTTTTTTGAGAGAAAGAGTCTCGCTCTGTTACCCAGGCTAGAGTGCCATGGTGTCAGCCTAGCTCACAGCAACCTCAAATTCCTGGGCTCAACCAATCCTTCTGCCTCAGCCTTCCAAGTAGCTGGAATTACAGGCATGTGCCACCATACCCGGCTAATTTTTTCTATATATTTTTAGTTTGCCAATTAATTTCTTTCTATTTTTGGTAGAGACGGGGTCTCACTCTTGCTCAAGCTGGTTTCAAACTCTTGACTTTGAGCAATCCTCCCACCTCAGCCTCCCAGAGTGCTAGGATTACAGGTGCACCTTGCCCCGGCCCTATTTCTTAATTTAATGTCACCCTGGGCTCCTTGAGGGCAGCTAAGAAAGTGGCTCCAGGTACAGACCAGGTGGGGGCTCAACACATATTCTATGTGAATGAAGCATCACTCTCAGCTAGCCGCACCCTTTTTGCCAATTTCACAAACAGACACAATCAAAAAACTTCCCAGGAACTTCCTTTGGCAACCTGGATCACCTAAAAGTCTGGTGAGGTAGCTGAGGAAGTGCCTTCAGTCAAAAACTCTTTCTCTTAAGTATTCAAGGGTTTCCGGATAGGCCAGAAAGGGATGGCCACACAAACGGCGCAGACGGAAGTGGTGTTCCCAGGGACGCAGCCTACATATGTTGCCCACTGGCTTTGGTTACTGTGACTGTGACTGCTCTGGTACCCACACGGCGGCAGGCCCTGCCTGGAATCCTGAGGAAATCTAAGCCCCAGTGTCTGTTAAGAAAATGAGGAGGGCAATAATCCAAGCCACCTGCAACAGACATCCAGCCAAATGACACCAGTGTCTGGGCTCAGCTCCCTTGGGTTGGGCCACAGCAGGGATGTGGCCCACGATCTACTTCCACACTGGGCCTCCAGAAGTCTGCAGTTACTTCTAAGGAATGAAAACCCCTTCCATTTAAGGGTCCAAAAGCCCAGGGTTGCACCTCTACATTCACAAGAAGTTGAATGCAGGGATGATGGAGCCACAGCAGGCTGAGGAGGGGTGGCACACTGCCACCTTCAGTAGGGCCAACTTTATTTACACTACCTGTATCCGCTCCTCAGTCCCTCCCGCCCACCGCAGCAAGAACAACGGTGATGGCTGCCATGCAGGCACGCCATGCCAGTGCAGGGGACAGCAACTTTCTGTAAAGCGCCAACTTTGCAGAACTTTCTGGCTTTGCAGGCCATATGGTCTCTGTCCCAACTACTCAACTCTGTAGCAGTAAAGCAAAAGCAGCCGCTGCCGACATGAACAAATGAGTGTAGTTGTGTGCCAATCAACTTTACCTACAAAGACAGGCTGGGTAGGCTGGCTTTGGCCCGAGAAACACCGTTTGCCGACCCTTTTCCTAGATGCAGCCCTGTATTGTCTCCTTCGCATTTCTCTCCAACAAAAGGTCCATGAAGCCGACTTTAACTGCATTTTTATCCTCTTTCATTTCTTTGGTTTTCAAATTCAAGAGACAAATCAATAAATGGGCTTCACATCCCATTAATGGCTATACCCTGCAACATGAAAAATAATGTACCAGATCTGGCACAGTGTAACAAGGACAGAGACGGGGTCTGGGGACTGGCTGCCAGGGTTCTAGCTCTGCCTGCAACACACAGACTCTGTGACCGGGTACAAGTGACTTTATCTTTCTGTTTCAGTCTCTCCGTGAAGGGCTGAGGTGAAGGTTAAATGAGCTCATGCATGAGAAGCATTCAGAAGGGCCCTGACAGGTAATCTTTGACCTTCACATTGACAATGCACAAGTGGCACTGTCACTCCTTTGGGAAAACAAAAGAGATTGACTTGGGAGCTGAATAACTCAGGAGTCACATCAGGTTTGCATGACTCCCAGGTCCACAGTTGTCCCTCACTCTCCACCATCTCTATACCAGCAGAGGGCCAGCCCTACATGGAAAAGAACAGGGCAGCATTCATGGTGTACTGAGTCTAATGGCATCGGGGTTCACTCTACCCTCGCTGGGACCACGGACAGGCATGACTGGGACGGAGGAGCCAGGTGCTTGGCAAGCTGCTGAGCCGAGGTATCTCCCAATGGATCTGCTTGGGATCTAGCCACTGAGCCCAACCCCAAAATTGATTTCTAAGGCATCTACTTTGCAGTTGGGTATTAGTGACCTGCGGTAGCAGCAGCAACCCTTTATCGTGGCCAGAAACTGCAGAAAGCAAGTCAGACACGGGAAGGAAATGTGAGGCCCGGCAAAGGCAGTTAACAACCCTAGCCCAACTCTAAATAAAGTTCTCAGAAGGATTCTTTGCCCCTTCTGAAAACTTTTCTGCTCCAAGAAAAGCACAGGACAAGCCTGGTTGCCGAATGAACAAAATCTTAACGGATTCAGACAGATTACAAGGTTAATGGGCTGGACAGACACTGCTCATTCCTCTCAGAGACTCTGAAGAGGGTGAAGGACCTGCCAAAGGGTCCTAGTTGGCAGCCCTGGCTTCCCAGTTCTCAGGAGACCTACCAAGACTGTGGCACTGACTCAGATTCTAATTGCGAAAGATGAACACAGGAAGGTACAGTCAGCATAAGCTCCAGACAGCCTGACCATTTTGACATCTACAATAAGGACAATGAGCAAGAGATGCCTTAAGATGGCTTCCACTTGGTTTCAACCCCAGCTGGCTTCTGGCGATTAAATAAGCTGACTAGTACCCTAACAGGTGAAAGATAAATTGACTTCCTTCCAAAACACAGATGTTATTCTTCTGTTTACACACCAGACTGTAAAAGTTCTACTTAGGGGCCGGGCGCGGTGGCTCACGCCTGTAATCCTAGCACTCTGGGAGGCCGAGGCGGGCGGATTGCTCGAGGTTGGGAGTTCGAAACCATCCTGAGCGAGACCCTGTCTCTACTAAAAAATAGAAAGAAATTAATTGACCAACTAAAAATATATATACAAAAAATTAGCCAGGCATGGTGGTACATGCCTATAGTCCCAGCTACTCGGGAGCCTGAGGCAGGAGGATCGCTTGAGCCCAGGAGTCTGAGGTTGCTGTGAGCCAGGCTGACACCACGGCACTCACTCTAGCCAGGGCAACAAAAGTGAGACTCTGTCTCAAAAAAAAAAAAATAAAAAAAAGTTCTACTTAGAATTTTTCTCCAGTACGGAAAGCAGGAAGATTCACTGAACGCCGGACATTGTGAAGGTGTCCCAAATGTACCCACTGACCACAATGACCCCGAACAGTGGGCATTATGCTCAGTGCCTACTGCACACTGCCGGGGAGGGGCCAGGCCGAAACAGTTTTATCTGGCTCCAAAGCCCACACTCTTCCTTCACATCCTGTCACCACCTCCGATGTTCAAAAAGATGTCACCACTTGTCTGACAAACAAAGCACTGAGTCACCAATTCACACAGATGCTAAATGGCAAAAAATACAAGATCCTCTATCCAGTGCAATTTGGCCAGAAGCAAACTATGCTGAGTAAACACCCTGTGTTCAGTGCTAATATATTACCCCAATAACAGGACACAACAAAGTCTAGCCTCAACCAAGAGGTCGGCTTCATTTTTGTCACCAGCTACTAATGGGTGATATCCCAGAAACTTATTTAAAAACTGCCCATATCACCTCATATTACTAAATCACCACAAAAAAAACCTGACACAATTGTCTTCAAGACTGCAGCTCCCCTAACTACCAAAAGCAAAAGGACTCTGCAGCAAAGATTAGGCTAAGAAATTGGGAAAACCAAACCCATGAAGTTTGGCTCCCCCGAACAATCTCATTTTTACCTTCCCTTCTCCCAATGAACTTTACATGCCATCCAGACAAACTGGTGGCTTTTCCATCCTATTAGGTTTTAATTATGAAACTGGCCTCAAAGCATTTATTCCGACAGGATTCTCTCCACCAGTGAGCAGACTGCTCCTAAGGCTCCTTGAATCTGCTTAATAAATACCAACTGCCAGACACCTCAGAAACTATCCTTTTTCTCTCCTATTGTGTCAGTAGCCATGCTGCCAAGGTATAGGCTAAGTGCCCGGCTCTACTCAGCAATTCCACTTACTATTTGCTCTGTCACTCAACCTCCTAACACGGAGCAGAACCAGTTGCTCTGGCACTGGCAGATACAATCCACAGGGACCAAAATTAAGTTCTCTGCAATATAGTTTCATTTAAAGCTATCCACAGAGACTTGGAAAAGTTACATTAATGATTTTCATCCTAGAGGTATTTACTGTAACTGGATCTGGCCTATATGAAGAGATGTTTCTAGGGACTCTGTAGCCATAAAAACCTAACAGAAGTGACTAAGTAAGGCAACCCTGAGACAGCCATTTCTGTCCCCCCAGGAAGGTAAAAGATCTAAGAGCAAAGAACAGAGGTGGAAGCATTATTGAATAAATCACTAACCAGTTCTACAGTCAACTGTACGGAAACATACAAACTTAGGAGTTAATTGTTCATCTCTAACTTGCCAGGCAGTAAACAGGCAGAAAGCCTTTGCTTCCACAGGTACAAAATATTCCCTTGGGATCAGCCTTCCCAAGTAAGGAAAAACCACAGTATTGACTTTCTAAATTAGCTAGCTAGCCTTCCTTAAAGAAAATTCTGGCATATCAAGAATTAAAACCTTCAGAGCAAATTGAATCCCTATCTGGGAGATAGGGCAGGCTATGAATTAGCCCTTCTGAGGAATTGCATTTTTTTTCGTTGAAGAGCAAATTTGAGGGAAGTAAAAACTAAAGGTTTTATGACCATAACATCAATATTTTCAGGGTCACAACAGATTTTGTTTCTACTATCTTGATCTCCTTTCAAATTAAACCTTTCACCCAGAGAAAATAAAAATGTAAAAAGTTATGAATGTATAAATTTGTTGTTAAATCAGGGATTCTGAGTGCCACCCTTTTCTTTCTTTTTTTTTTTTTTTTGCAACATCCATTAATTTGACTTTTAACTAATACTGGTACATCAGTTTGGGGGGAAAAAAAGCAGTACTGTGACATTTCAAAAACAATGATCACCAAAATACAGTCTGACTTAATTACTGAGACTTATTGGACTTGGATGAAATTCCTTTGAGAACAAAAAATAATAAACCCTTGTGTAGCTATGCCTGAGAGCTCTTTAAATGTTTGGGGAAGCATTTTCAAATTCAATGAATGATTGCTAAAATTTTCACTTACAAAGTAATCCCATTTCCTTAAGATTTCACAGTAAAAAATAAGCAACTTAGTAGCTCCCTTAAAACTTGGGTCATCGATCATCCAGTTTCTGCTCTTAGCTCCTGGAGAAGGAATTTTACAAAGGATGGGAAACTTCAAATAAGTGAGTGTGTTCAGTTCGTGCTTCAGACATATTTTGCAGGATTTTCTGCTGTACAGTTTGAGATTTCTCCTACCATAACTTATTTTACACACCTAAGATCACCACTTCACGGCATTTAGGTTGTGAACATATTAAGAGGAAGAACAAAACAAGCGGCCTAGTGAATTGCAGTTTACATTTCCTCATCTACATGTGAGTGAACTTTTTTCCTTGATAAGAATAGAAAAAAGGAAACGGTTTTTTGGAGCGGATTAGGGCTGTGTGTTAGAAAGAGTTCTCTAGCAAAGCATGTCAAGGGCCAAAAGTGGGAACATGGAACTTCAACGTGTTTTGTCTTTTAACGGAAGAACTTATGCTTGTAAAACACATCAGAAGTACAGTGTTTGGTTCTGCAAGTCATTTTTGTTGTTTTTTTTTCCTTGTATGTGTAGGGCATAGGGGGTTGGGGACTGAAGGAGGTGTTCTCTCCAACATGACTGGGCGTGTAACACGTTTGCATCAACTTTTCACAGTCAGGCATGTGCTTTCGAACAAAGGAGCAGTGGAGACAGGCAGAGATTGGGGCTTGACACAGTTTACAGATTTCGTGCTTAAACAGTACTTTACAAATGACTTGCTCAATTTTAACGTCCATCACCATAAGAGACATTGTAGTAAAATAAGAAAATTGAATCTACTTGAACCACAATCTTTTTGGGGGAAGGGAGGCCATTAACTTGAATACAAGTATCATAAATCAAATTCAGTAAGCTTGTCTCCTACAAATGGACTTGAAGTATCCACTTTCTTCAAAGATGAAGGCTGGAGACAAAGTAATGGACTGAAATGGGAAGCTGGATGCCAAGGATTTGAAAACATGGGCTTTTTACAGATTGTTTTTTGTCATGTTACAGTAACACTTTTTTTGGAGAAAACTGTGTACGTTAAATTTTAAAAACTTAACATTGAAAGGATGTGCAAGTCTAAAAGGGCTCAACAGGGTTAGAATCCTGATTTGAACATATAAATTCACTCTCTCAAGCATCACTTTGGTCTAAAGGCGAGGAAGGCAGGCAGGAAAGGGACAAAAAGAGGGAGATAATTGAATTACTCAATAAAAGAGGCTACTTACCATCCCAACCCATTGTAAGACATACACTTCTGACATAAGAGAACTCCTTAGAGGTCGAATAAAGCGTGTAAGCACCTTTGAGTAATGCACCTGCCCCCGAGAGGGGGCCCGGAAGCCCAACGTGGGCTTAGCAAACAGACCTTTGCTAATCTGTTTATTTCCTTGAAGTGGAGTCGGGCTGCGATGGGCTGCGATTCCCAGGATGATACATTTAATTAGAACAAAACAGAAAAACAAAAAAAAAAATTTGTAAAAGCTCACCAAACTGCTGCACTTGTGTCTCTGAATGTGGGTGGCATTTCTTTTAAAAGGCAAAGTATGGTCTGTGAAGGAGAAAGGGAAAAGGGGAGGTGGGAGTAGGGAGAAGGGGCCATGGAGCCTGGCGAGGAAGCCCTGACTGGGATCGCCATCCAGAAGAGGGTCCTCAGCGGCTCCCCAGCCCAGGCTGGGACCGGGCAGCCATCTGTCCAGCGCGTTCTCTTCCCCTCCCCACCCCCACCCCCTCCAAGACTCACTTCCCTGCTGGCTGAAACCCACCTTCCATTTCCAAACCCAGACACCTCTTCCCCTGCCCCACCAGGAAACGGCGGGCGAACCCTGCACCCTAACTCCTTCTGCTCCAGCAGGGGAAACAGGGCTTCAAACCTCGCCCTGAAATGCGCGGGCCTGGCCCCATTATCACCCGCCAGAGAAGGGCGTGGGGGGAGCCCATTTCGCACTTAACAAAAGGGAAAGGGGGCGCTCCCCTTCACCCCCTGCCAAACACAAGGAAATCTCCTTTTCTCTCCTGTAAGGCATGGCGCCCCATTTTACCCCAAAAGAGGGGGGTACCCCCAGGAGTAAAGCGGGACCGGGACCAACTTCCTCTCCCTTCCAAGGCGAAGAAACCAAACCTTACTCCCGCAAAAAAGGCTGAGAACCCCCCCACGTCACCTACCTATGAAAAGCGAAAGGACCCCTTCCCTTTAAAGGGTAACACAGAGAAGGGTCTTCTCCCCAAAAAGAGGCCGAAGTTTTCCTCAAAAGGGCTGCAGATGCATCCCCCCACCATTCTACCCTCTAAGGAATCGCTAGAAAACACCTCCCGCCAAAAAAAAAGAAGTGCAACAGAGCACCCACCCTAAGGACCCCACCATTAAAAGGATGGAGAAAGGACTGAACCCCCACTTCCACTTTCTGCCTCCTAAGAAAGCTAAAGTATCTACCCAAGTAGGGCAAGGTGTGCCTCCCCCAGGAGAAAGGATACTGCTGGGGGCTAGGAGACCCCCGAACTCCAAACCCCTAAGAGCGGGGCTGCTGCTCGAGATGCCCCAAAAAGGGTCCGGGAGCCCCTCCCCCATCCCCTTCCCCGAAGCCAGGCGACGGGCAAGCAGGCCCATGGCTGCCAGCTTCGGGCGCAGGGGCAGCCAGGACCCCCGTGGGTCTCCGCAACCACCCCCCGGCGCCCCCTCCCCAGGGCGGGCGCGGGGGGTCCGAGGGGCGCCTCCTCACCTTCCCCTCAGCATGGCGCCCAAAAAAGACAGAGCGAGAGCGAGGGAGAGCGGGCGAGCGCCGCGAGGGGGGGGAAACGCATGAGGCCGGGAGAGAAAGCAAGCGAGAAAGAGCGAGCGAGAGAGCGATCCAGAGACACCCACCGACCCCGCCCTTCCTCCTCCTCCTCCTCCTCCTCCTCCGCCGCCGCCGCCCGGCCCAACATGGCGGCCGCCCCCCTTCCTCCTCCTCCTCTTCCTCCCCCCGGGGACGCTGCCCCGGCCCTGCCGGGGGCCTGACCTGTCGTCAGGGAGCGGGAGGCGGTGGTGGAGGAGGTGCGGGGTGGCCGGGCGTGCGTCGGGGGAACACGGAGGAGGCGAAGGCGTTGATGGCGGCGGCGGTGATGGCGGCGGCGGCGACTCTGATGGCGGCGGCGGGGGGGTCCCGGGCGCGGCCTCCATGGTTCCTTTGGGGGGGAGGGGATGTTAATGCACGAAAAAGGACTGCTTGGGCGTGGCGGGGGGGGGCACACTTCAGCTCAGAGGGCTCCTGATGGGAATTGGGTATATATTTTTTCGGTTTCGGAATCACCTCTGCGCCGACCTCCGCGTAGGCCGCGCGGCCTAGGCCTCGGCGGGCCGCTTGCCGCCTGCTTTCCGCAGCCCGCCCCTGTGGTCACTCGCTCACTGGCACGGGGCCCTCATCGGGGCGAGAGCCCCCACACGCACCCCCGCGGGCCCGGGGGCGGCAGACCCGGGAGACACGGACACTGGTGGGTGGTTGGGTGTAATTAGCGCGGGCCGCGCGCAATGGAGCAAGCGAAGGGGAAGGGGAAAAGGGGACAGCGAGCGAGAGCGGTTAAAAAAAAAAAAAAGGATTTTAGGGAAAGAGGGAACGGGCCGCGGAGACAGGCAGACTGTCAGTCTGCCCGTTCTAGGTGCCCCGGCTGTCCGGCCCCGCCGCAGTCAGGAATTCACACAAAATGGCGGCGCGGCCCGGACGAGCCCGGAGGCTGAGGCGGGAGGAAGGGTGAGGTGGGAGGGGGCACTAGGAGGCGGAGGCGGAGGCCGCGTCACGTGGGGGAGAGGGCCGGAGATCGCTAGGCCGAAGGTCGGCGGAAAGAGCCGAAGGGAGAGGGCGAAGCCGAAGACAGGCGGAAATAGCCGAACAGAGCTGAGCGGGAGATGGGAGGAAGCTGGGAGAGCCGGAAAGAGCCGAAAGCGATGACAGGGGTGGGGCTAAAGAAAGAATGAGGATCCCAGGGGAGCCGGAAATAAGCTAAACCGATGGGGACTGGGGCAGAACCAGGAACTGAGATGATCCGGAAAGAACCGGAGGCTGTGTCGGGGGTGGGTGGCAGGAGGCGGAAATAGCCGAAAGAAACGGAGCAGGGGTAATGGGATTAATAGAGAACGAGCTGAACGGGTGAGGCTGGAGAGGCGATTAATTAAGAGAGTAAACGACACTGAGGAATTCGCCCGAGTGCAAGAGGGAAGAACTGAAAATCGCTAGTTTGAAGGAAGGCAGGAAAAGCCGATATATTTAGGTGGGAAAATGGGAGGGAAGGAATTGGGGCTACGAAGAGGAAAAAAAAATAACCGGAAGCTGGAGGCCAGGTACCAGGAGTCGGAGGTTTCCGGAGAAGAGGCTAGGAAGCCAGCCGGCCTGGAGATAACGTCAGTAGACAACTCGGCCGGTGACGTCACCCCAGGATGCGGGCGGGGCGGGGCTTGTGGAGCCTTCTGGGGAACTTACGAACCTGGGGCATGGCACGTGGAAGACTTCTCTAGCCCTCGGCGCGGGAGCATAGACTTGGTTCAGAAGCCATGCACACACAAAATCTCTTGACCTTCACGGCCATCCTAAGGGGAGCTGATAGTCCCATTTTATAGATGCGCACTTAAGCTTGGTGTTTAAGTAATTGGCTCAAGGTCATAGGATTATCCCTAAAGAGCGCGGAAAGATTTTTGATCAGAGTTTACATTCTACGGCCTCGTTTAAATTTGTTCAGGACTTGTATCCAAGGATCTTCCTTTTTTTTTTTTTTTTTTGAGACAGAGTCTCACTCTGTTGCCCAGGCTAGAGTGAGTGCCCTGGCGTCAGTCTAGCTCACAGCAACCTCAAACTCCTGGGCTCAAGCAATCCTCCTGCCTCAGCCTCCCGAGTAGCTGGGACTACAGGCATGCGCCACCATGCCCGGCTAATTTTTTGTACATATATATATATATTAGTTGGTCAATTAATTTCTTTATAGTAGAGACGGGGTCTCGCTCTTGCTCAGGCAGGTTTCGAACTCCTGCCCATCCACCCGTCTCTACCTCCCAGAGTGCCAGGATTACAGGCGTGAGCCCCGGCCCCAAGGATATTCCTTTAACCCTTTTATTAACTCTGTACAGAGCCAGTCCCTGTGATGAACATGGGAACAGTTTCTATCCTTTTGGAGCTTAATAACCAAGGATGCCCCAGAGAAGAGAAACTGGGATATAAAGGAGAAAGAAGGAGGGAATCAGTGAAGACTCTTGAGATTGTTATTTCCGCCAGAACAAGAAAGAGAAGGTTCCAGGCAGAGGAAGTAACTTATTTCAGATCAGATCCTGACAAGTCAAAGACTCCTTAGTTTCTAGGAAGAGAGAAAACTCATGTGGCAAGAGTGGTAAGTCTGGAGACGAGATGACTTCCTGGTATGTTGATGCTATTATAAAAGAAAAAAATGGGCCGGGCGCGGTGGCTCACGCCTGTAATCCTAGCACTCTGGGAGGCCGAGGCGGGCGGATTGCTCAAGGTCAGGAGTTCGAAACCAGCCTGAGCAAGAGCAAGACCTTGTCTCTACTATAAATAAAAAAGAAATTAATTGGCCAACTAATATACATAGAAAAAATTAGCCGGGCATAGTGGCGCATGCCTGTAGTCCCAGCTACTCTGGAGGCTGAGGCAGGAGGATCGCTTGAGCCCAGTAGTTTGAGGTTGCTGTGAGCTAGGCTGACGCCACGGCACTCACTCTAGCCTGGGCAACAAAGTGAGACTCTGTCTCAAAAAAAAAAAAAAAAAGAAAGAAAAAAAAATGTCCCAGACCTGATCTGGGGCACAAACTTTTTGGGGCTGTAATTTACAACCTCCTTCAGGGAGGAAATTAGCATCCGTGACAAAATGCTTGATAAAATCTCCAAAGAGCACTTTTCCCACTAATGATGAACTGCTTAAAATAATTTTTTTTTTACCCAGGCTCGGTGGCTCATGCCTGTAATCCTAGCACTTTGGGAGGCCGAGGCGGGCGGATTGCTCAAGGTCAGGAGTTCGAAACCAGCCTGAGCAAGAGTGAGACCCCGTCTCTACCAAAAATAGAAAGAAATTAATTGACCAACTAAAAAATATATATACAAAAAAAAATTAGCCGGGCATGGTGGCGCATGCCTGTAGTCCCAGCTACTCGGGAGGCTGAGGCAGCAGGATCGCTTGAGCCCAGGAGTTTGAGGTTGCTGTGAGCTAGGCTGACGCCACGGCACTCACTCTAGCCTGGGCAACAAAGTGAGACTCTGTCTCAAAAAAATAATAATAATTTTTTTTTTAGACAGAGTCCATTGCCAGGGCTAGAGTGCAATGACAGTGTCATAACTCACTACAATTAAATTTTGATGGAACAAACTTGTTCTGGGAAACTAGTGGCCCACCCAGTTGACAGTGGGCTGACTGCCAGCTAAGAGTCTTCTGACTTTTAACTAGATTATCTTTTCTTTCTGGATCCAGTCTCTAATCCAGTGATTAGATAATGATTCTCTTCTCCTATAAAATGTCCCTACAAGAGTGAATCTTTTATTTTTTTTTTTTTTTCTTTTTTTAGTACCTAGTATGCAGCTATGGAGTGAATCTTTTAATTGGCCTATAAGGGACTTTTTTCCTTGGATTCATGATTGTAATAAAATGTTAACACATGTTCATAATTAAGTTGTCCAAAAAAAATTTTTTTTGAGACAGCCTCACTCTGTCACCCAGGCTGGAGTGCCGTAGTGTTATGATAGCTCACTGCAGCCTCAAACTCCTGGCCTACAGCAGTCCTCCTGTCCCAGCCTCCTGAGTAGCTGGGACTACAGCCTCAGCCCGCTAATAGAGATGCGGTCTCACTCTTGCTCAAGCTGGTCTCATAACTCCTGGCCTCAAGTGATCCTCCCACTTAGGCCTCCCAGAGTGCTATGGTTACAGGCAGAGCCACTTCACCAGGCTGCACACGTGTTTTTATAGTTTGTTGAATGAATTGCTGTGTGCAACCTTGTACCTTATCAAGAAAAAAAAAAAGCCAGAAAATCTCCAAAGATCACTTTTCCCATTGATGGTGATCTGCTAATGACAGGTCACCCAAGATCACCAGTAATGAAAATGGACACACACCACATATTAAATTATGTATTAAATTATTAATAATTAAATTATGCTGCATTATGTGTGGTAGGCATTTGCTTTTTTTTTTTTTTTTTTTGAGACAGAGTCTCGCTTTGTTGTCCAGGTTAGAGTGAGTGCCGTGGCGTCAGCCTAGCTCACAGCAACCTCAAACTCCTGGGCTCAAGCAATCCTTCTGCCTCAGCCTCCCGAGTAGCTGGGACTACAGGCATGCGCCGCCATGCCTGGCTAATTTTATATATATATATCAGTTGGTCAATTAATTTCTTTCTATTTATAGTAGAGACAGGGTCTCGCTCTTGCTCAGGCTGGTCTTGAACTCCTGACCTTGAGCAATTCACCCACCTCGCCTCCCAGACTGCTAGGATTACAGGCGTGAGCCACCGCGCCCAGCCTAATTTTTCTATTTTTAGTGGAGACAGGGTCTCGCTCTTGCTCAGGCTGGTCTTGAACTCCTAAGCTCAAGTGATTCTCCCGCCTCGGCCTCCCAGAGTACTAGGATTACAGGCTTGAGGCACCGTGCCGGCTCACATTCACTCTTACAGCTACGGATTTGAGCATAGATTTATGTTTCCACTCGTTTGCAATCACTGAGAAGGACATACAGGCCTTAACAATGCTCTAGTCATAACCATTCTCTGGCCTGTTTCCTACAATGACCAATGCCCTGGACCTGGAGTCCCCAATTCTATACTGGTCACAGGAAGCTTCCTTTGGAGGGAACAGTGTGACTCTCCACCCTGAATTTTGGACCTCATGGATTCTAGTTATGGGCAAAGCCTCTGATGGAAAGCATAGCCCACATCTCAGAGGACTGTGCTTTCTAGCTCTGGTCCCCAGCTGGTGACATCTCTGAAGTTTCAACAGGCTGAGCCACAATTCTAGAGGCCCATCTGCTTTTAAGTAAAGGGGAACATGAAAAGACCAAAGAGCCTATAATCCTAGCTCTCTGGGAGGCTGAGGCAGACGGATTGCTCAAGGTCAGGAGTTCGAAACCAGCCTGAGCAAGAGACCCCATCTCTACTATAAATAGACAGAAATTAATTGGCCAACTAATATATATAGAAAAAATTAGCAGGGCATGGTGGCGCGTGCCTGTAGTCCCAGCTACTCGGGAGGCTGAGGCAGGAGGATCCCTTCAGCCCAGGAGTTTGAGGTTGCTGTGAGCTAGGCTGACGCCACGGCACTCACTCTAGCCTGGGCAACAAAGCGAGACTCTGTCTAAAAAAAAAGAAAAGAAAAGACCAAAGAATCCCATCAGGCAGGAATATTGCTTCATACTTGGTCAGTGTCACAGTGGAACGCTGTGTAATACCCTCTTCTAAGCCCTGCTGCAATTCTAGCTGTTACTTCATCTGACCCACTATTTAACTGTTAATTAGGGACTAGACCCAGTAAAGTTAGATGATAATTTGTGGAAGATTCTCAAATTTCAAATGACTTTTGCCTGGCAGAACAGACAACCTGTCCTGAAAGACATTCACCCATTTGTATCCAATTTTCCAACCCTTCCATTGGCTATATGGGGAAAGAAAAAACAAAACAATTTTCCAACCTAATTCCAGCACCCTTTTTTCTACTGTCTCTACATATCCATTGCTCATATCTTCCTTTGCACCAGCTTTATTATTCTTCTGGTTCCTTCATTAGTGAAGTCAATAAAATCTTTGGCATGTGCCCATCATGTTTTTATGTGAGAGTTGTGGTTTTTTTTTTAATTTTGTATTTTTAATAATTATAGATACATAATAGCTGGAGAGTCATGTTTTTTGTTTTTGAAACAGAGCCTCACTTTGTTGTCCAGGCTAGAGTGAGTGCCGACTATGCCCAGTCGAGAGTCATGTTTTCAACTTAAAACAATCCCTGGCCAGTCGCGGTGGCTCACGCCTGTAATCCTAGCACTCTGAGAGGCTGAAGCCAGTGGATTGCTCAAGGTCAGGAGTTCAAAACCAGCTTTAGCAAGAGCGAGACCCATCTCTACTATAAATAGAAAGAAATTAATTGGCCAACTAATACATATAGAAAAAATTAGCCGGGCATGGTGGCGCATGCCTGTAGTCACAGCTACTCAGGAGGCTGAGGCAGGAGGATCGCTTGAGCCCAGAAGATTGAGGTTGCTGTGAGCTAGGCTGATGCCAGGGCACTCACAAGATGCTGGAAAAAGAACAAAAAGAAAAATAATGGCCCGGCGTGGTGGCTCACGCCTGTAATCCTAGCACTCTAGGAGGCTTAGGCCAGCGGATTGCTCAAGGTCAGGAGTTCAAAACCAGCCTGAGCAAGAGCGATACCCTGTCTCTACTATAAATAGAAAGAAATTAATTGGCCAACTAATATATCTAGAAAAAATTAGCCAGGCATGGTGGCACATGCCTGTAGTCCCAGCTACTTGGGAGGCTGAGGCAGAAGGATTCCTTGAGTCCAGGAGATTGAGGTTGCTGTGAGCTAGGCTGATGGCACGGCACTCACTCTAGCCTGGGCAACAAAGCGAGACTGTCTCAAAAAAAAAAAAAAGAAAGAAAGAAAGAAAAATAATTTAAAAATCCGTATTTTTATTTTATTACTTTTTATTGAAGAATAACATACATACCGAAAAACATATAACCACAGGTATACAGCTCAATACACTTACACAAAGTGAACACATTATGTAATCATCAGCTAAATCAAGAAACAGAAACTTAAAAGCCACCCAGAGACCCCTCCTGTCCCCATCTAGTCACTACCTCCTCTGAGGGTAATTACCATTCTGACCTGTAACCACATAGGTTAATTTTCCCTTAATTTCCCCAAATTTCCTCATACAAATGGAATGTACCATATGTACTCTTTTGTATCTGGCTTCTTTCATTCAACACTATTTTCTCATTTTCATTTCTGTGCAGTATTCCACAGTGTGACTAAACTAGGTATGAATGATCATGTGGAACAACTGGAACTCTCCTACATGGCTGATGGGACTATAAATAATCACTTTAGAAAACAGCTTGGCAGGCTGGGAGCGGTGGCTCACGCCTGTAATCCTAGCACTCTAGGAGGCCGAGGTGGGCAGATTGCTCGAGGTCAGGAGTTCGAAACCAGCCTGAGCAAGAGCGAGACCCCGTCTCTACTATAAATAGAAAGAAATTAATTGGCCAACTAATATATAGAGAAAAAATTAGCCAGGCATGGTGGTGCATGCCTATAGTCCCAGCTACTTGGGAGGCTGAGGCAGGAGGATCATTTGAGCTCAGGAGTTTGAGGTTGCTGTGAGCTAGGCTGACGCCACGGCACTCACTCTAGCCTGGGCAACAAAGCGAGTCTCTGTTTCAAAAAAGGAAAAGAAAAGAAAAGAAAACAGCTTGCAGACATCTACTACAACAGAACACATGCCTACACTGTTATTCAATGATTTCACCCAAAAATATATACCTGATGATGCACAGCAAAGGGGATGAGTAAGAATGTTCATAGCAGCATTGTTAGAAATAGTCCCTAAGTGGGAAGTACCATAATGTCCATTGATAGAAGAACAGCTGAGTGCATTGGAGCGTATTCACCATTGTTTATTTGCCACACACATTTTGAGACTCCCTGGATCTGCTGGGTTATAAGACCCAAATGGCAGAGTCATTTTGCATTGCATTCTGGACCCAGGAGAGAACTTCCTCTTCCACTGGGCCCCACTAGCCTTACAGCTTTCTTTGCCAATGAGTAAGAGCAAGTCTTCCAACTATAATACAAGTTGCTTCCAACATTCCAAGAGGGCTTTTTCTTGTTGTGTGGGTGGCGGTGCAAGTTTCAGCAACTTGTCCTTTATTTTGGAAAACACAAAATTCCAAATATAATCTTATCCTTGACTCCCAAAACATCTCTGAGCTAGCAGGTCCCTGTACTTTTTGAGATTTAACTTCCTCAAATGTCCATAAGTGTGACCAAGGCTTCCACAGTTCTTGTTTCTTCTTGTACTAGGCACATTATTATTCTAATAAATGACTCTGTTTGACTCTTTTTTTTTTTTGAGAAACAGTCTTACTGTGTCCCTGGGCTAGAGTGCGTGTCATGGCATCAGCCTAGCTCACAGTAACTTCAAATGCCTGGGCTCAAGTGATCCTCCTGCCTCAGCCTCTCCAGTAGCTGGGACTGCAGGCATGCACCACCATGCCCGGCTAATTTTTTCTATTTTTAGTTGCCTGGCTAATTTCTTTTTTTCTTTTTTTTTTTCGATCCGAACACACATGGATGCCTGGCTAATTTCTTTCAATTTTTTTTTTAGTAGAGAGGGGGTCTCCCTCCTGCTGAGACTGCTCTCAAATCCCTAACATCAAGTGGTCCTCACACTTCAGCCTCCCAGAGCGCTAGGATTACAGGCATAAGCAACCACGTCCAGCCTCAAGGCTAGGTTTTTTACACTGTGGATGAGAAAGTCTTTGCAGAGAAAATTCTCCACAGTGTGTAAGAAACTCCAGCATTTGGCACTAACCTCTGGAGACACTTGGGGAAGAACGGAAGTTGGCCAAAGAGAGGCATTATATTGTGTCTGACCCCACTGACTGCCAACCCATAGCTATTTCCCCCTTATTCCTTGCTAATCCTACCCTGGATTTATTCGGAAGGTGGAAGGTATTAATACTAGGGCAGGCTAGGAAAATAATCATTGGTCTACTTAGTTCTCAAGGGATAATGTCGCCCCCTAGAGGACATTTTGTAAATTATTGAGGGAAATTGATTTCGTTGTCAACTAGTTCTCAAAAGGAACAGTATTGCTTCCTTGGTTGGGGGCATTTTGCAAATTTACTTTTTTCTTTTCTTTTTTGTTTTTTGAGACAGAGTCTCACTTTGTTGCCCAGGCTAGAGTGAGTGCCCTGGCATCTGAGCTCACAGCAATCTCAATCTCCTGGGCTTAAGTGCTCCTATTGCCTCAGGCTCGGGAGTAGCTGGGACTACAGGCATGCCCCACCATGTCCGGCTAATTTTTGTATATATATTTTTAGTTGGTCAATTCATTTATTTCTATTTTTGGTAGAGACAGGGTCTCACTCAGGCTGGTTTCCAACTCCTGACCTTGAGTGATTTGCCCTTCCCGGCCTCCTAGAGTGCTAGGATTACAGGCGTGAGCCACCACCACGCCCGGCCTGCAAATTTACTTTTTTTGGTTATCACAACCATAAGGGGTTTGTTATGGCACTAGAGGGCAGGGACCAGAGATGCTGAGATGTCCTGCAATATAATATTCATAAAGATCACCTAACGAACCAAGTTAATGATAATTCTTTTTTTTTTTACCTACATGAACCTACATGAAGATAGTTCTTAAATTATTAAATAATAGAAAGAACTATTTAAAGTAAATTATATTAAGCTCTAACACTGAACTGTCACAATTGTTTTGGAATTGTGTGCATAGAAAAGTCATGCTAGGACTGGGCATGGTGGCTCACGCCTATAATCCTAGCACTCTGAGAGGCCGGGGTGGGTGAATCCTTTGAGGTCAGGAGTTCTAGAATAGCCTGAGCAAGAGCAAGACCCTGTCTTTACTACAAATAGAAAGAAATTAATTTGCCAACTAAACATATATATATATATATATATATATATATATATATATATATATATATAATTAGCCGTGCATGGTGGTACATGCCTGTAGTCCCAGCTACTCGGGAGGCTGAGGCAGGAGGATCGCTTGAGCCCAGGAGATTGAGGTTGCTGTGAGCTAGGCTGATGCCATAGTACTCACTCTAGCCTGGACAACAAAGTGAGACTCTGTCTCAAAAAAAAAAAATTACTACATGCTATGGATCATCAGGATCACTTTCAAAGTTGATATATTAACTAATAAATCATTTAATACTAAGGACCCATTTTAATTCTTCAAATTAACTTGATTCTCTTTTCTTTTTACTACCTATGTACATTTCGCTTTAATAATATAGCGCAACTAAACAGAAGTGTTTATTTCTAGAGGCTTATCCACAAGATACTTGATAGATATAGCCCTCTGCTGCTGGGTCATTCCATGACTTCTAAACGTTTTTCCCTGCACAAAGAGGTTATTTGATCTTATCTTGTAACTGACATTTTCCCCTGAGGTTGGGAAGCAGCATACTAAAGTGCAGGAACCTCAGAGTCAGAAGTTTAAAATGAGAGTTTAAAAAATACCACTTTCTTTTTTATGAGACAGAGTCTCGCTATGTCCCCCAGGCTAGAGTGCTGTAGTACCAGTCTAGCTCACAGCAACTTCAAACTCCTAGGCTCAAAGGATCTTCCTGCCTCAGCCTCCCCAGTATCTGGGACTACAGATATATGCCACCATGCCTGGCTAATTTTTTCTATTCTTTTTAGTTGCCCAGCTAATTTCTCTCTATTTTTAGTAGCAATGGGGGACTTCCTCTTGCTCTTACTGAGGCTGGTCTTGAACTTCTGAGCTCAAATGATTCTCCTGCCTTGGCCTCTCAGAGTGCTAGGATCACAGGCGTGAGCCACCGTGCCTGGCCCAGAACATACTAGTTTTTTAAATCTCCATTTATCACTCTACTCCCATAAGCTCCTGCTCTGACCAGCAGCCGAGGTCTACAAAAGGACTTAAAAAGGTTAATTAGGCTGGGCGCAGTGGCTCACGCCTGTAATCCTAGCACTCTGGGAGGCCAAGGCGGGCGGATTGCTCGAGGTCAGGAGTTCGAAACCAGCCTGAGCAAGAGCGAGACCCCGTCTCTACTATAAATAGGAAGAAATTAATTGGCCAAGTAATACATACAGAAAAAATTAGCCAGGCATGGTGGCACATGCCTGTAGTCCCAGCTACTCGGGAGGCTGAGGCAGGAGGATTGCTTGAGCCCAGGAGATTGAGGTTGCTATGAGCTAGGCTGACGCCACGGCACTCACTCTAGCCAGGGCAACAGAGTGAGACTCTGTCTCAAAAAAAAAAAAAAAAAAGGTTAATTAAATGTTGTATGGGGAGCCAGGTGTAGTGGCGAGTGCCTAGAGTCCCAGCCATACTGATGTGAGTGGATCGCTTGAGCCAGGAATTCAAGTCTACTATGTTAGGAGACCCTATCTCTAAAAAAAAGAAAAATTTTTTTAAGTAGTACAGAGCCATGAGAGATACCAGACCTCAACCTGATATCTAAGTACGTGTGGTCCTGACAGGCAGTAAGGAATGGAGACTGGAATGGAGCAATACATGAAACTTCTGTGGTTCTCCACCATGGCTGCGTTTTAGAATCATCTGGGGAGCATTTTGTAAAAATCCGAATGTCTCAGCTTCATCCCAGACCAATTAATCAGAGTCTCTGAAGGAGGGGGCTGGGCACTGGAGTTGCTGAAAAGCTCCCAAGGTGACCCTAATGTACAGGTGGGACTGAGAGCCCCTGCCATGGTTAATGGTGAGCAATCGCCTGGGTGGAGGTAATTATGTAATCCTCAAACCCAGGGGCCTGAACTACTGAATAACCGCTCTGCACCCCTTTTGAGTTACAGAGTCTTAATTTGGCAACTGTTCTTATTAGCAATTGCTGAAAAACAACCTGCCCCGTGGGTATATATCCAAAAGAATTGAAAACAGGATCTGAAAGAGGTATTTGTATACCCAAGCTCATAGCATCATTATGCACAATAGCTACAAGGTGGAAGCAACCCAGATGTTCAACACCAGATGAATGGACAAACAATATGTAGCGTGGTCAACTTTCTGCACCTTGGGGTTGTACAACTGCAGGTTCAACCAGCCACCAATCAAAAACATTGGGCCGGGCGTGGTGGCTCACGCCTGTAATCCTAGCACTTTGGGAGGCCGAGGCGGGCGGATTGCTCAAGGTCAGGAGTTCGAAACCAGCCTGAGTGAGACCCAGTCTCTACCAAAAATAGAAATAAATTAATTGACCAACTAAAAATATATATACAAAAAATTAGCCGGGCATGGTGGCACATGCCTGTAGTCCCAGCTACTCGGGAGGCTGAGGCAGGAGGATCGCTGAGCCCCGGAGATTGAGTTGCTGTGAGCTAGGCTAATGCCACGGCACTCACTCTAGCCTGGGCAACAAAGTGAGACTCTGTCTCAAAAAAAAAAAAAATTGGGAAAAAATATAATACAACAATAAAAAATAATACAAATTTAAAATATACAACTATTTATATAGCATTTACATTGTATTAGGCATTATAACTTTTTATAGAGATGATTTAAAGTATATATAGGTAGGCCAGGCGCGGTGGCTCACGCCTGTAATCCTAGCACTCTGGGAGGCAAAAGCAGGAGGATCGTTCAAGGTCAGGAGTTGGAAACCAACCTGAGCAAGAGTGAGACACCTGTCTCTACTAAAAATAGAAAGAAATTAATTGGCCAACTAAAATATATATATATATATATATGTATATATATATATATATATTTAGCCGGGCATGGTGGTGCATGCCTGTAATCCCAGCTACTCGGGACGCTGAGGCAGAAGGATTACTTGAGTCCAGGAGTTTGAGGTTGCTTGTGAGCTAGGCTGACACCACGGCACTCTAGCCAGGGCAACAGAGTGAGACTCTGTCTCTAAATAAATAAATAATGTATATATAGGTTATATGCAAATACTACACTATTTTATATAAGGTACTCGAGCATCTATGGATTTTGGTAACCTGAGGGGTGGTCCCAGAGCTAATCCCCCTTGGATAGTGAGGGATAATTGTATATACTTACAATGGAATATTATTCAGCTTTTAAAAGGAAGAAAATTCTGACACATGCGTGCACCTTGATGACATTATGCCAAGTGAAAGAAGCCAGTTGCAAAGACAGATACTGTATGATTTCTCTTATATGAGGTATCTAGAATAATCAAACTCATAGAAACAGAAAATAGAATTGTAGTGTAAGGCTCGTGGCGGGCCCCCTCCCTTCCCAAGATCAAAAAAGAAAAGGCTCAAGAGACCAGACACGCCAATGACCTGCCAAGGACAACTGCCCAGCTAAAAACTATCACACTCGGATAAGAAAGTTTTGGCTCCTGGATTTCACAAATACCGCCAGCCCCTTCTATTTCTCAATGATCACCAAAGGGTGCCCCAGCTCTTCCCGCCAAAAGCCCAGCCCAAATGGTATAAAAGGACTCACTCCCTTCAAATGGAGGCAACTTCTGGGGCTCCCCTCTCTTGGGGCCCCAGAATCTCATCAAGGAGCACTAAATAAAGCCACATTGTTTTGCCCTACTCTTTCTCTCTGTCTGTCTTTTCTTTTCACTCTCATGGAAAAACCTTACATGTAGTTGCCAGGGTTCATGGTGGGGTGGGGGAGACAGAGGAAGTTGTCATGGTATTTTTTTGTTGTCGTTGTTGTTGTTGTTTGTTGACAGTCTCACTCTGTTCCCTGGGCTAGAGTGCTGTGGCGTCAGCCTAGCTCACAGCAACCTCAAACTCCTGGGCTCAAGCAATCCTCCTGCCTCAGCCTCCCAAGTAGCTGGGACTACAGGCATGTGCCACCATGCGTGGCTAATTTTTTTCTATATATTTTTAATTGGCCAATTAATTTCTTTCTATTTTTCGTAGAGACGGGGTCTTGCTCTTGCTCAGGCTGGTTTCGAACTCCTGACCTTGAGCCATCTGCCCTCTCTGCCCTCCCAGAAGGAAGTTGTTGTTTAATGGATGTTAAATACAATTTATAGGATACCATTGATTTGGACTGAGCTCCTGTATTATGCTTCAACAGGGCCAAACCAAAATGGAGTCACTCATGCTAAAGTTTCATGTCACCAAATAGAAACAAAGTGTTTATCTGACCTTCCTAGAAATGAAAGAGAGAGAGAAAGAGAGAAAGAGAGAGAATAGCTAAATTCCCAAATAGGCCAATATTAGCCAGCATGATAAAGAAGTCTCCTTGCTTTATCCCTTACAAGGAAAATAATCTGAAGTTGATATTAACCAATCTGGTTTTTTTTTTTTTTGCATTTTACTGTTTCCTTGTTCCTGTTCAAGCTATCTTATAAAAACTGTTTTGCCATACCCAGTGTAGCACCTCTCTATTTTTAGATGAGATGATACCCAATCCATGAATCATGAAAAAAAGCCAATTACATCTTTAAACTGAATTTGTTGTAATTTTGTCTTTTGACAGTTTATAGAATATTTCAGTTTTGCAAGATGAAAAGGTTCTGGAAACTAGTTGAACACCAATGTAAACAACACTGTTTCACCATATCCTTAGAAATGGTAAGATGATACATTTTATGTTATGTGTATTTTACCACAATTTATAAAAAAAACAAAAAACTACCCTGAAACTTAGTGGTTCAAAACAGCAACAATCATTTTATTCATAATGTCTGTGGGTTAGGAATTCAGGAAAGTTCATCTGGCTGGTTTTGGCCTAGGACTTCTCGTGTGGTGGCAGACCAGATAGCTAGAACTCGAATCTTGGGTGCTATCTTAGAATTTTGTCTATGCACTACCTCACCCCTGGGGCCACGTTTATGATTACCCTGACAATATAATGAACAGACGTTGAGATGTTTGGGAGAACTCAAGAATTACCTTATTTATACATTTATTAGATTAATAAGAAAACCTAACTACTTGGAAACATGTGCCAGACAGCTGAAGAATTTAAGAAAATCTAGTATATTTAATTTTATAAATGTAGGTTCTAGATTTAATAGCTTATAGTTCCTGATAGGGAGGGATGGTGTTAGAGTTTGGGCACTAAAGACTGGGTTTGAAAGATGGGAGGTGTTAGTTGGGAATTATAATAAAGTTGATAAGTACTATGTAGAACTTATGACAAACCAGTTGCTTTATAGATATGCCTTATTGAATTTAGGATAGGAATTATTATCCCTATTTCAAATATGGAAACTGAGCCAAAGTCAAGTATCTTGTCCAAGGTCAAAGTACAGATAAATACTCCAAACTGAGTTTTTGTTTTACACTATCTTAAAATCAACCCCCCCCCAGAAACCCTGAATAAGTCCCTTATTACTATTTTACTTTATACGCTAATTAGCACTTATAACTTGTGTATACCCATTTTAAAATATATACCAAGGCCAGGTGAGGTGGCTCAAGCCTGTAATCCTAGCACTCTGTGGGGTCGAGGCGGGAGGATGGTCTGAGCTCAGAGTTCAAGACCAACCTGAGCAAGAGCAAGACCCCATCTCTACTAAAAGTAGAAAAATCAGCAGCATGGTGGCGCCTGCCTGCAGTCCCAGATTCTTGGGAGGCTGAAGCAGGAGGATCACTTGAGCCCAGGAGGTTACAGTGAGCTATGATTGTGCCTAGGTGACAGAACCAGATCCTGTCTCTAAAAGAAACACCCTGGTGGCTCATGCCTATAATCCTAGCACTCTGGGAGGCCCAGGCAGGAGGATTGCTCAAGGTCAGGAGTTCAAAATCAGCCTGAGCAAGAGCAATACCCCGTCTCTACTATAAATAGAAAGAAATTAATTGGCCAAGTAATATATATAGAAAAAATTAGCCGGGCATGGTGGCACATGCCTGTAGTCCCAGCTACTCAGGAAGCTGAGGCAGTAGGATTGCTTGAGCCCAGGAGTTTGAGGTTGCTGTGAGCTAGGCTGACGCCACGGCACTCACTCTAGCTGGCCAACAAAGCGAGACTCTCTCAAAAAAAAAAAACCCAACAAAACAAAACATATAGAAATCATTGAAATTGTTCATAGATTGACTTCCTTATTATCTTGTTCCTGGCTCAGCCAGATGGCCTCGAGATAAAAGACCCCTTTATTCCTACATCCTTAATGTTGAATGCTGGCTGTGTGCAGGTGACTCTTGCCTGTAATCCTAGCACCCTGGAAGGCTGAAGTGGGAGGATCACTTGAGCTCAGGAGTTTGAGACCAGCCTGAGTAAGAGTGTGACCCCCATCTGTACTAAAAATAGAAAAAAAAATATAGCCAGTCAATTAAATATAGAAACAAAAAATTAGCAGGGGGTGGTGGCTTGCGCCTGTAGTTTCAGCTGCTAGGGAGGCTGAGGCAGGAGGCTCACTTGAGCCCAGGAGTTTGAGGTTGCTGTGAACTAGGCCGATGCCAGGGCACTCATTTTAGCCCTGGCAACAAAGTGAGACTCTGTCTCAAAAAAAAAAGGACAATGTTAAATATGTCTTTCCCCCAAAAGAAACACTGCCTATAACTAAATTGCTGTGACTATGCAGTAACCCTGTATGGAAAAGAGATTAATCCTGTTAATCTTACCCTGTCTTTGCCTGTATAAAGGACCCTCAAACCTCCCCACTTTGGAGCACCATGGGGTCTGTCCTGCTGGAGGGCCATCTGCGCAAACTTTGCTCTCCAATAAACTCAGTATTTAATCGTATTGCCTGAATCTCATCATTAAGGTTGACAGTTCAATGCCATCTCTGAGAAGCCTTCCCTGACCACCCGTACCACTCTGTAGCCCCATATCCTGCTTTACTTTTCTCCAAAGCATTTATCATCGCCTGATTTACATTTATTTTTCTTTGGGCTTTCCTCAATAGAACACGGAAGACAAGAAGTCAGGGCTTTGGCTGTCGCATTCACCATTCTATTTCACAACACCCTATATACCATATCTCAGTAGGAGCCCCTTAAATATTTGCAGTATTTAACAGCCTCATAAGTGACCACGTGGGCATCCCCGTGGGGCCGTAAGCCGCGCCATTTTTTTTGCCAGGATTGGCTGGAGTCTCTGTAACTCTACGACGTGACCGGCAGTCGGCAGCCCGCTTTTGAAGCCCGGGAGATATACCAGGGCCCGCGTTCGCGCGGGAGCTACTGCGCAGGCGCGGGCCCCGGCGCAGGCGCAGAGTGGCCCGGGCGCGCTGCCGGCGGCGGTTGGCGGCGCGCGACGCCGGTGAGCGGTTGGAGTGAGCAGGGCCGAGAGGAGGCAGCGAGAGCCGGCGCCATGGTGGAGAAGGAGGAGGCCGGCGGCGGTATCAGCGAGGAGGAGGCAGCGCAGTATGACCGGCAGATCCGCCTGTGGGGACTGGAGGCCCAGAAACGGTCAGGGCCGGCGCGGCTTGCGGCGCCAAGGGTCTGGAGGGGGCGTCTAGTCGGAGGCGTTTCGCGGCCCTGAGGGAGTGGGAAGATCTGGTTTGAAGAGAGAAGGCGGGAATTAATGTGCCCAGGGATCGTAGCGCTCTTTAGGGGACTGGAGGGGGTGATTGTGTACGTTTCTGGAAGGTGTGGGCAGTGGGGACGCCCCAGGAAGGTAGGAGGGCTGTTCGAGGGAGTGAGGCCTCTGACTCGGGCGTGGGGAGGTCCTGAGGCAGGAAGGGGATTCAAACTCGGGGAATCGGACGCTCGAAAGTGGTGTTGGTGGGGTTCAGCTCGCGGGTGGGGGTTAAGGAAATAAGGAGCCAGAGATACCTGGAAAGGGCGAAGGAGGGGCGTAGTTCATTCATTGGTATGTAATGGGAACCTGGCACGTTACCTCAAATGGGAATCTTGAGAGGTTCAGAGGGTCTGTGGTGGGGCTGGAAGTATCATGAAAGGTTGCTGTGTCGAGCGAGGGGTTGGGGCTGTGTCAGAGAGGAGACAGAGGTTGAGCATTGTGGAGTAGGTGGGATATTGAGGAGTACTTAGTTATCTGAGGGGGATGAGGTCTCTGAAAGAGGTGATCGATTCGATCATATAATTATTTTATTTTATTTTTTTTATTTGAGACAGAGTCTTGCTTTGTTGCCCAGGCTAGAGTGAGTGCCGTGGCGTCAGCCTAGCTCACAGCAACCTCAAACTCCTGGGCTCAAGCGATCCTTCTGCCTCAGCCTCCCGAGTAGCTGGGACTACAGGCATGCGCCACCATGCCCGGCTAATTTTTTCTATATATATATATATATTAGTTGGCCAATTAATTTCTTTCTATTTATAGTAGAGATGGGGTCTTGCTCTTGCTCAGGCTGGTTTCTAACTCCTGACCTCGAGTGATCCGCCTGCCTCGGCCTCCCAGGGTGCTAGGATTACAGGTGTGAGCCATGGCGCCTGGCCCCAATCATATAATTATTTAGCACCTACCATAGGCATAGTTCTAGGCACTGAGCATTTGTCAGTGAGGCAAACAGGCTTCCCCATATGGCTCTTACATTCCGATGGGGCAGACAACAAACCCAAATAACATGTGAGGTAATACAAGTGCTAGAGAGAAAAATGGAGCAAAAATATTGATTGATCAATAAAGGCTGGTGAAGTGGGAGAGGTGTTTTGATAGAGTGGCCAATAAAGTCCTCTGAAGAGGTAACATTGAGGTTCAGATCTGTATGAAAGGAAAGAGCCATGTGGCTGTCTGGAAGAACTTTCCTAGCAAAATGAATAGCAAGTGCAAAATCCCAGAGGCCCAGGGATGCTTGGCAAATCAGAGAAATTAGGGTGCCTGGAACCTAATGAATTGAAGAATAGCTTTTATTCTGAGTGTGCTAGGAAACCCACTGAAGTGTTTTGAGTTTAGGAGTAACGTAATCTGGTTGTATTTTAAAAGGATCACTCTTGCTGTGTGGAGAATAGGTTCAAGTGTGCAGAGTTGGAAGTACAGATTCCAGTTAGACTGTTGCAGTAATCCAGTTGAGACAAAAAGTATGGTGGCTTGAAACTCTAGAGAAGGGATCAAATATATATTCTGGATATATTTTGAAGGTAGAGGGAACAGGATTTACCGAAGGATTCAATGTGAGGTTTGAGAAGTAGAAGTCAAGGATGACTCCAGTGTTTTTGGCCTGAGTACCTGGAATGATGGAATTGCCATTTACTGAGATGGGTAGGTTAGGTGGGCTTAGAAGAATGAGTTCTCTTTTGGACTTAGTTTTAGATGTTTTTTATACATCTAAGTAGAAATAAGTGAGTGGTTGAGTTCAGATGGGAGGTCTGGATGATGGGAGGGATATGTGATGTGAATATGGAGTGTAGAATCAGAAGAATTTAGTGTGAGGGTGTGGGAGCTTTCAGAAGTTTTTGGTGAGATAGAGTGAATGTGTGGGGGTGGGATGGGAGTTACCTCAGGCTTATTTCATGTGTGTGGGGTCTTCAGGGGTGTGGGTATGTCATAAGGAGACATTAACATAATCGGTCAGAGGACTGAAGGCACCTCAAATAGAAGATTGGGAATTAAGTGATGAGAATGTGCCTTAAGACATAGATAGATTGATTGATTTCAGAGATCCTTATTTTCTGGAAAGGGGACTTATGGGAGTTGGAGGAGACTTTGAGGGCATAGAAACCTTTGGGTGTTAGGAGAGCTAATGGGTTGGGGATGGGATCCTAAGTGGAGTAGAGTACTAAGTATACAAGGAGTTGGGGATAGCAGGTAGTTTTATTTGAGCAGCGGCAGAGTTGGTAAGGATTAAACTGGAATGTAGTGAGGGAAGTTTCAGAGTGGTGGGAATGATTTATCTGAGGAGCAGTAAAGAATGGATGGGAGCACCTGAGTGGGAGATGACCTAAGGGACACAAATCAAGGTCAGGATATCGAATTCTTGGGAGGCAGGAGTTATTCTTAGGGAGTGGAGCTATACTAAATTTGGTAGAGAATCTGAAAAGGGTTGGCTGAGGGTCTTGGAAAGGAGGGAAGAAGTTATCTGTAATTTCTAATTTCTGTATTTGTAGACAGTCTTAGAGAGTTTATTAAAGTGTTCTCATGTCCATTTTAAACCGAGTCTCATAGCAGCTCTCTGGCGTAGGAATGGCAGTGATTTCCTTCACAAACTGACTTGCCTCTAAAGGGGCTCTGGGTGGTATAGGAGAACTCTGGGGCTGGGATTTCTTTGTGAAATGGAAGCCCTGGGAAAGGGCAGACTGATAAGATGTACTGAATGTGGGACATTGTATAAGACAACTGCACTGCTTCTTTTCCAGAAGTGTGTCATGGAAAAAACAAGTGAAGGGACTTGAAGATTAAAAGAGAGTACAGAGGTGTAGCCAAATGTGTATGAACTTGGCTGGATCCTGGTTCAAAAAGAGAACTATAAAAAATATTTAAACACCTAAAGCCGGGTGTGGTGGCTCATGCTTATAATCCCAGCATTTTGGGAGACTTGAGGTGGAAGGATCACTTGGGAGTTCTAGACCTGCCTGGGCAATGTAGGGGAGACCTCATGCCTACATACTAACTAACTAACTAAATATATACATACATATAATCTTTTAGACAATATGTGAAATTTGAATATTTGGTCCTGTTTAGATTTTGGGGAATTATTTTCTAGATGTGAAAATGGTATGGTTGTGAAGGAGAATATATTACTTTTGGAGATACATGCCAAAAGTATAAGGTGTCATGATGTATTTATGTAGGTGTATGGATAAAGTCAATAAGGCAGAATGTTAATTCTTTCAACTTTTCTGTGCATTTGAGAATTTTTATAATGAGAAGTTGGGGGAAATATCTTCTCCTTTCCAAGACCTGGAGATTTCAATTTCTGATTTCTAGCTTCTCTCTTTTTTTTTTTTTTGACTTAGAGTCTCACTCTGTTGCCCGGGCTAGAGTGCCTTGGTGTCAGCCTAGCTCACAGCAACCTCAAACTCCTGGGCTCAAGTGATCCTCCTGCCTCAGCCTCTGGAGTAGCTGGGACTACAGGCATGCGCCACCATGCCCAGCTAATTTTTTCTATATATTTTTAGTTGGCCAATTAATTTCTGTCTATTTTTATTGGAGACGATGTCTTGCTCTTGCTCAGGCTGGTTTCAAACTCCTGACCTTGAGCAATCCACCTGCCTTGGCCTCCCAGAGTGCTAGGATTACACAGGTGAGCCACCATGCCCGGTCTCTAGCTTCTCTTGACAAATAGAAAGACCAGACATCTACGTTGGTTGGAGCTAAGTAGATGTTGCCTCTTTTACACAGGGCAGGTTTGTCATTGGTTCCACCAGTGAAGCTTTACTCTTCCAATGTATCTGCCTGGCACCTATAAGCATGTGAGTTTGCATGTCTTGCCATGGTGCGTGGAGCCCATTTTGTGGCTGAGGTTCAAGAAAGGGAACCAGCATTCCCAAGGTCACATACCAACTAACTGGAAGATTTAGACTTGAGTCTCTAACTGCAGGTTCACTGCTATTTCTTTGACAGCTCATTTTCTACAATAGAGGCAAGCTGGCTGCTGTGTATGTTCTCAGAATGTGAGCACCAGCAGTTTTTGCACTGCTTGTCACACCAAGGCATGTCTAATTTTTCTTCTTGCGTGCAGCAGTATTTTATCCCTGGTCTAAAAATGAGGAAGGGAGTGTGATTGGAAAGAGAGGGAGATAGATTGTAAGCATCATGCTGGCAAAGCACTGTGTAAATGTTTGTTTTTGTTTTATTTTTCTTTCTTCTTTTCCCAACATTCACCCTATGTGAAATAAATGTTTGTTTTTGACGACAGGGTCTTGCTCTCTTGCCCAGGATAGAGTGCAGGGGGGTGATTATAGCTCACTACAACCTCAAACTCCTGGGCTCAAGCAGTCCTGCCTCAGCCTCGTAAGTAGCTGCAACTACAGATACCTGCCACCACACCCAGCTAATTTTTCAATTTTTTGTAGAGACTGGGTCTTGCTTTTGGCTGATCTTGAACTCTGGAGCTCAAATGTTCCTCCTGCCTTGGCCTCCCAGAGTGCTAGGATTACAGGCGTGAGCCACTGCCTCTAGCCAGCATCTCCATTTTAAAATATTATACTCATTACCCATTACTGCTGCTATTCAAAAGAACTTATGTTGGTTTCATAGGCCATATGTTTTTCATAAAAGAGATTGAGCATGTATGTACTGTGTACTAGATAGAGGCCAATCCTGGTTGTTTCGTATAAGGACAACTTTATTGTGATTAACAGCTGAGTTTGAATCTCAGCTCCAGAACTTTCTAGTTATTTAAACTTGGATACATTTAACTTCTCTGTGCTTTGGTTTTTTCATTTATCAAATGGAGATAATAGAATCTGCCTTATAAGATTGTTGAGAAGTAAATGAGATAATGCATGGATAGTGTCTGCTCACAGAAAGCATCAGTAAATTACAGCTACAATTATTTGACAAGTATAAATCACCAGCAACAAAAGGGAAGATACATAGGAAGTAGGTTGAGAAAAATAAAGCAAAAGTAAAGCAGGAGTCAGACAGAGGGAGAGTAATTGAACCATTTAAGTTCCCAAGGTTTTTAGAAAACTGTCTTTTTGTGTGTGTGACAAGGTCTCACTACGTTGCCTGGGCTGGAGTAGAGTGCAGTGGCATCATCATAACTCACTGCAACCTCAAACTCATGGGCTCAAGTGGTCCTCCTGTCTCCGCCTCCACAGTAGCTGGGACTACAGGCAGGTATCACCAAGCTCGGCTAATTTTTTAAATTTTTTGTAGGGATGGATCTTGCTGTGTTGCTAAGGCTGGTCTCGAACTGAACTTGTGGGCTCAAGTGATCCTCCCCCTTTGGCCTCCCAAAGTCCTAGGATTACAGATGTGAACCATTACTACCAGCCAAAAACTGTCTTTTTAAATTAAATTCAGATTGCCATGCTATAACCGAAATTATTTCTTTATTTGAGGGTCTTAAAATATAGCACAGTGGTTTATGTTATGGCCTCTGAAGTTAGATCAACTATTCATTTAACCTTTGTGTCTCACATTTCCTTATCAGTAAATGAGATGATAATACCTAGTTGTTGTGAGGATTATTTATTACTGTATTTGATGGAAGCATGAGCTGAAATATAATAAATCTCTTTATAAAAAGTGCTGTTGAGTGATTAGCAAACTCTCTTTGAACCAAGACTTCTAGTAAAGAGAGCTTGAATGTTGAAGACTTAGGAGGAAGTGCAGTTTATTTTGCTCATTTAGAACTTATGTGACAGGCACTACTCTAAGTGCTTTGCAAACATTTATTTGTTTAATTTTTGTAACAGCCTTGAGAGTTGGATACCACTATCATTCCCAAGGTGGCACAGTGGCAGAGTGCACACTGAAGAGGAGGAGGTGATGATGATGGTAACACTGTCTGATTGTTGCTTTTATTTTATTTATTTACTTATTTTGAGACAGAGTCTCACTTTGTTGCCCAGGCTAGAGTGAGTGTCGTGGCATGGTGTCAGCCTCCTGGTTTCGAACTCCTGACCTTGAGCAATCTGCCCGCCTCGGCCTGCCAGAGTGCTAGGATTACAGGCGTGAGCCACCGCGCCAGGCCTGATTGTTGATTTTAAGTATGTGAGGCTCAGGTGTGGTTGAGAAATAGGGAGGTGAAGAAGCTATGGATGGTGGCCTTCCCTGCAGGGAAGGAGTGGGTACTTGAGCTTAGTGAGGAGGGAGCTGGCATAGTATAGTTCATCCCGGTGCCTGATAATGTATTTTTACCTCTATTCAAAATTTTTGACAGAAAGTGTTATTGAACCTCTTAATTTAATTTAAGTAATTTATTTTTTAGATTTTATTTTAGTAGATTTAGGGGATACAAATGATTTTTTGGGGGGGCCTGGTATGGTGGCACACATCTGTAATCTAAGCACTCTGGGAGGCTGAGGTCAGAGAATCTCTTGAGCTTAGGAGTTCCAGACCAGCTGAGCACTAGTAGAAGTCAAAGGGGAGAACAAATCAGCAAATATTTTTTAGAAAGTACTGTATGCAGGCAGCATGGGAAAAGGAATGAGACAGGAAAAATCGTAGATGATGATCACAACCAAATTCTGATTCCCATTCTGGCCAGTCATTAGCTGTGAGAACTTGGACACCTCTTTTCAGCCTCAGTTTTCTCCTTTCTCAAGGCAGACATAAGTCCTTTCCTGTGATGGCCTACACCGAGGTGGTTGGACATTTAGGGAGAGAAAATTGTATGCAATGTTTAGGGTGTATATACTTTTTTCTTAGGGAGAAAAATGATGAAGAACCAAGGTCAAGTTTTCTTTTCTCTTTTTTTTGAGACAGAGTCTCACTTTGTTGCCCAGGCTAGAGTGAGTGCCATGGCATCAAGTTCAAGGTTATTCTTTTTCTTTTCTTTTCTTTTTCTTTCTTTTTTTTTATTGTATTCTCTCTATTCTCTCTCTTTCTCTCTCTTTTTTTTTTTTTTTTTTTTTTTTACCTGTTTCACCAGATAAAAGTCAAGTTTTCAATGAGGTATATATAATGTGCCTAGATCAGTGCCTGGAAGTTAGAGAGCTCTCTGTGAATGGCAGTTACTGCCATTGTTACCAGTATTCTATTAATATATGCATAATATGTTGTGATGTAATTTTATATTTATTTGTGATATTAAGAAGCAGTATAACTTAGTGTTTAAGAATATAGACTCTTTTGCCAGATATTTGAAGGAGACTCTAAAAAAAGAAAAAAAAAATTTAGACTCTGGAGCAGTATTTCCTGATTCCTGCTTTGCCATTGGATATCTGTGGTCTTCAGCAAGTTCCTGACAGCTCTGTGCCTCTGCATATTAGTTTCTTATTGCTGCTGTAACAATAATGACACCCACCCCCAAGATGTCCACACCCTAACCTCTGGGACCTATGAATATTACCTTACATGGCAAAAGGGACTTGACAAATATGATTAAATTAAGGATTTTTTGAGGGTGGGGAGATTAAATTATCTGGATGGGTCCAATGTAATCACAAGGGTCCTTTAAAAAAGGAGGCAAAAGTCAGGCGAGGTGGCACACACCTGTACTCCTAGCTGCTCAGGAGGCTGAGGCAGGAGGACTGTTCGAGCCAAGGAGTCCAAGGCCAGACTGGGCAACAGAGCGAGACCCCATCTCTTAAAAAAAAAAAGGGAGGCAGAAGGGTCAGAATCAAGGGAAGGAACTGTGATGACAGAAGTCATCGTCTGATGGATTTGAAGACGCTGTGCTGCTGGCTTTGGAGGCAGAAGGGGCTACCAGCCAAGGAATGCAGGTGGCCTCTGGACACTAGAAAAGTAAAGCAAATAGATTCTCCTCTAGAGCTTCCACAGGAGCCTGGCCCTGTTGACACGGTGATTTTAGCACAGCGAAACGGATTTCAGACTTCTGACCTCCAAAGCTGAAAGAGAATAAATGTGTGTTGTTTTAAGCCACTGAGTTTGTAGTAATTTGTTACTAGAAGGGGACTTGCTACATCAGAGTGTGAATAATAATAGCCGACATTCATTAAGTGCTGACTGTGTGCCAGGTGCTGTTTAAAGCACTTTCGTGTAATTGAGCTATAAATAAACTGTAGTCTCAGGGCCCCTAGCATAGTTAAGGATTAAAAACATAAACATGATATTCAGCGGTGATGGCAGTTGAATAAAAAAAACTCCAAAGTCTGTAGAGCTATGTAGGAATGTAGGTCATGGAGAGGAGATTGGTTGTCAGAGACATTTATATGTCACTATTGCTGGAAGAGTTCAGGGGAGGGAGTGCTCACGTGAGTCTGCCATGAAGAGAAAGGGCTATTTGAGAAAATGACATTCGAGTTGGGTTTTGAAGTCTGGGGGAAAGGCTTGGCCAGACATAGAGAGGAAGAGATGGTGCATTTCAGGTGGGTGGAATGTTGTGATTTAAAGTATGAAGGTGGGAAACCGGAGACATGTTTGGGAGTGAGTAAAGTTATCTGGTACTAGTGGGAGCTAAGGCTGGTAAAATAGAATAGAGCCAATACTGATTTATTTTTTGTCAGGTTTTTTTTTTGTTTTAAATCAGAATCAAACCTGTTTTCTGAGCCCTTTTATAATTAAGGCAATGGAGATTGAGGAGAAGTTCAGTAAATTCAAGTAACATTTATTGAACACGTTATATGCCAGGTATTATGCTGGGTGCTGTTGCATGTACATTTTACTAGGTTGTCGAGTGGATTAAAAGTAGTATCCCCATTTTACAGATGGATAAAGTTTAGAGAGATCCTGTAGTCTTCTAGGGCACCCAGTTGGGAAGCAGCGGAGCCAGAATTCAAACCCAAGTCTTCACACTTATAAGGAACTAGTAGTGATTGGCAATGCTCATTGCTGACGGAACATCAAGGAGAACAAGCCTGAGAAAGTTAGAGGGTTTCGAGAGTAGGAGGCCATTGGTAATGTGTTTTTTTTTGTTTGTTTGTT
This sequence comes from Microcebus murinus, assembly GCF_040939455.1. Lineage (NCBI taxonomy): Eukaryota > Metazoa > Chordata > Mammalia > Primates > Cheirogaleidae > Microcebus > Microcebus murinus. The sequence goes on from NC_134119.1 coordinate 65,771,813, forward strand.
TTTAAGACGGTCTCACTTTGTTGCCCAGGCTAGAGTGAGTGCTGTGGCGTCACCCTAGCTCACAGCAACCTCAATCTCCTGGGCTCAAGCAATCCTGCTGCCTCAGCCTCCTGAGTAGCTGGGACTACAGCCATGCACCACGATGCCCGCCTAATTTTTTCTATATATATTAGTTGGCCAATTAATTTCTTTTTCTTTTTTTTTTTTTGAGACAGAGTCTCGGTTTGTTGCCCAGGCTAGAGTGAATGCCATGGTGTCAGCCTAGCTCACAGCAACCTCAAACTCCTGGGCTCAAGCAATCCTCCTGCCTCAGCCTCCCAAGTAGCTGGGACTACAGCCATGTGCCACCATGCCTGGCTGGTTTTTTCTATATATATTAGTTGGCCAATTAATTTCTTTCTGTTTATAGTAGAGACGGGGTCTCGCTCTTGCTCAGGCTGGTTTCAAACTCCTGACCTCGAGCAATCCACCCGCCTCGGCCTCCCAGAGTGCTAGGTTTATAGGTGTGAGCCATGGCACCTGGCCCCTTGGTAATGGTTGAAGGTACAGATTCCCAGAGGAGAGCTGGGCTGTGCTAGCCATCCATGAGCTACTTGAGTAGCCAAACAGGACAAGACCCAGTCACTTAGACTGAAAGAGAACTTGGAAGGTGGAATTCCAGGTGTGGCAGTGGCAGGGCCAGGTGAAGGGAGGGCTTGTAGATTACCAGGAACAGCAGAGACCTAGAGGGTGCAGCTAATGCAAGGGTGCTCAGCCTTTCTGATGTCAGAGGTTTGATGTGTGTAGAATATTCTCTTTGGAAATATTGCTTCTTATGTACATGCTGACTTGTGAGGGTTTGGAGGTCCTCTGGGAAGTCTATAGCTTTCCTTCCCCCTTCCACTCTTTGATACAATGCCATAAGTCTGTGTGAGAGACCTGCTTGTTGCTAGCATGTTATTTACCTTGCTTGCTTGCTTGTAAGCCCTCCTCCTAATTCACTCCTTCTAAGGAAGTGGAATTGTCACTTTAAAGGCTCATGTCTGCTAACCTGTGACATGGCAGTGGAAGGCCCCATAGAAAAAAAGCAGTAATGGAGAAGCTGAGATCCAGACACATGATTTTGAGAGTAATGTCAATATCTACCATGTCCAAGTTTTACACTTTGATTGTATCAGCAAAGGAAATCCAAAATTTTCTAGCATTAAGAATCAATACATGGGAGGCCGAGGCGGGCAGATTGCTCAAGGTCAGGAGTTTGAAACCAGCCTGAGCAAGAGCGAGACCCCGTCTCTACTATAAATAGAAAGAAATTAATTGGCCAACTAATATATATAGAAAAAATTAGCCGGGCATGGTGGTGCGTGCCTGTAGTCCCAGCTACTTGGGAGGCTGAGGCAGGAGGATCACTTGAGCCCAGGAGTTTAGGTTGCTATGAGCTAGGCTGATGCCATGGCACTCACTCTAGCCTGGGCAACAAAGTGAGACTCTGTCCCAAAAAAAAAAAAAAGAATCAGTGGGTTGGCTAGAATGATCCAAAGTTGGTGGGGTGGGGTGGAGGAATCAATATAGGATTTTTTTTTTTTGAGACAGAGTTCCACTCTGTTGCCTGGGTTAGAGTGACGGTGGCGTAAGCCTAGCTCACAGCAATTTCAAACTCCTGGGCTCAAGCGATCCTGCTGCCTCAGCCTCCTGAGTAGCTGGGACTACAGGCATGTGCCATCACGTCTAGCAAATGTTTTCTTTCTATTTTTAGTAGAGACAGGGGTCTTGCTCTTGCTCAGGCTGGTCTCGAACTCCTGAGCTCAAACGATCCGTCCGCCTCGGCCTGCCAGAGTGCTAGGATTACAGGCGTGAGCCATTGCACCCGGCCTATAGGATTTTATTTTATCTGCCATCATTATTAAAGGTTCCTGGTCTAATTACATGCAAGTGCTGTGCCCATAAGAGAGTCATTTTTGGAAAAGAGTTTCTGCATGTTCTCCATAATACTGATATTTGGAGAGAATCTATTACATAAATTAATAACAAACTCATCGGCCAGCAGGAGTTGAATTTATGTGAGACTATTCTTAGTTCTTACTGATCCTTTTCAATGTGAATAATCATACATTTGCTGCAGAAATATTAATGAGTTTGTTTACAGGATGCTGCCCAACATTCTGATGGGTTGTTTCATGATACATGACATAAAGTCTATATCTCCTTTCTGAAATTTAAAAAATTATAATTCTGAAACACTTCTGTCTAGTTCAAGAGATTTTGGATAAGATATAGTAGACCTATCCTTCCTCCTGCTGAGTTAAGTCTTGGGATGACCCAACCTCTGACTGCCTTTTTTAATTTTAATTTTATTTTTTAAAATTTTTATTTTTTGAGACAGAGTCTCACTCTGTTTCCTGGGCTAGAGTGCCATGGCGTCAGCCTAGCTCACAGCAACCTCAAACTCCTGGGCTCAAGCGGTCCTCCTGTCTTAGCCTCCCAAGTAGCTGGGACTACAGGCACATGCCACCACGCTGGGGGTCTCACTCTTGCTCAGGCTGGTTTTGAACTCTCGAGCTCATGCATTCCTCCTGCTTTGGCCTCCTAGAGTGTTAGGATTACAGGTGTGAGCCAATGTGCCCGCTCAGCCTTTTTTTATTTAAAAATTTTTTTTAGATTTGCTCTGTCACCTAGGCTGGAGTGCAATGGTGCAATCATAGCTCACTGTAATCTCGGATTTCTGGGTTCAAGTAGTACTACTGTCTCAGCCTGTCAAGTAGCTGGACTATAGGTGTGTGCCACATCCAGCTAATTTTCTTATTTTTAAAATTTTTTTGTAGAGATGGGGCCTCACTATGTTGCCCAGGCTGGTCTTGAACTCCTGAGCTCCTGCCTTTGCCTCCTAAAGTGCTGGTATTACAGGAATGAGCCACTGTGGCTAGTCCCGACTGCCTTTTTTTTTTTTTTTTTTTTTTGAGACAGAGTCTCACTTTGTTGCCCAGGCTAGAGTGAGTGCTGTGGCGTCAGCCTAGCTCACGACAACCTCAAACTCCTGGGCTCAAGCGATCCTCCTGCCTCAGCCTCCCAAGTAGCTGGGACTACAGGCATGTACCACCATGCCCGGCTAATGTTTTCTATATATATATTAGTTGGCCAATTAATTTCTTTCTATTTATAGTAGAAACAGGGTCTTGCTCAGGCTGGTTTCGAACTCCAGCCTGCTTCGGTCTTCCAGAGTGCTAGGATTACAGGCGTGAGGCACCACGCCCGGCCTCTGACAGCCATTTTTAAGCCTCATCTTCTGTCATTTTACAGACTTGGGAAGATCTAAGCAATTCCTGTATATATCCTCTTTTCATGCCACCATGTATTTTGCTTGTGTATTATAGCTTAAATAGGCTCCCTTCTCACCACCTCTTCTGCTGTTATACTAGTCTGAGCCACCACCATCCTTTCTCGCTTGAGTGACTCCTGCTTGCTCCCTAGCTCTC